>NC_139800.1:53252375-53852375 GCF_965231275.1 Zosterops lateralis | reverse complement strand
ATTATATATATTTTTAATTTCATGGTCTCATTTTAGAGCCAAGTGCAAAGTTAATTGTATCCTGTATCTAACAGGATGGGAGGAAGCTTGTCCATCAGCTCACTTGAGTTTATCAAGTCCAGAGGATGAGTCCTAAGTATAGCTGATGAGAAGAGCATTTAGCAGGATTCTGGTTATCCAGCACATTTTTTAATTTAACCAGGAATATTTAATAAGAAAGGGAAGCAGCATATTCTAGCACATGCCCCTTGCAATGAAACATTTTTCAATCCACAGGCTGCTGGCATTTAGTCCTTTGAAAAGCTAATAACCTTTGAAATGTCCTCCTTCATAAGGAAAATCTGTTAAATTTTTTTTTTTTTTGGGGGGGGGGGGGGAGTTTTCCGCTGTGCTTTCCATATTAAATGTTAGGATTCGGTTGAGAAAACTGGATTTGTATTTATATTTGAAATTTGTGTTTCCTCTGTAAATGTCTCAATTCTGTAATAACATTTGAGTTTTACATGTTTTTAATGCTGGCACTTAGGAACTCTGCAGACTCCACATCTGGAAAAAATGCACATCATCTATAATCATGACAATCTTTTAGGTTAATTTTGTTTACTCCTGACAGAGTGACAATTTTTAATATATTTAATTATGCAACACCTTTTCTTTTATTGTTAAGCATTAGGAAAATCCCCACAATTTAAGCTTTGAGGCTCCTGCTTGTACTCTCAGTAAAATAGCTCTGCTTCTCTTGTAGGCAATGATGGTAGATCTCAGAAGTAGCAATATTCTTTGGGGCATGTTGCAATGTAATAAAATGCTGAAGCCTGTTAACTCTGTTGGTGATGCATTCAGAATGGCATCCATTCTTTCAACATTTAACTGATCCTGTTTTTGAGTGAAAGGAGATTTTGGGCATTTAGTTAACTTCTGGAACTGGAAACAGCCATCGACAGCACTCTAATGCCAGGGCTGTGCACAGGTGACTGCTTTTTCTTCAGTATTTTCAGGCAATACTGGGTAAAATTACTGCCAAAAAAATCAATCATAAAGTGATTTTTCTCCTGCTGTGTGAATAGTGGAATTAGTATAACATTATTTTACTTAGTTTTTTTCATTTGGAAGATTTTCATTCATGAAGGCCCGTAGAGATATCTGTGCAGTTAAGCCATTCTGGTTATGCCAATCCCAAGCCCGACACAGCTGTTGTGGGCAGCCTGTGTGTGCAGTGTGGTTCTGGAATACCTGGATGCATAAGGCAGACCTGTGCCTGCAGCAGAACTCTCTGGCTGCAGCAGGAGAGTGAAATCAGTATCAAGTCCTTTAACTTACCAAAACCCACAAATACAGTGAAGGGGTAGAATAGATTCTTTGCTGACTGGGAACAGAAACCTTGTACTACAGTGGGCAGATTATGCATTTGAGAGGGGCATTTTCTTTGGGTTCAGGATGGATACACCTCTTAATTTCATACCTTTTTGTGTAATTGTGATCAGGTGGTGGTGCCTCTCTGTCCTTTCATACTTCAGAAATTTGAACTGGTGATAGGAAGGTAAAGTGTTCTACACATTAAAAACTGTCTGCTGCCTACTGTGTTTTGCACAACTAATCAGGGTAATGAATAGGGGAGTTTTAAGGATTATGGCCGTCTGGATACATAGCAAAAATAAATGGAGAAGAGTTAAGGTCACTCAGCTGTAATGAGATAAGGTTTTGTAAGCAATTTTTTTTTTAAATAAGCTGTGCTGGTTTGAAGCTAAGCTGGAAGTAGAAGTTAACCCCACACAAATACCTTGCAAGAGATTTTAAGTCAAAGTTACAATTTAATAGAAAGGTTACAATAAATGCAATGGATGCAGAAAACTGGCTTAAAACCACATAGTACAACCTGGCCTCTGTTAGTCAGGGTGGCGGTCTCAGCCCGACTGAGAAGTAGTTGCAGTGCTGTTGAGAGATGATTGCTGTCTTGTCAAAAGAGGTGGTCCTGTGGAAAGTCTGCTCCCACTCCAGATGTCCAGGGGTGGTGGTGTCCTCTGCCACAGATTGTATACAGGCAGGAATGTTTGGCGCCTCCCCCAGGGCAGTCATTTTCACAGTAGAATGATGTAATCCTATCAGTCATAGGATATTTTGGGGAGACCTTGGTGGCTCATTGGCTAACATGGTCCCCCTTAGGCTGCGTGTATTTATCCTGTGAAGACAAAGAGAGCACTGTGCCCAGCTCATATGCGGGACATGCATGGGACAGCTGCTGCAAATGGCCCTCTATTAACAGTTCATCAGGAATAATGTAGATGGGAGTGAAATGCATACTTTGGCTACGCCCATATTGACACTGCTTCTCCTATAACCACAACAGAAGATAGTAAAATATTTTACAAGGAGAAAATGGTATTGGTTAGATCATGGAGTGCATCTCACATTTTCACCCTCATTTCACTGAGGAAAAAGACTTCTAGTTTTGTTTTCTTTAGCTGTGAGTGTAAGCTCTGTATTACCCTTTGGCCAGTAGCTAAGAGTTAGGGTAGGTGACAGTGAAGGTCTTTTCATCAGGAAACCTATGTCCTATTTGCATAGCAACAAGTGCTGTGGAAAAAAAATTTGAATAAATTTGGAGCAATGAGGTTTTTTTTCCCTAAAATGTCCTCAACCTCTACTTACTTTGGAATAAGTTTTGTCGGAGGTCTGGAACAGAGAGAAGCACTCGAGTAATTTGTGTCTATTACTATCAAATTGAAAAATTGCCATTGCCCTGCCTTCCATAGCTATACCACATAGGACAGCAGAGCTTTTGCTTTCTGATACTAGCAGGACATTGATGTTAGTGAGGCTTCTTTCCACACTGAATTGCTTCTCTGGAGGTGATGTTTTGCAGTTAGAGGTGATGCCTGTGATACTGTAGCGATCAAACCCGTATTGACTGTACACCCTATTTCTTCCCTCTAATGTTTTATCTCCATGAGGGTGGCCAGTCTATTCCAGACTAAACCACAGAGAAGCAGTTCTTGCAGAATGCTGTCTTGTATAGAGGTGCAGCTCGCAAATAGAAAAATTGATCAGAATCTGGATTACTTTACTGTCTTGCAAAGTAGATTAAATAATCCAGAACAATTTTTATGAATTAGCAGTGTTCAAGTAGTAGCATTGCTTAATCTCTCCCTTATGGCTCTTGTAGATGAGACTAGCAGATTTTGTTTGTGTTCTGCTTCAGTTAATTTTCAAACCATTCATTATTTCTGTGTTCTACTGTTTCTAGCCAACAAACTAAAATAAAATTGCAGGAAATTGTGTTATAGTGTTTGGTATGGGTACCAAATAAAATCAATCTCCTTTTGTAATATTTAGTAATTGTTACTGAGTTTCACTTTGGGAGTCTCAAAAACTCCATCTCAATGAGTTGTAAGCTATCAGTGATTTGTGTTCTGCTTGCTGTTTATGAGTTATTGCTGTTACCAAAGCTGGGTCATATTCCCTTTGTGCCCAAAGCTTGTGACTTAAAAGTAGAATTTTGAATTAAGCTGCAGTAAAAAAAAGGAAGTGTAATTGAACATATTCAGGCAGCGCTAGTCTGCTTAGCATTCAAAGTTCGGTGTCTTTTAACCTTCTCATTTTATGGGTATAAATCTCTTTCCTTACTTCCCTGCTAACGGTTAGTGATCTGAAGGTTCCCAGCTGAGTGTTTCCCTATATCTCCAATCTAAATCACATTAGGGAGGAATCTACAAAGCTGTGTGCCCACAACATACTTTAGTGGTTTTGCCATATGAGGAGAAAAAGGAAAAAGGAAAAAGAAAAAAGAAAAAAGAAAAACGAAAAAAGAAAAAAGAAAAACGAAAAAAGAAAAAAGAGAAAAGAGAAAAGAAAAAAGACAAGACAAGACAAGAGAAAAGAAAAGAAAAGAAAAGAAAAGAAAAGAAAAGAAAAGAAAAGAAAAGAAAAGAAAAGAAAAGAAAAGAAAAGAAAAGAAAAGAAAAGAAAAGAAAAGAAAAGAAAAGAAAAGAAAAGAAAAGAAAAGAAAAGAAAAGAAAAGAAAAGAAAAGAAAAGAAAAGAAAAGAAAAGAAAAGGGAAGTCGAAGGATTTGTTTCCCTCTGTTTGTATGCACCAAGATATGGGACACATTTTCACCGTCTTCTCAAGGGAACATGAAGGGACAAAAAGATGACAGAGTTTGCCTTGTTGTTGTAGTTGTGGAACTACAGCTAGTTCAGAAGGATGGGAGTTGAAAGGTGGTCCCTGAAATATGCTTGTGATTTCTTAGGGACTCCACAGATACTAAGGTTACCAGCACACGGTCTTTCCCCACCTTGGCAGGACTGACCCAAATGTCATTTTTTTGTGGAAGCAAATAGACAGAAAAGGTGGGAAAAGGAAAAAGACGGGATAGGGAAGTGTGCTGGAGAGAAGGAGAAGGTGGAGATCTGGCAGCTGCAGGAATTTCCAGGGAAATTTTTATACAGGGCCTTTGACAGTGAGGGTGGTAGGCTTACCATGGCCACCAGCATTCTTGTAACCTGAAAAGCTTTTGTGTTTTGTGTTAATTGGAGGCTTTTGTATTAACTGGAGACTATTAAATTTTCTCAGTGCAGGTGGGTGCCTTAGTGACACATAAATACCTACCCAAAACATAAGCTTTCATAGGCTTTCAGCTTCACTGAGACTTCCAGCCCTTTGTGATACCACCAGGCAAATTTGCAAGGTGAGAGCACAGCCCCCAGCAACTCTCTGTTCCCCTTGTCAAGGAGAATTTATAAACAAGGCAACTGGCATGGTGAGAAGAGACTGTCAGGACATCAGATTTCTTTTCCTGAATCCTGGCTCTTTGAGGCTGATTCCAACAAAGTGATTATTTATGTATGTCTGCAGCATGATTGGCATTTCTTCTTGTGAAACCTCAGGAGGTGCAAGTCATGACAAATGTGAGTGACAGAACTGAATTATGAAAGAAGCCAAAACTATTTCACAGGGGTGCCAGGAAATATTTTTGTAAAATATAGGATACATTTTCTGTAGGAGACTGCAAATACTTTAGTATTTAGGATAATAAATTCTTTTCTTTAGTACATTGCTAGACAACCAGTCTTTACACTCAGCTAGCTTGGAAATTATTCAGAGGAATCAAAATAATCTTATAAATTCTCATTTATTCATGAGCCTTTAATTTGGGTGATTCCCCCTGCCACTCCCCTTCTCTCAGTCTGTGGGAGATGAAAGGTTCAAGGTTTTATATTGCAGTGAACAGTATCACCAAGTAACAGACAATTGATAAGAGGTTGCCTGGGAAACCCTGTGCCCATTGATTTTCATTTTGCTGCATTATGTGCTTGTAGGTGTAGCTATTTTCAGCCAAAAAATTTCCCCCAAAGTTCTTCTCATGGAATCACCATGCAGTAATGGGGAAATTACCTTTTATTTTCTAGAGAATTTAATCTTCGTTTCTCATTTGATTTTTGATCCTCTCTAACAATGGGGGTGTTTCGTGTGTGTGTGTGTGTGTGTGGAGGTTTCTTTGGAAACTACTTGCAGCAATAGAAATTCTGCGTGAGAAAGCAATATGGAAATGAACTGCTTTAAATGCAGCTCACGTACAAAACATTGTCTCTCTGCCAATGGAAAAACCCCACCAGCTCTCAAGAGAGCCCTGCTCTGATCAGTCTGAGTAGATTATTCCTTCAGCTTTAATAATTCAAACTCCGTGTCTGCCTTACAGGGAGTTTTCCTCTCGCCTGGAAGACATATGATGCTGACTTGGGAAATCCCCAGTCTGCTCCTCGTATTTTTAATGATAGGTTTGTTCTTGACACTATCTTCTTAAGGAAAAAAACCAAAACCAACCCCTCCCAAAAACCAACCAACTTTTTCTTTTTAGTAGGAAAATCTGTATGCAATCTAAGAGATTTACATGGACTTTCACTGTCCGGTTACTTGGGATTTTCCCCCTCAAGTAATAGGAAAAATTCAAGGTTAAATATTTAACTTATGCTATCAGTAGAAGACTAATCAAAATCACGATTAACCTGTTTCACCTGATTTGATACTCTGATCCTCTTGGTATCCTAATACCCATTGTGTGCCCAAAGTATTTTCTTGATACAAGATTTGATGCTAGGGTACTAATAATGAAATAAATGAAAACCTGATTCTCTGTCCTGCATATCCACTATGCCATTTGCTGAGTTCTCTGTGTGCGTGTTCCTCTGGTGGTATTTATTGGCCATACTCTGCTGACTTTATTGCTGCAAGGTTTTATCTCTGAACACCACAGTACTAATGGTGAAATCCCAGGAAGCCCTGCAATCTCTCTGTGGCTCCTGCCCTTCTGTTGGGATGGGTCTCCCCAGCCTGGCTGAGATGAGTAAGGTCAGTCCATGTGTCTGTGAGAAGTGGCCATTGGTTACTCATGGCATCCTTCCCTCTAGAAGGGAATTAAGTCTAACAGACAAATATGATCAAAGTAGGGAAAAAAGTTGGTGGTACAGGTGGTGGAGGAGCTCTTTATCCAACAAACTGATTTTGGTAGATCACTGTCCTGCTGGAACTGCCATAGATGGAGAGGTTTTCCAGGGCTTGAGCACAACATTGGCGCACTGCCTTCTGGTGCAGTCCATGTATGCTTTGTGCAGGCTGTTTCCACCTGGCCACAGGAGGGGTGGCTGAATCTGCACAACACCTGAATGTTAACAGCGGGCCTTGAATGTGTGGGGCAGGAGTGAGCAACTGCACTCTGTGCTCACGTGGATTTTTGCTCACACGGATTTTCGGCACCCGCCTCGCTCAGCCAGCAGCAGTAGAGCAGTTCAGCTTGCAAAGCTGCCTCGGATGGCGGGGCGGGGAAATGGGCTCAGCCGAGGTCGGAGCAGGGGCTTGTTTCTGCAGGTTCTCACGCTTCCATGTGCTGCCCTGCATCTGCGATGCTCTCTCATGCCAGTCAGGGCTCTGACACAGCATCCTCCTGACTGCACAGCCTTGAAAATTTTCCACCTGGGGTGAGAACAGCAGTCAGGTGAATTCAGAGCAATGAATTGTTTTTCTTAGTTGCTTTTCACGCACACAGTGGAAGTGATACTCATACCTGCAGGTGACCACGGACCAGTGCAGTGGCTGAAAGCTGCTGAAACACAGTGTGACAGAGGGCCATTCCAGAAATGAGGACATCTATCTTCGTCCTCTTTGCGGAGCCAACCTGGCAATGGGGTCAAACAGTGTACCAGTAAGTGCAGTACATCAAAAGGAGAACTGGGTTCTTGCTCCTTTTTTAACTCTCCTTTCCTTCTCGTCCGCTTTTTATTTTTTTCCTTCCTGTAAAACCTAATTTCTGCTCCTAAGACTGCGTTTCCTAGGAGTCAAGCATTCACTTTCTTTTCTGTCAAAGGGTAAAGAAGAAGATCAAACCCCAACTTTTATACCAGATAAGTGGTAAAAGCAAGAGATTTGTATTTCAAAAAGCTAATAGCACAGAATGTAAATACGGTTGACTGTCAAATTCACTTCTGTTGCTATGCACAGATTTTGATTCAAGGTTATGCAGCTCCAAAGACTTCACTGAAAGAAGTGATACTTTTAGTTGTTTCAAGTCCTTGTTTGCGCACAGCTGTTACTTTCATTTATCCAATTTTTTAACCCACATTTTCTGCAATAGATGTATATTTGATTTCTTCTTGGCAATGATGCAATACAAAGATATGGTTTCCATAAAAATATGCTACATTTTCCAGGAGACTTTCAAATTGCTAGCAACATTGCTTAAGCACAGAAATTTGTTTAGTAAAACAGATTTATTGGAGCAGTACGGAATTAGTGGACATAATGTATAACCCACAGTTTGACATTGCCTTCTGCCCTCTCAGCTTTACCAATATTAAGTAGATTAGCTTGACCATGCAATAAGCTGTGCCTGCAATTTCCTCTTTTATGGGGAGGTTAAATGAAACACAACAGAACAGTTGTCCTGACTGTGCTCACAGAGCATATTTGTCAGGACAAAATAGAAGTCTTTTATTTTCCATGCCTGTGTCCTACTCCAATGATGGCACTCTTTTTTCAACACTTGTTATTTTACATGCTGTAAGTTTTCAATTTACATTTCCAGTTAAATGTATTACTGCCTAGTATATTACTAGTTAAAAAGTAACTGGGTTATGGCAGACTGTTTTTACTTGAAGTGTTCTGCTTTCTCTTAATAAAATATATGTGATTAGATTTTGCTTTATTTAGTACACTTTTGGTCTTATTTCTCCAAAGCAGAATGTCACCTTAACTTTCATGTTTCCTGTCAGAAGTGACAATACACTGCTACAGGTAAAACATGTTAGTTAAGAATCCAAATGGTATAGAAAAGTAGAAGACTTTAAAGTATTGAGTTTTAGAAAATGCACAAAAGACAGCGGGAGATGAGATATAGGGGGATACAAATATTCAAGATAAGATTATAAGGGCAGCTATTTCTTCGGTGCTCACTAGTTTTTCCTTCTTATAACAAGAACTGAACCACTTTTGCTGTTCCTGAGATAGACCTGAGATAGTGGCTTAGGCATTGCATCAGTTCTTACTATTTTGTCCTATACTAGTAGTCTGCATTGGCTTTGGATCCAAGCAAGCCTAATTTTTCTTGAATGTGGAAAAATACATTGCCAATATATATATAACCTTAATCTGGCCATCATAGTGTAACTTGGATAAACTTTGTGCCTGGATAAATGGAGATGAAGGTCTTTGCTGCTACTGCTGAAGTTGGACCAGCAATTCAAGGGAAGTCTTTTGCTCTGAGAGTTAGTTATTGAGATACCAGGAAATGAGGCCCCACCAAAAAAGAATTTGTATCTAGCAAGATTATCTAACTTCAAACTGCCTACAAATGTATTTTGTACTAAGATTTGAGGCTTGTACACTGATGGAAATGCTGCACATCTAATAAAAACAGACAGCAAACATTTGTACAAATTGACTGCTGCCATTTTCTATCCCTTATGTTCCTCAACCACACCCCCTTGTCTTGTCTCCACCCCATCACTCTGAGGCACTGTTCAACCATAGAAAATTGGTCAAAAAGACATCCAAAGTCAATTAGAGGTGTGTTTCTCTTAGTATGAGTCTCATTGTCCTGTGCAGCCTCCAACTCTGAGCAGCTGGTGTCAGAATTTCCTGAAGGCGCAAATTGTCAAAGATTGGTCCTGCCAGTGTCTCTCACTTAAGTCTCTGCTTTTGCATGCCTCTACTGTAGGTCTTCCCACCAGGTTTTTTACACTGCTGCTGAGAATAATTCTGTTCATCCTCAGTCTGGTTTCACCCAGTGAAACTGAGACTAGTTTCTATCTCTTTCCCTGGCTCCCACCGTTACCTCTTAATGATCTTCGTGTACTCGCTCTGTCAAGACTTAGTGGCGGGACCTGAGATCCATCCTTTCTCCCAGGAAGATAAGTGAATTTTCTCACTTTCCAGTAGCTCCTGGAGGGCTCTTGGGCCTTAGGCCCTTAGACGACAAATCAGACTGCAGCAGCAGACACTGAGAAACCCAAAGGATTAATGATCCATGAGCCTTCACTCTTAGCTGATTGCCAAGCTGCTCAAGCCTCTCAGTACTCTCTAGCTGCTCTTTATTTTTAGAAGAATTAGAATAGTGTGTCTGCTCAGCTATGGCTAATGTGATGTCAGTTTAAAAGTCAAAAACCTAACATCTTGAATATCAACTCAGTGGTTCAGATTGTCTCAAAGTTTGCTGCTTCTCTGGGGACAAGGCAGTTATCAAGATTTGGATGCTCTGAAGCTTGCAGCCTACCCAGGACATGGTCACTGCAACCCTCCAGCTCCTCTTGCTTCATGTGCACAGTGGAGGCTAAAAGTGTTGTTTCACTTCTCTTTGAAGGGATCTGTTTTACTAGGGATTTACCTAGTGTCTGGTAAAACAGAAGAAACTTCTGCTTTGGCAGAAAAAAACACAGTAAATGTAATAAAGGATGATATTTGTAACACCAAATGAGGATGAGAAAAAGAGTGGCCTGGGAGACTGGAATGGATATGTGCAGCAAAACTGCATCAGCACAGGGTTTTGTTGACAGCATCTTGCTGCAGACCTGAGTGTCTCGAGGGAACTTGTCTGTAATTTCAGAATCTCAGCTACATTTGTGCTTTATGAAATTAAAGCTTACATCAGCAACTTTCTGTATATGTGTGTAGTGAGCTGCCCGAAATGAGACGAGTGCTTCTAGGCTGAAAATTCCAACATACTCTGCAGACCACCCTGATTGCATGTTAGGAGTGTTATACGGGATATACTGCATTTGATAATTCATGCTAAAATAAAATATAAATAAAAATAATGAATAAGCCCAGATAAGACTCAACGACTTGACCCACCTGATGCAGCCTTCCTGGAAAAATAATCAACTCACTGGACTCTGCCTAGAAACCTATTCAGAAGGGGGACTGCCTCAAAAGAAAATCTGAAGAATACATCATCCCAGAATAGTGGACAGAAGATCTAGCCTTGGGGAAAATAAACTGTATAAAAACTGGACTCTTGGTGATGGGATTCATGAACGAGGGAGGACAAGTGTGATAGAGACTTGTCCATACGTTCACCCAGTTGCTGACCCGGGATCGGAGCTGCCTTTTTATCGTGGTTTTCCATGTTCGTTGTTACGTGAAAAATAAATTCTGGTTTTTTAATTTTATTTTTTTCAAATCTGGCTGTCTCATTTATAACAGGAGGAAATGAGTCACTGTCAGTGACTCCACACCTGAATGGTGAGGATATTTTTTGTGGCCCATGCTTTTGTATTGCACATGATACAAACCTCCAGGAGCAGTAATTGAGTATTACCCAGCTCTTTCTGACTCAGCAAAGAAAGAAGTTACTCCAAGCATGATAATTTGAAGCTCTTGCAACAAGATCCAAGCTATTTTCTGACCCTGCTTCTAGGAGTTTTTCTTTTAATGTGACAAATGAGTAAAAGACAAGAGGTTAAGGTGGTTTAAATTCTGCTTCATATCATTTTTCTAAGTAGGTCAACTGACATCATGATCATTTCTTTCATCAGATGAGGATCTTCCCATCCCACAACAGAGCTAAATAAAAAGAAGATATCTTTCTTCCATTTCTATCTTTCTTATAACAGTAGATAAAATGAACAGTATTCATTTAAATGCATTCCTTAATCTTAGCAGAGACTTCAAAGAGACTGCATCTATTACTGATATAAATTTCAGAAAGAGTACGTATCAGATGGATCTCACTTTGCAGTTGCTGCATCATTGCATTGAAGTTGGGGGGAGTAAAATAGTAAATGTTTGCCCCAAAGGCAAAGCACAAGTCAGTCTTGTTGCTAGGCTCTTTCTCACCTGATCATGATCATATTTTTTTTTCTTTATCCCCTCATGTCAACTGTAATAGCAACAAAATTAAGGGACATCTAAATGGTAGAAAGAAAGCCACCTATTCCAGATATTCAAAGCAAAAATCAGCTTGATTGATGATGTCCTTGTGCTGGAGGCAATGCAAACCCATTTGCAATGAAGATCAGAAGACTGAATGAGTGTGGTGCATCCCCTGTGTTACCTGAACAGCTCGTTGCAAGACAAATTACAGAACAACAACTGGCTAGGTGAAGGGAAAACAGTCTGGGGACATAATGGCTTGGGGGATAGCCATTATTGTCAATTTAGCCGATAAGACAAGTCTTTTCTTGTTAAAAGAGGCTTTTCCTGGAGTCCCGCACAAACAGGAGTTTGCCCTTTGGAACCTCAAATAAGTTATGAGATGGAGACAAAAAATGCAACTTCTTTTTCTTTACTTTCAAACAATACTGTACTTCAGGATTGGATGTCGATGTTTGGGCAATGACCAGGTTTCATATAAATCGTTCATACTGACAGCTGATTAGATATTTCAATGTGTGGAAAAAACATGGTGCATTTTTTTGCTTTGGTATTTCCTTCTTTTTACAGTCATGACAGTCAGTGACCTTACTAGCCTGCACTTCAATTATGTTCTGGGGAACAAGGACCTGGTTTTCTATTACTTAAAAATTAAACAAGGTGTCTCCCCAAATAGCATCCTCATCAAACCTGTTAATTAGCTGTTAATCTTTTTTGTTGTTATTCATGTACCTTTTTTTTCAGCAGCCATTTGCTTTCAAATCTCAAGGAATCCTCATCTATTTATCTTTTCTTCCGTGAGGAGCTGTTCTACAACACTGATCAGCTAACACCACTTTTTGCTGTATCTCTTCAATATTCTGCATTATCCCTCTGAAAAGAGGATATATTTTCTGATATCTTTATAAGATTTTATTATATATTATACTAATATGTTATATTTATTAATTAGATGAAGTTGCAGAAAATATCTATATAGTAGCAGCGTGGTATTTCCTGCTCTGTACTTGATTTCTCCCCTAACACTTCTATTTGCCTTTTTGACTAATGTTAAATATTGATGTTATGTTTACATGGAACTGCTCCAAATGCTCCAAGCTTCTCCCTGAGAGATAGTGGCTGTATTAAAACCTGTAATTGTATACGTATATCATTAAGAGCTTCCTCTTTTGCCATACATGGTACTTTGCATTGATTGAATTTCACCCATTGTTTTATTCCTAGAAAATGCAGTCGAGATTGTGATATCCATCTTTACCTCATCTCAGTTACCTTCTGCTCTCATTCTTGAGAAAAAAATCTGTTATCAGTAGACTCCACCGTACAGCCTTGCTTTATTTTTTTCCTAGTAGCTGGTACAGTGCTGTGGTTTGGATTCAGTATGAGAATAATGTGGGTAACACACTGATGTTTTGGCTGTTGCTAAGTAGTGCTTACCCTAAATCAAAGACTGCTCAGTTTGCCCATGCTCTGCCAGCAAGTAGGTTCATGAGAAACTGGGAAGGAGAACAGCCAGGACAGCTGACCTGAACTGACCAAACAGAGAATGCCATGTTCAGTATTATAAATCAGAGGGAGTTGGCTGTAAGGAAGTGCTTCCTGCTTAAGGAGAGGCTGACTATCAGTCAGTGAGTGGTGAAGATTTGTATTGTGCATTGTTTTTTTTCTCTAGGATTTTATCCCTCTCTCTCTTTTTCCTTTTCATTGCTATTAGTATTAGTGTTAGTATTAGTACCAGTATTGCTATATTTTACTTCTTTTCAATTACTAAGCTGTTCTTATTTCAAACCACATATTTTGCCTTTTACCAATTCTCTCTAACCCACCAGAGAGGAGGCACAGGGATGGAGGGAGGGAGGGAGGGAGGGAGGGAGGGAGGGAGGGAGGGAGGGAGGGAGGGAGGGAGGGAGGGAGGGAGGGAGGGAGGGAGGGAGGGAGGGAGGGAGGGAGGGAGGGAGGGAGGGAGGGAGGGAGTGACTGCAAGGTACTTAGTTGCTGGCAGGGGTTAAACCAACAACTCCTTTTCTAAGTCAAATGTTATAGCGTTTGAGAATTTTGAAATTTTTGGATAGCTTTGGAGTGTTCAAACCAGCATGGTGCTATTTCTAGGAACCACGCACGTGGCTCAAATCTCGTGTAGGATAAGCAACTATTTGCATCTACTCCAGACTGTGGGACAAGCAGTGCTACTACTCAAACCCAAGCAACAGGCACTACTTCTACTAAACACCCATAACAAACAATATCTCCTCAAACCCCAGCAACAGGTACTACAGCTACTTATATCCCAGTGGTGGGTGATGCAGCTAAACCAGAGAACCAACCCCTGCCTGTATCAGTTACCCCTATACATACAAAGAGATGGACATGAAAAGCAGTTTGTTTACTGCAGGAGGACAAAGCAGGGACACCACGAGGGCAAAACAAGAGGCAGAAAAAGAGGTAGCTACTTGATCTGAGTCTTCAAGTGAGCTGTGTGATGTGCAAAAAGGTTTCAACTGTTGTTCGGTACGAGCGCATTGTTACCTGGCTGCTGGGATGGTGGCATTGTGGGGCCAGTAGCCTGGAATAAAAGGTTAAGGAAGTCAAGCAGCTGGATCACCTGCTAGGGAAAGGGGCATCAACAATGTGGTTGAAAAAGGGACATAAGTACTCAGACTCTCTGAGGGCGACTCCCGTCAAATGTGAAGCAAAGGTGTCCCTAGAAGGAAGATGTTATGTGACACCCTAGCAAGTGGACCACAGTTGAAAGAGGTATCCCATACCTCAGGGAATTAGCCGTGCTTGAGATTACACATTTGCACACAAACCCCCTGAAATTACCCACAGATCCAGACCAAGTCCAGTGCACGTGAGCCATGTGTGGGCCAGTATCTCAGCTATTAATAGGAAGCCTTCTTTTGATCAAGAGAGAGGTTATAGAAAATACACACCATGTATATACTGAAAAGACATGATTAAGCAGGAAGGAAAATCTACCACAACCCTAGAGGTATGAGTGCTGGACTTCAAGGGAAAACAATTAAAAATGAGGGCTCTTCCAGAAAACTTGCTGTCCAGTCTCCAGTTACTAGTTTCCCCAGCAGAGTGGAAGGATTGATCTTCCTCAAGACCACATGGAAAGGAATTCTCATCTGTTTTTACAAGAAGTAAGTGAGGAATCCTATGACCAGGACTAGAGGGGTCTGACCCCCTGCCAGGTGGAGGAGTGGGACACAGTTTACTGGGCTTTGTGGATCTGATGGTCTCGCCCATCAGCCCCACAGGGTCTCTAGTAGACACCAGTGCAGAATGTACCCTTAATGCCATCAAACTATGGAGGGACTGAATCCATTTGTGTTTCTGTAATGACAAGGGAATCCAGGGTAACAGCTACTGCATTAGAGGCTGAAGTCAGCCTGGCTGGGACTGAGTGGAAAAAGCAGTTTATTATGATTGGCCAAGAGGCATCTTTGGTGTAAACTACCTCAAAAGAAAGTATTTCAAGGACGCCAAAGGATAAGAATTGGTCATTGGTGTAGCTGCACTGGAGATGAAGGAAGTTAGGGAGCTGTCTACCTTGACTAGTCTCTTTGAGGACCCTTCTTGTTGTGGGGTTGCTGAAGGCTGAAAAACAGCAGGTGCCAATTGCTACCACAGAGATGCACCAGTCAGATGATCACTCCAACTAGACTCCATGATTCCTCCCCACAGGAGCCTTTGCTGACTGGAAAAGCAAGGGGTGATCAGCAGGACCTGCTTACCCCTTAACAGCCCCATATGGCAAGTGTGAAAGCTTAACAGAGACTAAAAGAAGATTATTATGGCCTTGGACTGGAGGAAGGTCCAAGACAGTTTGTTATTCGAGAATGGCTTCCTCAGGCTCAAGAATGATACAACCTGATGAGCAAGAAATTGGACAAAGGGGTGGGACACCTGCACAGATGAATAAAGAACTCCTGTCATTATTTAAGTTTAAGCACAAAACACACAGGAGATGGAAGCAGGGTCATGCCACTTAGAATTGGTATTGAGAGGTTGTCAGACTAAGTGGAAATGAGACAAGAAAGGCCAAAGACCATATAGAATTAAATCTGACCAAGGATGCCAAGAACAATAGGAAAGACTTTTTCAAATACATTGATAACAGAAGGAAAACGAAGGATGATGTAGGCCCAGGGGACCATGGTAAAAGGATGCAGAGAAGGCAGAGTTACTTAATGACAAATCGGTTTTGATCTTCACTGGCAACACCAGCCTGTAGGGATCTCTGAGCCAGGAGATCAGGGTGAAGGAATGCTGGAAGAGTTTTCCTTGTTCAAGAAGGGTTGGGTTGGAGAACATCTAAGCAAATTGACATGTACATGTCCATGGGCCCTGGCAGGATGCACATTGGAGTGCTGAGACAGCTGATGGACATCATAGCTGTGCCCCTTACAATCACCTTTGAAAGGTCATGGAGATCAAGACTAGTGCCTGAGGGCTGAAGAGAGTGAATGTTACCCCAGTCTTCAAGGCAAGAAGGAGGGTGCAGGGACCTATCAGCCAGTCAGCCTTCCAGTCCCTGGAAAGGTGATTGAGCACCTCATCCTGAAGGCCACTTCTATCCACAGGGAGGACAAGAAGGTGATCAGGAGCAGTCAGCATGGATTCATTAAAGGCAAATCATGCTTGACCAACCCAATTGCCTTCCACAATCAAACAACTACCTGGATGGATGAGGGGAGAGCAGCAGATTGTCTACCTTGACTTCAAGGCTTTCGACACTGTCTCTAACAATGTCCTCACAGGCAAAGTCAGGACGAGTGGACTGGATGAGTGGACAGGGAGGTGGACTGAGAAGTGGCTGAACAGCAGATCCCAGAGTCATAATCAGTAGCCCAGGCTCTAGTTGGAGGCCTGTCCATGGTAGTGCCTCCCAAGGTTCAATAGTGGGCCCAGTCTTGTTTAAATTACCCACCAATGACTTGGGTGAAGGGGCAGAGGCCTCCTCAGCAGTTTCACTGACAACACAAAGCTGGGAGGAGTGGTGATACCCCAGAGGGCTGAGCAGCCCTTCAGAAGGACCTCGACAGGCTGGAGAGATGGGCAGGGAGGAACCTTCTGAAATTCAGCAGAGGCAAATGCAGGGTCCTACACCTGGGGAGGAACAAGCCCAGGCACCAGCACAGGCTGGGGGTGACCTGCTGGGAAACAGCTCTGTGGAGAAGGAGCTTGGTGTTTTAGTGGAAAACAACTCCCCATGAGCCAGCAGTGCCCTTGTGGCCAAGGCCAGTGATAGCCTGGAGTGCATCAGGAAGAGCATTGCTAGCAGGTTGAGGGAGGTGATCCTGCCCCTCATCTTGGCCTTAGTGAGCACATCTGGAGTGCTCTGAGCACTTCAGTACAAGAGAGACATGGAGTTCCTGGAGTGTGTCCAGCAGAGAACTCTGAAGATGATTAAGGGACTGGAGCATTTTTCTTATGAGGAAAGGCTGAGGAAGCTGGGCCTGTTTGATGTTGAGAAGAAATGACTGAGAGGGGACCACATCAATGTCTGTCAGTATTTGAAGGGAGGGTGTCTAGAGGATGGACCTATACTCTTCTTGGTTCTGCCAAGCAATAGAACAAGTGGCAACAGGCAGAAACTGATGTACAAGGAGTTTCACTGGAATACAAGGAAGAAATTCTTTACAGTGTGGGTGACCCATACTGGAACATGTTGCCCAAAGACGCGGAGTTTCCCTCACTGGAGATATTCAAGAACCATCTGGATGCAATCCTGTGCCATGTGCTCTAGAGTGGTCCACCCTGAGCAGGGCAGTTGGACCAGATGACCCACTGGGGTCCCTTCCATTACAACCCATTCTGTGATTCTGTGAGTCTGTGATTCAAGCAATTCTGTCATTCATGTCATCACTGACTGCTGCCATACCAGACATGCTGGAACTGGAACATAGGGACTGGAGTTAAAAGCAACCCAGTGGTGCCAGAATTGATATCGATGATGCATCTTTCTCAATCTCTTTGGCAGTACAGGGAAGACCATAGTTTGTCTTCACTAAGAGGGGTGTCTAGTACAGCTGAAATCACCTGTCTCAGGGTGGAAATATAGCCCTAACATCTGTATACTGATCCAGACAGCTTTGGACAGATCGAGTCAAAGGTCATGGTCCAAATTAACTAATTGAACTTTTCCAGGGATGGTCCATAGACTAAGGAAACTATATCTGTGGGTATAATTACCAGGGGACAGGAAAGGTGATGTGTTATTCGGAAGTGTTAGACCCGGAGTGAAACAAATTGTATGGGGTGGATACTATCCTGGTTTTGGTTTTGACAGACTTCATTTTCATCTTAGTAACTGGTACAAACTGGTACAATGCTGTGTTTTGGACTCAGTAGGAGAATAATATTGATAACACAACAATGCTTTTGGCTGTTGCTGAGCAGTGTTTGCCCTGAGTCAAGGACCTTTCAGTGTCCTATTCTCTGCCAGTGAGCAGGTGCCCAAGAAGCTGCAGGGAACCATGGACAGGACGGCTGACCTCAACTAGCCTAAAGAATATTCTATACCCTAGAACATCGTGTCCAGTATGTAAATGAGGGAGAGTTATGTGGAAAGGGGCCAATTGCTTTCTGGGCTGGTGAACAATCGTACTGTGCATCACTTCTTTCTCTTGAGTTTTACTCTCTCCTTTTCATTAAAATTATTATTGTTGTTAACATTAGCATTACTATTATTGTAATTACTGCTATTTTTGTCATGAGTATTGTTAGGACTATTATTACATTTTCTTTTGTTTCAATAATTAAATGGTTCTTATATCAACCCATGAAGTTTTCTTTTTTCCTTTGGTTGCCCTTCCCACTGGAAGGGGTGGAGGAGAGAGATCAAATGTGTGATCCTTAGTTACTGGCTGGGATTAAGCTATGATACCTGGCCAAACAGAAAAGAGGCCAGCTTTCTACCACTAATACAAAAGTTTCTCTGCTCACTGCATGAGAATAACAGACTGGAAACTACTTAACCTTGTAATTATGTCTTATCCAGATGTTCCTCATTTCCCTGTTCCCATTATCTGCTGCTCTTTGCACAAGTGCTGCTTTTGGAGCCCTAGCATGCTGCAGCTCAAAGGCAAAGGATGTATGTGTTTTGAGAATGAAAAGTGTGTTTTGCTAGTTTTAAATACAACTGGCAAGCTGAAGCACATTAGCCCTAGTAACATAATTAGAATGACGAACTGCCATATTTGATACGTGTGTCCTAAACTAAATTCTTCCCTTGCTCCTCTTCTCCCCTGTTTGAGTTCTCTTGTCTTCAGGAATCAGTGGGTCCCTTGATGCTTCTTTTCAAACTATGCCATCTGTCTGTAGGCATTTGTTCTTCAAAGTACTAACACTACCAACATTATAGGATTGCTAACTTACATGCAGAAATATGCAGCTGAAAGGGAATTCCTCTCTTTTGAGCATTCACACACATCAATGCATTCTCCTGTGGAAATTATTAAAGTGTTTTTCTGCAAGGCAGATCAATTAATCATCACTTTAATATTATACAGTGAAGTAAAACTTTATCCAGACGACTTGCCTCCTCTACGTCACTCTTCCATTGCATGTTACATTCAAGAACCTTAGAGAAGTTTGCAGATAGCAATAATTTCCCAGCACTGCTGAGACCTGTAGGAGATTGAGCCTTACACTACAGGTGGTGAATGTAAGATACAGGAGAAATTATTCACTAGGTATTTATCAACAAACAGCCGTTATACGGCAGAACTTAGTACATACTAGGAAGGTCAAGAGTCTCTCAGTGGCTTCCATCTATCCAAATGGCCAGGACACACTTTCTATGTCTGCACAATCAATTTGACAACACGAGAAAAAAATTTAAACCCCTTGGCTGTGCTGTGTACTTATCAGCTTCTGCAGGATGAAGAACCTTCACAGATGCATTATAACTCAGAGACAGTGCCGCTAAGCATCAAGTAAAGTATAAGGCTAGACTCTACAGCAGAAGAAATGTTTAGGTGTAAAAGGATCTCAGCAATACACAGTCTAAATAAAATTATTGGCTACTGCTGAGCAGCAGCATAACAAAATCCTGTGGTCACCTTCTCTGTGGACAGATCATAGGCTCATATATCAAAGTTATGTTTGACCACTTCATGCAAACCAAGAAGCCTGGATAATTTCCAGTGCTTGCCACCTTCTCTGTGAAGAACATATGCATCCATATCCAAGCTGAACTTTCTCTGATGCTTGAAGTCATCCCCTCAAGTCTTTTTAGCACACACAAGACAGAAGAATTCAACATCTCAGTCTCTGCTTTCCTTCATGACAAAGGTGTAGACAACAATGAGATAACGCTTTAGTCTACACTTCAATAATCTGGAAAAACCTAACATCTTCAGCTGCTCTCTAGTCCTTTCACCATGTACGTTGTCCTCCTTAGGACACACTATAATTTTTTTTTTTTTTTTTTTTTTTAAATTTTGGGGAGCCCAAAACTGCACACAGTACTCAAGGTGAGGCTGCAGCAGTGCTGAATATATTGGGGCAATCACTCCTTTTGGTCAGTGAGTTATATTGCACTTGATATACCCCAGGATATTTTTGTCCCTTTTGGCTGCTAGAGCACATTGTTGATTGCCATTGAAATAATCATAGCCCAAAATTCCTCTACCTCTTTCTACAGGGCTGCACTCCAGAATCTGGTTCCCCAGTCTATACATGTATTTTTGGATTATATTCAAAAGTACAAAGTGAGACATGTTCTTGTTTCAATTTTGTACAGCTGGTGATCTTACTGCACTCTAACCTTTTAAATATCTCTCTTTTGTCTCTACCCTTAAGGCAACCAGTTTCTCCTCCTAGTTTAGTATCGCCTGCAAACTTACTTAGAGTGCATTCCACTTCTGTGTCCAGGTATCTGGCATAAAAACCATAAAAACACTATGCTGAGAGCCCTGAAAACACCACTAGTGACTGGCCATGGCCAAATGTTACCCCCTTTACTATGACTCTTTAAACACAATCCTTCATCCGATTTTTCACCCATTATATTGTGTATGTGTCCACTTGTATGCTGGACATTTTGTTCAGAAGGACAATGTCAGAGACTGTATCAAAAGCTCTGCTAAAAATAAAAATAAAATAAAATAAAAATAAAAATAAAAAAAATTAAAAAAAAACCCAACCAAACAAACAAAAAAAAAAAAAAAAAAAAAAAAAAAAAAAAAAAAAAAAAAACAAAACCAAAAAACAAAAAACAAAACAAACCCACACAACTGCTTTCCCTTTGTCCCCTAAACAGTAACCTTAGGAAGGCATGCCCCTCAGGAACACATCTTGGCTTTGATTGATGACTGCATTGTCTTTCAAGTGTCTTACAAGGACTCCAAGATAACCTACATAATATTATTGTGAACTAAAGTGAAAATGATTGAAATTAAATTTATCCATATGAATTTTCTTCCTGCTGTGTCAAACAACCATTCTGTAATCATCCTGTGCAGCCTGATCTTGCCTCTGAAGTCCATACACTTTCCTTTTCTACCTGAAAGCCATAAGAATTCCTGAGCCATGGTAAAGATCAGTTTGGATTATGTGTTCTGTTTCATTCAGTTCCTATTCAAGGTTCATAGTTTGACTGGAAATTGCATTTTTAATCTCAAGTGTAGAAAGAATATTTTAGTTCTGGTAGAATAATACAGCATAAATTTCTGTGTTGCTTACACTTTATGGGCCTTTAAATAAAAAATCCCAATTACTAACCTCTCACTTGCCTCTGATAAGCACCTCTTGTTGACTTTTGAGAACAAAATTTAGGAGAATAAGAATTTCAATTCTGTATGAAATTACTATCATACAATTTAAATCTAACTCTGTAAAATTATACTTTTGCAAAAGAGTCTAGTTCAGAACCATTAATGATTTAAAAGCATATGTTATTGGTAATTTTAAAAGCTCTGAAGCCATGTAAGAATTCAAGAGTTCTAAAAAAGCAACAAAATGGAAAACTGGCAAACACTGGAATCCTATAAAAATAAAAATACTTCTTGAAAATCTTTCTTGCTTCTTTCCAGCTTGGCAGACTTTTTACAAGTAGGTTAACGAGCTATTTCTTCAAGTACCTCTTTGTGCCTGGGAAGAAGGGTGTTAAATAAGTTCATTTGGTATAAAACTGTGCAATTGAAAATGCCGGTAAAAGGAGACGGTGTTTTCTGCACTAATGAGCACTTTAAAAACCCCCAAACTTCAGTATGCTTTTATGTTTAAGAGTTGTGAAGACTCTCCAGATTCTCTACCCTGACACAGAAGATGCCTAAAATATGTTTCTGAAGTGAAAACTTCTCTGTCTAGCCTGAATGCACTTCCCTTGCTAAAGGGAACTAATGATTTCAAAGCAGTCAATACTCTTAATAAGAGTGGAAAGATTCATTAGTAAAGCAGGAGATACAGAATAGATGACAATGTCCTGGTAGTAATGTTCAGGCCGGGTCTACCAACCTGATAGCTGGATACCTTGGCACAACTGACCTGGAGAACCCAATTTTCACCTGTGAGAGGACAAGTAGGAATTATATTTCATATGACTGAGAAATAAGATCCAGAAAGATTAGTTCATATTTACATCTATTTACAAAATGGTGAACTCTGTAGGCGGTGTCCTGTATCAGAAATTTGGTTTGATAATCATGAACTCCAGCTGGAACTGAGGAAGGAGTTTTGTTCATTTAAGAATGCCAGCTAAGCCTGTAAGTGTCCTTCCAATGCTTCAGGTCTGCTAGGGAATAAGACCTGGTGATATACATTGTTGTTTTGAATTAGGATATGAAACACTCTAAATTTATTTATTTATTTATTTATTTATTTATTTATTGTCTTCATACTCCTCCCAGTGATTCGGCAAAAATATTGGCATGCATTATTCCCGCATGCAGAGCCTCGCCTGCTTTAAAAAAACAAAGTCAAAGCCAGAACATCTGTTTTTGTCAAGGGAAGACAGTAAAGGCATCAGTCCAAAGTCCGTGTTAGTTGTCAAGTCAGTTGTAATGCTCTTCCCTTTGCCACAGCAGTCACAAGAAGCAGCTTTCCCTTGTTATTCAAAATAGTTATTGTGCTGGCAATAATTTGCCCCATTTTTTTCTTTTTCTGGACATTATTTTCAGCAATGCTAGTTCTTCCTCTTGTTTTCAGACATCTATTTGTGAACACTTGCTAATTACAACAAGCAGTGCCATCTCCTCACTTCACACTATTTTCTCCCATCAGGTGTTGGCTGAATATAGAGGAGCAGTCTGGGGTCTACACCACGAGTGGTTAACTTGCATCACAATTGAGATAGAGTAGCATCTTAGCCTTCAACATAATGCTCCTCAAGAAACAAAACAGATGGTAAAGTTTCGTTTTGGAGACACCGATGTGTTGCCTATTTCTTACCTTTTGCAAGGCAGCATCACAAAACCTTCCAGGCTTTTTGTTCATCTGTAGAGTGATTACATTTTTAGCTATAAGTAAATAAGTAAAACATGTTAGCATACAATAATTTTCCTTTAATTCAGCTGTGTGTGAAACAGATTGTGTGACTCAGTATTATTTGTATAGAACAGTTCATATCCAACTACTCATTTGTACTGTGCTACTCCATTTTTCTTAAAACCTAAAGGTTACAGATTTCTTTACACTTCTTGCTTACAGGAATAAAAAATGGTGGGTTTTTTGAAGTTCTTTGGGACACTATGAATAATGCTCCTATCTCTGCATGCAGTAGACCTACAGACCTATTAAAAATTAGAATGTTCCGTGGTGTGGATATGAAGCCTGACTTCTGCAGATGTTAGATACAGCAAAAGAATGCAAGTTGTCTCCATTTCTAGAGATGGAAGAACATAGATTTATAAATGAAAACACTGCTGGCATAATTTTACCTTCAAATGCATCTTTTTGAAGCCATTTTTGGAATATTTTTTATTAATATGTGGTGAAATTCCAGTAACTGCAGTACAGAAGTTCTGCTCTGCTTTTTGTTTAACTATATAACCATAATGATGAAAATGGATTGTTCCCTGGAAATGAGCTGCTTACTTCACTCAGACTACACTTTGCCTAATTTCTCATTCTGAGATTCCCCAGCCCACTCTGTATGTCAGTGGTTTTCCTTAAAAGCAAAGAGAACATTCAAATTGTTAATGAAAAAAGCACAAAGATTTGTAATCAAGCCCTCTAATTATTACCAAAAAACCAACCAAACTCTCTTGAACTTGTTAGAGAACCAGCATAAATGTTTACAGTGGTTATTATGTCCCCAGATTCTTCTCTGCTAAACAAGGACTTCCACAGAATTTAATAAAATTTTATTGCGGACTTACCTACCAAAAAGCAGAACTTAATTTAGTATTTCTGTGGATTTTCTAAAACAAGTTTTTACAGAATCCTTTTGTTTTTATCCTGGTAATGGTTTCATAAGGACAAATTGGAAAGTTTTGGAAGTGCCTGCATTAACCTATCTTTTGGGTAGGATGTGCTCTGCAGTGATGTTCTGGAAGTGCTTGATCTGTACAGCAGTATTCATAATTATGGCCAAAGAGTTTCAGCTCCTGCAGCAAACAAATGCTGATCCACAGCATTTTTGGATCAGGTAAGAGTTATGGATGTCACTGTAAGGCCTTTGATATGCTTCCCCCCAACTTTCTTACCTCTAAATTGCAGACAAAAGGATTTTGTGGAGAAGGAATTGACTGACAGCTGCACCCAACAGTTGCCATGAGGGTGGTGAGACACTGAAAGATGTTGCCTGCCCAGGGGAGCTGTGGATACCCCATGCATGGAAGTGTTCCAAGTCAGGTTGGAGTGGGTGTTTGAACAATCAGGTCTAGTGAAAGTTGTCTGTTCATTGCAGGGCAGTGGGACTACACAAGCTTTAGTGGTCCTTTCCAACCCAAAAGATTCCATGATTTGATGATTCTTTGTTTAAGGCATATGCCATTTGAAGAGAAGAAGGACCTAGGGGAAGGGTGTCTGTAAATCATTAGATTACAGGCATATGCAACATTCTTTATCTCTGTTACAAGCATGTCTGCAACTGGAAATATGATGATACCTTCCTATTAAACTGTAGGGCAATGACATATGAACTAATGGTGTCTCTGCATTTACACCCCACCCTGCAGAGAGAGCAGGATTCAACCCCTTGTACTTAATCATCCCTATAATAATGGTTTATATTATAAATTCTATCACAGTTTGTACAGAGACAGATGAGCAGCTGTGGATGCCATTGGATATTAGACAATGAGTGGATATTTATCATACCAAAATCTGGACACTTTTATATTAAATAGATGTCAGTAAAGCATTGCACAGTTTATAATACTAATTAAATTGTTGTATTTTTAGTATGGAAACCTTGAAAACTACAAGGCTTGATCCATGATGAATGATGCAGTCATTTTTGGACTGTAGGGTTAATGGCTTTTCTTGCCATGCAAGACTAATTTAAGGAAGGTTCATCCCAGAAAATCTAAGCCTCTACTTAGTTTCCTTTCTAGTGTAGAAATATAATACCAATAAGACAGTTTTCCTGAGTACTTTAACCTTTTTTTTTTTTTTTTAAGTAACACAATGACAGTAGTTATTGCGTGTGATGTGGGTCAAATTTTTCTACCTTTTGTGTGAAAGGAAAATAACTTTTCCAAACAAGAATAATTATGAAGTATTGAATTCTTTCAAGTATTTGACCCTGTCTATCAGCATAAAAGCTTTGTGCTTCAAAACAGGAAAAGGTAATGAGCATTTGTGATTCCTGAGACCATACGTTAGATGGAAAAGAAGCCTTGAGTCACATATAGAGGATAGAAGGATGCACGAGGCTCCTGATTAGTATTCATCCACTACTGGAATGGACCAAGCATAATACAGCATCCTCTGTAATACAGGAGCTCCCATAGCATCTGTTCCTCTGTGATGCATTTTTTCCAGCATATGTGCCCAAGCACATTGGTGCCTACCTCCAAGACGAACCCTACAGAGGTCCAGTTAAAGAATGAAGAGTCCTTAGATTTTCTGAGCATTACTGCCTAGTGGCTATAGTTAGAATACAACTTACGTAGAGACACACACTTATGTCTTAGGATGTTCTCTTTGCTTTTAAGGAAAACCACCTACATACAGAGTGGGCTGAGTGTACCCTCAGCATCTTTCCAGCAGGGAGTAAGCTGAGCGGGGCAGATGCTCTTTTCTTGGAAAAGAAGGGACCCAAGTGCCAGGCCGAGCAGCGGGGCCCGAGCCCTCCTCCGTGCCTGCAGCGAGGGGCGGCTGCCGCTGGGGGGCGCCATGGGAGGGGGGGCGCCCCTGCGCGGGGCGGGCGAGGCGGGGCGGGGCAGCCACCAGGGGGCGCCCGGGGCGGGGCGGGGCGGGGCGGGGCCCCTCTGTGAGGGGGGAGAGCCTCGGGCAGCTGCCGAGCAGCGCCAAGGCGCCGGCGGGACCGTCCGTCCGCAGCGCACGGCCAGCGCCGGGCCAAGGCGCAGCGCCGGGCCAAGGCACGGCTTCGGCGCAGGCTGACCGGGAAGGCCGTCTTCCCGTGGAGCGCGGGATTTAGGCCTTTTGATTCCCAGTCCTGCGCTGAGCTGGCAGGCCACAAAGCCTCCTCAGGGACTGGTGGCCTCCTTTGCCAGGCTTCCTGCGCTTCCTTTGCTGACAGGCTCCCATCAGCCAGGCCGGAGGCAGGCTGGGCTGGTGTTACAGGGCGATGCTGTCTGAAGTAAAAATGACAGATCTCAAAGCCGAAAGGAAGCAGTAGTTCCCAGGCTAAGTTCCTCACAGGGGCAGGCAGGGTTCCTCTGGTTCTCAGGAAGATGCAGAGATAGGACACGGGGATGCTAGGTGTTATAAAATGTTTCAAGAGGGGTTCCTGAAATTGCTTGTTGTTAGTTGTATCTGTTTCAAAGCTATAGAAAGGAGAATTGTTATAAAATGTTTCAAGAGGGGTTTCTGTAGAGAAGTTTGCTTGATGCAAAGGTTGTGAGTTGCTGCAACACTGTACCGGTGTAAAGTGTTATGTAACGAGGAAAGGGGGAAAAGATCTGGTTCACACAGGTTACATCACTCTCAACCATGATTGGTGGACATGACAGACCAATCACTCGACGCCCTTGGGAAACGATTGGTCAGGAGTGACTCTTGTTAAAGACCAATCAGAGGCCTGGCAACTAACCAATCTGGAAGAGGATCCAAAATGCACCAATCAGGAGGAACCCAAGAGGATAAAAGGGACTGTCAGCCTGTGGGGGAGGTTCTTCTTCAGAACTCTGAGGGTCTGAAGGAGTGCCATGTGCTGGTGTTGCACTGTTTTTGGATTTCTGGCTTGCTGAGACGAACCTGGGCTTATCCTGGGTTTCCGCTCCCAGGGGTCAGTTACAGTTAAAATAAACAAGTGCCTTTTTTTTTTTTTTTTCTTTTTTTTTTCGTCCGAGTCCAAGCCTCATTTATAACATAGGTGCCCTTTCACCTCCGCATCCAGGACTTTACCAATGCAGGCCAACGTCGCTCAGAACTGTGTTCACCCCTTTATCCAGGTGTCTTAAGCTTGTTGGGATTTTTCCCCTGAGAGCAGCCAGAGAATGCTGCTTGTTATCACAGGGCTTTGTTCCTTCCAGGAAACTCCAAAGACTCACTTAGGTCCCTCCTTTCTAAAACATGGCCTGGGTTCATTGCCAAAAAGATGAGCACTGTAAGCCGTTCCTCAGCAAGTGGAAATCCCTCTAAGAAATGCTGATTCCAGTGGGATTTAGGCATAAATGTTGTTCTCAAGAGCACAAGAGTTCGGGGTTTCAGCAGCAAGCCAAGAGCAGACAGCTCAGCACGCCTCTGCCATCACAAGCGCTCACCTGCCTTGCAAATTCCTCTGCTTCCTCTAGCTATGGGCTAAACTCCTGTTGTTGGCCTGCTGCCTTCTCCTGTTACCCGTGAGACTGGCACCTGTTTGCTCCTTCCTGTGGCACGCTATGGGGAGCTCTAGAATGAAATGATTTCAAAGCCACGTCCATGGAGGAATCTGAGCTTGCAGGTCTCCCACCAGCTGAAGGCTGTGGGTTTTTGCAAAGGCACCAGGAGCTCAGTGTTGGACAGAGGACATTTCCAAGAGAAGGGCTGACTTGGGAACTGGTGGAAGCGGAGAGAACGGGCAAGTTTGCCGATGGGTGCACCCACACTGTGAGGGACGCTTCAAGGGCACCCCCTGCCATGCCCAGGACATGGGCGCTGCCCCGTGCAGAGGACGTGTCCCTGCCATACTGACAACACACACGTTGTCCAGTGCCATGCAAACACATATGGGCAGTTCATTACTCAGCTGTTTTTCCCCGCTAAGGTATCCTTCTTCCTTCAGCAAGCCTTACAATGTGTTGGTTGACATTAGACATGCACTAAACAGGCAGGAATGACAGGATTTCCAATTTAGGGAACTAGTCTTAGTCAGAAGTGTTGGTGGCCAAAGTACTTGGG
Source organism: Zosterops lateralis (assembly GCF_965231275.1). NCBI lineage: Eukaryota > Metazoa > Chordata > Aves > Passeriformes > Zosteropidae > Zosterops > Zosterops lateralis. Next base: position 53,824,549 of record NC_139800.1, on the reverse strand, counting down.
ATGTGTGCCTGGCGCCTGTTTGGAGTTACTTTTGAATCCTTTGAGCTATGGGTTATGGACTGCAAGGGGGTTTTCTGCTGACGTGGGACAGTCTGTGCCCTGTCAAAATGAGTCCTTTTTGTCGTCTGATGTTGTAAAATCTGTGGACAAATCCTTTTTTTTCCCCCAGTGGTTGTAGGGTCTGCAGAAACATGCAGGTGTCTTTTTGCCTCCTTACACTGTAGAAAATAAAGAGTTTGCAGTGGGACAAAGAGTTAGTTTAAAATTTCATTTGTGGTTGTTTTTTCCCTTTGCCATTACTTCTCTTAGTGTGTATTAATAAAATCTGTTTAACTTGAGTTAAAACCTGCTTTGCCTTTTTCTACAAAAATCCTATCTCCCAGGTGGCAAACAAAATTCAGGAAGCATGAAACCACCACATAAATGGGGCAATGACTTGAATTAGCGGAGCAGAACCACTACAGAACCAAAAGCCTCTGTGTGCACGGCCGAAAGCCCTATCTCCACAGGACGTTTTGGCCGCGCTGCTCTTCATTGCCTTTTGCCTGGGAATGCATTTGCACTTTCTTCCTCATCCAGAAGTCCATGGCTGGGCAAAACAGGGCCAGTGGGAGGTATTCCAAAGGCACTGTAGGTTGGAGTTGATAAAGGAAGGAGACGGTTCCTGATTCCAAACCATGCCAGAAGGCCCACAGGAAAGACTTTCCATCTTCAAGGAAAGATGGGAAAATTCAGAAATAAACGCAGAGCCGTATTCCCTGGGTGACAAGGAAGGGAATCTTCCAAGAGGCTTAGGGGTTTCTAGGATTTTTATTCTGAGTCCAGCTCTGAGCTGCCAATGGAGAAAGAAATCCTGAAGTGTTCCTGGTCATCCCCTCTGCTTCCTCGATTGCTTCACTGCAAGTTTCCTTTCTTTTCCTTTGAAAAGCAGCTAGAGTGGAGACTGACATGGAGGGGGCCCATGTGATCTGTCAAAGGAATAGCAGAAGTAAAACTGAAGACAACACCAGCATGAAAGCAGCCCCACAGCCAGTCGATTTCCCTGAAGCATTTTGTCTCCAATGACTGGTGACAAGTGAGGAGTCCAAAGGGAATCCAGGAAGCCAACTGTTCTGATCACTTTGGCCAGACTAGCGCACACACACGTTCACCGGGTCATTTGCTAGGTGGCAGCCTGCTGCTGCTTGGGAAACAGCTCCCGCTTTTGCCTTTACCACACAGGGAAGCTGAGACTTCACCCACTCCCAGCCCACCCACTCCCAGTGCCCTCATAGGCAAAAAGAAAGCCCCAGAGTGCTCCCTGGCTGCTTCCAAGCTTCCAAGCACAACAATGGCTTCTGCGGGAGTCCAGAAAATGTCTGTCTGACAGCAAAGTGAGGAGGAAGGCGTGGTACAGCTCATGCTGAGGCGCACACACTATAATACACTGCTCGAGCAGACAAAGAATGCACAGGATGCACTCAGCAGCTTCAGGCACCTCCTTAGCAGCCTGACGGCCAGCCCTCGCCCACAGCTCTAGCCTGGCTCTGCGGGTGGCTTCCTGTGGGGCCTCCCTCCTTCTGAGACACTCCTCTGGGCTTCCCACAGTGGAATAAACAGTAGAAGCTTTGTGCCTTGAACAACGGCCCACCTGAAAAGTGTGCATTAATAGCGACTTTGCGCCCTCCAGCAAGGCTGTCCTAAGCACAAATTTAGGAGGAGGATCAGCAGGTGGGAGAAAAGGAGATGCCACCTTCCTTTCCCACTCTGATGGCTGCCTGTTTCGCCCTCTCTCTCCTCAGGATTTCTGCCTGTTCTCAGAGGCTCTTTTCTCAAAGGGCTGCAGTGGTCCTTGTCATCTCCTCTGCTCCCTGCATTGCTTTGGTGCAGGGATGACAGCAATCCGGCTGTCAGAAGAGGCTGAAGAGAGGCTCCGCTAACTTGAGAAACGGATGCTGTCCAAAGGGAAGGAGAAAGAAAAGAAACCAAATGTAAAGCGACAAAGGAAAAAGGAAACTGCTCTTTTCCAAATCGTGCTTCTAACAGGGTCAAGCCGGATTCCTCTAGTGCCCAGAAACACACAGACACAAGCAGCAGAGTGCAGATGAACTCAGCTCCGGCTTGCAGTGGGAGCAGTGTCTTCCTTGGCATGCCCTGTCCTTCCTGTGCTGCCTGGCCTTTTCCTTCAGAGCAGGGACAGCCAAGGAAGTGGCCTGGGCACCAGCTGCCTGTCTGCCACAAAACCTGGCAGCAAAGTCACAGCGGTTCTCATCTACTTGACCGGGCCAGGCAGCACGTGGGGCTGGCACAAATCCTGCTCAGCTGTCCCTGTTTGGCTGGCAGAAACCTCTAAGTGTGGGGCAGGAGGGACAAGCTGGGTCCCCTGTGAGGCCCACAGTTAGCACCCCACAGCCCCGGCCTTCCCACAGACCAGTCTAGAACGGCTTGGCAGGGACTGCTTTCACTGTTCTTCAAGCCGCGCTGCAGGCCTCCGTCCCCAGCACTGCAATACTTCAGCTCCACGGCTACCAGGGAAACCTGAATACACCAGCCGAGGGCAAAAGGGCACCTCAGAAATGACCTGAAGTTGGGAGCTCTCCTCTGAGGACTGGCTGTGAGACTTGGGCTTGTTTAGCCTGGAGAAGGGCAAGCCCCAAGGACACCTTTCAATATTTGAAGGGGCTTAGAAGAAAGACGGGGACACGTCTGTTAGCAGGGCCAGTTGCAAGAGGACAAGGGGGAACGGTTTTAAGCTAAAAGAGAGTTGATTCAGATGGGCTTTAAGGCAGAAACCCTTTTCCAGGGGACTGCTGAAACACTGGCACAGGCTGCCCAGAGAGCTGGGAGGTGCCCCACCCCTGGCAACATTCAAGGTCAGGTTGGATGGGGCTCCGAGGAACCTGATCTACTTGAAGATGGCCTTGTCAGTGGCAGGGGGTTTGGACTAGATGACCTTCACCAGTCCTTTCTAACCTCAACCAGTCTTGGATCCGACTTGGTTTTCATTGGGAAAGCACCCAGGGCGGGGAGATTACTACAGGGGGGCCCGTCCGATGCCCTGGAGTCTGGGCAAGGAGCAAACCCTGACAGGGAAGGGCTGTTGGGCCTGCGGCCACTTTGCATCGTACCTGCAGAAGTTCCTTGGCAGAGCCTCGCCTGTCCACATCCATCTGCAGGCACCAGTCCAGAAAGTCACACAAGCCGGAGGGTAGCCCGAGCTTGTACAGATCTGGTGCCCCTTGCGTGGCTATCAGATACATGGCCTGAAGGAAAAGGAAACATGAGGCCCTTCCTAGTTCTTCCATTTCCTTAAGTGCTCGCCTAGACCCCATATTTTAAGCTCCCGTCTGCAGTAGCCATTTCTTGCCTCGCAGATGGTTAGAGATGAGCCTGCTCTCCCAAAAGAAAAAAGGCCCCAGTGCAGCCCCAGCTATTCCAACCTGCAAGAGGCAGGTTGGAATTGACACCTTATGTGAGCCCCAGGGACATTCTTAAGAGTGGGCCTTCTGGGAACTCATTCAATCTGTGGGAATGGGATTTTGTCCAATGGAGATGGATCAGAAGGACTCTGGTATCAGAGCATATTTGCACCTTACCGTGTCTTCTGTTTCACAAAAGTAAGGAGGCTCTCCTTTGGCCATTTCTATTCCCACAATGCCAAGGGACCAGGTGTCCACTTTGGGGCCGTACGGATGTCTTCGCACGACCTCGAGCGCCATCCACCAAGTGGTCCCGACCATCGACCTCCGTCTCCCCTCCTTAGGGCCGAGCCAACCACAGAGGCCAAAATCAGCTGAGGAAGAAAACAAACACCACCTCAACTAGGAAACCAAGGAAAAGAGTTCCTCACTCAAAGTCTCAGAATGCAGGGCTGAACCTCGCTGGAAAAGTAGCTGTGCTCTCTTTCCTCAGGGCTGCCGCCAAGAAAACTGGGAATTGTCCACTAAGCAAACCTGCCACAATCCACACCTTGGCTTTTCCTCATTCACATGAAGGTTTACACTGTAACTCTCTCCCTTTGGAAGGAACACACACAAACCAAAGTTACTCTTGACACCGTGTTCCTTCCTAGACCGCTCAGCACCTTACCGCTGGGCTCTGAGCCTGCAGGAGCGCTCCATGCGCTCTCGCCAGCACCACTGCTGGGCACCTGGCAGCCACCCAAAAGCTCCCCGGGGCCTGACCAAGAACACTCACCCAGCTTGACGGCGCCATCCCAGCCCAGAAGGATGTTGTCACTTTTGACGTCTCTGTGGACCACCTGGTTGGCATGAAGGAAAGCCAGGCCTTGCAGACACTGAGAGAAGAAGAAAGAAACAGGAGGCCAAAAGTTACCCCGATCGGATTTCATCACGCGCAAAAGGAAACCGCTCATGAAGATTCACAGTTCTTACAGGAACAGTGAGTGCTGGCAAGGGGACCAGCTTGCTGCTGCAACCCCAGGAGAGCAGGATCCTTCCAAGGGCAGGCATATTTGTTTCTGAGGGGGAAACATCAGTCGTTGCAGGAGACTGTCCCCTGCAAAGCCAGTCAGAATGACCACTGCTGCAGCAGATGCGCTCTCCCCATCCCAAGGACAAACCAGGGCTTTCCAAAAGAGAAGTCCCTCCCTCAGGTACCAAGGGGATCGCTGTCAGGCAGGAGGCTGGAGGACAAGGGCTCTATGGCTGCCTGGACAGCAGACTTGGAAGTAGCTCATTTGTCAGTTTTCAGCAGCAAGCACCGTGGTGGGCACCATGCCATCCCTTGAAGCTGAGACCTGTGAGACATGAGTCTCTCTTTGGCTTTGCTGTTGGTTTAAAACAAACTTGGACAATGTGACCTTTGTGCTTACGGGCAGAGAAGGCAATGCAGAAAGGTTCCAGGCAAAGGCTTGGAGAGGCAAAGCGCAGAACAGAAAATAAAAATGAAAAAAAGACAGAGTTTGACAGCGGTGGATGAGAGTAGAGAACAGACTAGAGTAAGGACAGGGACCACTGGTAGGCATTTCAGTGCAGATGCCTTTTCTTCTCTGAAGCATAAGAGCAGCACAGAAAGAAAGCTGTGAACATGGAAGCTCTCTCTTAGCCATGCTTTCAGAGGACAAGCCTGTCCAAACCATCCCAAGCACAAGCAGGATCCCTTACCTCCCGACAGACGGTTGCCATGTGTCCTACAGCCATCCTTTTCTGTTTGAAAACATGAGTTAAAGAGCCCCCGTCCATGTATTCCAACACCAGCAGGATCCGTTACCTCCCGACAGACGGTTGCCATGTGTCCTACAGCCATCCTTTTCTTGGTGACCACATGAGTTAAAGAGCCCCCGTCCATGTACTCCAACACCAGCAGGATCCCTTACCTCCCGACAGACAGTTGCCATGTGTCCTACAGCCATCCTTTTCTTTTTGAAAATGTGGGTTAAAGAGCCCCCGTCCATGTATTCCAACACCAGCAGGACAGCCTCATTGACAAGGTAGCTGGAAGAGGAAAACAACAGATTGGAGCTGAACGTGCACAGCTAAATTGCCCTACAGGAGAAAAGCCTACAGCTGAGTCTTACTTCCAGGGCACTGGTAAACGAAGACGGAAGAAAAGGAAGACACGCTCCGCCTAGGCTATCCAGGGCTTGCAATCTGTGCCGTCTGAATGAATGGGCAAGGCACATCACTCACGTGGCAAGCAGGGGACAAAGGCAGTTTTATGAGGGCAAAGACAAATCTGGAAGCGGACATATCCCAGTGGCTGCTTCATCATCTTCATACACAAATGACACCATTAGCTTCCAGCAACAAGGAGACGCAGTTTTAACAGATTATCCAGGGCAGGTGGATGGGCAGAGCTGCAGCCACCCTTTGGAAAACCTTGCATAAAGGACAGTCCCAAACAGGAAAACCGATTTCAAACCCGGCAAATGACATGTCTCCTAGCCTAGTCTTTTGGCATGCAAAGCAATGGAAAATGGTGGGAACAGTGCAAGGGAAATCATTGCTGTAATGCTTTCTCAGCAATACTCCCCTGACACTTGCAAAAATCCACACACCAAAACAGCAGAAGAACATGCAGCGAGTGAACATACAGGCTGCTGGCTTAGTAAGAGAGCCAGGTTTCTGAGAACAATCTTCAAGCTCTTTATGCCAGAAAGCATTCATGGGGACAACATGCTATCTCTTCCCATGCATCGTAGAGGAGTGGGTTGATGTCAATAGAAAGATCAGTTTCCTGCCAGTGAAGAAAGATCTTTTAAACCTTGGCCTTGCAAGTTTGCAAACAAACATGCCCAGAAAAATACCAGAACTACTTACCTTTCTAGGTAGGTGACAATATTGGGGTTCTTAAATTTCCTCATGACCACCACTTCTTTCAAGACTTTCTTGCAGCCCTGGTGCTGGAGATCAAGGTGCTTTATTGCCACCTGCAATGATATTGAAAGCTGTTAGGAGCAGCCATTACAAGAGCCTCTTTCTCCATGTGCTCGTGGGCCTGGATGCCTTGGTAAGAAGGGACTGTAAACCATCAGGCACAAAGCACTAACAACACTCTCTGCACCCGCAGACTTCTCAAATAGACTTTGTTCATCACTATTATTATCATTTACGCACGTTTTGCAAGCCAAAAGCAATGCTGTGTGAAAAGAGATTGAAACTGCAGAAAATACATTTGCATTTCTAGGGGCTTGGACCAGCATTCCAGAAACTGCTGCCATTCTTGATTGTGCGCCAAGGTAAATACACACATACATTACGGAGAAAATGCTGTCCAAAAAAAGAACTCCAAGGCAACTCCAAGTAAAGTTACAATCCTAGTGCATCCCAGCTTCTTCCGCTTGGATTTTGCCTCTCTGCAGAAAGTTCTTGAACATGGTTTAGACTTTCAATTATACCACTTGGAGTGGGTTTGAAAATGAAGAATCCTTTTTGTGGTGCACTAGGGATACACACCCCAGGTTATAAGTGGGGTTTAGGGCTTTCGGACACCTTGTAGACCTCCATCCGAGTGCAGTTCCTGAGCACGGCACTGCAGGTGGATAAGGAACTCCCAGGAAGATGGAGTAGTATTTGCTGAGAGCCAGAAACGAGAATTCAGGACTCTGAACTTTCAGCCCCCAAGAGCTATTATATTTTCAAAGCGAACGAGGTCATGGTAAACAATGGGAATACCCATCTGTGTCTGAACCGGGGCTTAAGAGGAATGAGGGCTGTTGCCATCAGCTGATCTATGGAGATTTAGCCTGAAGGTTCAAGGCAAGTGTGTCCTTCTCAGAAAGACACCACTGCCATCCTTGCATTCATTCAGCTACGTAGGAAGGACAAAGTCTGTCCAAGATGCATTTTGCTGCCTCCCTCTAGGCAGGCTGCTTCTGTGGGACAACCTTTGCAGCAAAGACAGGCACAGATCCCAAAGCTCTGGCTGCGGAGCACATCACAAGGGAAAGCGCTCAAGAGCTGCAAAATCTTCATGGGCTGTTGGCACTTACCGCTCGTCCTGTGACAGCATCGAAGGCCTTATAAACAGTTCCGTAACCCCTAGAAACAGAACAGCAGCGAGAAGAGAGAAGCTCTGAGAAGTGCTGAGAAGCAAAAGGCAGCCCAGGCAGGAGCTCTCTGCTGCCTGAAGCGTCTCTCAAATACCAGGGTTCATCTACTGTTCAGCCAACGGCACGGCAGCCCAGCGACCCTCTGCCGTGCAGCGTGTCCAAGAGAAAAACTGTGCCCAACAGAAAGAAAAAGGGCTGGTACAAATCTCAGATGTATGCATTAGATGATGGATGTGGGAGTTTCCTTCACCTTTTCCTTTCTGTGTCTTTGCAGGCCCTTCCAGGCATTGAAACACACAGTCGTGTTGGGCCTTCTCACCGCTCTCTTAATTCTATTTGCCAAACTCAGGGAACACCACACAGCCTTTCTTATTGTCCTGACCACTGACTATTGCTTTCAGCAAGATATTGGAAAGAAAACAGCTGTTATCTGACAGCTATCAGGTGGAAAGCTGCTCTTTCAGGTTCTTCTTCCTTCATTAGTGTGGCCGTATTACTTTGACTCGTACAAAACCATGTCTTCTAGGAAAAGAAGCAAACTGGTGTCTCATGTTTGAGGGACAGGAGGGCTTCCAGGTGCTGCTCCTTGAGGCTGGCAGGACATTGTCAGCATCCACTTATCTTTGATGATGCCTTGTGATCAGTGCTGAGACAGGGACAATCTAAAGCCAGGGTCTGAGGATGCTTGCAGCTTGCCTGACTTCCCACTTGATATTGCACCACCAAAATGGCTGCTCCATAGTTCTGCAGAAGTAAGTGTGGCTGCACTCACTCACGGCCAATAGTTTTCCATCCAGTGTATTTCTGTTCTGGATGTCCCACGGTCACAACTCTCCCTTGAAAGAAACAAAATGCAAGAAGCAAACTTCAAAACAGAGATACTGACTCCCAGCAGCTCTGAATCTCAGCTCCACTCTCTGGGGCTCTGAGCAATTTACAGTTACTTGGCTAACAGTGAACATCAACAAGAACAACAACAACAGCAGCCCCAGCAAGACAGGCAGCTCTGTAGCACACGTGGCCTGCACAGAGTCTGCTTCTCTGCACTCCTTTGCCGGGTTACCTTGAGAGGAAACTAAACCCAGGGAGAAACAGAATCGGAGCAGACAGAGATCAGAAAGGAACAGGCACCAAGGCAAGCGGTTGTCATCTACAAAAGGGGAAGGAGGGCTGAAAAATCATCACCGTTCATTTTCTTGGGAATAAACACTCCCTTGTGAGATTCAACACAAGGTTTCCTACTTCCAAAGTTTAAATGCACCCTGGGATCTGGGGTGAAGTTTTATCCACAGCTGCTTTATGCAGAGCGGAGAGAATATTGCAGAGTGAATTCGAGGGGATGAAGGCACCTTACCTCTCTCTCAGTGGTTTGCCTAAAGAGTGCCTTGCCATTTTTAGAGAACAGCAGCTGATGCTATCACCAAGAGCAATGGCTGTAAGAATTAGGACCCTCTTCCTTTACAAGCAGGCTAAGTTCTGAAGATGGCTTTGCCCGTTTCCCGTTTAGGGAAGAGCCACAACTCCTTGACTTCAGCCTGGCGTGCAGCAGTCACCAACGCTGGACTCAGCTTCTTGAACAGCGCCCACATGCCCTGTCTTCCCAAATGGGCACGGCCGAGACGGGTAACAAGGACAGTGCCGCTCCTCAGGCGCTGCCGTGACACAGACTCAGCTGCCCAAATAAGATGCTGATCCTTTCACGAGTCCAGGCAAAGCTGCAGCAATGGGGCGGCAGCTGAAACCTCCCAGCTGAGGAAGGCTCCAGCCTCTGCAGTCACAGCAGCCATCAGCAGCAGGGCAGGTATGACAAAAAGGCTTGGCAAAGCCCAGAAATGGCCACTGACAACCACTGTGAAGAGGCCAGAGCCAGAGCGGGCCCCATTACAGGCTGTTGGCACCACTCAAGACGGAACATGGTTATCTTTGAGTTCAGACCCACGGAGGAGTAGGTCAATCCACCCGTTGTGCCAGCACTTGAGGGCAGACACTGAGGAGGCTGGGCTCTGTTCTGTACCTGGCTGGTTGTTCTCTGACAGCATTGCACTGCCAGCTATTGCCAGCCCTTGCAAGAAGCAACTCAGTTCGTTGTATTGCAGAGTCACCAAGGCCTTGGTGTGCTTTCCTCGAGTATGATCCATGCAGGGATGGAGGCCAATGCTTAGGATTCCAAGAGCATTTACTGGCTGGGCGTCAGCCGTGACAAAGTGCCCCGTACCGGAGGAACACGCAGCAGAGGGGCTGCAGGCTTCCTCCTGAGAACTGCCTGCAGGGCAGTTTTATCTGACCGCGCCACAGAGATGTGTCTTTTCAAGACGTGTCTGATGTTCTTGTCAAGGATGTTGGGCTAACCAAATGTGTAGACTCTAAAGGGAATCCAGGAGGCCAGCTGTTCTGATCGCTTTGGCCAGACTAGCACACACACGTTCACCGGGTCATTTGCTAGGCGGCAGCCTGCTGCTGCTCAGGAAACGATTCCCGCTTTTTGCCTTTACTGCACAAGGAAACTGAGACAAAGCCCACCCACTCCCAGCTGCCCTCATAGGCAAACGGAATGCCCCAAGAGCTCCCTGGCTGCTTCCAAGCACAACAATGGCTTCTATAGGGAGTCCAGAATGTCTGTCTGACACCAAAGTGAGGAGGAAGATGTGGTACAGCTCATGCTGAGGCACACACACTATAACACACTGCCCCATCACACAGGAAATCCACAGGACGTACTCAGGAGCTCCTGGCACACGTTCTCAGTCTCCTGTCTTGAGCAGGACGAGCTGCTTGTGCTCCGGTTTTCCGGCTGCGGAGTGGAGGCTTCTTTGGAGGATGCTGATGCTGCTGCTGCTGCAGTGGCGGCGGCAGAGCCTGCATCCATCTGGGACAAGAAATTTGTTTGTGTCAGAAAGGTGGCTGGCAGCGATGGCCCGTTTCAAAGGCAAGCCCTTAGGAACAACACTTGTCTTAGGCTGCAAGCTGAGCTGTCAACTCTTCCACCTCAAGTCAAACCCAAACAAGCAGTCAGAGAAAAGAGCTTGTCACAGCCAGCCGTATTAGAGACTGTGAAAGGGAAAGAGCAACTTTAAATTTCAACCTCTTCTGAGGACTGCATTCCCCATGCACAGGGACAACTTGTTCAGAATCTGCGTGGGTCACCACGTTCACCTGAACAAACCCCTCAAAAAACAAAGCGAGCACTTTGTGGCCAGCAGAAGTACATTCAGAGGAATGCCGGCCTGCCGGCCAAGGCACTGGCCCTGCTGCCCAGGCCGGCAGCTCAGATTCAGCGGCCCAGTAAGTGCCCTTGTGACCAGCTGCCGTGGAGACCACAGAGCACGGCAGTCAGAGGCATTGCCCCCATCCACCTGCTGCTCTGCAGGGGAAAGGTGAGAAGAGGGGAGACCACTTGTTGCACAACTGCAGCGCCTACTGCTCTTTCACTCACCTGCTTTTGTTCAGCCAGCCTGTACTGCAGCTGCATCTGGTGCATCCTTTCCATTTCTTCTTTGTGCCTCTCCTCCATTGCCTTCATCTTCCTCTGAGCTTCCTGCAGCTTGTCCTAGATATTTCATTAAGAAAAATCTTACCAGCATCTGCCTCTGTGCTTCCACGGCCTGCAGTAGCCTTTGCTTTCCCTTTCCTGAGACTGACAGTGCACGTCCTCCTTCCTGCCCTTCCCTCTGCTGCCTGGCTCGTCAGGCTCACCTGCCCATTCTCCCGCTCCTCATTCAGCTCCTGCCTCAGCTGCTGTATCTGCTGCCGGCTTTGGATTAGCTTTCCCTGCAGCCGGCGCACCTTGCCTAGGACAGCAGCCTTCTGACGCTCGAGCTGCACACAGATGAAGAGAAGACAGCTTCAAACTTCCCACACACCACTTGTGTGACAACCAAGATTGACGTGCTCACACTTTCCAGAAGCCTTTTGTTCTCATTCTTGTGTTTGCCAAGGACCAGCTGAGACACAATCCCACCCAGACAGACAGTGCCCAGAGAAGGAGTCCATTGCAACACACAGACTCTCTTTTCACAAACGCTCTTTGCCTCTTGACGGCCTCTGCTTCCTATCTCTTCTCATTCAGCCTGCATGCTTGTGGTGATGCAACTTCCTGATTCATCTCCAGCAGCCTTTTCTCCTGCTCCCTGTGTACCTGTGCCAGGAAGGTTGCCTGCCACTCCAGCTGCTCCTGCGCATCCAGATGCTGTTGTTCCAGCTCTCTCTCCTGATCAGGGGAAGAGACACATCCACATAAAATCCCAGCTATGCTCTCCAAAGAAAGCAAGTTGGAAGCTTTATCCCTCCAAAATTCCCCCACCTGAAGAGTGCACAGTAGTGGCTTTATGCCCTCTAGCATTCCTGTCCTAACTTAGAAACTTAGGAGGAGGTTCGGGAGGTGGAAGGAAAGGAGATGCCACCTTCCTTCCCTGCTCTGATGGCTGCCTGTGTCCTGGCCCCTCTCTCCTCAGGATTTGTGCCTGTTCTCAGAGGCTCTCCTCTCAAAGTTCCTCTGCCTTTTGATCAAGGAAAAGCTGCAGGTGGGAGCTGCACGACGAGGAGGAGGCAAGTGCCCCAATGCCCTCGTCACAAGACAGGCTACCAGCCTAAATACCAGCAACACGGGGCCTGTGGCAGGTGCTTCAAGCCCAAAGGGAAGACCTCTGTCCACTGTGGCAGCACAGAATGCAAGGAACCCCGTTGGCTGGGACTGCAGTTGGCAGCAAGGTCAGCAGCAGTCTGCTTGCTGCATGGCACCAGGCACCAGTGGGGAAGGTCCTGCCCCTCTGCTGCCACGCTTTGGGTGGCAACCACCCAACATCCCAGGGAACTTGGTTTATGCCCATCCTGAATCTGTGGCTGCATGTACTGTCCCAGCACCTTGCTCTGGCTCTTTGCAGGCCTTCAAGTACGAACCCTTAAAGCCCTCAGCTGCCTGGCCCAGCAACGTGTAGCCTACAGCAGATGCTTGCAGCCGTGTCACATACTCAGGCTGCTGTTCTGCTAAGCCAGCCCACCAAGCTTGCCTAAAAACTTCAGGCGCGTATTGTTTCTTACAAATTTTTCCTGGACCTTCCTCTTCTCCTCTTCCTGAGCACACTGCCAGAGTCTGAGAGCCTTGATGTACTGCTCTTCTGTCTGGCGGAGCTGTTGGGCCATTTCTTCACGCTGCTGCGTGCTGAGAGATCTTACAGCCAGCAGCTCACGACGAAGGCCCCTCACATGCTCTGCAAACATGACAAATGGCAACAGTCAGAGACTACACAGGCAGAGCACTCTACTGACCTTAAACCCTTTCAGTTTCAGGCAAGGATGGACCTGCCCCCAGCTCCTTCATGCCCCCGAAGCCCTGCAGACAGAGCTGGCTTTAGAGCACAACTGCACTAGGCAGGGCGATCGCCAGAAACAAAGCACACGAGGCTCTCACCGAGCATCACTTCCTTGGCCTGCGTGGCTGTGCGAACTTGGCCTTCCAGACGGCTCCTGGTGATCTCCAGCTCGGACACGCGCTGCTGAGCCTCCTGCAGGCTGCCTTGCAAGCTCTCCTTCTCTGACCTACAAGTTGTGAAGATGAAGAGAAATTGTTCCTGGCACCCACGGGCACTTTTTCCAGGAAGATGTGCCTTCAGATCCCTACACCTAAGTAAGGAAAATGGCTTGCGTGGAAACTCAGATAAAACAAGACTAGTTTGACCACTGAAAATAGCAAAGCAAGACCCTCCAGGTGACCAGGGAGCCTCTCCTCATGACCTAGCCCAGCACAGAAAGGCCCAGCTGAGTTTGATCTCTGCAGCCAAAGCTCAAATTGCTGTTCCCTGACGTACCCCACACGGGTGGCTGTGCCCACAAAGTCTCTGCCAATGAGCAAAAGCCCAGCCTCTGCTCACGGCCCTGAGCTCATCAGCCTTTCCAAGTCACTCTGCAGGACGACACAACAACACAATGTTCTTCTGGCTGGCTTGTCAATGTTTAATGCCATCCGCAGTGTACCCTAGAGGCACTTTGTTTTCCAGACGCTCTCTGGAAGTATAAGGGACTGAGGGAATGCACCGAACGATAGATGAAAGCTCCGGCTGCTAGCAGCATGAGTAGGAAACCAGAACCAAGTTTTGATCTGAACGAGAACTGCCTTGGAGGAGGGACAGGTATCCTGCCATTTAAATTACTGGAAGTTCTTGAACAAGAAGGTTTGCTACCTTTAATGTTGGCAAACAGCAGCGCCCAATTGTTATGGCACTCTTTGAAAAGGGACCGGATAAAGGGACTTTGACAGGTTACAGAGGTGAGTGGAGAAGTGAGCAAGCATCAGTGCTCAGCAAGAATCCTCAGACACTGTTGAGACCTTTCCCTTCTGCCGCTGCTTCTGCTGCTGCTGCTGTCTGTAAGCAACTCAAGGTCCTGCACCACACTTCACCAGAGTTAGCTCAGAAGGGTCTCAGGATTTTCATCACGACCCTCAGGCTTTCACCCAAAGCGTCACTGCCCTACTCACAACGTTCACACGTAAAAGCCTTGAATTCTGAAAATACTGTGTCAAACGTCTTGGAAAGGAAAGATTGATGTTCAGGTGCACTGAAGGAGAAACTAAAACCAGATGGAAATATCTGGTTACAGCAAACGTCTGCACAGTTTCCCTGATACTCAATTCAGTGCCAAGTTGCCCTTGTCACAGGAATGTGCAAAGGGTCCCAAGCAGATGCCCAAAATAACTTTGAGAGCTTCAGCTGTCAGAAACATAACATTCAGGTGACAGCATCCTTTTTTCTTCTGTCTCTTCACTTCTCTGTCTGAGAGACATCTGGAGAGCACACAGGAGGCAATAAATCCTGACGTAACGCTTACCACCTTTGTAATTACAGACCTTCAATAATGTCCCGCCCAGGGTCTCCTCCCTGCCTTTACCTGGCCTCTACCAGCTGCTTTGAAAGGCCTCGTAGGTCCTGCTCCGTGGCTGCCAGTTGGGCTTCCAGGGCAGCCTTCTCTTGCGCCAGCGCCGCCTTCTCTCTGCACACCCGGGACAGTGTGTGCCCTTGGCGAGAGAACTCCTGGAGCAGCCTCTCCAGACCCCTGCGGGCTGGCCGCTGCAGGCGGCAAACCTGGAAGCAAGCGGGACACCATTTTTCAAGAGGAACAAAAACAACAACAACAGCAGCAGCAGCACAGTCTCGGTCTTAGCTTGCTGCCAGAACCAGCGTTCAGGCAGGTCTTGCTAGGGGCACTTCCCTCTCCCACAGGTGCTGCCTGGGAATAAGGTGAGCGTACCTTTGGCACTGCCAGAGGAACTTCTTCCTTCAGCAGAGCCCTCGGAGGCTGCCATTCCTCTCCTCTCTCTGCTGACATTTGCAACGCTGTTTCTAGTGAGGAGTGGCTCCTTCTCCCAAGCGCAGCCGACTGCTTCCATCTACGACAGACAAACAAGCCTTTAATAGCAACAGTCTCCTTGCAAAACCGGGACGGAATGTCCCACATCGGGCAGTCTCAGGGGCTTCCAACAGCCCTCTAGTTGCATTTCAAGAGAATGCCAGAATTTCCTCCCTAGACCAGCCCATCTCTGTCATTTGTGCAGGTGGAAGAGTCCATACTCTATACCAGTGAGAAAGTAAAACAAGCTTCCAGAAGCCACAAAACATTTCCAGAAAGCTCAGGTACTTCCAGAAAGCTTAACAGCTTCCTGCCTGCCAGGTCTTCTGCTCCTCTCTGATAGAGCAGACAGCGGACTTGCAAAACTTGTCTTTGGCTATGATGGGCTTGGAAAGTCCAGATGAGCAGTCTCACAACTACTCTTGCATTCACTAGTGAAACAAGAGCTGGCAAGCTATCGCTTGGGGAGGAGATGGGTACAGATTTCCAATCCAATAATCAAACATGGTTAGGCTGGCAGGGACCCCAGGAAAGCCCAGTCCTCAGCTCCAAGCACTTGGGCATCTGGACGGGCAGCTCCTAAAGCCCAAAAATGCCTGCTCCTGCCCAGAGAAAGCGAGAAAGCTTAGCACACACCTGAACTCCCGGGCTCTGCACTCTCTATCCATGCTCAGCTGCTGCTCTGCATCTCCTCCCTGGGCCAAGGAGTCCTGACTGGCAAGAAGCCCTCCTGCTGGGGCCTGCAGGGAACGGGCAGGCAAAAAGCACAAACGAGCAGTAAGCAGCAGGGAATTTGGCTCCTGACAGCTGCAAGAAGCAGCAAGCGGAGACAGCTCACCTGAAGGCAAAAGCTGGTGTGTGGGGGTGTTGATGTGAGTAACCAACTAACCCTTGGCTTGCCCTGTAAGTGTCTGATCAGAAGCAGGGAACATTTCCCTGCTTAGCTGTGGTCAACTGGCTTCCCTTCAGGATTTCAGGCTTTAGAGAGCAGCCAATAGGAACTGCATTCCAGCCCTTCAGAGACAGACCTTGTCTCTGCCATGCAGAGCTGCCCAGCATTCTTCTCAGCAAACTGGGGCCATGTGTCAAGGTTAAGGCTCTAGTGGAAGCAGTGACTGTAGCTACCCAGATGGGGCGTGGAGAGGGGCAGGTCCCCGCAGGCAACGGTGGCTCCTCCGTAGCCCACGAGGCTGGTAACTGCGCCTTGGGACCGACCGCCTCTCTGCCCTGACAACAGGCAGCCTGCACAGACACTGTGCACAAAGGGGCTCACTTGCACACCAGCAGCACTAAAGAACATCATGCTACTGCTTATCTGACACCAAGGGAAGTTCACAATGCCTGTCAGAATGGCACCAAAATTATGCCTGCCTGTGAAAGTTCAGATCCCATTTCCCACCAGTGGATGGGAAAATCCAATGCACGTGGACGGGCTGAAGAGCCAGGTCGTGGCAGGACTCCTGCCCTCAGCATCTTCAGCCACAAAGGGCAAGTGCTGCCTGATCAGAAACTTGCAGCTCTGCACCACACCAAAGCTTTGCACTGACCCAAGCAAAGCTGCCACGTACTGCTCCAGGGCGCTCAGGCCCTGCACTGGCGACACGTGGAGGTTTGTTGTCCTTTGCCTCCCCTTTAGCCTCTGGAGGAAGAGAGCGAGCCAGAGAAGGTTCTGCTGCTGGCATGGTGCTCTGCACACAGACCAGAAGTGTGAGGGACAGGGAGTCGGCTGGCATTTAGAACCTAATTTCTGCTGAGCTCTATCGCCAGCTGTCCTAAGGAGAAGTCATGAATTTGGAGACAAGTGGGATCCTCAGTCATTAAAACTCAATTCAAGTGGACTGATGAGACTAATGTTTGGATAGGACTGCTTCTGAAGGAGGTATTTCAGCCTGGCTACAATCAGCATGCAGCCTCCTGTCTGCAAAACTTGACTTTCATTAGTTAAAACCTCTTCAGTGGAAAAGGAGGAAACTGATGGAATCCTCTTGGTAGTGCTCGTGCAGACATTAACGTGCACTTCCTTTCAGCCTGCCAGGCTGGCACTCAACTACAAGGGGCCAAGGCCACAGCTCGCTCCACAATTCTCCAACACCAGCAGTGTCAAGGGGGCCCGTCCCACTCACCGAATCGTGGACTTGACTCTCTCTGCCTCTGAGACGACCTGCCAAGCGCAAGGGAAAATGAACCAGGTGCTGTTAGAAATCTGTGTGAGCTGAGGAATCCCAGGGAACAAGACTGCTCAAGCAGAGTGCATTTTCTTTTCACAACATCCCTCCCAGAGCAAACAGTTCTTTAGCAGAGCAAGCAAGACTGCAGGCCAATACCCTAGGCTGTGCCTACCTTTTGCTTGGCCTTGCCACTAAGGAACTAGAAACCTGGCCGAGAAAATGCAAATCGTTCTTCAGCAGTCAGTGCCTACATTGTAGCTCACTGTCCCCCCTGCTGCTAAAGCAGCTTTTTTCTCCTCTCTTTCCTGGACTTCCTTTTTCTTTTCGTAAATTGCAAGCATCATGTCCCACGTGGTTGCTGTAAACAATTCCCCTCAAAAACTTCCCCCAAATCCCTCTCAGTGCTCGCAGTTCTCTTCAGACGCAGCACAGGCCCAGCTCCAGCCTTCCGGAGCACACACCAACTGCTCGGCAGTTTGCCCCTCAGTGCAAAGCCAATCGCTCTTGTAGCGCACCAAGGGGGTCCAGTTAGACGGGCACATCCTTTAAGGACGGAATGCAGAAAAAAGCTGCTTTCCCTCAGATCTGGAGAGAACTGCACAGTTTTTACCAGGACTCCTCCAAAGTTCTCCCAGTCTGCATTTTGGAAGTTGTCCAAACCCTGCTTGGCAAGAGACACCCCCTTCTTTGCTGAAGCTGTTGGCAGGAGCTTTACCAAACCCACGGCATCTTTCTGGCACTTTTGTTTCAATGTGCTGCCCCAAGGAAAAACCTTCAATTTACGTCTCAGGCCATTAAAAATTCTGTGGGATGACACCGCTGAAAAAGCCCTGCTGACCACTCTACGGACTCGCTCCATCGTTTCAGCAGGGCCGCTTGAGTCCGTGGGCCGGAAAACAAAAATGGAAAAAAAAACACCACTTGCACAAGTTCCCCGATTGTGCAAGGAAAAACAGGAAAAAAAAGGACACCTGTGCGTGTCTGCACACCCTACAACTGCAGGGAAAACAAAAGGATGCCTACACGAGTCCTCAGACTCACGCAACAGCAGGCAAAAAAAAACCCAACAGAATCCCTTTTCAGGGCAAAGACTGTTGCTGGAGAACTCCTCAATACAGGATCCTCCTGCAACGAGCGCGCCAAGAGCTGCTCTGGACACTGAGGCCTCGCGTGCACCAGGGCAACCTCCTGCTGGCAACGCTGTGACGTGGCAGCCCTCCACTGACATCCCAATAGCAGCCGCCCTAGGGTGGTCTGTGAAGTTATGTGCAGCAACCAAACCTGCTCTACAGCTAATGCAAAAGAAAGCCCAGAAAGTTCTCCTCTGTCCCAAAACAGCACAAAACCCACTGGCAGAGCAGTAGAAGCAGCAGCAGTGCTTGCCTTGGCTTCACCTGGGAAGCCAGAAGCCTCTGTAAAACTTCCATGTCCACATCACTAGGAGTAAAGGGATTATGGTCTATTTTCAAATTTTCCATTTCAGAGGCTTTTAATCCCATAAAAGTTGAGATCTTCAGACAGAACATTCTTTTTAAACCTTGACAAGTATTGTGCACTGTACCAGGGTAAAAGCAAGGGTGGTTCAGGCTAGGTTTAAGGACAGCAAAGCACTGAACTGCAAAGGTAATCATGCAGCAGAACAAGCACCTTAGAGAGCTTGTGCAGATTTCTCTCCTGGAAATTGGAAGCTCCAGCTGCATGGTGCCTTGAGTAGCCTGTCCTGATGCCATAGCTGACCCCAAGTTCTTGGAGCTGAAGACTGGGCTAGAGGTTTCCTGGGCTTCCTGCCAGTTTCAACCATCCTTATTGCTTGGAGTCCTTATTGGATTGGAAATTCATAGTCATCTCTTCCTAAAGCTGTAGTTTATTTACAAAATTACAAAGGATCCCTTATTCAGAGCTGAACTAAAAATCTAAAAAGCAAAAGTTAGTTTAAGTCTAAAGACCAGCTATAGGCCCTGAATGTTCAGGCCATCTGCCAAACAATCTCTTTAGGCCATCTGCCAAACAATCTCTTTTAAAAGGGAGGGAGGGAGGGAGGGAGGGAGGCAGGAAGGAAGGCAGGCAGGAAGGAAGGAAGGCAGGAAGGAAGGAAGGAAGGAAGGAAGGAAGGAAGGCAGGAAGGAAGGAAGGCAGGAAGGAAGGAAGGAAGGAAGGAAGGAAGGAAGGAAGGAAGGAAGGAAGGAAGGAAGGAAGGAAGGAAGGAAGGAAGGAAGGAAGGAAGGAAGGAAGGAAGGAAGGAAGGAAGGAAGGAAGGAAGGAAGGAAGGAAGGAAGGAAGGAAGGAAGGAAGGAAGGAAGGAAGGAAGGAAGGAAGGAAGGAAGGAAGGAAGGAAGGAAGGAAGGAAGGAAGGAAGGAAGGAAGGAAGGAAGGAAGGAAGGAAGGAAGGAAGGAAGGAAGGAAGGAAGGAAGGACTCCCAAAGGTAGATGGGAAGGGTGTAATTATGGTTATTTCCCACTAGACGGCTCTCAAAGTAGGAAGGGGATGGCAATGCTGACTACACAGAACAAACCGCATGAAGTTCCCTGCCCACCATTCTGTCCTACCACAGAGTGGGTTACGTTGGAAAGGACCACCCATGCAATCTTCCGTTCCAACCTCCCTGGTCATGCAGGACCATTCTAGAGCACATGGCACAGGTTTGAAAAGACAGGTCTCTGCTAAGGAAAGCAGGAATCTCCATTGGAATGGAAAATGTAACCCCCCTCCCTGCAAATTATTATAATTTTGAAATTCAGAGGCTCTCAGTTGAAGATAGGGGAATAGGAATAACTGTTCTTTACTAGGAAAATTAAAATAACAATGCAATAATACAAAACAACACTGACAGAGTCAGAATATGGCCTGACACCCTGTTGGTCAGGGTGTTGGTAGCAGTCAAATTAAATGGTTGCTGCAGGCCTCCTGGAGTGACAGATGGAGTTCTGGTGAAGCAATGATCCTGTTGAAGGGTGTACTTTTCCTCTGAAGGTTCAGTGGTGGTAAGATGGATACAGTCTTCCTCTGAGAATCCAGTGGAAACAGGCTTCCCTGGTGTTCTGACCCTCAGATGTTTATCCAAGTAGGAATGCTTGGCTCCTCCCCCTGGGTGGAGCATCTCACAATGGGATGATGTAATTTTGTCAGTCAATGCAGGGACACTCAATGGCCCATTTACAGAATATATCCTGCCCCTGTCCGGAGTTATGAGGAATGGGTCATAGCAGAGATAAAGAACACTGCCCCATCTGGTTTCAACAGATGCTAATAGCATACATACTTTTGGTTACATCTTGCTAAGACATGGATATTTGTCTGGGAAATGAGAGCTTCAGAATGGAGCACAGTGGTTTCTGTTTTCATTTCTTCCAGTGTGCAGCTGATGGTCATGAGGCAGCAATAGTTAGGCAAAGGTACTCACTGTGAGCTAGAAGTGTCTTGGGAAGGGCCATCCCAAGGTCTAGGAATGGGCATGGTTAAGATACCTGACTGATGATTCTCACCTGTGGAAAATGGTGGCTCTTAAGACAAATTGCCCTAGTGCTTTCTGAGCAAAACACCCCTGGAAAAGAGGGCAAATTAAACAAACCCACAGGACTTCAAGGAGTTTTTGACCTGCAGACTACCATCAGAGTAGTCCAAAGGAGGAAAACATTTATCATCAGCATGCCTCAAAAGTCTTGCTGCCATTTTCAGCAGCGCTGTCTGGACTCTATAAACACTAACCATCTTTCAAAGCAGGGTGCTGAAATGAGTTACAGTCTTTTCAACTTGTTCATTGGGATGCATTATGCATACACAGATTATGTTAATTCCTTTCTATTTTCTCTTGAATTGTGACTAATGACCTGCTCTTGAATCTAGCTAATAAATCAAAGACAGGATTTCCATATGGAACCTGGCACATAGTGGAACAACCAGTGTGCAGAAGCAAAAGTGCTGTATCATGGTCCTCTAGAGATTGTGCCTAGAAAAGACACAATGGAAGAAATCTAGATCATGGTAGAAAAGTAATGCAATTGTCATCATGGAAAAATGAAAATGCCCAAGCTAATTCTGTCAGTTCAGTTTATGGCATATTTTGCAATCTCACCAGCAAACGGGTCTTGTGTATCAGGCTGAGAGGCAGATTGCTGTGATTTTCTTATCCAGCCATAATTTTATAGAGGAATTAAGAAATCATTTTTTCATATGTATATTGTACAACAAATGTAGTGCCTCTTCATCTCCAAATAGCACAATGGTAAGGAATGGTGATGGAAACAAATTGTTATCCATAGAAATATTTCCAAATTTACAGCTGGCTAGAGCTCCTGTATTTTAGAGTGCTAACCACCAAATCAAGTTAAAGAGAAAACTACATGTTCTTTCCCCTTTCCACATCACTCCGGGGAAGAAATGCTAGTTCAGCTGCTCTTGTGCTTTTTTGTTCATTCTGTTAGACCAAAGGGAAAAAAAAACAAAAAAAAAAAAAAAAAAAAAAAAAAAAAAAAAAAAAAAAAAAAAAAACAAAAAAAACTTTAGTAACTATGAAATTTTTTTCATTAATATATGGTAAAATGATACTGCTTGTGGGATTCTGATTCGTGACTGAAGAATTCTTTTGCAGGAGCTTCACCTTTCAAGGTGGAAGTTCTTTGATGTCCCTCTCCAGACTGTTACATCCCCTACACACCAAGATACGCACTACTATTTTCAGTTGTTTAGGCCCTGGAATTTCCAGGGAATTGATGGGTTAACAGTGCAAAACACAGCATCTACAGTATTTGTCTGCATATTACTTTCCTAAAGTATAAAAATATAACAATCTAGGGAATACCATAACAGGTATCTGAGCCCAAACCCGAAGAAAACAGGCAAAGAAAAGGGAGTGATACCTTGGTTTTTCCTTGTATACAGAGCCAAAAAAAATTATCTCAAATTCAAAGAGGTTCAAGTTCCACTGCTTTGTGAATAAGACTTTCATTTTTAATATCATTTCTCATGACTGAAAGTAAATAGTATTTTAAAAGTAATGCTATGAGCAGAGATTCACATCAGCTTCTGCCTCATGTCACCAGCGATACCCATTAAGCTTGTACAACAGGGTCCTGACTCTTCTTGCCTCCACAGAAGTGGACTTTGTCTGGCCCTAGCACAACAGCATCCCAGGTGATCCAAAAATGTGTATTGTATTCCGTATCTGTCCTACATCAATCTGCCTGAGATTGTTACTTTAAGATCTGAGGGCCAGAAGAAGAATCGGGTGTTTTGCCCAGGTTCTTTTGGCAGGGAGGGAGTGCCAGAGTCACCTTAAGAATTTGAGAACACTCATGCAGAGACTCTTTCTTGTTATCAGGGGAAAGCTGAGGCAGCACAAGGCAGAAGAAGTTCTCGTTTGTTTTCTTTTGGTTTTTTTCTCAAGACTTTTGGAGCAGCTCGCATCATCATTTTTGCCATGGTTGCCATGGGCAACTCCTGTTCCTGGGATGGAGGAGGACATTTTTAATCCAGGAAAAATGAAACAGCCCTGCTCCATGCGGTCACTCCAGCCTGCCAGCAGGGCCTGGTCTAAGCACAGAGTCCGAGCTACCCCTGCTGACTGGCTGTTGTTTTTGCTGAGGAGAAGGCAAAGTCACTCCACAAGTTATAGCCTCTGGCCCAGTTCCAGCTGCCACTGTCAACAGCGCTGCTGCCACAGGAAAGACCCTGATGGGTGGTGTGGAGCAAACAGATCGGCAGCATTTGCTAGTTTTGGACGCCAGGCTTTTGGTCCTTGTTCCCTGTTGTCATCTGGTGGAAGACTGAATTTTGTGATTGCAGAAGTTCAGTTGCCATGGGGTTTTTTTCTTCCTTTGTTCTCTCTCCCCACCACGTGGTTAGGAGAACAGGCCTCTCCTACTATGCCTGGATTATGTGGTCTTTTACAGAAGCTGCCATCCTGGGGAGAGGTTTCTCCACCTTCTTGTTGTTTTTGTTCCCTGCAGTTGGAGGCATTCAATGCCTTTGTATCTAGTGATTTTTACTGTTTCTTCTCCCTGTTGTTGTTCCATTTTCTGCTAAACTGTTATTTTTTCATTTATATTTTCCCACATTTGTCTAGGCTAAACCTAAAAGGGGAGATAACTTATTTTGAAGTATCCACCCCATAAATTGTCTTAAACCAAGACAAAAGGCTTTTCTGTTTTATAAGTGTATATTACAAAATTGGCTTTTTGCAAGATGTATGCTATATGATTAATAACTTTGTGGAAAGGATGTAAGTTTTTATTTCTGCTATTAGTAAAGAAAATTAGGCATAGCGGTAGTAGTTGCTATAGTATGCTAAACTGTTTGATCGGGATTACAGCGAATGAACATGTAAAGAAGACCCTGCTATTGATATAGTATGCTTAAACTATCTGTTTGGCTGGGATAACATCCAGTGGACATGTAAAGAAGTCCTTGCTAATGGTATACCAACTATCAGCACCTCCCATCTGAAGAAAGTATGAACCAAGGCCCGAGCTGGAGGTGATAATGAAGACACAGCCAAGAAACACACGTGCTCTAAAAAGGCAGACCCAAGGAGGGACCATGCAAAACAGCTCCTGGAATATGGAAACTAGTTTATGGAAAATGTGAATATTCAACAAAACTGATGCAATAGAAAAGGTATTTAAAGAAGGCCTCTGAAATAGCAGGTTGTGGGCTTGGCTGAATGCCAAGCCACCCAGCCCACCATACTTCCTTTTTGCTTAATCTGTTTTCTAATTGCCATATTTTTTTATTATTAAACCTATTTCTTAAAATATACCAGGAAAATGAACTCTCTTTTTCACATTCTACAAATGTGCAACTGTGACTGCAATCGTGCTTTGTCCCCAAAATCTTTGGTCATTGTCTTGAACAGGTCATTGTTTACCTTAAAGACTTAGCATGGTTTTTCGAGTTTTGGGTTTTTTCTCAAGAAAGAATCTCTTATCTGCATGTATATGCGCATGTTCATTTACAGCCAGGAGTACTCTTCAGTTACTTTTTGAAATTATTTTCTTAAATATTTAAGCAGCAGAAACAGTGGTATATCCTCATCAAGAACACAGTCAACCATCACACAAGGAAAACACTTGAGTGTGAACACCTCTTTCATTTCAACCGGAACTGTACTGTATCAGAATGGTCAAAGGATTCAAACCAGTCAGAGGCTTCAACTGGTGCATAAGCTGCACAGAGAGATGTACTTAATGATAAAATTAAAATTACTTGGAGATGTTTGCAAGACTCTTCAGAAACAGAAAAAATTGGATTATTTGAGTCTTATGTCCATAATGGCTAACTCACCTCTCAACCACTGCAAAACTTTAACATGAACTTCCTATGCTAGTTTCTACACAGCAAATCTAAAATTCAGGCCATATGTTAAAGTACTCTCAGAATACCTCAAGCTTACTCTATATATAATTCCAGAAACAGATAGGAAAATGAGACATACCAGCATAGATTGCCTTTGATTTTAATGCACCTATATGGAAAACCCAAGTGTGCTCTTTTCCCACACTGAACCTTTTTCAGTGAATTGTAAACATTCAATAATTTCTAATGCACACAGTACATTGAGTAGCTGCACAAAAAATAAACTGAAGCTCCACTTAATTCCATTTTCTGAGAGTTACATAGCACTTTACTTCAAATAAGAATTTTTTATCTTTAACCTTCTTGGGCCCTAATATATGCTTGTAAATTCTAACTCTGAAGTGGTGGTGTGTGGCAGATAATACTTCAGATCACTGCAAACATGGCCATGCTATATGGTAGACACTGCAGTCACTACACCTTCAGAGTATTGAATCTTTATGAACCACATTCATGACTGTCTTTGGCAAGGTATTTCTTTTCCCTCAACGAAGTCTGAGAGTCTTGTACTTTTGGCTCATTGCTTTGACATGAAAACCAAGCTAAGTGAGCTGTCAGAAGCAACACAGAGCACAAGGCCAGGATAATTTGGAAGCAAGATATGCAAAGGGTAGACAGGAACAGTAGAAAGGCCCAGATATATCCCTCTATCTCTGTGCCAAAAGGACTTGACTCTATTTCTGCTGCTTCTCTCTGTGCTCCTTGGGGGTTATTCAGCAAATTTTTGAATGTTTGCCTTGCATCAATAGACCAAACCTAAAACAGGGTTAAGCAACTAGTTGATGTCCAACACCAGAATAAACACCACCAAACTGCACCCTCTTGGCAAAAAAAGTATAACCAGGAATGAGTAGAAAGTTTGGCACATGTACTATAGAAATTTACATCTGTACTTATTCTGTACAGAAATACTAACTTCTTTACTGCATCCTATGGCAGCATGAACCTGAAGTCTTGCCAACTTTCACACAGGAGCAGGCTAGTGAAAACACATCCTACCTTTGTAAAAGTAGGATGTCAGTAAATGGCCAGCTATTGCGCTGTTCTCCTATTGAAGACAAGCTAGCCAGTGCACTGCAGCTTGCTTGCATACATACTCACTAGGAGTCCTGTATTTAAACCACATTCCTGGCCTGTCATCTCAGTTACATTTTCCTCTTTCTGCCCCTGAATGACTTACAAAATGACCCACAGCTGTCTTATACACAATGCTAAAACCCATTCTACTTAAAATGCCTTTTTTATATGAAGGGAAGTCTATGATGGCACTTCTCAGTGCATATACTTGTGCATGTTTTGCATGGTGCATGTACTTTCTGGTCATTCAACAGCTGAGAAAACTGAAGTACAAAGAAGGTAGACCTGGTAGATAGTACAGGTTATGTCTGCCTTGAAACAAATACATAATAATCTACTGGGGATTGTTCGCTTACATGCATAGAACACTGCATAGAATTTTCCCCATAGAAAGGAAAAGAAAAATGTGTCCTGGGAGCAAGATCACAAGAAGAAATTATTGAGATTTGCAGTTATATACAGATAGGTCCAATAATGATAACTATAAAAAAGGCAAGAAATTCACCTTTCCGGAGAGGCAAACCATTGTCCTCATTGTATCGTGCACAACTTTTATCAAAGTCAAAGAGCAAAAAGAGGGCCTGATTACCCCAAGAGGTGTAAGTTAAATCTAGTTCTCTGTTGCAAATTTCTTATATACGTTTGGATAAATTACTGTTCCTCAGGGCTCATGGCTTTGCAAGAGGAGAATAATAATAATACTAATGATGATTAAATATATGTATT
The DNA here is from genome assembly GCF_965231275.1 of Zosterops lateralis. NCBI lineage: Eukaryota > Metazoa > Chordata > Aves > Passeriformes > Zosteropidae > Zosterops > Zosterops lateralis. Next base: position 53,798,394 of record NC_139800.1, on the reverse strand, counting down.
ATATGTACATTGAATTATGTGTTAAAGATGCAGGTACTTAGATAATCAGCCAGTATTTGCAATCCATGAACTGTAGATTCCATACCATGTTTGAAGGAAGTATCTTAATTCTGTTATAATGCTGCTCTTAAATAGCATGTGGAATGAAGATTGGGTATTGTACTGATTAACTCTGTGAACCTACTTGGTTGCACCAGTGGAAAAACCAATTTGTTTAAAATGTGATGTAAAGTACATCAAACTTTGAAAGACAAAAATGTTTTATCTTTCTCTTTTTAGAAAAAAATTATTCTTGTTCAAAATGCTGTTTATTAGCCAATATAATAGTGTCCCTTTTGATATATAAAAATTTAAAAGTCAGCTCCATTGCAACAACATATTCACTCAAATACTGGTTTAGGGAACATTACTACCTTGGTGAAGCATACGTGACCATATTAGTTAAAAGTCAATCAATAAACAAATTCAGTTTTAAGTTATCACACAACTGCTGTTGTATAATTCTAGCAGGATTTTCTTTTTCTCCCATTCTGCTACTTTCTTCTGACATTTGCTTTTAGGACTCCTTGCTATAGCAGAATGTTGATGGCAGTCTCTAGGATTTCTCTACCTGGCATGCCCATGCCTTCACAAAAATAAAGCTGTGCTCTTAGGTCCTGTGTGGGCCACTCCTTTTCCAAAAAAATCCAGTTAAAACATCATTGACAGGTCAAAATATGTGCTTATTCATCAGTACCTACACAAAATTGTTTACTTCCACTCCTAGAGCAGATGTATATACAGAATGCAAGATGTGTGAGAGCACAATATACCAGTGACTGCACTGAACTAATCCCAGTGTTGGCACATAGGACGTATGTATCTATCACTGTTCTGAGGAAGGTGAGAAATGCCAAAGATGTTATGGCTGGGCTGCTCAAAAACATATGGCCTGACTACCTTTGTTAGGGAGAAAGCAAATTGGGAGTGCAGGAGTAACAGAAGCTTTTGAATCTTCATTTCTTTCAGTCTAGTCTCCAGGAAGGGTCTCTTGGAAAAGTGCATTTGTTTAAACTCCATGACAAGTGGAACAGTTGAACCAGTGGGAGACAGACTTGGTTGAAGAAATCTTACAGCATTTGGCCTGAAGGAAGAGTCTTGTTGACTATAAGGTTTCCTTGTGACTTTAAAACCAATGAATGTGCGTATGCTGGCAGTACTTAACAGAATCCTACTATGTGGCCAGTAGCAGTGCCTGCACTGGGTGTCCTCTTGAAATAACGTAATATTAAGCTGACAGCTGAAATCTGTTATAATCTCTGGGGAAGCATGAAATGCCAGACTGCAAGCATTCAGTTAATCTACATGCACACTGATCTCTGCATTGTTGAGGAAACAAGATCATTAAAGCCAGGAATGCCTATTGACTAGAAGCTAGAAGTACACAGATCTGCAAATAACAGGTCAGATTCTAACAGGGATCATAACTAATCATGAAAGCTCAGCCAGAGATGAAATCAAGAGGATTCATCTGTTTGCACATCTGCACAGAGGGTGCTGAAGTGGTGACTGTGAGCAGCTTTTTAAACACAGGGTGTAGCTGAAATAGAAGTGAAGGCTATGATGTTGGAGTTGAGTTATATGGAGTATGCTGTATAGAGGTAAACTGAGAAGACAAAGGTTTGGTTTTTTTTCTGGGAGATTTTCTGTTAGTTGAAATGTCTGAGACCCAAATGTCCTCTACCTTAGCCAGAATTACCAGGCATGATGAATGCTAAATGAAGATGTATGACGGTGTTGCAGAGGTGAACAGATCAACATCAAAGACTTTCCAGTACAAAAATCTATTTAATCTATCTGTGTGTCTAACCTCAGCTAATGAACAGCTCTGACCACACACTTTCAAACACCTGAACTAACTGCTCTAAAGGGTCTTCAACTTTCAGAAAAAAATATGACAAAGAGCTGTAGGACAAAATAACAACAATTAGAAGAAAGAGGAATATATAAAAGGATCTTTTTCTTCTACTGCTAAGAAGTAAAATGTTGATATTAACAGAAATTTGTCCTGAAAGCTGGACAGGACTCCTGAACTCCAGAAGAGACTGTCCAGAACAGGTGAGGTAGTTACCTCTGACTAGATAGAAGATTTTCTGTGTCTCATACTGTAACAGAAGTTCTTATACTATACACTTGCATGTAAAGAACTTGAGTTACTCATACTCTAGCAACTTTATTAGTAGTGTGATACAGTTTAAGATTTGGTCAGCTAAGTGTGGACAATATTGAGGTTACAGGGGTTGTCTGATTTTCACAAGCCTAAATCAAGAGGGGAGAAATTGTATATCCTCTAGTTACATACTGGCCATTCTCCATTGCAATACTGTGTCCAGTTCTTACAGCCAGTTGTGGTTGAATGTCAGAAAATGGGCTCCAGATCAGAGAAGAGCTTAAAGAAGAGAGATTTGAAAGACACATCAGTGAAAAGACTCAGGGAAGTAAATCTTCTTACACAGAAGAGAGGATAAGTAGATCAGCAAGAGATTAATGAGTGACTGCAGAAACTTAACAATTCTTAGGACTTCTGAAAGCTATAAAAAAGGAGTCAAAAGAAGAGCAGTTTTATATTGATTCAGTGATAGATAATGCATGGAATTGGCCTGGGAAAGAGAAATTACTTGAGCACCAGTAAAGAAAATTCTAACGTAACCCCCTGCATTTTTTTGCAACAGATATTCTTACTGCTAGAAGCCAATAATTGAGATGAAAGAGGAAGCAAGTTTGGCTACAATTTAAAAGTCTCTGAAGAGCACAGGGGCAGCACAAGGCAGAACAGGGATGGGAGACATTTATATTTAATGAGAGGCATGAAAGGCCAGCTCTGCTGTGACCTTGACAGAAACTTTTGGAGTGCCAAAGATTTATGTGTTGTTTTGAAACTGCATGATTAAGCAAACCTTCCCAGATGGAAGGGGCTTCTGTTGGTAACCAGGGACACAGTTTTCAGCATATATTTTTATTTATTTTTATTCTCACCATGAAATGTCTTGCCTGAGGTTTTGTGTGTCCCACTGCATCCATATCCACTGCAAGACAGAGAACAAGTTATTTCCACTTTTCTTAAAGAGGATGGGAAATTTTTGAAGCAGGTCCAATTCTGATCTCCTTTCCACCCTTTTTCTTCATAAAAGGCACCAAAATATGTCAAGTAATAAGCAATCTGTGTATGTGCAGAGCTAAAGGACAGAATCCAACCCCTCCCACAGCTTCCTAAACAGATAGCAAATAAAATCATTCCCATTCAGTTACTGGTACCAAGCTACTCACTACTCATCGCTTAAAATAAAACTTAAATGGACCAAAATCACGTTATTTCTCCTCCTCTAGGACGGTTCAGATACCTTCAGATCCCTGTTGAGGACAGAAGTTACATTCTCCCCATCACATGAATAAATGGCAGGGGCCACTATTCCTAGAGCTAGATACAGTTAATTGCTCTGATTAGACTTTTCCAGATTGTGTGAATGCACACAGTTCTTTCTCATGAAATGCAGGTAAGAGGTGTATCTAGATCTTACTAAGCTAAGAGTAAGATGCAGTATCTCTGCTTGAGGTCTACAATGATGGGATGTTACTGCTGATTTTTTTCCACATTCACATGGTGCATTACTAGGTCAGATTTCCTCTATTGTTAAGGTTCCTTCCCTTGACAACTGCTTCAGGACCTCAGTGACTCACAGAAACGACAGCCTTCTGGACATCTCTCTTCACTGTAGGGTGCCATCCAAGTCACTTCTATGAGTCTATTCACACAACAATATGGACAATTGATTAAGCATGCCCCAAAACAGTGCCTAGAAGTGAAGTCAGTTGTCAGATAGCTGCTGTTTCACTGGGAGATATTCTTCAAGATTTGAATTTAACCTTTTTTTTAAGGAATATTTTGCACCATACTATCATTTAAAAAGAAGAAGAGGCAGAGAAAATACAGCCTGCATTATTTGGAATGAACAAAATAGCCTCTGAAAGTAGTGCTTCTTAAGGTTTATCCTCACTGATTTCTAGGCAGACACTGAATTTCAGAGATTATAGTAATTTGCACAGTCAAAAATCAACTTTATTCAATAAAACTCTGAAACACGTGCTCTCTTTTAAATCCGAGCCTGTGCATATATGCCTTGCTGATCACAGTGAGAGATTTTGTGTTTCATTTGGGTTTTGAGATCACATATTGTATTCTAGTATTATGCAGAGAAGGCAGCATTAGGGGTCCAAGAACTGTGGCAGCTGGAACAGCTGATATGCATTTTAAGACAAGCACACTCATCACAAGTATTGTACATGCCATAAGCATGTAACTTGCTTAATACGTATGTAGCTGAGAAAGGTCTTTAGATGATGGCCATGCAGACACAAATGTTTTGCAGATGAAAAAGTGAAAGAAGGCGCTCTGTGTCAGTATGACTCGTGCCATGCTACAGGATATAGGAGGGCGACTCTCCAAAGCTGTACCAATTATGGAGGTAGGGAAGTGTTAAGGAAAACTGTACCTGAGAGTTATAATCTGCAAACACTACACAATTTCACTGAGATGTACTGTATGTGAATGGTTACACATGGAATGTACTTTGTGTTACTGAAATTGCAGTCAGAATTTACTTTGTACAAGCACAGGGCCGGAGGGTCTTCGAGCATACATCTGCCATGCTCAGTGCAGAGGAGCTGCTTAACAGAGCCAGAAGTCTGGAAAATTCTGTGGAAAGTAGAAAAGAACCAGGTTTTTTTGATCCTCAGCCTATCACAGGCACATTTTTTTTCTCTAACTTGCATTAGTGCCTATCATTGATACATTCAGTACTGTTAAAATCAATTCCAATCTAAAACGTTTTGATTCTAGGTAACTTCCAGAAAATATCTCCTTGTAGGCCTGATAATGTCAGTGGAAAAAATGCACAATGACTGTGTCTAGAAACCCTTGGCTCCATCACAGAATGCAGCCTCCTAAAATGGATGGAAAAGGTCAGATATTTCACTCCAAGATTTTGCCATTACTTTTTCCCTCTGTCCATGTCCATACCTTGTCTGTCATTAGGTGGACATAGATTTAAATGCAGAACAGAAGAGTGCCCACATAATGAAGGCTTTTTAAGATCACATTAGACATGAGCACTCAAGTCAGGAATCTTTCTGTTTATTTAGCTGACTCTGCCTGGCAGCAGGGAAATAGACCTCTAACCTCCAAGATCCCTTTGTGGGCCCTCCCAAAGCATAAATGCTATGCTTCTGTGTTGCTCCTCTCTATCAGAATTCATATATTTTTCTCCTGAGCAAAACAGTGTGTACATTAAGCCACAGCCTCCTTCAGGAAAGTCTGAGTGTTTAGCCTCTAGACTATCACCAAAGGAAACATCTTTAAGCAAAGCAGGCATTTGACACTGTCATCTGTCTTGCAGAGAAAAAAATCATTCCCTTGCCCTCACTGAAGCCATTGATCTTTGGTCTTTTCTGTCAACCACTGCATGCAGCCTTCTGTCTGCTGACAAGTGACTGCAAACTCAGGGAGCTTTTAGAGTACTAAATCCACAGAAAATGATTTAGGAAGAGGGATGTGCTCGTGCCTCACAGTCCTCATGTGCTAAAACATGATTGTTTCCCCAACCCCTGCCACACCTGGGGTTGTATTCTAAATATGTGTGGCTGGCTCCAATTTTCAGTAATGCAGCACCACTGTAAAGTGGTGAGAAAGAAAGAAGAACTGACAATCCACATAGCCAAAGGTGTGGGGTGTCTAATTTGGGACTTTAAATACATTTCCTGCCAAGGGAAACTGAGACACTGCATGGAAGTCTACTTATGAATCACCTCACAAATCATGAATCTGTGTGCCTGTGAGGACTGCAAACACCTCCTTTTCCTTTGGTCTCTGCCTTTACATGTGAGTTGTCTAACCCCACCTTCTCCATATCTTCTGACTCAAATTACAAAGGTCTCAGATTACTTGTGGAGTCTACTGAGGCTCTCCCTGTTGCCCTGAATAAGGCACATGGGACAGTTTGCAAGGGTCTAGCATCAGCTTCCAAACTGATGCTCATGAAGCAATGCTTAAGCCTTTGTTTCCCCTTTCCTGCCAGAGAAGGCATATAAAGTGCCTTCCCTCAGTTCTACATCCAGTTGAAGAAATCTTTTCTACACACTTCATCTCAAGCTGCACTGGTCTGAATTTCTGGAAACCATGGGCCTGCTTTCTGATGTGAAGCAGGGTGAAGGGACAAAGGGCAGCTTTTCACTTTCAGTTCTTTCCCGGTAGCCACAGATGATGGCAGTCAAGGACTGGTAAGGCAGCTGGACATTCAGCTTTTCAAAGCAATCTCAATGCTCTAGTACATTTGCTCTTCTTTTTCTTTCATACAATACCCATCACTGCACTTACTCAATGTTTAGGGGCTGTTCACTCACCTCCCCTTGGGGCACATGCTATGCTGTGCCCTCTGCTTGCCCTGTTTCTGCCCCTCCTCTTCCTACAGCCTAGTTCAGTGACATCACAACAGGCATTTTTGGCAAGGGGTCAGCCAGCAGAACAATAAGGAGATTCAGATTCTGCCCAGCTCCCACAGCAGTTCTCTTGCTGGTACCTTACCATGGATCCTTTCAGAGATGAAGATGGTAGTCACAGACAGTGTGGTGTGGGGGGAAGAGAGCAAATGGACAAAAACATTGGGTGGCTGGGAGGAGAGGGGATTGCAGCGGAACAGGAGATCAGGACAATCCATCCATCCATCCATCCATCCATCCATCCATCCATCCATCCATCCATCCATCCACTCATCTCACTGTACTTCCCAGTGCTGCCAGCCCCTTCTTGTTTGGACTGTATGTTGCTGTTAAGCCTCTTTCAACAACTTGGTAACTTCAAAGAGACCATCATGCTGCCCCCTTTCCTGAGGAAAGTCTGTGCCTAAACACTGAGGTTACAATATCTTCCTTAGTGTTCAATTCAATCAGAGACTCATATAGGAATCAATTTTACTTGGAAATTACACAAAGGGTTGTCCTTGCTTCTAAGCTTCTGTGGCTGCACTCAAAAGGTTTTATTGATGATGTAATTACTGTACACCAAACACTCAAAAGCATCATAAAATCCTTGGGCAGTCACCTGTATCACCCCTCCAACCTTTCCAAAGAGTAGCCTAGCACTTCTTGCAACACAAAACCCCAAGAAGTATGTCATCCATTCAAGTCAGCCTTTAAATGTGCGGGAAACAGCCAGAGATTGTTCGATATGCCTGTAGGACAAATCATTATCCAAACACACAAACAGAGATACTATGGGAAATTTCTGTAAATTAATTATAGATTAAATGGTATCAGTTATTATTTAAATGAACAGAAACAAGCAAATAAACATATATGTGTACTTTTGTGTGCATAACAAATATATATGTAACCAATATATATTTAAACATATATGTACCTATCTGTTCCTATATCACAGCTTTCATTTATGGGCTTTCTGGCCATCATCCCTCAAGTTGTGTTTGACAGACAAACTGTGTGTTTGTTATGTGTGACATAGTAGCTTGAAAATTGATTTTCTGAAGCACTTTGAAAAGGGCAAAGAAAGAGAAATAAGAACAGTTCATCATGGCTCAGCAGAAGGATACAGAGAGTGCCAGAGGCTTCTACTGAGCATGTTTGTACCATGGCTCTGGTGTTCTTCCATGAGCTCTGAGAAGCTGGGAGGTATCTTTAGAGTGGTTGTCTTATTTGCTGTGTTCTGCAATTGTTTACATTTAGTATCTTTAACTTTTCTGTTTAACTTTCCATCAGTTATGTTGGCAGTCATTCAGAAATGGAAAAAAATAATAATTATAAAGCACTGTCTAAAAAGAGGTAGTTACTGAAAGTACAGTACAGTCAACTGATGTGCAGTGCTCCATACCAAAAGATATGTGCAACCCTTTTTGCCCTCCATGCTCCCCACATAGACATGACACAGTGAGGGAGTGCCTTTCTTTCAGAATATCTTGGAAGGAGCTGGGGAGGGGACATGGGCATATGTGGGCAAAATGTGTCTCTGGAGGCAATGGGTGTCAATGCCAGAGGAGCTTAGACATCCATCACATCAACTTCTGCTAATCTAGAAAGACTGTCTGGCTGGAGTTATTCAGACTCTGTAGCTGGCCAAAATCTGTTTGTCTCAAGTCATCGGGATGAGAAAGGTGATTTTACAGGTTTTGCAGTGTTTAATCAGATGGAGAAACAGCCTTGCTATTTCTCTCCAGGGAATTACTGCAACAAGAATGTTGAATATGTGGACTGTAAAGAAATAATGTTAATTACTGGCCTAATGACTGTTATTATCAGGATGAAATAGTAATTTTCTGTAAACTGGCTATAGATATTAATTATTGTTAATCAGCATCATTCTTAATACTGTAGTTCATTGTTAAATCTCTTGAAGGCTTTATACTTTGAAAAGCTGCATTTAGCATTGCAGCTTTTAGAACTTTGAGAAGTTCTCACTTGCATGAGTATTTTAGTACAGTTTCTTTTTGGTTTAGGGATGTAGTGGCTTTACAAGTAAATGCATTAGTGCTTGAATACTGTGTATGACCACCCTGATAGTGGGATTCATTAACAGTAGGCTTGATTCCTCTTCAAATCTTGTTCAAAGTTTTTTATCTGTTCATTACTATAAAATATCCTGGACTGTGTTTTTCTCTCAGATGACAGTCGCACTAGTTAGAAGGCTATATGTCAGTGATAACCCACAAATTAGAATAATAAATTGCAAACACTACCAGAACACTTCCAGAACCTGGAAGAAACCATTACAGTCTATTAGTTGCAGTTTAGAGTGCTAATACATGCTAGCATCAGGCTCGTTGGGAAGGACATTACTTGACAGCCATAATGCAATAGCAGCACAGGTGCATGCTGTGAGCTCCTGTCCCAGACAGATCAAGGCCTCTGTTGGGCAGCACAGGCTACAGAAAGACTTTATTCCCTGCTGCAAATGGCAACCAAGCTCCTTATGGTGCTCTACACACTGGGCCCCAGAGAGCTCACTGTTGGATATTGAATGTCACCTCTATTGTGACAGGATGTTCCCACCACACCTCATGTGATGGGACTGTACAGGGACTGCTCTCAGGTTCCATTTCTGCTGAAACTCCAGTATTGCAGTCATAAAAGGAAGTGAGTAGGAAAAAAAGTTAATGGGGATGAAAAATCCATTGGATGATTTTGGACCCCAGAAAGAAATGTAGCATCTTGCTCAAGAAGTCCTTTTGGAGTGCCCAAAGGAAAAGGCAAGGAGCAGGAGAATCAAGGACAGTCCAAGGCTGGGGGCAGAGTACACAGGTGGATGGATACTCCCTCCAGCTTCGGATACAGTGGCAGTGGCTGCCCCTCCCAGTCCTCACAGTTTATTCCTGAAGGATTGATGAGGTGAGTGAGAAACCTCTCCTGGAAGCACCGGTTTCCTTTGTTCCGCATCAGCTTCTGTCTCTCCAGTCATAAGCTGGAAAGTTCTGGCCTTTCTTCTCTCTTTCATAACTAGGGGAGGGAGCAGGTGATATGTCACAGGAGGCTGATGCAGAGGACACCCATAGCACTGCTTACAGGGCTAAATTTGGGCAGGACACAGTGTGGACCTGATCTTTTCTGAGCCTGAGAATTGCTAGTTCTTCCCAAGGGAAACTTTTCAACAGTTTTCTTTTCCCAAAATAGCCTTGTGTAAACAATATTAATTTCCCATAACAACAGGTGTTGTTTGCTATTTCTGTTACTTAGCCAATGGGAGAGGTGTCATTCCTATGAACCAATAACATGCCTTCTTAGCACAGCATGTTATAAAAGGGCTGAATGAATTCTAAATAAAGCTTCTGGTTTCTACTGCCTTTTGACTGGAGCCAATCATCTTTATTTCGTGTCCTATTGCAACAGACACAGAACCTTGCAAAATGTGAAAGCTATAGTATATAGTTTTCTATATAAACTATATAGAACACTATATAGTTTAGGGCTGATACTGAACAGATACATTTTTGTGTATTGCAACACTTTAAAGCACTCCCTGGAGGATACTGCACTGGTGCTATTTCTCCATGCAGTCATGTGCTTACAATGCATACACAGTGCAATATCTAGTCCCTGCCTACTTCAGCTGCATTTTCATTTGCTGATCCCAAGTGCTTGAGCCTGGTGTAGGTATCCACATGCTATGCCTGGGACAGGAATGTTGTTACAGTTTCAAAGCAAACACTCCCTTTCTGCCTGGAGCAGCACTGAGGCATCTTTTCGAGTTCAGTCCTGGCAGCCTTCAGAGAGAAGGTTGAAATAAGAAAGAATGAAGAATCCAAATAAAAGACAAAGCCTAGGAACTCTACCTCACAAAGCTTTTTCTGACACAGATGGGAGGAGATGTGCAGCATTTGCAACTTGTGAACTAAGAAATATTTCTTTTCAGTGATGAGGGGCCTCCTTTTGCTGCTGGCTGCTGTGACAGCCTCTGGAAACACGGTGAGGCAGAACAGCACGTGGAAGAGAGGCAAGCCTGTAGCACAGCATATTTACAATCCGGCTATGGAAATCATTTCCACTGGGTGTCACTGTGACCACGAGTTTAGCAAAGCTGAAGTAGTAAGTGTTTCCTAATTCTCAACAGAAATATCCAGGCTTGTGGAGAGCCATGGTCTTGGTAGCTCCTATTTTAAAAGTCAAGCCCTCGAGGAGCTTATCCCATATTTCTTATATCTCTGCTGTTTGTCCACAGACTTGTGGCCAACAGCAGGATGATGAAGCACAGCACTGTTCTTGAACCTGGCCTACACTTCAGGTGTTCCTTGTTGTTCTGCAGCCTTTTGAGAAAGTGCTGTGAGGCCCTGGGAGATCTTATAAATGCTCTGTCTCCTTTCTGGCCTCTGGGAGACAGATTCTAGGTCTTAGTTACTGTGATTGTAATCAGGGGAAGTTTCAGTGCATCCACTATTTGCCAGTATTCTAGAGAGTTGACTTTTACAAGGTTGCACGATCCTGAAAACTGCTAGAGTGTTGTCTGAGACTGATTAAACCTGCCTAAATTCATGAAGGAGAAACACTATGAAACTGTGATCCAAAGTGAGAGAGGGCATGGGACAAAGGCATTGGACTAGCAGAGACAAGGCAAGCTTTCTTTCAGTGTTGGGATTGAATATGCAGCCAGGCTGCTGTTCTTGTGAAAAATGCCACTTCTGCAAGCACCGCACTTGTCCTTCTTCCCTCTCTTGGTGGATCCATTTGTGCCTCCCGCATTGCCACATACCTGTGGGAAGCAGGCATACACAGCACGATCCACTAATTTCACCTGCACCAGTACCAGTCATGAGGCTCTTCCTCGGCTACTGCCAACCATTCACCTTTCTGTTCACATTTCACCACCCTTCCTCCCATGTAATCCCTTCATCTTTAAAATTGCTAAACCTGTCCCAGCACTTCCTTTACATGCCAAGAGCTAGGGCCAGCTCTTGGCAGGAGCCAACTTTGTGTGTGAGGAGTAGGTTACCCTGGTTTCCCCAGTCACTTTTTTCATTACTGGTGTAGCATGCTCTATTTTCACTCATCAATGCTAGTTTTCACACCAAACACCAATATCACCCCTAAAAATTTAATATACCATGTGTTCCAGTGGGATTAACAGTGTCAGCTCCTTGCTGCACAGCAGATCTATGAGGGGTTTTGCATGCTGAATTTCTCTTCCCACAGAAGTAAGATTTTCCATATCAAAACCCCATACACAGCCCCCCAGCATCACTGTCTGGCCTTTTCCAGGGACATGTGGCCCTGCAGCTAATGCAGCTGTGCTATCCTTCCCTGCTGACCTCATCACCAGGCAGCTGGAGTGGGAAGCCAAGGTGAGGGAGGAATTCAGTGGCTTAAAAGTGGCTGGGAAAGAGCAGAAATAGGACAATAAAGTCCAGGAGTCATTTCAAGGAAATTATGTTACTTGTTTTCAGGCTTAGTGCTTAAATAATGGACTTCACACAATGTTGTAAATCTCTACTTAAGTATAAGCATATGGAAAATATTTTGGGGTAAATTAAATTCATAAATTATGGTTTCTCTGTTTTCACTCTGTCCTCCCTTTTCTTGATGATTATTACTTCAGTTCTACATCATTTCAGAGGCTTTCTGTCTTTCCATACAGAGGACATGACAGCAGTGTATCTCAAAGGGCTCAAGTTCTTCTCCAAAAGGACTTTTGAGCTTCCCAAGTATCATCAAGAACAGAAAGAGAACAAAAATCTGTCCTCAGGCAGACACAAATGACAATGTTATAAGAGAAATAGCATATGCTAATGTCTTTCCAGAGCTTGGACTTGTGCTTTGCTCCTGGGCCAGGGTGAGTGAGGCAGGGAGCTGGATGTGCATATGCTCCCAGGGGAGACCTCTGCACTTGACGACAAATGCAGCCATGGGCTTGAAAGAGTTAGTAGATGTACTTTTCTCTTTTGAGACAAGGTACAGCTCTCAAGTGCTTTGCCTTCAAGCTGCCCGTTCTCATTTTGCTTCTGCATAATCTTTCTGTTCTCCTCATCAGTGTATTCATTGTGCCCCACCTTTCCACAAATTTTGAGTATTCTGCAGGTTGTTGTCCTTATCTGCTTTTGACAAAGAGTCTTTATTGTGATTTGTTCTACACCAGGTCTTACAGTCTTTCTTCAAGATCTCCCATCTGAAACTGGTCAGAAAACAGATTTTTTTTTTTTTTTGTCCCAAGAGAAAATGTCAAGATTTAAATGCTTTTATTGTAAAGGAGGCCAGAAAAGCAATTTTATTACAAATTCCTTAAATGGTGTTCCAAGGGAGATTTGCCCAGATTTAATCCTGTCTCTTTATTCCATTTTCTCCTTTTTGTCTTTTGTCTTTTTTCTTTTTCCTTCTCCATTCAATAAGGTAAATATCATGTTGAGTGATACAATAAAATTATCTGTAAAAAATAACTTTGACTTTGGATACAGGAAGTATACAGGCATGTTTGATGGACTTTTGATGGTAAAACAAATGCAAGTGGTGAAGAATATATTCTTATGTTGATAAAGTGCTGTCCCCTTGAAAAAAAAATTAAAAGTTTTTAAAAATTAAAAACTCAAATCCTTTCTAGCATTCATTTTGTGAATAAAGGATAGCCTCAGTTTGTGTAGGGGAGCTGCCTTGCTGTGGAGATGTGGCAGAATATGAAGGGGATGTTTGGTCTACTTCAGTTTGACAAAACCACTTTTTCTTCCTGACCAAGATGAAGGCTCAGCCCTCTTCCTGCCAGAGACAGAGGGCAGAAATGGATAGAAGGGAGAGGGAAGTTGAAGTGCAGGATTTTCCTAGTCCCCAAGGAGCATATTTGTAGCCAGAGTAAGTTACAGACAGAATCTACATGAAGATCGGGATGAATTTTTGTGGTTTCCCCTCTCAATAGTTTCACATTTTCCATGCAGAGAGACGGGGTTGGGGTTTTTTTCCTTTGGAGATGTGTGCATCTTTGAAATGGCTTCTTAAGTTTGAAGTATATATAAGACAGCATGAAAAAGAAGTTACTTACACTGTTTCCTTTAATATGACAAATTCATTTTAATAACTAATTGCAGCATCAATGCTATTTTTGACTACTTCTGCCACATAAGAGTTTTGTCTACTAGCTCTTAATACCATCTTATTCTGCATTCCCAAGTATGTTTCAGATTCTTTTGTGAAATGTTATATTTCTGATTCTTTTGTAAATGAGCCTCTGGCTTGGTATATGGATAATAACACAGGGTAGACAGGCTGCTTCAAGAATATTTGCTTTTCTGAAAGTTACATGTGACTTAACAGCACTATACCTAGCACAACTATTGCACCTATCAGGTGGCATTACTTTCACAGCAGTCACTGAATTATCTTTAGTAGCAAAAATGAGGGTCACTTTTTTTTCTCTCAGTTACTCCTGAATTTAATTTAGTTTATCAATCAGGCTCTAGAGCCTCAAACAGCTGCCCTGCAAGTAAAAAACGTGTCATGCAAAATTATTACTTTTGGCCTCAAATTTTATGCACCCAAGGTCTAAAATGATCTGGTTTTATTCCAATACAATTTTCCATTTTCATTTTTCAGCTGAAAGAGCTGAATAGCCTATTTAAGCCCAACAATACATTTCTACATGATACAGAAAACTTTGGCACTTCTGCTGTCATGAACACACACTACTCTTTACTAGAACGCTTGATAACATTAAGGTTTTCTCTTAAAACTGAAAGTTTTGATTTTAAGTATCTACCTCTCATTGCATTAAGCATCAGCTATCTGCTGAATACAGACTCAACTGTTCCCTTGGGATGTGTCTCATTTGGTCTCTTTTCCCCAGGATGCCTGGTACTGGGATTGACCTTTAAAACTATGCGGCAAACTGTACCTTCCATCCGTTTTCTAATGTAGCTATGAGAAAGAGTTGAGGAAAGGTCTGGGTTTGTGTTCTTTCTTCATTTAAGTGGCAACTTACTAAAAGCATGAGGGCAAGAATTAAGGTACACAGAATAAAGAGTTTTAATTGTACTTTTAAAATGTTTGCTTTGTATCTTTTGATGCTGCTGTTTATTTCCAGAGTAAAAAGAGCATATGGAGCAAAAGAAGATTGTTTAATATTGTAAATGCCCCTCTCTTCAATAAGCCCTAATATCCCATTGATAAATATATCTGAGGTTTCTAGGAATTTTTCCACAAAACTTTAGATAGTTCTTGCTTAGCAGGGTTTGAGAAAAAAAAATAAGGCAAAACCATTAAAAAACAATAAAAGCCTTAAAAAGACTTATGGAAAAAGAAAACAGACTAATCTTTGAAAAGTTAGGGAAAAAAATGCTACAAAGCCTTGGCACCTCCAGATGACATAAGGGCTTTCAATCTGTTGAAGGGAATTTTTCTTAATTGTCTTATACAGATAACAAGCTTTCCTCCCCTTGCCTTATGCTGCATGCACACTCTTTATCAGTATCAGCATATTTTCTTGTCTCCTTCAAGAGAGAAGACAAAAGCAGTACAAATTCATGGCTCTGTCACTTTATACTGATGACAAATGGACCTTTAAATATATGACAGACAGAAGAATTTGGTAGATTATTTGAAGACAAAAAGAGAAGGAGGTCAGGGTTAATATAAACATCGAATTTTAGCTTCTAAGTACATTTGATCTTATCTTGAAAGAAATTATTTAATGTATTATTGCATGGAAATGGAAAGAGCTGGAAAAACCTTAAAAGTCATCTGACACAGCATTGAATTTCCAGCATATTTTTGAGCACGGGTCTTGGAAAAAACACAAACTGCTACAATTTCAGCCCTGCTTTCCAGAGGTAAAAAGTATTCGCACAGAGGTTTGTTGCTGATGAATGAGAGCTACTTCAGAAAAATGTTTACTGTGTACAAATGCCTCGCACATGGTAGAGTGAGAGAAGTATTCTTCAGTAAATACAACAAAACTTACTTTGAATTTGCAGTGGGATATTGATGAGACAGCCAAGGTTGGTTTTGTTAAATATTGACTGTGCCAGAACACCCAGCGAAGCTGTGTCTTGCTCACTTTTTCCTCCCTATTTGGCTGCTCAAGACACTTATTTTCATTTTCGTATGCATACTATTCATCCAGTGTTTTTTCAGAGCCTGGAAGTGTATTAAAAGCAGATACACAGTTGTTGTGGAGAAAATTCTCTAGGTTGTGTTGGACTAGCTAACTTTGCTGGAGATTGAGGGTCTGTACTCTTTGCTGGTCTAGCAATGGTAGTCAATACCTAAATCTTCCAAAAGCATGAGGTCTCCTGTTTCCCAGTCTCACTTGAGAGGTGGTCAATCATTGACAAGTTACCTTTTAACTGATCATTTTTCCTTAGAATTAAATATTGCCAGAATACATGCACTACCTAATATTCCTGAAGGAGAAGGAGCATATGTATGTGCATGAAAAGGCCTGCATATTCCCTCTTCGCACCTTTTCTAATGCACAGAACAGAACACAGAGATCTGGAGCAGCTTTACAGTGGCTGAACATTGCTGCCCAAACCGGTAAAATGCCATCCATTTCTGCTTCTACCCTTTCCATTTGCAGCAGTGTGGGCCTTCTTGTGTGTGGGAGGGTGCAGGAAACTTTTCTCATTTTTCTCCAGTTTAGCCTTCTTATGCAGGCCAGTTCTGCAGGGAGTTGTCAAAGTACCACATAACCATGACTCAGAAACTCATTGAAGGCTCTGTCAATGTTTCTAGTGATTTTGCTCATTAATACACAGAAAGTAAAACTTGTAGGTTGCTTGACTTAGTTTGCTGAAAATTTAGCCTAGACCTTGTTACAATGTAATGCCCTTAAAACCTTAACAACAGCATGCACTGTATTAGAGGCTGCTTCATTAGCATTGGCTTTGTGTTTTGTCTGTGGCATAAAGTAAGTTTGAGCTTAGCCCCAAAAATATCAGTTTGAGGTATGGCACCACACTCTCAACCTCCATGTGTAACTATGGAGGGATCACTAAACTCTCTGGGTATCAGAGGTGCCCTGTGTTACTGTAATCCTGTCTTACTGGGTAGGGTTTTCTACTCAAATTACCTCAGTGCAATCTCAATCTTTACCACTGTAGCTGTACTGATAGAATGTTTTGATCATTGACTCTGCTGTAGAAGTCAAAATTTTAGAGGATCTTTGGGTGTAGTTTCTGCTGAATGGGGAGTGGGAGAAATACTGGAAGTCAGATTCTTAAAACCTCAAGAGAGAAAGATTATTTTAGCTGACCTGTTTAATCATTTTCTGGATATATTAAAAACCATTCCCTGTTCACTAGATAGTCAACAACAACAACAAAAAAATAAAAATAAAAATAAAAAAATTGCATCTCTCCATCCTTTCTTACTTAAATGACAGTGCTTGGAATAAATACACCAAACATATTTTTCCATCAGTCTTCCAGTAAAATAAAAGCAGGGCTGTGATTATTGGTATTTTTGAACTGGCAAATGGCAGGAAAAGTGAAAGCAATGCTCTAAGAACTGTTTAGCCTGATAATGATAAATAAGAAAGAAGTTTTACTTAAAGATCGTCTCATACTTACATTATTAGTAATACAAATTGCATGACACAGTAGAAGCTGAAAAGCCTATTACAGGTTCTGCTTGAGTTAGTTACAGATCAAAAAATTTAGTTTTCAACTGTTTTCTCAATTTTAAATTGAGGCATTAGTGTAATTTTTGTGAAGGTTGCTTTGCATTCTGATTGCCTTTCAACTACAGTGTTACTTGCAAATTACTTAGTGTAATCAATGCCTGACTCAGTCTGGCCTGGTAAACTGGGCAAAGCACACTCTGAGCATGATTAGCAAATATAAGGAGGCCTTAAGGTTTTTTAATTTGAAAACATCAAGAACTGTAATCAAATCAAAACAGTGGAATTTTTTTCATCCATTTGATACTGCTGGAAAACATAAACTGTGAGACTGTGTTAGGCTATATTTCTTTTGGAGCTCTGCAAGATAGCAGCAGTCCAAGTAAGAAGTTTGCTTTGAGTAAGCTGTCTTTTTAACAAGAATACATACTCAAATTGTACATTGTAATTGTGCAGAGTTTGTCTACATGTGTTAGAGGGCATGGAGATGTTTGATACACAGAGGGCAAAAAACCTGTAAATTTGTAAAATGTTAATTTGCATGAAGAAAGAGATTTCCTGATGTATACTTCATCCAATTTGGCATAAATACATAGATTTTTCACTGTGTGCTGCTGAGAGCCTGCATTTTAATACCTCAGATGATTAAAAATTTCATCATCCTAATTGTAATATAAAAATAAGAAATTCTCAGCAGTCAAAGATTTTGTCTAATGCTTGCTCTAGTAACTGAATATTGTAATGCTGCATATCCTAGGACCATACTGCAATATTTTAGGCTTCTGTTTTTTTTATCTGGTATTGTAATAACCACACCTGCCACTTTTTTAAGTATCAGATCTCAGAACAACATCACACTCTTTTTAATCAAGATGAACGCTTATGGAAAAATGTGATTGTTATTGGCATTGTGTGCTATAAACAGTAATTATTTCAGTTTCAATTTTTTTATGAAAGCATCAAAAATCTATTTTTTTTATTATGAAGGCTCTTAAAACCTCACAAAATCCAAATTCTTAAAACCTCCACAAATTGTTATTTTAACAATTAAAGAGAAATACCAATAAGGGAGAAAAATATTTTGAAATATTCCTGTTTAAAATTAACTTAATTTTAAAAAATGGAATTAAACATTGGTATACTTTATAGCAAAAGATTCAACAACTGCAAGGCCGATGTGTGAGCCTGGGATATAAAACAGGCCATTAACAGAGAAGCACATATGCTGAAGGATCATGTCTTTATGAGATACATTTCAGTTAAGGTTATTTACATTTCAGTTAAGACAGAAAACCCCAAACCCTCCTTCTCACAAAGCTTGTATAACCTGTACCACTGACAGAAAGTGAAAATGAGCAATTTTTGTGAGCTGATTTACAGAAAAAGCTTTTTAAAAATAATATTTAAATTGATAGATGCTCTTTAAGGAAATGTATTTAATATATTTAATAACTGTTTTGTCAGCCACATAAGTATTTGTTTTATGCTGGATTATTTACTGTGAGATAAATGTCACTTGACGAAAAACTTTTAAAATGCAATTCTTTGCCTGACATTGTGCCATTAACTCTTTTAGTAGTAACTTTGCAGATCATAGGTGCTAAAATATCTTAAAATGCACTTGCAGTAGAATTCCCCACTAGTGTCCAGCTTAAAACTGGATTTCATACTTCCCAGAAGTAAGACATGAGTGTCCTGTGCCTCAGACAAACATCTGTATGGTGTCATCAATAACACTTGAACTACAATTTCCCACAGAGGCAAAAGTAAAATCCTAATTAGATGCAATATGAGCAAGCCCACTGATAAGGCTGGGGATAGTCGACAGCGCAGAGTTAAACTCACAGCTGGCTTGGCAGCCACCTTTTTGTGTATCTGTCATGATCCCTGATCTTCCCACAGACAGAAAGACATCTTTCTATCTGACCCCTCTATATATCACTTCTTCCAGGAATTATGGACCTGTCTTATTTAATGGTAATGGCAAATCAGCCTGACATTTTATGAACAGTGATTAAACCTAACACTGTAATCTTTTCCCCCCAAAGTTCCTTTTCTAAAAAAAAAGAATTAATGACATTAGGTAATCCAACATTTCTTCAGTACACTGTTAAGGTCCTTCACTCACTTATTTCAATTAAATGCAAGTCATTAGTGCAACTTCTCATTTTGTTCTAATGAGATATGCATTGATTTATAATGTAAATTATTTTCTTTAAGATTAAATGCATTTTCGGATAAATGGTTAGAAAGCCTGATAGTACACTAATCTTTGTTTCATCCAGGCAATATATTCCCTTTTTCTTTCCCACGGCTGCTACTAATGTCTAGAAATATACCATTAGATGATTAATTACCATCATGATTTGACAGTTGGATCTGCCTGGAATCTTATCAAAGGTACTTGAAAGTGAGGGTCAGAATCAGGCCTAATTGTACTGCTTTTTGAGACAGGCCAAACAGGATTACTCTGAAGTTGTTCTCAGTGCATTTGAAATGGCTTCATGTGAGAAACTCTCTTGCGACCCAGAGGTCTAATCCATGTGCAGAGCATGGTGCTCCTTTAATTTTATGGTGCATTGCTGGTCTGCATGCATAGATCATGATGCTGCATCACATAAAAAGCCAGAAACATGGGAAAGCAGTTCTGTGTTTACACAAGCACTTATCTCAGAACCTGGGGGTGAAGAGAAACCAGGGGAGACTTAGAGCTCCTGCACACAGAGACACTGGCATTCTGTCTTGTTTCTCAATGAGTCCATTTTCAAGGTAAAGCCAAGAGCTGTAATTTCCATTTAGCAGGTCACAGTTGCTTTCCAGAGTAATTTTCAGGTCTATAGAACAGGCTTGAATGTTGTATTTGAGAATATGTGACATGCTTGGTATGTATTTCAAAAAGACCTTCCAAACAGCCAAAGCCACTAAAAATGTTCATACAACCTGTAGCAAAATGTAGGTATGTAACAGCAGAGTGTCAAGCTAATTTCCCTTCTCATTCTCCCTTCTTCAATTCTCTCATCTTGGATCATAGGCGTTATAACTGATTAGGGACAAGGAATGCAGTCTCTCGCACACTAACAGTAAGAAAAATCACAGTCTGAGGAATGATTGAGTTGAAATCATCATATCCTTGCTGTGTCCCAGGAAATTTGCACCTAAAGAGAGCTAGGACATGAGATCTATGCTGGGACGTCCATCCTAATGTAATAGGTAAAGCCCTAACTCAGGGAAATGTCTGCAGGCTCAACAGCACATTCTCATTCAGTGAAACACTCTCCAAGAGAAGCAGCTCTCCTCCCTAACTCCCACTACTCCCTGGCCCTGTACCTCCAGTGTGTCTAGCAGCCTGCATGCCACAGGTGCTTCCCATCAGACCAAACACATCTCAACTTCAGTGGAAAAACTCAGGCTTGGCACCATCACAGTGCACAGAGGGGACCCATTACTCCAGAGCTCTGGAGAAATTCCTCCTCTTCAATCAGCAAGGTAATTAATTTTAACTAACAATCCCACTCCTAAAATAACATAAAATCCAAGTACATTTCAGAGATGAAATTACTGTCAGCAATCAACTATTTTTTTCCATTTTGTGTGAAAATGAAGAGAAGGCACAAACTTAATATTTTAGCCAGTTCATCTTTGCTCCTGTCTCCTTGTACAGCGAGGCTGCTACAAATGGCCTCTGGAATTAACTTTCAATCTTTCTTGAGCATCCACACAGAGAGCAAAATTTCACCAAACCTGAGGAATATTATATCCTCTGAAACTGAAAAGAAAAACAGGAAAAGTGTGGTGGAGGTATTAAGGCTAAGGCAATCCTACATGCCAGTGAATTTCCATCTCTGTGCAATTTCTGGAAACAAATTTTTTTCTTCTGCTAACGGAGAACTGGTTTTTCCTAGAATCCACCTTAAGCCTCCAATAGTCAGTTTCACTCTCTGGTGCACTGCAAACTTTAGAGGCAGCTTTATAATCTCCTGCTGCAGGTGTCCTAGCTCTTCCAAGTTTATGTGTGTTTCAACACAGGTGTTAAGAACAGTTGTGGTTCATTACTAAGAAGGCACTTTCAAGCCAGGATTTCAATCTGGAAGCAGCTAAGTATCAACAGGAAAATTGTACTAACCTCTGCATTTGCAGAAGTATGAGTCATGAGAGATGTAGGTGACATCAGTCCTACAGAATCTTGGCTTTCGCTTTCAGGAAAATACATGTATGAAAAGAAATGGAAAGGTTTTCTTCACTTGCAAAGCCACAAAATTTGCACATCTCTTTCTAAAATTTTCTTTTCTTTCAAAATGACCATATTTAAGAATTTTCCTAGGGAGAAGAGGTAAAATATTTGCCATTTTCTAAAAGACCAGAAGTATTATTTCAGTCTTTGCTCTTACTGAGAATGTTTTTTTCTCTGTGATAAAGCATAAATAGAATTAATTTGCAGTCAGTCTTTTTTGCACTTTTGCAGGAGCAGAGCTTGACAAATGGCTCTGAAATTTCATCATGGTTTGGTTACCTCTACAACATTTAAAGAAATCATCTTCATCCTATCTCCACTGCCAGGAAAAGAGAAAGCAAAACAAGCAAAGTCACCTAATGCTTTATTCCCCCTCCAGAGTGGTGTGTAATCCCAGAATACTTAAGACACTATAACCATAATAAACTGCTAGGCTTTTAAGAGAAGAATTCTTAATGTCTTTAACAGAACATACATGTATACACTAAGCATTTTTCTAGTCATGCTTTTCTACCTATACTATACTAATACTGTACTAATACTATACTACACTATGATTATAGTATATGATTTTGCAAATATTACTATAGAATACACCTCACAGTATGACCAGATTTAATGACTGGTAATACAGATTTATGTAATTGGTGTTTAACTTACACAGAAACCTCAAGCAGGCCAAAAACATTATTTTAAGCTCTTTTTGAGCTTGATAATTGAGCCAGTATTCAATCAGTGCCAAATAGTGTGTGTCTGCCTGAATAGGCCATCTACTCTGATGCTGACACACATATTCAACAAGCCAAATTTCACTCCTAAGAAATCACTAGATGCAGGTAGCTATTTATAAATTTCGAATTCCAGAAAAAGCTTTTATGATCATGTAGTTTGAATTTCCATGCAGCATAAGATGTTGAACTTGAGTAATTTCTGCATCATATGTTGATTCATTTTTGAACTATATTAAATCTTTAGAAAGATACATAATGTAATGACCTCTCTAAAAGGGACTAACAACAACAAAAAAACATTTCTTTCCAGATGTTGATATTTTAGCCAGATATTTTAGCATTTTAGAGCTGAATTCACAGCACCAGTTTTAAATCTTTTCACTTTTTTTATGCTTTATGTTCCTAGACAATGTAAAAGCTTTCTACATATAATTCAAGGTGGGGGGGGGCACGGAATGTATATGTTTTATCTTCCCCTCCCTCCTATATTTCCCCCTACCCTGCAGGGAGAATAAATAAACAAACAAACAAATAAATAAATAAATAAGAAAGAAAGATAAATAAATAAATAAATATAATAAAAAGGAGGGAAACTAGGGAAACTACAACTATTAAAAATAAGTACTAATTTCCTCCGGGTTTGCAGTCCGAAATATGTGATAATGTGGAAAGTATTTGAAGTTATAAAATGGGCCCAGCTTCATAATAGTTCAAATGGAGACACTTTATACAGCATTCTGTTTAACATAAGTGTTGTGGTGTGCATTTTAGGGTTTTCTGGTTTTTTGTTTTATAGTGGTTCCTCCCTGTACTCCCATGTTAAACCCTTTTGGTTTTTCCCGAGTTATGGGTCCTGTTCATCACTCTGCAACCCCACCCAGAAGCCTGGAAAGTTCTGGTGAGGCTGTGGGGTGATTCAGCAGATTCTCAGTTCTCCTCCTTTTTTTATGTATGGAATTGTTCTACTGATTATCCTTTGTTCTGGGTCACTCTCCCTCCCTCTGGGATTGGTTCTAGATTGCCCCCTGCGCCTTTCCACACTCCCTGTACTTAAGCTGAAACCCCAGAGGAAAAAACTCACTTCTACATGGGCCACCCTCTGGGTAAAATAAAACCCAGCTGAAACCCACGTGAGTCCTCTCTTCTTCCTCACCATCACCACACTTCTGCCAGATGCTAAGACCCACAACATCAGAAAGGTATCAGCTGTACCCTTAAATCTGAGCTCAGTGCCAGAGCTGGCTGGGAAGCAGAACTGAATGCCTGCACATAAGGACTTCTTGAACCTATACAGACGTATAAAATTGTGTGTAAACCACGAGTGTTATATTTTAAATTTAAGTCAATGCCAGTGAAAGCCATTACACTGACAGCACTGGAAGTCCACAGCCTAAATTTACCTGGAAGTCTGGTCTAAGACCATAAGAAGGACATCATTGAAGGAATTCAAACCTGAGATCTGACATGTGACAGGCTACTGTCGGAAACACAAGCTAAAATAATTTCCAAATGAGTAACTGGAGACCAGCTTTCTCTTGCTTCCTGCAATTTCACTCTCATTTCTGGAAGCACATGGCAAACATGTGCAGCTATTCCTTTGAAGAGGGTCACATTTATATATTTTCCCCCATTTTCTGTATAAGACCCCTTCTTTTTAGGTATAAGACCCTTCTTGATCACATAGCAAGCCTTCCCCTGCTCCCGGAAGCCTTAATAGAATGTGCTATATCATACAAACTTCCTTCCTCCGGTCTTAGCTATGAGAAGCAGTAGCCCCCTGGGGAATAAATTCTGATTCTCTGCAAAGAGAGTCTGTGTGTGTCAGTCATGACAACAACCATCCACAGCATCCAGCTTTGCTTTTTTTCTCCCTGAAAATGTTATTCAATAGGAGAAAATTCCCTGCATAAATTCCACCTTTTTGCCACTAGGCCCGATGAGTCCAGATTCTTTGATGGATAGTTTTTCATCCACCTGTATTTAGATCCCTAAACTCCAAAGGCCAGGATACCATGGGAGTTTTTACACCCTTTCTGTCACAGTCTGAAGAATTGGTTCTTCCAATCTTTTCTCTCCATGGTACACAACATCTGAAGTAGAAGACATGTCACACTACTGGCCTAGGCAGAATTGATTTAGCAGTATCAAAGTGTCATCTCCCCTTTGATGCTTTATGACAATGTTATGATGTTTCCTTATCTTTGGAAGGTACAATTTCAGGCTATAACTAATGAATGGATGTTTCCCAGACAGACTGGCTCAGAGGAGACAGGGTCACATGTTTGCACACATCTGTGCTATGAAAGAAGCCTCACCAGAATATCTGTGAGGCTTCCCTCAAAACATGAAGCCGTGATATGCACACAGAAAGTTGGAAAACATGGCTTTTGAAAGCTGGCGGGGTTTCAAGGGCAGATTTCAAGGGCTGTTCATGGTTCATGGAAGCAGAAGATTTACCGCAAGTAAAGAGTTTGCATGTGACCTGAGCTGAAAGTAAGCAGTTGCCTGGGAGGCTGCTGTGGTAAATGACCTTTGCTCCTGTATTTATTTCCTCTTACTTAGGCCCCTATTGAATGATAGCAGAGTAGATGGACCTCAGTCCGATGTAGCCCAGGCTCTCCTGCATTCCTTTGTTATGACCTCTCATGGAATTTAAAATCAGAGTAGGTGAGATGTAGGAAAGATGGAAGATTACATCAAAGAAGAGACAAGTCCAAAGTAGGCTCACAGACTTTAAAAACTGAACAAATGTAGTGTTCCTTTTTTCTTCACCTAGCTGTTTCAGCTTCCAACACTAATTCTGCCCTCAATATCTACATGGCTTCTCTTTTGCCCAGTAAATTTAGCTGTCTACAGATATTTTCAGCTATATACCGGTATCCAGATATTATACATGTTTATAGGTAAGAAAGACACAGTCCAGTCCTTTGGTGGGCCCTGAGCCCCAGCAGACCAGTAATTGCAGACTATGTTGGTTTCTGGAAAGCACACACTGCTCAAGGTCCTTCCCTTTGATGTATTTTGCAGGGAAAAAATAACTATTATAACGATAATAATAATTTTCCTAGGGCAGGAAGAAAAAGAAATATATTAATATAATAAGATAGAACTGAACTAAAAACAAGGCAAACACTGATATGTAGGGAAGCAATGCTTTCTTAGGAAGCCATGATGGGAAAAGAAATATGGAAACACCTGAAAAGGTCCATATTTTCCCTTTACTTCCTTCTGAGTTCTATTGAGTTTCTGACTGGTTCCTTCTATTGCCTGAACAGAAGTGTGTCTTGACTTTTGGACAAGTTGATCCAACCAGTCCTACAATCTCACCTACCCAACAGCCTAAATTCAGCCAGGTCTATGAGGCTGTATCTTAACAAAGGACAGATGACCTGGTCCTCCAAGGTCTTTTCCACATTTTGTAATTCTGCTGAACATATGAGAAAGAGATGCACAAAGAGGACAGAGATCGCTGACTCTGGTGATGGAACTCATGATTTAGACCAATGCCTGCAGACACCTGTCTTCACAGTAGTACTTTTTTTTGCTCTATAAAGGCCAGCTTAGATGTCTCTGACCAGCCAAACTGATGCCTGTGAGAAAAGCAGGTTCTTATTTTTCCTTGTAATAACGTATTTTATAATTTGGTTCCCAGGAGTGGAGCTGCTGGAGTGGCTAACTAACTGGTTGCAGGTCTCAATACTGTGTTGACAGGTTCTCTGGGCTGGAAAACTGTATGAATCCTCAAGTTTCCCTACAGGTAATTTGTTCCTCTGATAACCACCCTCCCCCTGCTTCCCAACCTTTCCTGCCCACAAGGGGACAGGTTCCACTGAGCAAAGGATGGCTCTCAACACCTCTTCTGCAGCTTAAAACAGTGACATGACTTGTGCTTTTAGTCTGGTCACTATGTGAGATTTTGCGAAAGAACTTTTTTCTTTGAGGGACAGTTATGGCTGTCTCAAACAGAGGCACCAGGGAGTTTCACCATCGTGAACATTTAAAACAACTTTACAACTTTTGTATATGCTCTTAGAAGTGAATGAAAGTGAAAGGATCCTTTCCTTTCTATCTCCCCCTTGCAAAAAATAAATACCTGTGTACTGAAGGCAGTATGTCTGCAGGTTGTTTAGCTCAAAACTTTCCACTACTCCTTCCCACTTCCCCACTATTTGTCTAAATTCCTATTTAAATCATCTAAATCATCTATTTGCAGAATTACTTCTGCCATCACTAATTGCCAACTTTCAAGGACAATATTTTTTTATAACTGGATACTAGCCAAAACAACAAGTGTATCTAAACCACTCAGCTACGTACCTATTGCCAGTTTTACTGCTGCTTAATCTCAAGGAATTCAGCTTTGCTTTGAAACAATTTATTGTTTTCAGTCATACTTACTTCTAATTCCCTTATATAATTTAAGGGAAGGGTCCACCAGTTTTATAGAGCTGGTGAACAGCATAATTATAATGGATGAATACATCTGATTTCCTAACTTAAATGCACATTTTCACCATGATGACCCAAATTTTATGCTGTTCAAAGTTAAAGTGGCCTAAGTCTTTGCAATCTTAACTCAGAATTAAAACCACTTGAGGGAGCAGGTGTTTACAAGAGAAGGGTAGAGGTACTGTGATTAGTGAAATCAGTAGGAGCTGTTCTTCTCGACATTAATGGCTGTTAGATTGGGCAATGTGTAGAAGCAAGCATAATTGCTTGAAAACCCGTGTCTGTCATCAGGATGAAAATGAACAGTGTGAGGTATGCTCAAAATTACAAGGAAGTCATGCTCAGATCTGCCAGTTCTCACCCAGAGACAGTTTCCATTTTGTGTGAGAGTTCTAAATTCCACTGCTTTTAGAATAAATGGGCAAAGGAAGACAGAGATATTAATATCCCCATGAAAACACATTGAACTGTTTATCCAACTCAGAAAGCAAAGGACACGCTTCACAAAAATCCTTTCAAGGCTGTTTTCTTTCAAGCCATGATGTGTTGGTGCAATATGAAATCCGAGCAATTTCCCTGACAAATGTTGATAATGATCTCAGTTTCCTCCCAAAGTCAGTAAGGGAGAGACAGCCTAGAGCACCACACCTTCAGGCCAGTTCTTCCTCATGTACAACCAGTGTGAGATGAGACTTTTACTTCAATGCATCCCATGAAAAATCTCCTTGAACAAACTAATGGTGACATTAGTATGATCAAAACTTGGGTGAAGCTCACAGAGGAATAATACTCAACACAGAAGTCCCTCAAGGACAGCATTCCCTCCACATCAAGGAGTTCCCCCAGTAATACATTGCAGTAGTCCCGTGTCCTTCTTCTCTTCAAGGCCTTGGCTTCAATGGAAAACTTTGTGCTTGGGCAGCTCTTTGTGCTTACAGACCCATGACTGTACACAGAGGGATCTGCCCAGGCATGTCTGTGATTTAATTGTGCTTTCTTGGCATGATAGAAAAGAGATACCTGTTTTCCTGATCACCTAGGAGAAACACTTATTACACCTAACACTGCCTCAGTGCTATGGTAACCATCTCCGTGGCATCTAAATGGCTTCTAAGATTAAAATCTTTCTCACTTCAGAGCTCCTAGAACAACAAGTTCTTTTTCCTTGTACTTTTGCTCACTCTGCACTTTATTTCAAGCACTATGGCTCAGTGGAACAGGTCAGATTACAAGAAGATAGAACATCAGTTGATTTTTTCTTTTTAAGAAATTAGAGAAATTACATTCTTTTGGATGACTACAAAATGTATCTATCTTTGAAAAACATGAGACTTCTCCACTTTCAATATTCTTCTGAAATGCATTATAACTGTAATATTTTAGGGACCTTAGTTGTACTCTTTTACTGACCTCAAGTAAATAAAAGGGGACAATTTGATTGTTTTATTAGTGACACCTGTTAATTCTCTGAGCCAATAACTTCACTGATTATGATTATTAAAATTAATATTAACTATGCAAGTCTCAAAATGCTCTTCTATCTTTTGCTTCTGTGTAATAAGCATATCCAAATATTCTGCAATTTTTTAATGTTAAAAAAATCTAATTCAACAGAAAGAGTGCTTATTATTTTGTGGTTATTTCTAAAGTGTTGA
This sequence comes from Zosterops lateralis, assembly GCF_965231275.1. Taxonomy (NCBI): domain Eukaryota; kingdom Metazoa; phylum Chordata; class Aves; order Passeriformes; family Zosteropidae; genus Zosterops; species Zosterops lateralis. Next base: position 53,770,200 of record NC_139800.1, on the reverse strand, counting down.
GAAAAGAGAAATAGAAAGTAACACTTTTGTCCACATTCATACATTTTACAAATGTGTTTGTCACTACTGTCTTGATTCAAGTATGATGAAATTGGTAGTGAGGGAGAATCCTGTAGTGGCAGAACCAGGATGGGAAACACGGTGAATGATTTTCCCTTGATGCTCCTGAATACTGCTCTTAGAGGACAGGAATGAAAGGAAGAAAAACAAAAAGGTGGAAAAGTGTTAAGAGAAAATACACTGTGCCCATTGGCTTGAAGTAAAAAAGGAAGTCTCAATACCAGATAATGCTAGGAAGTTCATCAATAGCATGAAGTTTGATCTTGGCTGTAAATATACACCCTTGGCTAACACCACTATTCCAATTTACAAAAACAACAATAATGGCAAGAAGTAACCCAACACAAAATCAGCATTATTAGTGTATCTCTGCCAACAGAAGGCACTTTTTGTCTGTTCACCTTGTTCTGTCTGAAGACATCCCTCCTTACCAGAAAAATTATCTCATGTCATGCCCTGCATTCCTAACAAGGAACTGATTGTACAGCTAAGCAGGCAAATCCAAGAACAACTAAGCACAAGAAATCCTTGCACAGGGCTGCTATGAAATGGCACCATGGAGAGTGACAGACATAGGGGCATATGGGCGTTGGGGAGGAGTGGATGCAAGGTCAGATGGGCAGAAACACATTTACATGTTTTTTTCTATAGTAAACTGATTGTGGTTCTAATTTAATAAGCTGATACTGGGGTTAATTCAAGTTTTAATTAGCAAAATGTTCATACTAATTATAATTCATATTATCATGGAAGGCTGTTAATTGGTGTAATTAACAGTATTATTAGTGTCCCTTAATGCTATGGAAAATAGTTTCCATGACTAATGGGAGTAACCTCTCCTTGGAATTGCTAATCCATTGTCTTCTGACTTCCTTTTCCACTGCTGTGATAGCATTGTCCAAGTTTGCTTGTTTGCATCACATCTCGTAGGCTAGGTTACCTGGCAGCAATGGGAGAATCAAAACCCCGAACAGGTGACTCTCCAGCTGGGCACAGCAAGGCTATGAAGAGGGGTCAGCAAGCGGTGACTTTGCCAGCACAGTCGAAGAACAAGCTCGTCCCATCCTTACAGCAAGGCAAAACACTGTCACGTTGATTTTCTCCAGCTAAGACTCAGTTGTCCTATAAACTCCTTGAGGTTTTTTTTTTCCTCGCAGCTGTAGTTGGCTGTTGACCCACAATCTGCTTTCAAAATCATCCATGTAGGGCTGACTTTAACTCAGGCAGTTGCCTTCCCAAGGGTTTGCAATGATTGGGAAGCTGCAGATTTCTAAGACTCACAATGCCTGGAACGTGCTTCCCCCTTGCCGTATTTAGTTCACTCCTTTTACAGAAGTGAAAGAATGTAGATAAATAGCACTATCGCCCCTAGGGAGTACTAGCACATGCAAAATGCATTCCACAAACCAAATATTTAAATTATGATCTCTGCAGAAATTAATTAAACATCCCAAAATATACGTAAAATATCACAAAATACAAGATGCAAAAAAAAAAAGAATGATTCTTTTCTAAATACTGGTTTCAAATTTTAACAGAATTTTAGCCCTTACTGTCTTCCTCAGGCTAAGTATGAATGCTAGAGGATGAAGTGAGTAAATCTACAAACCTTTACTTTTTTTCCCTTCTTTTTAATACAATCTTGATGACTTGAACCAGCCAGTGAACAGAAAGGTGGAGTTTTTAATCTTTTTTGTCGTTTAATCCTTGACTCTGAGTACTATTCAATTCTTGCTTGTTGAGGTGTCTTTCTCTGCCTTGGCCAGCCCTGACACCTCGACAGTGAAGGGCATGGCTCGGTAGCAGGGTGAACCTCACCGATCCCTGTGAGTTCTTGTCTAGCTTGAAGGAGTGAAGCAACGACAGCAGGAAAAAAGAGGAGGCTGTTCAGGGTTAACTGCTGGCTTTATTCATCAGGGGATCTGCCCCAGCAGACACCCCTCAGCAGAAGCAGTGGGGGAAAAGCGAGGGAAAAAAAATTTTTTTTTTTTTGAACCCCTGAATGCAACACCTTTTATTGGGGGGAGGAACTCAGGGATGGGTCTAACTGGGGACAAATCAGGGGCGAATCATGGCTCTCTGGATAAATGACATACATAGTAACAAATTAATAACTCAGGTGGGGAGACAGCTGAAGTCTTGTCCAATCACTTGTGGTTTTTCCTGGAACTTTCCAGACTTTTGGGAGAGACCCCAAAGTGACAGACAAGGCCCAGGGGCTGGATAACTTCTGATTGACATATAACTGGGGTTGGGATGAAACCAATGAGGGTGGAACATGGGTGCATGGGGCAAACCATTATAACTTATAAAAATGAACTTAATACAAGGAACAAATACATACATAAAACTGATAAAGCCAAAACCACACCACTACACTTGCTACCAACAAGCATTTGCACAATAACTTCTCCATAATTTTTTTATTTAAAAAACTGAGTCAAGCTCTAAATGGATACTGCTGCAGTTTTGTAGCTTTCTACCTGGAGTTGAAGATAAAATAAGATAAAATATAGCCAGAAAGCATTCCAGTCTTCTGATCAGTAAGGTTTACTCCAGTGTTGGGAGTTAGGTTTGCTCCTTTTTTACTTTAAGGGATTTTTCCCCATAAGTTACCAAGGAGACTAAGTGTTGGATACTTAAAGAGTACTTGACCAAAACAAAAAGATGGCCAAAGCTCGGTTGGGCAGAATTTTCTTTATCTGTTGTATCTCCAGAAAGGAGAGGGTAACTGCCTTCTCTGATAACAAGCCAGCTGTTAAAAACTGGGTATTGTTTTTTATCTCTGCTTAGTCTTCCACTGCCTCTCAAGCCAGCTGTTAAAACCAAACAGAGTAGTGTTTCTTATCTCTGTTCACTCTTCCACTACCCCCATGGGAATATCTTCTGTTAATGGACCATTAAAGCTCACCAGTGGCGTGACACATTTCATCATCCTATTGTGAGATGCTCCACCCAGGGGAAGAAACCAAACCATTTTCACCTAGATAAAAAGGAGCCACAAGTATCACCAGGCACTCCGGTGTTCCCATGGGACTCCCAAAGGAAGACCAGACCCACCTTGGGACCCCTGGCTCCACAGGACCATCTCTGCTTCCAACAGGACCACATCTGCCACTCCAGGAGGGCTGACTTTGGGCTGTTTCCAACACCCTGACCAACACGGCGTCAGGTTGTATTTCTGACTCTGTCAGGGTTTTCTGAGATTCCTTGTTTGTTTGTTTGCTTATTCTTTGGTACTACAACATTTGTATTTTTAATATCCCTAGTAAAGAACTGCTATACCTATTCCCAAATCTTTGCCTGACAGTCTTTTAATTGCAAATTTATAATAATTTGAAAAGGGGGGGGGGGGGGGGGGGGGCTTACATTCCAAGGAAGACTCCAATCTTCCTTGGCAGATACGCAGATACCTGTCTATCCAAACCAAGACATCCAGAAATCTTGGAAGACAAACTGAGTTAAAATCCACAGCTTGACTGTAAATCCCACAACAGGAAGAAAGAATCAAATTCTAGGCATACTGGTCATGGAAAGTAAACCTTAAGATGATCATTCTGCTGAAGGGTATCTGTGAAAAAGCCCCAAACACTGGAGTGACATTTAGCTTTAAGGTATCAGTGGGCAAGAAAATAATAAGCTAAATCTCTTTTTTCTTGGAATTACCCAATATTAACTGGAATGCAGTTTCTCATGGAGTTTCTTGTAAGAATACATTTTATTCTTTGCATATTTTCCTTTTCCCTTATTCCACTGCATTTGCTGTGGATAGTTTCGAGTATGTCAGCCTTTTCATTATAAAAGCTTCACTCTCAAAAAATATATTCCTGGTGCCTAAGTGTGTGCTGCAGCCTAAGTATTGCCAGCAGATTTTAAAGATATGGGCGGAGATCTGTGTAGAGCGTGAATAGAGAAAAGAAAAAAAGAATAAGAATAAGAATAAGAATAAGAATAAGAATAAGAATAAGAATAAGATGTGACTGTTTTCTCTGTTTAGTAAAAATAACTGAGAAATTTACAGAACACATTCCCTGCTAGTGTAAATCAGCAGATTTCTTTCAGTCATAACTAGGAGGAGGCCTGACCCCTGCTTTGCTTAAGTTTTTTTGACTTGTATTATCAAAACCTCTGTTTTCCAGATAACTTAACCAGCTCCCACAATTAATTTCACTTGTTCAGAAGAATGTGTCCAGGTTGCGTAGCTTGTAATTCCATAAAGGCTATGTTTTACTAGGAAAAATCTACGTTGTCAGCTTTAATAATCTTTTAAATTTTTTTTCCCATTTGGTTTCTATGCAAACATAAGGAATCAACTGTTTTTTACTGAAATAGAATTGAATTCTCCTCAAAATGACCATTTCACATTAAAAGTTAATATGCCTCAGAAATAATAGCTTAGATTCCTCCTTACGGTTTTCATACTCTTCTTGTAATGAGATGCTATAGCCTAGTTAGAAAGACTGGCAGAGTGTGAACAGAACCAACAACAACAACAAAAAAGAAAATAAACAAGGGAGGAGGTGTCTTCAAAAACAATGATTCTAAATTCATGGAATTTTCAATATAATTCCTATTAAGATTCTCATTTGTCAATCAACACATCTTCTAGACTCCTAAGCTTTTTGGTTTGTTTCTTCATCTGAAAAATAGCTTAAAAGCAAGTTTCATCATTTTATATTGGACATACCACTGAGATAACCATGTAGTGACAATAAACACAGTCTTCTTTGTGCATACTCCAGCAAGCATCTGGGATTCATCTGGAGTCTGCAGTTTGCATCAGGAAGTAACAGTGGTCCCTCCACATGACTCTGGTTTGGTCAGCATTTTGTTTTCATTTAAGCTGTACGTGTCAACATCTGTCATTTCTTTAATCATCATCAGAAGAATTCAATTACTATTTCATAAATGAACATAGACAAATAATTTTCTCTCAGTCACAGCAAGAAAAGAGGGTAAGTAGAGACTGATGCATCTCCTGGCCTGCAAAACAATGCAGCATAGCCTTGTAGGGATTTGCATAAACCATGTGTAAGGAGTTTGTGAATTGTGCTTCACAGTAAGGGATGGTAACAGCCTCACCACATGGCAGTGGTTGCTAACAGAAGAGATTAGAGTCCTAGGGCTGAAAAGCCTTCTGCATATGCTTTGCAACTGTCCCAGGTTGTGATCATGACTCTCTGCTTCTGGGTGAGTGGATGGGCTATAAAGTAAACAGGAGGCCCATTAAATCATCACACATATGTGCTGCAGATTAAAGTCACAAGCCCAAGTATTCACACAGTGGGAATCCCTACTTATGTCAATGCACAAAATCAAGAACATACCTGAATACAGTACAGAATTCTCCGGGCAAATGCTTCCCTTCTTCCATATCTGTGTGTTTCCTGATATGGGAAGCTGCTTTGGGTTTAAGCTGCCAAACCTACTGTGATGCTTTTTTAATTAATGCTGCTGCTTTTCAATGAGGAACTTTTCAAAGACTCAATGCTAACTCATTTTTTACTTATTCTCTGAAATCAAACAAGTCCAAATGCTTTGTAGTACATATATCTTCACAGAGCACCAAGCACAGGGTAAGAAAGTGGGGCTGAATTTTGTGTGAGGCTCCCTGATGACATTTTTAGCTTCACAACACTTCTATTAAACTGAAGTAGAAGATTGTTATCTGGTTTTGAGGCATTTGGATTTGTTTGGTTTCAGAGAAACATAGATACTGAAAAAACATTCTCCCTGAGAATTCTGTACTGAATTCAGGTATGTTCTCAATTTTGTGCATTGACATAAGTAGGAATTCCTACTGTGTGCCACAGGGCCTTTGGAGGTCAGCCTTTGGTGAGCTGCCCCTTGAATTTATCAGGCCTTTTTTTTTTTTTTTTTTTTTTTTTTTTTCTGAAGGATCAGGAAGTAGGGCACAGAAAAACTGTTGCTCAAAGTGAAGCTCAAAGTGACTCCTGCTGCTGCTTCAGACATCACAATCCTTAGCAGAGGCTGAAGGTATCTGCAGGTCAAGAGTTTCCTCCTCTCCTATTGCTATGCAGTGCTGGGGGTATTATATATATACACCAGTGCTGATCCTCCCAGGCAGGACAGACTTGGGATCAGTGTGGGAGTTTGAGTTGTCCTAGCCCATAATGGTTCTGGAAAATTACAGGAGGCCTTCAGAGGCCTGTTCACCATTCTTTCTCTCATGAGTCCATTTTGAAAAGTGTTGAAGATGTGGGCGGGGAGGGGCAGGAAGGAAGAACGAATACAAAAAAGAGAAAATTTAAAAATGAAATTGAATAGTATTACATTTAAATAAACTAAAATGGGACCCTTGCTTGTCTTTTTATTCTGAGGGAAAAGCACTTCAGAGAGAGAATCACCGTGCCGGTTCTGTACTGACACCACTCTTCACTTTTAAGTCATGCTGTACAGTGATACCATTCTCAGTATTTTTCACAACATTTCATTAACCCAGTTGTCATTCCAGCAATGAAATACATTTTTGTTACTAGTGAAGCAAAAATTCATAAGCATGGTAAAATTGTAATTATCTGTGTAATTCCCTGCCAATCCAGAAGTTTTGGAGAGTAACTTAAATGTTTCTACTACTGCTTTGAATCAACTGCATGTTCATCCCTTGGCATTTTATGTGACTGTATAGCAAGTTTTTATTATTATTGGTATCAGATGCTCCTTCTGGTAAAATAATTCTGAGTGAGAAACTGTGATACTATATGGTTTCTTTTGTATTCTAGTATGTATTACTTGCTTTGATAAAGTGTACATGTTAAGAAATGGGTTATAAAAATCAGCTTTTTAAAATATATTTGTTGTTTCAAGAAAATGAGGAAATAACTTTCTTTAGCAATAAAACATGTCCCCAGTCCACCATGTGCTTGGTGCATTGGCAGGTAGATTAAATCACAACCTGAAAGCTTGAAGGAATTAACTTGCCCTTTGGACTGTGGGGGTTTTGTGGGCAGACGAGGAATAGGGAGACTATTTGGCCTTTGGCATTGCAGGAAAAGTTCTTCCATTCTGAAATTTCTAGGGTGCAGGTTGGGACCCTTAGAGATGTCACCTTCATCTGGGCATGGCCAAACCTTGCCAGTTAGGAGACAGGTGAGGGCAGGGAGCATAGTGACACAGTGAAATGGAAAAAAAGTCAACTTTTTTAAGGAAGAGGATATCAAAAGAGGCATGAGGGTGTTCTGTCTTTTCTGCTATCATAGTATTCTCCTCTCCAGGAAAGGACACAATGTTTTCTTTTCATACTTTTTACATCTGTCTGTCTTTACAATACAGTGTGAGCAAATTCTGGCTCCATGAGAAGCCATCAAGCACAATGAAAATCAATGCCATATGATTTCTGTTATGATAGCATTTAATATTTATCTTTGTTGTTTGGAGCTGGGTTTGTGTCAGATCTTTTAAAGAATTTCAATTTTAAAGAATTGATGGTCAATAGACCTGCAGTAATTTTCAATGAGGTCACAGACCTAAAGGGAATTAAAATTGTAAAAGGCCATTTTAAAATTACTTTCAGTCAAGGTACCTACAAGCTGAAAAGAAGGAATATTTAAAAACAAGCATTTTCTTGACAGAACAACTGGCATTTTCTTTGCTATTAATCTGAAACTGGAAAGGGGTGTGTATAAGGCTTTGGACCCCCTTCTGAAGTATCTTCTATTGCCCAGTCAGTTTCCACAGAAATGAGTGTGAAGCTAGAAATTCAAATTCAGGCTTCACAGGAGGATCTCATAAAGGAGAGCCAGGGGCAAAGAATAAACAAACTGTGAAAGGTACATTTTCTCACGTAAGGAGCGCATCCATTCATTCTGCTGACTCCAAAGCAACCAAACAAATTAATGCAGAAATCCAAGGGCTGGGTCTTAACCACATAAAACTATTTTCTGAGGGTAGTCAAGACAGGAGGTTAGTAAATTTAAATTACTGCACACACTTAATCCTATATATCCAAAACAATGTTTGCATATTTGGAAAATAAAAGACAAATCTGAATTTTTAAATTGTGATAGCAGCTCTCCATTAGACAAAAATTACTGTGAATGTCTCAAGCTGAGCTCTCACCAAATCAATGCAAGGAGGGAGTGTTAGCAGGACAGTGTCAAAATCAAGTGCTTGATCTGGCAACACATCTTTTCTAAAGTTTAACACATCTTTTCTACAGCTACCAACTGACTTCATATGGGCTGGAGGAGTTCCGTCTGTATAAAGAAGTGATGGGAAAACAGATGATTAGCTGACAAATTGGATTTAATCATATTTTATCACAGGGGTTTTATGTTTTTTCAAGAAACACAGTTATAACTCAGGAGTGCTGACTTCCACAATATTCCCACACTAAAAGGAATGGAAGCTACTTTTGCCAAAATCACAACAAAATTTCCAGAATTAAAAGCTAGATAGGTTCTTTTGCTGGAAAGTTCAAACTCCAAGAGATAAAAAGAAGTCCAATCTTTCTGGATAAAAACTTCAAAGGAAAAATCTTAAGAAAAATCTGAACAGTTCAAATTTAAATGAAACTGGATTTTCAAAAGCATACATTCAAAAGAAAGCTTTTCTTAAAAAAAAATCATTATTTTTTTATTGATGATTTGATTTTTTTCCAAGTTCTATCTACTTTTTTTAAGAGTTTAATTCTCAGAAGAATATATAGGCAATTCAGCTTTGCCAGGATTAGGATCAAGGCTGTCTTTGCCCCATTTGCCTCCAACCAGCAGCAGTGTATTTTACTCTGTCAATGTTTAGTGTTATTAGCCATGAAAAGCATTGCTTGTGTCTGGTCTGCAGATTGTTTGGTTTAAAAGAGGATGATGTAATGCAGCACAAGAACAAACAGCCGCTTTCCTTGCAGTAATTTTACCCTTTCTCTGTGAGAGGACTACTTTCTAAGAGATAATCTGTCCACATCACGCCAGCACTAGTTTATGCCTTTTATTTTGTTTGCCTTGATGTCCCAGTGGAAAGGCTGGTTCCACTTCAGGACTGGGACCAGTCAGCTCTCAAAGTGACATCTCAGCTAATCAGGAAATAGAGCCAGTTCAACATCTGGCTTTTATTTGAGAGTAGCTCTCGGAATGGTGAGCTCAGAGAGTGGAGACAGCAGCAGAACTTTGATCTGCCACTGTTTAATTTTGCTTGGATTACTGAAGTCACCAATCATGTCAGGAGGAATATGACAACAGCCCTACTTTAAGGGCTTCCTGACTAAAATTCCTGTACCTTTACTAGTCTTGTTGGCCACCAAACCATAGTAATGACGTATTTCTGGGGCTCGTATGAAGACACTTGAAGTAGTTCCCTTAACAGCTGATTACATGGTTGAATGGCTAAAATTAAGACTGGGAGCTACACTATCTCACTTTTTCCATGGGCTTCTGTAGGCAGAGACATGAGAAGGTAGCTGGAACACCTGTCATTGGGTGTGGGATCTGGCTTGTTTCTCACCCAGGTCCAGGTCCTCTTGATCCTGATGAATACAAGTAAACCTCTCTTAAAATTGAGTGAATAAATGGTGCTTTGGGGCCAGTTTTTTAGCTGGAGCAAACTGGCTGCTTTCAGCATTAGCAAGCAATGATATCTGTGCTTATTATCTGTTGATAGTGAATATGGACAGAAAAAATGTTTTTCCCATAAGCCCTTTAAGCACTGGTACACTGCATTTTTTCCAGCATTTATGTAATCTAGTTATCTGTTGTGGTGTGCTCGTGATTCCCCTTTATTTCCCTCACAGTTTGGTTTAGCCCTCAATATTCCCACCATCCCTCCTGTCCATCAAGTTAACCCAGCCCTTTGTTCCAGCCCCTTCCCTGTCAATCCCTAGACTTGCCAACCTCTCACCTATCAGTCAAAGTTTGCCCATACCCCTTCATCCAGAATGTTCTATGTCCCTCAGTGTCTGGTTGGCACTTCAGTTCTGTATCCTCCCCTTTGTGTACCCCACTGGTTACGACTTTCTGTACCTCCCCTTGTATTCCCCACCCACAAGGATCCCATTGGTTGTTGTTGCATCCCACCCATTGTACCACCCCTTGTTTAAAAGCTGCTGCACAGGTGTGCCTGTTGGTTTTTTTCTCTCTGAGTTCCTTTTGGTAATGAACCTGCTGCAACCTCATAGAAAGAGCCTCCCTTGCACTCCTTTGCTCGAGTCATTGTCAGTGTCTCCTTGTCTGGCTTGGGGTAGAACACACCAAAGGTTCAGCATCAGCACTGCTGGTGCCCACTGTTCCCCACACCTGCCAGTTTGCTCCTGGTGCTAGCCAGAGCCTGGGAAAACCCAAAGGAACAAACTGACAGTTATCTACGGCCCCAATCATACTTAGAGACTCTTGTCTTGTCTTAGAAAATGTAACTCTAGAGGGCTTTCACTTCCTTTCCCTGTAGAAAGCAAACTCATAACCCAATCCCTCTTATTGTTAAACTAGTTTAGCTATTTTTATTTACTTAGGTTTCTCTGAAATACGCGTATGTAGAAAATCTGAAAGTTATCTGCTAGTCACAAAAGAAATGTTTGATCAGAATATAAACGTGTGCAACATATTTCTTTAATCACTGACCCGAGTGCTTCTAATTTAAAAATGGATGAGAAATGTCTATCTCAGGACAAAGTGACAGTCAAGAATGGTTGAGGACATTGGCAGTACTGATCACAGAACTACAGATTTATTTCAGCAGGAAAAAACCCTTCAAATTATCCAGTCCAACAGTAAATAGGATCTGGCTCAGACCTCTCAGTGTCACAGTACAATTTCTGGCCATAGAGGAGCATTCTTAGACTTCAAGGAAGAAGAGGGGGCAATGGGCAGCCCTTAGAAGATCTTTGGAGTGTATCAAGTCTTAGTCTGATGGTGTAATAGGGCCTGGAAGCTGAGTAGGGCCACTGACTTCCACTGGGCAACAGCATACAGCAGAGCAGAGAAAAGAAAAGCATAAGCAGCCCCTTGGTTTCAGGAACTATCATCAGTCTTCACGTGCAGTCTTCATTTCTGGCATGGCTAAAGAAGAGTGGATCCTTGCTTCCCTTTTTAGGCAATACTTCTAGGTGCAGATAGAGCCAGAGCCATCCTTTTTATACTGGGATGCAACGCAATGCCAGCTGTTATCAAAAACAAACACTGAAAGGTTAGGAAATTAATGGGCAAAGCATTACAAATTTAAACAGAGACTTTGTAAAAGCATTTTGCTTTTATTGAGTAGTTAAGAAACATAGGTTTCATCACAGCACACATGGGACAACAGAAAGCAAGAAAGTGGCTCATCAGATTACTAAGCTAAAGGAGAAAAAGGTTTGGGCCAAATTAATATATTATTATTTAGTTTGTTGTTTAGATTTATTTAGGAGGTTAACAAAAACATCTATCCCAGTGTTCAAGGCATTTTTCCCCAGTGTTCAGGTGAAAAAGAAACACAGCTGTTCTCCTTAAAACTAAAATAAACCCATTATCAGTGGCTTGTTTCAGCATCAGCTTAAAGTTGAACATCAACTTGACTGCTTTTCTGGATCCATAACAGATTTAGAGTGCTAATTTTCTTGAACAATGCTTATCTATCTATTTTAAGACTATCGTGCTGTCACAGTGTTCATATATCTTTTATAATATATATATTTGTTCATTACCATATCAGGCCTCAGAGAAGAATATCACAGTATATATTGCCTTCAGGATTGTTTTCACCTATTTAATTTATTTGTTATTTTTTTGGCCACAAAGGGGATAATAAACATCCAGTAGCTTTTTTCAACTTGTAACAAGCACATGTTTGTGAGTACACATCGTCCAGGAAAAACTTGTTCAGTCAATTGCACCTAATCAAGAAACAGAACTAAATTTAGCAAAATGGAGTAGAGAGCAAGGACAGGTTGAAGCTTTCACTGGCAGGCAAACCAAAGCGGACTTTGGACCTGTTTCAGAAACTTTCTATTAAGAAACAACAATGTGTACAGAAAGGTTGTTTACCATATTTTAAAAGCATCATTGTAAAAAGGGATAGCCATCATAAATAATGAGGAAAGGTTTATGCAAAGGGAAATTTAAGCAAAAAAATCTCACACCAAACATTGCTGCGTGGAAACGGAGGCAAAACATTCAATAATATATCATTTTTGCAAACTTCCAGCAAACTTCCAGTGATTTAGCAGTAGAGTAACTGTCTCACAGTGGCTGGGAGCTGCCGCCAGACATTCAGTACAGTATATTTTTTCTTCATGTTATTGAGAGGGGAAGGTTAGACAGAGACAAAGTTTATAGAAAGCAGACTTTGCTCTAAATATTTTGTTTAACCTTCATAAAATATCCCCAGCTTCAGTGCAGAATCAAGGGCTGGGACAAGAAGAACATAGGATGGATATTTGGATTTCGTTTAGTACATTAGTACATTTATTTTGGCTTAATTAGGCAAAAGAAAAAATTTCATTTGGATGCAACACAGCAATAACAATTGCTTTATAAAGGCAGGCAATCAATGTGGTATAAGAGAATATTCCAGGCTTTTCAGAGCCGAGGTGACATTGTTATATGTGACAGTTTTGTAGCTTGTATACAAGAGAAGCTTGTATATAAGAGAAGGTATTCAGTTCTTTTATTGCCACACAGCCCATGGTGTTTGGCCACAGCAACATGCTATCATCAACTTTAGCACAAAGGCAAGCAAAGTCACCATAAGCATTGCCAAAAACCAGTGAATATTTCTGACCCCAGACCTCACACTGAAAATTTTCTGTAAAAAAAAAAAAAAATTAAATTACAGCACCATTCATTTCTTTTCTTTTTTTTTTTTTCTCCCCTTGGGATTGTTGCCTATCCAGAAATAGCTAACTTATAGTGCCCAGGTAAAAAAAAAGATTGGTGGTGTGTTATTTTTTTCACGAAAATGGTACCATGGTAATATCTTGGGATGAAGCAAATATTGAATTAAGTCAATGAATTTACCTCCAGAGGAGAAAAATCTCTTCATATCCAGAAGCCTGTATCTGTGAGACGGGGGAGACAAGAGTGATTTGGGACAAAGGAAGGAGAGGGGAAAGTGAAGACAGTTCTCTGGCACTTCATAGCAGAAAGCAGAAGCTGTGTTTTGTTGCAGCTCTCCACCTTTTGCCCCTTCCTTTTCACACCCCTCCTGCAGCAAGTGAAAGCTGTGCCCTGTTTATTTTTGCTTGTCTGATTTATAAGGAGGTGGCATTTAGATGTGTTCAAGCCAAAAAGAAGGGTTTGAGGCTTAGACACACTGAGAAACCATATATGGTAAAGGCTGAAGAATTTTTCAAGCCATTTTCAGTATCTGACTTGTTCTCATTAGTAGTGGTAATAATAGTAGTTACCATCAGACTATATGGACATATAGTGTCATTTGATATAGTATTGCATTTATATACTATAAATATATATATATACTCTATTATATATACATATATAATAGTATCAGGCAGATGCTTTTTACTACTAAGGCTTTGGGAATGAGGGAGCCCTTGGGCTATGAGGTGTTACAAGAGGAAATGTAGCAGATGAGAAAGGCACTGGTAGGTGATATCAACCCATCACTGCAATACTCACATGGTAACTTAGACTAAACACTCCAGAATAGAAAAGCAGATGAAACTGACAGAAGGAGAGTCTTGAAATTATTTAATTTAGAGAAACACTTTCCATTTTGTGAACAAAGTTTTCTAGACTTGGCTGTAGCCTTTAAGTATAAGCTATCTCTGAGGAATTTTTTCCTCTCTGATTTTTCATAGCAGTACTCATGTGCAGAGTCAGGGAGAAGGAAGAGGGTGGTGGTTAGAGAAAAATTGCACTAAATTTTCTCTTAGGATGAAATTTGACTATAAAGTAATGAAATGAACATTACCCCTGAGTGATTTCCCAACAAATTTTACAGGCTAGCATTATTCCCTATGAAAATGTTAGTGATTTTGTGCCTAAACCTACAATAGCTGGAAACTGGGAGATATACTTGCATGGGTTGCTATTCCAACTTCGTAAGCCTAGCAAAGTTCAGATTTATGAGAAGCTGCCTCCATTTAATTTCTTTTTTTTTTAACCTCCTTGTGTTTGGTAGTCGGAGGAGAAGTGTGCATTCCCAGGGGCATCTTCCAATAAATAAATAAAAGCAGAAAAGGGAAAAAAATAAGATGGACTCTTCTTGTATTGTGAGTCTAGTATTTTATGTCTTGCATGTATTTCAACAGACTTATTCCATCCTCAGCCTTCACATCACATCTCAGTTTACCTTCCTCTCCACCCACAAAGCCCAAAAGATTGAAACTTTTAGTTCCCTTTATAACCTTTTCCTGCGTTGCTCACTGGTTTCTTTCCCTGTGTGATGCTTCCATCTTTACTTTGGATGTTATTCATTGAATGAATCTGGTAATCATTAAAATCTGATATCCATTGTCATAGGACCTGCATGTGTGTGGTGAAAATTGGCATGCTTCAAGCAGCTTGCTACTGAGTGAGACAAGCAAAGATTGTATGAGGGGGAAAGACATTCTAGTGCGTTCAACTAAAAGTGCACAATTGTTAAGAATATAGCTTAGAGTCATTTGGAAAACTATTGCAGAGCCAGGAACAGAATCCATGTTTCCTTATTCTTTACTAGAAATGCATGCTTCCTCCTTCCTCCATGTTAGCAATTTTCATCAACCTATCTTGTTAAACAAATGAAATGTGTAATTCAAAAATATTACTAGATGTTTAGAGAATGTCTCTGTGTGGGTTTTGTTGTTTTTGTTTTTTGTTTTTTTTTTTTTTTTCATTAAATACAGTAAGAAATACTAAATTATACAGAGGTCATTATCTTGTTCTTTACAGGCCTCTTCTATAACATTGAAACCACTTCTTCTGTGTCCAGTACTTAGAAAGACATGGTTATATGATTTTATATTTACATCAGAGAACACCAATTTGTGATTTGTTTCCAGAACACTTGAGTATCTTTCAAAATAGAATAGCTTATTAATAGACCTTCTTTATAGCCACTCAGTGTTTTCCACTTATAAGAAAAATTACTGATTTGATAGTGAGCTATGAGGCTATTAATTTTGAAAGGCTGAGAAGTGATTATGCAGCAATTTTGACCTTTCCTGTTATTCAGAGGATTTGAGAATGGAGCAAATGCTTTTCCTTGCTGGAAAAGCAAGGACGTGCCTTGCTACATGTTTAAAGAAAACAGTTACAGAATACATATCAAGGAGTTACACTAGACAGCCAATCTTCACTCAATCATAAAGTAACTTGAGTTTCCTAAGGCTGACTGCCTTCTTGGTATACTGAGCTGACATTTACAGTTCCCACTCCAGTACAGAGGCCTGCATTTCCTGCTACATTATCCTCCTGCATCCACATAATCTGGTAAACTTTGCTTTCCTGGTCAAAGAAAGAGCTAACCTCATCCCTCTCAACATGCTGTGCTAATTCAGACTGATGCCTTGGGAATTTGTTAAAATTTACTGCCAATCTAGTTAGATCAACTTGAGTTCTGGCAGGAGGGTAAATGCATATGTGTTTTTAATTAATCTTCTGCCTAAATCAAGGGAAAGGATATTGCATTTTTTCCATTTCCAATTTTTGGAATTGCTCCATGCAGTGCTGACTGCATATATTTAGCAATTCTTACTCATGTAAATGAGAAAAGCCACTGGAAAGTTTCCAAACTGCGTGTGGTTCTTGCCTGGCCCTGTTTGAACTCTCATCCACCTGGTACAGGGCTGGGGATCTTAAGCTGGCAGCACCAGCAGGAGTTCAATACCTGCAGTCCTGGTAGAAGAAGCTTGTCCAATGAGGAATTTGCATTCAGGGGGTGTGTTTTCCTCAGTATGACGCCATGAAATCTATCCCGGAACACTAAACACCATGAATAATCCCATCTCTTCTTGTCAGAGACATCAAATATATGTTTAATTTTCAAGTAAGTCATTGGTAGGAAATTTTGAATGAGTTACAGCATGTCATTGAAATGGTTACCAGGTAAGTTCATTGCTCAATATTAACAGAATGTATACATTACTTTTTTTCTTTTTATAGGTCTGGGTTTGTGGTCTAGATTTCAGTAAACAGGTTCATCCTACATGTCCCCCTTTCCCCCCCTCCATCCACTCCCACCTCCCCTTTTATTTTGTTTTCCTGTCCGACTTATTTTCTTTTGAAGGATTTGGTCAGATTTTGGTTTCTCCAACTTCCTGATCCGTTTAGAAATCAAATGGCTCTTTAAACATGAAGCCTTTCATGCCTTTTGATTTGGCTAACCACAGAGGTCAGGTTTTCATTTATAATTTAAATTATTCCAGATGCTAGCACAAATGAGAATTGCAAAGAGATCAGTTTTGACATGCTCTTTAATACAACATGTGGTTACAATATATGGTCAAAAGTCACCTTTCCCAGAATAGCTTGGATTTTGGAGGTCAGAGCAGGTGAGAGATTTATTTTTTGGTTAAGACACTAAGATGTGCTAAAGGCTGATTTTGCAGTGTCTTATAGAATGCAAATGTGTACATAGGAAGAGAAAGGAAAAGAAACACAGTCATTAAAAAGGCAATAGGCCCATAAGGATTATTTTCACAAGTTCCTCCACTGTTACAGAATAGGTTTCCAGAAGAAGGATTAAAGGAAAGACAACTTTGGCAGACTTCGTGTAAAAAAAGTTTTTGAGAATAGGGAAGGTGCTCCCAAAGGACAACAGGGATGCTTGAAATACCTTTTGGCAGGCAAAGGTCAGACTGAACTATTAAAGTTACTAAGCCTTCACAGTCTTTGCTTTATCATTTTACCTTTACTGAACACTGATTAATAGTAGTTTCTATACAGGAAACAGTCCTCTCACCTCAGTCAGCATTCACTGGGGTGGACAAGGCACAACCCAACAACTGAACAGACAGGCCATCTCTCTGGCATTGCGTCTATCCCTGGCATGCCATGGGACTGATGCAACTGGAAAACATTAATTCTTCTTTACAAGGTTAACTCACTGATGCATTAACTCCTTGGACTGGGTAAACGCCCACTTACACAGACAGATGAAAGATACTGGGAGGGAAAATCTTGTGTCCAATAGATGCCCAGAGAAGCTGTGGACGCCATATCCCTGGAAATGTTCAAGGCCAGTCTGGGTGGGGCTTTGAGCAATTTGCACTAGTAGGAGATGTTCCTGCCAATGGCAGGGGGGTTGAATGAGATGATCTTTAAGGTCTATTCCAACCCAAACCATTCTGTGATTCTGTGTGGAAAGACAGTATAGCATATGGCAGCAGCAACTGGGGATTAGACTGACTTTGTGTCTGTAGAAGCAAATACATGGGTGGTGGTGTCTGACAGTACTGCTGCAGAGTGAAAATCTTGTGTTAGATATCCCTCAATTTTCCAAAGCCTACATTTTATCAGTGTGGAAGACACTGCTTAAGACATTTTTTTCACAAACACAACTCTTTGTGGCAACTCTTGTTTGACCACAATTCTTTGTAGCAATTCTCTTCTGCTTCAGAACTTCTCCCCTCCCCCTCCCCCCAACAAAAACCCAAATATTCCTTGCAGGAACTGAAGTGTAGTTATACAGTATAAACATACAGATTAATAGCCAAGATGATGATGTGGTTAAGTTAGAGGCAATGTGCACCCTGTGATTTTTCAATGTATTTTTCTGCCTTGTGCTGCATTGTTTTGGAAAGCTCTCAAGCAAGGAAGTCTTTACAAGAAGTGAAGAGAGAAATTACTGCAGATTACAACTCTCTTTAAAAAAAATGAAATGAGAAAAAGAAAACTGCTGTGTTGTCATCACCAAGATGATTACAAGATGCTACACCTAGTGAGACAATTCTCCCTCCCCATACTTCTGTACTGTATCTGAAGTCAGGAGCACATAGAAAAGTACTTCCTTGCTCTTTGCCATAGCTGACATATTTAGAAGCATTAGAGAGCAACATAATTAAGGCCATCCACACTGTGACGTATCAAAGGCCTAACTTGTTCTTTATCCTGCCTCCAGCAATCATTTTAAAATGGATACCTGGGAAACAACAGGCACAGGCCAAGAATATATGACACTTCTTTTTAACACTCTGTCAGCCCCCAGGTATTTCCACTTCAGGGTGATTCCTGCATTTGCATGTGTTTTGTGTGTTTAGTTAACCCTTGTGCCCATGTAAAACTGTACTGTGTGGCAGCATTATTTGGCAAGAAACTTCACAGACCAGTTGCCTGAATAATCATTTCACATTATTTTCAACCTTGTTCCTGCTCTTTGAATTTGAAGCCCTTTTGCTGTAGAACTAGACAGCAGTGAACTCAATCAATCCCTCTCAGGTGCTCACAATTTCATATGTAGATCTCTACAATAATTCTTAAATCTTTCTTTTGCCAGTTGAGACATCCTCGCCTACTAAGCAGTTCCCAGTACAGAAAATACCCCTGATCTTTAAACTTCCTTGAGTTATCCTGCCCCAACTCCTTTATATATGCTCTGAAATTACAGAACTGATACTACACACAGTATTCAAAGGAGGAGGAATACAGTTATTCAGTGGCACTGTGACACCCTCTGGTTTGTTCTCTGTTCCTTTTGCCTTGCCTTTTTTTGACCACTGTTTCACGCTGAAATGACATTTTCTGGGCAGCATCAAGTCAGAGCCCTAAGCCTCTCCCTGAAGAAGTCATCATCCACTCATTGTCCATTATTTTATGCAGAAAGCTTGGATATTTTCCCTTGTGGAACACTTAATGTAAAATTTCCCTACACTGAGTTCCATGTCAGTTTATCACTCAATCACCCAGATATTTCTGCAGATTTTCACACTTGGCTTTTCTAGCTGTTACCTTTAATGTCATCATCCTATAGCTCATCTCCTTTCCCAGGATTTTTATGAATACATTGGGTAGCACAGGTTCCTGCATGACCTCCAGCAGTTTGGCCTCCCATTTACTTACTCTTGCCAGAAGTTTCTGTTATGACATGGCTGCAGAGTTTCCTTGAAAATTTGACAAAGATTGTGAAACAATTGAACACATTTATATGAATACATGGTGTTCTTCAGCTTGCCCAGTTGAAATTAACTTTCTGGAGTTCAAATAATTATTTTAGGTATTCTTGCTGAGCCATTGTAATGAAAACAGAAATAAATTGGATTCCTAGCTGACAAAAGCTATTGTGTTACTGTTGTATATGAAAACTCCCCTTTTGACAAAGTGTTTATAATTTCTGAAAGATATTAAAACATAATGAATAGTACAGTGGTATTCAAATGGAACAAGAAGTGGTCACCTTTACTACCAAAAATACAAGATATGAGGATCCTTGAGGATTCATGGCACTTCCACAGACTGATCCTGTGTGCTGACATTGTTTTTGATTCTATTTAAATTTCTTTATTTTTCTGTAAGATTTCACACACTTTTATCACAGTCTGTGATGTTTGCAATGGGGGCACAAAACTCAGCTGACAAACCCAGACTCAGTAAATACAAATTTGGATCATTTGTACCAGAAAGATGCCATAAAAATTACATAATCTGAGCTGAAAGAACTGTAGAACTGTAGAACTCCTTCACAAATTACATCCTCTCTCTCTGTAAATTTGTACTAGACATAAAGCAAAGATAAAATAATTTCTAGGGCACACCAAAGCTGGTACTAATAAGGGAGATCAAATACAGTCAGCAGATCAAAACAGCATCTGGACTCAGTGGCTAATGGAACATTTCAGTGTGGAGATATAATGCAACATAATGCAGTAATGTTAGTTGATTTTTTACAGACTGATAGTTATACATCATTAAAGTTTTTTATGCCCCGATCAGCAGCTCTGAGTGCTGCTCCTGCTTGCAGACTAGGATCACCCATGAATAAAATTGTTTTTAATGCCTTCACTAAAGAAGTGCCTTTTCAGAGGATACAAAGAAAAGCTGAAATTGAAAATACTAATTTTGCCAAAGTCTTACTCTAGCCATGCATGACACCACAACACAGCTATTCCTACTTCCAAAAATAGCCCTGTTGAAAGGTGAGGCTTTTCCTGTGGAATAAGAATCTATTAAGAATGATTTTAAAACCTAAGCTTTCATTCGCTTGGTCATTTGTCCTGTTATGAGTCATGTCTCAGAACAGTAGAGTCCAAGGCTCTGACTGAACAACCACTGTTCAGAAAAGAAATCTGATATATGTTGCTGCCTATAATCTTCATTGATTTACAATGTAGTATCACCCCAAGCACTGCTTCCACTCAGCTATGGCAGATGCCGTGGAGATGCTGTTTCCTGTTCTGTGTAGATCCTAGGGTGAAACATCACCAAGATGGACTTTCACCTTAATTTTTCTTTAGAAGAGCTGTCTGTTCAGTGGGACCTTCATCCCTTTATGATGTCACCTTCCATTTATACATGTTTATACAGCAGTTGAATACTCCATACACTTCACACATCCTTTCTTTGCCCATATTTAGGCCAACAAGTTAGTGCCAACAGTACCCTATGCCAAGCCCCATGTTAGGTGGTGAAGAAGCAATGGCAAGAAAATTAAGAATTGTTGTTTTCCAGGGTCAAATGCAATCCCATGATCATTATTATCTCATAAAAAATTGCAGCTTGCAGAGATTGCAAAACTTCTGGGTTTTGTACATATCTACAAATGTTTAAAAGCAGCACCTTAAGGTAGTACATGAGACTTCTGGTTCTCTACTGATCTTACATAAATTGGCAGTAAAAGCTGTAAAATGAAGAAGTTGAGTTTCCCTTTGTTGAAGGGAAGGCTGTTTAGACTGTTTAGTCTAAAGCAATTCAGCCAATACTTGTTTGCTGCAAGTAAAACAAGATGGCCATAAAGAATGTCTTCCTCAGCAACTGTCCCTTTATGACAATATTGGTACTTTACAGTGAGACTGAGCCATGTGGGAGATATTACAAAAGTAATATTTTTCTCCAGACAGCCCAGAAAGTGCTTTTATTGAGTACAGAAAAGCGTGTCATCAGGCCTCAGGACAATTACTGCTCTCCTTCAGGATTTCATGTAGACCAGTTTTTCAAATTATTCTTAAATTTTGTAATGAGGAACATGGTACTGTCATGGGATTCTCAGTGTGTATATAGCAGTCTAATTTCATATAGAGCATAGGAAAGAGACACAGACAAGGCAGGGTGGGAGAGCAAGGGCACAGGGTTTGTAACTTCCAGGCAGTGCCTTTAAGGGTAGTAATGCAGCTGCACACCCTCTGTGAGAACTGCATCACACAGCCAGGCTGAAGGATGAATGCTGCCCTTCATCAAACACCCTCCTGGGATTGACATGCACCTGTCTCTAATGGGATTACTTACCCCTTGTTAGGTAAGCATAAAGCAAAAGGAAAGCTTTGCTGCTTCAGAGCCTGAATTAATTTGCTTACATACTCTAGCTACAATGTGATAGGAAAATCCAGCACTTTGAAGAAGCTGCTCAGATTGAAAGACAAAGATCCTATGGCACTTCTAAAAAATATATGTAGATAACCTGTGATAATGAATTAGAGAAATACTACCACTAATTGGAGAAGATTAAGAGAAGGCAGAGAAAGATGACCGCAGGGATGGAGTCATCCTTTCTTGCAAGGGATGATTGTAGACTGAGATTTGTTAGGCTGAAAGAGATGAACTGGGGGAAGCATGGTAAAGCATTTATGTGAAGCATGAATGATTTGAAGAGTCACTTTTGGCTGAAGGCTAATGTGGATGCCAAAGGACTACTTAGAGGTTCAAAGGGTGAGTGTACAAGCCTGGGACAGCAAAGTCCAAGGAAGGTTATGTCCAGCTCCAGAAATACCTGAGCCACAAATGACTGGAAATTTAGAGGAAGCATCATACATACAATTGTTCTTTTAAAGCATACCTTCCTCCTTTGGGATCTGTTATGGCCCACTAGCCTGGCACACAATAGTTGCTCGTGCAACTAGTTTCAGCCCTTGAAGCTGAAACTTGTAAGCTTGTCTAGATGATCTGTCTTTTTCTCCATCAACAAAATGTTTTTGTACAGCAGTAGGGGATAAACAATAGGAGTGGAAAGTAACTGTTGTACTGTTTTCAATGTTGCAGCTACAGGACACAAAATATTTAATTATTTATTAGGTGATGTGCTTTGTGACAGTTGTTATACACAAAACTGCAGACAGCAGTGAGTCTTATGTCACTAAAAATAGATCAAGGAAACAATTTAACCTCTTAAATAATTGGATTCTATCCATAATAATATTTTTTGCCATCAGCATGTGTTTGAAGTGTAAAGAACACAAAGTATTCTTGCAAATTGACTAATTTACAGTTAAAATGGACTGTTTTCATTTTACAATGCAACCATTTAATTTCATGGAAGAAGAAAAACATATTTGTTGGAAATAAACACTGGTACACTGAGCTAAAGGGTCTACAGGGAAGACAATAGATTCTATGTGGCTAACCTGAGACACCACAGATCATCACTTCAAAAATTCTCTGTCTGCCAGAAGTTACTCGTTTCAATTCTGTATATCCTAAAATACTGTTTTATTTGAAAGAGAAGGAGCAGGAGGAGAAGGAGAAAGAAGCATAACTTTATTTCCTTTGGGAAAGATGGATGCCAGACTATTTATAGTAAATAATGCTTCCTTCCTTCATTGCAAAGCAGGTGTTGCACTAACAACTATTTCAGAGAGACTGATGAACTAGAACAATTAAGCACACAGGATTAGCAAATGCAGTCTGACCAAAAATTCCTCTACTATGAATTTTACTTCAGAATTCCAGTGCCAGTGTACTGCTGATGCAGTAAACAGATGTAAAGATCACAAAAGTATTCTGCCTCTCAGAAGACAGATAGTGCTTGAATTCAGGAAAAAACAAATTAAGAAGTGTCTCTAGTAATTCACACCTTTTTTGTCTTTTTTATAGAATTGCGTTTTTAGACATCATGGTATATAAGCTTTCCTAAGAATTTCTTTAGTATTTACTAATAGAAGGAAAATTGAGGGATATTGTAGCGCTCTCTCTCTCTCTCTCTCTCTATATATATATATCTTGAGGGCACACCACAAGTAAGTGCCCTAAAATGCATCAGACTACCCGATTTTGCATCCCATGCTGATATAAAGTAAGAAAGGAGCCTAACGACTTGGTTAATGGGATCATTGCTCACTTACTTACATTTCCTGAGATATTTAAAGGGATTGCATATGTTTAAAACTTGAGTCTCTTACTAACACTTAGACTCAGTTACCCCTAACTAAGGAGCTGTTGTGTTCAACAAGAAATTATGTAACTGAACTTTCTTTTGATGTTTTGATGAAGATGATCTAGTGGAAGAGCACTGTGGATGGGAGGGCAAGATATCCTCTGCAAAGAAGCATTTTTGCTAAATCTTGCTCAGAAGTGAAACAGTGATGTACCCATATGTTGTAGCAGGGGTCTATCACCCTCTGCCATCACAGATAAGAGAAACCCTTGGTTGCAGAAAAAGAAGGAGTCTCAGTCTTATAAACTGGAAGAGAAATTTTAGGTATCAGATGGCCAGAATGTACCATCAAATGTCATAATCTGAACCATATATCTTCCTATAAATCATGGGGAAGGATGATTTTCACAAGTATGGCTGAAGAATCCATGCACCAACACCTCCAAAAGGACAAGTAACAGTAAACCAAGTAGTTATTTTCTACCATGACATCAGCAGGAAAGAGTGATGGTGTTCCTATTCTGGAACTCCTCACTGAATGATGGTGAATTAATTTTAAAAAGTCTGAATTAGTGAAAGCAATATGAGATAACACAAAACAGAAACATGTACCCAGAGAAATCAATAAACCTTTACCAAGTTACTTGCAAAGTCATGTTTATATCTGAGAAAGAGGTGTACAATCAGGGAAAGTTCTGCTTATCTGAGGATGAAACACCTGGTCTCAGTAGATGCTCAGTGATTTACAATGCTCTATAGGAATGCTAAACTGTTGTTAAACAGATGACTCATTAGTACAGAGGTTCCATTGGATTGACCTAGAAGGCAGGGAGATACATAAAAGTACATTACATGACATGAGCTGGGAAAAAAAAAAAAAAAAAAAAAAAAAAAAAAAAAAAAAAAAAAAAAAAAGAAGCCACTAAGGCAAAAAAGCTGTAGACAACTAAAAGTGCCCTTCTTGAGCTGGATTAGTACTCCTAATATTTCAGTCACTTGGCTAGCCACCCAAAGAGCATTAACTGTTTCTAGGAACTGAAGAGATTTTTTTTTTGTTTGTTTTTTAATTTAGCCATTTAAATTCTTATTATCTCCAATTGCCTTTAATCAGTCCTGACTGTAGAACATCTTTGTGACAGAGTTTTACTTTAAAAACTAGAAAGGTTTTATACTTCCATTTGTTGTTTGACAGATTTCTGAAACTGCTGGATGCTGTGACCAGGGAGGACATGAGATGACTTCTCCAAATATTAACATACCTTCGTAATGCTTTCTCACTGGATTTCAAAAAGATATTTCACCTTTGTCTTGTCAAAGACTGCAGGAAGGAAGTGGAGTCATTGGGTGAAATAAATGCCCATGACCATTAGCTGATGCATTTACACTGTTGAGCTGTTGGCTTTTCTTGTGAAGACTATGTTTCAATGAAAAAAGCTTGAGTTGAGATATTGATATCAAGCAAAAGGAACCTTGACATAACTGAAGGCTGGGCACTCTGTTTAGGCATATAAAAAGAAAGAGTAAAAGCTTGTTTCCTTATCTTTGGGATTAAATATATATGAATGTGCTGAGAGCCAAAGCAATGTATTTTTTCACACAACACCTTTCACTTTACATGTTATGCACACATTTACACAAATTTCATACGCTTTCAACATCTGCACTCAAAATAAAATTTATACAATTATACATGCAAATTACATCCTTCAGTTGAAGGATGATTGAGGTAAAACTTTGAAGATTGAGGTAAAACTACCCCTTCCCTTTCCCCTTCTTGCCTTCCCTCCTCCTGCCCTATCAAACAATATTCAGGCAATGACAGAGCTGGATAGACACGACTTAGCTTGTGAGAATGTTGACCCTATCAGGAAAATGGAATAAAGTACACACTTTAAAGGAATTAGAGCTGGGTGATTTTGCAACAAAAAATATTTGCAGTGCTCTTTCGGTAAGATACAGTTGCTCTGCAAGACTGCTGCTCCAGCAAAAGCCCTTATGTACTTCAGCTGTTCTTACTTCATGCAATTACACTGGTGCAAATTCTGCTAACACAGTTCGCCAGCACAGACACTAGCTCCCGAAATTTCATCATAACAGGTTTGATGAATATTAATCAAGTATATTAAATATATAAGTAAACAAGTATACTAACAAAACAGTTCTGATGCAGGCTTGTTAAGACGAGACAATGCTTTAGGAATCTGATCCTCTGCTGACAACATGTTTTATTCATTACAGTTCACATCAAACTCACTGACAGTTTGTTTGAAGGCTGCCCTTGATAGGCTGCTGAGTCCCTTTTGCTGCTCTTCATTCCCTCCCATACTGAAGTGTTACCTGAGCAGTAGCTGGAAAGTGAGACCAAGCACTCAGTAGCTTTGTGTTAACTGTCCTGGACAGCACCAGAACATCTGTGCAAATTGCAGCCTGGAAACTGCATTGGATGGCTAACCAACAGTCCAGTTTGTATTGCAGAGCCCCTGTTATATTATTGACCAAATTAGATGGATTTAAGCTGGCATAGACATGCCTCTCCTTTCTGCAGAGGAGTCTTTGGCTCCTGCAGAGGACAGCCTTAGGCTGCACTTCATTCAGCATTTGTGCAGTGCCTGCTGGACACAATGGAAGTTTTTATCTATGACCAGGCTGCCACTGAAGTCCAAATAGTGACAATCTTTTTCTTTTTACAAGGTAGTGGGTGGCATCATCTCTATGTACAAAAGCAGTGGAGCTTAGAGATGATCACTTGCTCTTCCCCGTGCTATACCTTACACCCTCCCTGGTGCTAGTGTCCCTCCCCCTCTCCATTGCTCTCTCCTCCTCTTTTCTTATTTTTCTCTACCATCACAGCTTCCTGAAACAGTACAGATTAAGTTGCATTTTGATAATTAAATAAATACTTTCAGACTATATCTGCAATCCTTGCTGGATTTTTAGGAATATTGCATAATTTTTTCTCATTGGGGTCAGTTTTCAGTTGAGCCACCAGTGGCACAAGGAAGTAATGTTTCTGTTGCATGAACAAAACAACCTCTGTATACTGCCTGTAGGAAATTCAATTGGTGTCTGTCTGTCTGCTTCCCTTTCTTCACAGAGACACTTCTGAGGCACTATAATTGGCTTAGCTAGTGAGATAAGTGACAATTGTGGATGGGAGGAGGAAAAACAGGTGGAGGAAATCTCTCTATTTTTTTTTTATCTGTCTATTGAGATGTCAGTGTCAGCCAAGAGGCACTTAAAAGAGATCCACTCTTATCTGTCAAGAACAAGGAGACATGGAAAGATCTAGTCATGACAGGAAAAGCCAGTTATAAGCATGCACGTGCCTAGGGCTTTATGTAATGTTTCCTGATGAGAGGCTCACTGGCATACTCAGGGCTAGATCACTGATTTGGGAGATGACAAGAGGGAGCTAATTCAAAGCTTTGAATTTCTACTAGCCACATGCATAGGTTCACAGTCATAAACATTCGTCTCTTCTGGGATCTTTGCCCACTTTAAGTCAGTGCAACTTCACTGATTCCCTTGATCTCAAAAGCATGCATGCCTGTTTCCTATATGGCTTCCAGCATTACAGGCTGATTTACATGGACTGGGCAAATTTGACCTAATATGGATTTGTCCGCTTTTCTTAAGAAAAGTGCCTCTATGTGAGAAGGAGGAAAATTTGGAGTCTAATTACATGTAGGTTGATTCAAATGGTACCAAGCTATACAAAAATGAGAGAACTACTGAAGCTCTGAGAGCCTCTGTGTTTCCTGGTTGTGTACAAAGGACAGTGCAGCAAATTGTTTCAATTGGCATAATAAGATGAATGAATCATAAAGCAGACAAGCAGCAATTCATCCCTCCACTCAGCTTCTCTCTCTAATAGTATTGTAGTTAGTCAGCTCAGTAATTATATTTTCACTAACATTTTCCTTGCAGTCAGGTTCCTCTGCTTTTACTGACCAAAGAGGATAGCATACATTCATAGGTTTAGCCCAGAAAATAAAATGGTTTTGTAGCTCTACAGAATTTAATCCCAGGTTGAAAGATCAGATTCCCCTCACCAGATATACATCCATCAATAGTCTCTGACCCGGGGTAACCTTGGAAATGAATGTTCAACTCATTTTCACAGACCAGACCAGTGCAAACCCTGTTTAGATAGCCACTGGCTTCAGGCTGCTCATCAAGAGAGCACAATACCACCAACCTTATTTTCAGTTTTTCTAGGACCTAAGTAGGCCTAACAAAAAGTTTCTAGTCAGGCACCAAAGCTTTTTTTGATATACTTTTAACATTAGAGTTTTCAGTTGGTAGACGTTTCACACAGAGGCACATTGTAAAAATGCTTTTCTCATTGCTGTGTTTCATTGTTTGACAGTGTAAATAAAAAATACTAAATTCTACAAACTGTTCCTTTTGCCTTCACAGATTTGAAGAAAAAAGCCATCATGTTTTGGGATCATCTTCTGTGTCCAAAATTAGGCATCAGAAATTACAAAGTTATACTTGGCTGCATAGGCATTTTTTTCAAAGCGTGTAAATGTCAGGTGCCAGTATTTGACTTCTGGATCATTCCTGAATACACTGCCTTGACACCAGTCAAGACACTGTATTATCTAAGCTTTATCTAAGAGCTGTTCTGAGTCACATGTGCAACACTGAACTGTCTAGCTTACCTCCTCGGCACTATTTATTTGTAAATATTATGGGATTAACAAAAGCCGAACCCCAGCATCCACATATTACTTTCTGATTTCAGAAAATGCCATCTATTTCTACAAGGTCTGGAAATTATTAGAGTTCTTTTTTTCTCATTACTAATGTAGAAAATAACTCTGAAGATTAACAAAAATATGGGGTGTGCACATAAAATATGGAGAAGGACATAAAAAAGTTTCCAGTGTCAGCAGTTTGTGGCAACCCAATATTTATGTTATGCCACAAGAGGACTGCTTCAGAAGACTGGTAAAAGCTTTGCAATGTCATTAGCTAGTGGTGTTCCACTCTGAAAGACAGGCAAACACAAAGATGCTCATGGTCAAAAAGCAAAAACAAAAGTCAGAGGGTCCACAAAAAGTTGCATAGTTTTATTACATGGCAATAAAATTATACATTTGGCAAGGAAATTGGTATACGTTAGTAAGTTAGTCCCTTATCTTTCAGTATAAACACATGGTGGTGGATTTTGAAGAAAACGTAGTGTGAAAAAGGAGAGCAAGAGATTAAAGATGGGGAGACCCAGAGATGTGAGAGGGAGGGAAGAAGAGAGTAAAGGGAGGAAGAGAGTAAAGGGAGGAAGAGAGGGAAAGAGTAAAGGGAGGGAAGGGAGGGAAGGGAGGGAGGGAGGGAGGGAAGGGAGGGGAGGGAGGGAGGGAGGGAGGGAAGGAGGGAAGGAAGGAAGGAAGGAAGGAAGGAAGGAAGGAAGGAAGGAAGGAAGGAAGGAAGGAAGGAAGGAAGGAAGGAAGGAAGGAAGGAAGGAAGGAAGGAAGGAAGGAAGGAAGGAAGGAAGGAAGGAAGGAAGGAAGGAAGGAAGGAAGGAAGGAAGGAAGGAAGGAAGGAAGGAAGGAAGGAAGGAAGGAAGGAAGGAAGGAAGGAAGGAAGGAAGGAAGGAAGGAAGGAAGGAAGGAAGGAAGGAAGGAGGGAGGGAGGGAGGGAAGGAAGGAAGGAAGGCAGGAAGGCAGGAAGGAAGACAGGAAGGAAGGAAGGAAGGAAGGAAGGAAGGAAGGAAGGAAGGAAGGAAGGAAGGAAGGAAGGAAGGAAGGAAGGAAGGAAGGAAGGAAGGAAGGAAGGAAGGAAGGAAGGAAGGAAGACAGGAAGGAAGGAAGGAAGGAAGGAAGGAAGGAAGGAAGGAAGGAAGGAAGGAAGGAAGGAAGGAAGGAAGGAAGGAAGGAAGGAAGGAAGGAAGGAAGGAAGGAATGTTACTAGTACCAGTCATGGTTCCAGCATTGACTCAGCTGATGGGATGTTTTAGGGTCCTGGAAGCAGCATCTGGACTTCACGGAGGAATATTCTATAGGTAATTTCCCCACCCTTGAGCTAAGTTTCTCAGTTTCTCACTTTAAATGCAAATTATTTGTCATGCACAGTTTGTTCTTCTGCACCTTTGTGAAAATGGGTCAGAGGGTTTCAGGGGTGTTTGGTGATCTTGATCTCACCTCTGGTATTGGGTTGACCCTTAGCTGACAGTCCGTGTCTGCTTCTTGACCTCATTCCTGTGCTGTGCTGAGCTGTGCTTATTTCCAGAAGCCAGAATGAGGGTGTTTGACCCAGAAAAATACTGCCCTACCTCTGTGTGGTCCCCTTCTCCAGCCATATTCTGTTCTTTCTCACAGCATGTTTTTACGATCAGTCCTTTGTTTAGCTCCAAGCTATCTGGCTATCAGTATTTGAGACATATATGTTAGCCCCTTATCTTCTGGGCTTCTACAGCTAGAGGCAAGCAGTCATATCTGTTACACATCAAACAGAGTTGTGCTTCAAGTCTCTGGCCTCAACCAACCTTAATATCAGGCCTTGGCCCATCTGTTATATCAAATCTGGCTAGTGAAAATTTTGTGTTATTTTCTCTATTTATATTCTTCTGACCCTTAGCTTAGCACTGATGTATTACCCTCAAACTTGGTTTTGATTTGCATGCATTTTTTTCTGTGTGATATTTGCTTACACTGCTTTTCTCAATACGTTGTTTTTTTCCTATTTACTTGCCTTTACCAACAATCCTTTAAAATAACTATACTTCAGTTTGGCTCTTTCTGGTCACCAGCTGCTGCTTTTCAGTAGTTTATAGGGAAGGCATTTCCTAGAGCTTTTCAATGAGAATGCTGTTGTGCTGATGGATTTCAAATGTGATTTTCTGAAATACTCGTTTAATTATCTGTCTTTATGGAAGTGCCTTCCAGTTCAATTAGCTATCCATTTTTAGAAAGCAATGCACAGAATGCTGGATTAATGGTCAAAACTGACTTGCTAATTTTGAATACTTACAGTGTTTTGGATTTATTATGGTTACAGGACAAATGGCACTTTGTAACACTCTTCAGATGCTGTCAATTGTCATTTGAAGATGACTAACTTCCTATCAGCTCTTCATTCAACCACAGTTACTTTATCTTGCTGTTGATTTCCATATTACCTTTGGGGACTGATTTACAGGTGTGCTCGTGTCTCACTATCCAGTGTTCTGCCAAAACTTAGGTAGGATAAATCTATCTTCTGATGAAGATGGCTTGGTATGATATAACAAAGATGTATGAATACACCTTTTGCATCCCTTACAATGTGTGCATCACTGCAACTGACTAGGCTGCAATGTGTCTGAATTCGTCTTATAACAGAGGTGAATTATAGAGATGTTCAACATATTTCTAATCCTATTTTTAGCGTCCATGAACAAAGTACCAACTGCAAATGGCAAATGTGTTGGCAAGTCCTCCTCACATGGATAGGTATGTCCTCATTTCACCCAGGACAGGGTTAATTTTTTACAGTAGTTGGGAGGGGGGCATGGCCAGATCCTAATGTTATTTAATACCACCTAGCATCATTGCCAGGGGCAGAGAAAAGGAACCCTTTCTCTTTTCTGAGGAGAAGGTTGTCTTTTTCTGGTCAGGAGAAAAGGGAGGGTGGGGAAGAGCCAGTCAGTATTTCTCACAGGCTTTACATGTAAATGGTTTCTATGGCTTTTATCTTTTATTATTAATTTTGTTGCTGTTAATGAGTTTTTTCCTTATCTCATTGCTGTTTCCAGTAAATTCTTCTTATCCCAACCTATGATTTTCACCTTTTATGCCTCCAATTCTCAATTCCATCCCACCAAAGGGAAAGAGGGAGGGGAAGGTGGGAAAGAGGGAGAGGCAGTGTGGTTTGGAGTCTCTAGGGAGATCTGAATTGGGAAGTACCAATCCTAAATTATGAAAATCTATTGGATAGTCTATGAGGAGTCACTGGATATCCAACAGATGTTCAATCTGTTCTTCCTCAGCTGTCGCAAGACCACCTCCATGAAGCTTCCTTTTAGGAGGAAGAAAACAAATCTGAATTCAACGGTCTTGGTTTCTGAAAGTCATTTCATACTGGCATTCACAACTTACTGTTGCTTTTATAATTGTTTGTAGTGCTTTGAACAACCACATTGACTTTGGAGAAGTGAATAAGCTATTTTTTTCCTCTGGATGCTCAGGTAAGTTTTAGGTCAGCACCTGCATAATGTAAACAGGCAGCTGAGTAGAAACAGAAAAAGGAATTGGAAAGGATTTATTTTAAAACATCAGAAAATAATAAGGAAAGGGTTTAAACAATAAAAAAGGCTTGAGTAAGATAATGTAAACAACAGAACCAATAAAGAAGAGATTAAAGAAACTGCCTGTGAGTGGTCATCAGCTGTTAAAGTCACAGCAGTTTGATCTGGCTTGTGGGGGGAAAAGGTAGGCCACACCTTTCTGCTGCAGTTGACTCCTTTGTGGGTGAGCACCATGAAGTACAGAATCAAAAAATGGGTCAGGTTGGAAGGGATTACAATGCATCTTCCAGTTTAATGTCCCTGCTCAAGAAGGGTCGTTCTAGAGCACATGGCACAAGATTGCATCCAGATACTTCTTGAGTATCTCCAATGAGGGAGATTCCACAACATCTGGGCAGTGGAATCTGCCCAGAACACTTTTCCAGTGTTCAGTCACCTACACAGTAAAGAAATTTTTCTTCATGTTCAGGTGGAACTTCCTGTGCATCAGTTTCTGCCTTTTGTCCTATTGCTTGGCATCACCAAGAAGAGCCTGGATCCATCCTCTTGGCACCCTCCTTCCAGATACCGATAGACATTGATTACACCATCTCCCAGACTTCTCAAGGCTAAATGGGCCCATCTCACTCAGCTTTTCCTTATAAGATTGATGCTCTAGTCCCCTTATTCACTCAAGGTTGTTCTTTTAAAAAATCTAGAAAAGAAGTCTCTGGAGTGACCTTTTCTGACTGTACTGTGGCTTTTTAGTACCTGAAATGAATCAAGAAAGCTGGAGACAAACTTTTTACAGTGGTGTGGAGTGAAAAAAACAAGGCTTTAAACTGGAAGAGGGTAGATTTAGATCAGATGTAAGGACAAAATTTTTCACAATGAGAGTGCTGAAACACTGGTAGAAATTGACCAGAGAACTGGTAGATCCTCCATTTCTAGAAGCATTCAAGATCAGGCTGGACGGGGTTGTGAGTAGTCTGATCTATTTAGGGATGTCCCTGGTCATTGCAGGGGGTTGGACTAAACGACCTTTAAATGTCCCTTCCAACACAATGTATTCTGTGATTCTGTGATTCTGCAGTGTAGTGGAAGCTGTCCTTAGCCATGGCAGAGAGGTTGAAACTGGGATCTTTAAGATCCCTTCCAACCCAAACCATTGTGTAATTCTGATTATCTTTGTAGCCCCTGCTAGACTTGCCCCAGGATCTCATGTCTTTCCTGTCTCTCTGAGGACCTCAGAACAGACCACTCCAGGTGAGCCCTCACCAGGGCTGAGATGAGGGGCAGGATCACCTCCCTTGACCTGCTAGCAATGAATGCTCTTCCAAATGCAGCCCAGGACACCAAGCAGAGTTTGTTGTCCACCAGAACCCCCAGGTCCTTCTCCACAGAGCTGCTTCCCAGCAGGTCACCCCCAGCCTGTGCTGGTGCCTGGGCTTGTTCCTCCCCAGGTGCAGGACCCTGCATTTGCCTCTGCTGAATTTCAGAAGGTTCCTCTCTGCCCATCTCTCCAGCCTGTCGAGGTCCTTCTGAAGGGCTGCTCAGCCCTCTGGGGTATCACCACTCCTCCCAGCTTTGTGTTGTCAGTGAAACTGCTGAGGAGGCCTCTGCCCCTTCATCCAAGTCATTGATGGGTGAGTTAAACAATCTCAGGCCCTCGAAGGACATTACTAGTGACAAGCCTCCAACTAGACTCTGTGTCACTGGTCACAACGTTTTCCATGTAAGCATGGGGTGTTTTTACTGCAGGTCGGGAAAGAGGGTGCGAGGCAGCTGTGCCTCAGCTCCATCTGAACCAGGGTGGCAAAAGAGGAGGGGTTGGAATTCCTCACGTCTAACTGACCATAACTGACCTGGAGGTTGCCAAAGCAGGACTGGTTTACTGTGGAGATTTCAGGTGCAAGGTCTGCTCATTTTGTCATTGATATTTGACTACTGCCACAGATCAAATAGAATGGTTTGTCCAGTCCTGAGCTGGGAAAGGGCTTCAAATGAGTATTCTGCCATGGAGAGTGTATTTCCAGAAGAGGACTTAATGTGCAATTTTATGAAATCCTGAAGACAGACTTAAATGAATGACACTTAGCTTTTCTCACTGTGGTAAAATGAGTCCAAGAAGGGGACCTGATCTTAATTTTCTTGCTGAGACTAGCCTGCAGAGCCTGAAATTCAGAGATACAATATCTGCTTTGTTACTCTATGAGCTTGCTGTAAAATATGCTGTAATCTTTGCCAGGGATATGTTGTGCATTCCCTGGAGGTTTTTCAGCACTGAGGAACACTTCAGACTGCTTAACAGTTTGTTCAGGCTTTGCCTTATAAGGCCTTTTAACTCCAGCACAAGCGCATGACAGCCCCTCCAAGTGTCAGGCTGTTGGGAACAGATCACAGCAACAGTCTCTGTGCTCAGAGAACCACATTTGTACTGTCTGCCTTAACCTTGTAGCTCCTGTCCTGACAGGCAGCATAAAAATGGGGGCTTAGGGTAAAGGATAAGAAGTGCAAAACTAACTCTGACTCTGTGCATGTCCTTACTGGAAAGACTGAATGATTTTGAATATATTGAGATGTTTTTGTGTTTTACACAGACTTTGATTACAGCTGTGGTGCCCTGGGAAAATTGGTGGTCTACCACTTTACACACATTCTTCAGTGGTAAGGCATGGGATCTGCTGCTCTTGGGAGACATCTGTTCTGGTGGTGAAGCTGAGAGCCGCGAGTTAAAACTTGCTCTCTGTTCATTCCTACTCTGCAATTGCAACAGTAGCAGCAACTCTATATCAGGTCAGCAGAAACACTTCGCTTTTTCTATTCTCAGTGTGTCTAGGTCTTATTTTAGCAGCGCTGAAACATCAGCAAATTAGGCTAAAGTACTGAAATGGGGAATGTGAACAGCTGAAAGCCAAATATGCTTTCCTTTGACTTAAAATATCTTCTGGTTGAGTTACAAGCTATGGGAAAGAGACACTTGTGGAAATTCAGGAGTACTTTCAGCCTCTCCTGTAGTTCCCATCAGCATTCCCATTTTGGCTTGGCCAGGCTGCACATTGGCAGAAACTGCACTGGACTTTGCAAGTGTTTGGAGTTGTGGGGAAAAGCAGCCCAATGTGGGGGCAACATGGGTCAAAACAGCCAGGAGCAGACCTTGGACTTCCTGCATCCCAGTCCCTATCAGGTTATCCTGCCAGCAAAACCCCACTCCTTAAACACTCTCCACATCCAAAAAAGCCTTCCACATTTCAAAAACCTACAAATGGTAGCAACTTCTAGTACACAGACTCAGTAGCTGAGTAAATCCAGGTTGTCTTGGGCAAATCATGCAAAAGAGGACCCACAGAGATAGGATTGTGTGACTTCAGTGAGGCTACCATCTGAAAGTAATCTGTTCAAAGGCTCTGAAACAGAACGGTAACCTGTCTTGAGGGCAAAAGATACTGAGACATCAGTAGCCAGTATTTGTCATCATATAGTATTTTATCTAGACCAAAATATCACAACTTAGTTAAACATTAAAACTGCAATAACCACACTATCCATGGATCTTAAGGTGCCCAGAGTTAGGCTTTTCAGAAACAGATAAAAGAACTGCCTATGCTGTATGTTGAGCTCCATGTACTGATAGAGACATTCATGTAAAAATTTAGGCTGCATCTGCTAATCTCCAAAACCAACTAACTTTTGATAGGGTTTTTTTGGTTTTTTGTGGTGTTTGGGTTTTTTTTAACACTTTTAAGGACTTTTGAACCAATTTTACTTACAGTCCTATCTAATGTGGGCACTGCTGAAAATTTTCTACTTACAGCAATGCTGCATTTGACTCTCTGGCATTGTAGCAGCTGAAATTGCAGTTCACTCAAGGCAAACAAAATGCAAGTTAATGCTTACTGTGGAACTTTCAACACAAAAGCAACAGACTAAAATATTAGTGCTGCTTCCCCTGAATCATCATTTTAATTTAAAAATGCACACCAGAATTCCAATCTAAAGGCAACCTCTATTTTTCCTGACATTTTTACATTATTAACTCATTTTTCTCAGTGTGCTCTTTGTTTCTCTTCAAAGTATCAAGAAAGTTCCTTTTGGTTTGCATCTTTTTTCCTTTCTGCCTTATTCCAGAAGACTGTAAGCTACCCTTTGTTTGTGCAGCAGTGTGTTTTCTGTGCTCTTTGGGGAAACTGTGCCCAGATCAATTGCAGGAATGATTCCCACTACAAAATTTCACAGCTACTACACTTTCATCATGACATGAGACAAGCAGCCTAGAATACTAAATCAAAAATCTGATAGCTGGATAACAAGTGTAGTGAGAACAAGAAAAAAAATGGCTATTAAAAAAGAAGCATTTTATTAGGAGCTGATTTGTGAAACTTCTTGCTACAACACTGCTAAGAGCCAGAACTAACTATCAGTCAGCAGATGACTAGAATATTAGGTTGATAACAAATGCAATGTGGTTTAAAACCAGTGTATTTTGAAAGGGAAATCAAATCCAGAATTGCTTATCAAGCTGTGATTGTGAACTCCCAGGCAAAGCTTTATTGTTTTGAAGGTACTAATACGTACTTCAAATAATTTTTTCAACCAAAAAATAAGAATGCTTCATACAATTTGTAAGGTTTTATGTATTATGAAATTTCACTAATCATCTTTTAACTAATCATCCTATTTCTGCAGCCACACAGCAAACAATCCCAGTACTGCAGAGTTCACATTAAAAGAACAAGAAGGTGAGAAGACAAGAAGGTAGACAAAGAAGCACCTTCATAGAAGGATGATTTGAAAGCTGCCAAGACTTGATCAGTAATGACACTTACAGAATGTCTGCTTATTGATCTACTCCACTAAATAAATTCATTTAGCTTGTTTAGGTTAGAGTTTGTTTTGCAAGTAGTGTTACTGACTTGTTGGAAGAGAATTGTTGAAATTCCTGGATAGATTTGAAATGTGAAAACTCCAAATACAACTTTAAATGTCCCTTCTTCCATATGGTCCCTGTTTTCTGAAAAGTGCCATCATCCTTAAATGGACTCACATATGAATGTGGAGATATGTGCTTTCAGAATATTTGAACTGAGGTTTGGCAATTAATAACATGTCCAGTAAAAGATATATTGAAGATGTTGCTTGAAACAGACATGTCCAGGGCTCTTGTCACTTCACTGTCATCATACACCAGATACAAAATGGACATCTGCTGTGGACATACGTACATAGGTTTATGCATACTTGAAGTACACTAGAACAGCTATAAAACCACACCATGACCACCTTTCTTCATTCGAGTGATCACCTGGGCACTGGAATCAAGAAACACCTTCGTCTTTTGACAACTCTCAGCTTGAAATATTTTATCAGTCTTTAAAAAGTATATTTTTCCACTATAGGAGCAGTCTAAAATGTGGATAAAATTAACTTGTCTGAAAAGACCTCTTGCAACCACTGTCTCCATAGTTTTGTTGGGTGCCCAAGCTGCAAATGTTGTAATGCCCATAAAGTTAGAATAAATAAATTGATCATCTAAAGAAATCAACAAAAAATGTAGAAAAAGGGAGATGATTTTTCTTTTCTGTGAGCAAAGAGTAAACAATCATATTGGGAGACATGAAGAAGAGATGCATGTTTTTCATTAGTTGTATCTGTTTGTCTCTTTACAATTTTATAAAGAAAGCAAAGTTCTTCCATCCTTACAAGCGTCTCAGACTGTTGTGATGTGAAGAGTGGTCTCTGGCAGAAGCAAGCCTCAGCTGTGGAACTTCTTCACTTCAGTAATTGATTCAAACCTCCTAGGGGACATCTGCAAGGTTCTAGTTCTGCACAAGAATAATTCAAGAAAAAGTAGTCTTATATTGTTAAATTAATAACCTGACACGCTGCCGCCTTCTCCATTTGTGCAGATGGCCTTGCTACAGGGTTACCATCATTTTAATGCATGATGAAGAAATACGTAGAGCACAGAGCTACAATAAGCTCGTGGTATGTGCCCTTTGTAAACCAGTTCCAGCCTCTAAGGGAGCCTTTTTGTTTCCATTCCTGACACACCTAGCAGTAACTAACCTAACTATATGAGAACACTATTTATCATGAAGTTGAGGATACCTACAGCCTTGATCCACAAGTTATTCTCCAGTACAGGAGAAATACACCAGAGAAAGTTGGAGAAAGATGAAAAGCCTGCTTAAGTACTAAATTAAGATGTAAGTTTCCAAAGTTAAAGCATTCAGCCTCTTCCCAAATATCTTTATTTAAAAGAGTGGGTGACTGCTTAGTTTTGAAACAATTGTGTCTTGTATTCTCTTCCAGTTTTCAGAATTGGAATACACGCAGAAGCTTAAAATGTAGACACACTGACAGGGAATTTCAAAGCAGTCTAGAAGATTAAAAATCATTTTTCACTAAAATCAGTGGAAGACAATGTCAATCATTAAGACTGCTTTGTAAATCAAATTAAATTTTATCCCAGGAACTTGTGACTCGTAGGTTTAATTAATTCTATCTCTTCTGAATGCTACTTACCAAACAAGGCCTTTGTACATTAGAGGTGCAAAACATAAAGATTATTTAATAATTAGATGCACACCAGAGATACCAGTCTAATAGTAATGTCATCTTGAGTGAGGCTTGTATCTGGTATGCAATACAATGTAGAACAGTTCTCCAGTTTGTATCTTACAGTGTTAAAGCAAAAAATAATGCCATTAGAGAGACACAAATAGAAAGTCAGTGGAATTTGCATCTTCTTCAGGAATTCTGATTAAGATTTTTTCAGCATCTGCTGTCTGTAGTACTAGTCTTTGAAAAGCACTAAAGGGAATAACTTTCTTGTCATGACCCTGAGCAAGGAACCAATGGGGATACCTTTTCCATGAAAGGGGTATGACAGTGTGCTTGTGTGCCTGTGATTGTAGTACTGGAAGTGTGACCACAGAAAAAGAACAGTCTTAATGATCCTTGGAAGAAATCACTTTCACATATGCAATGCAGGATCTTCACATAATACATACCTGTGTTCAAGGCAAAGTCTTGGCACTTTGTTGCCTGCCTCAGGCTGTAAAAACTTAATGAATTCCCTAGATAACAAAAGAAGTCAGATGTACTAATTTGAGCATAGTGTAGACTGATCCAAAATTCACATTGAATTTTCAGCATGAGTTCAGAAAGCAGCCAGTTATTTTTGTCTCTTCTTTGTGACTCTGCCACTCTCTGAAGCAGGAACCAAAAGGCCAGGAGATGATTTCTGTGTGGAAGGTTTCCAGTTTTTGTCAGGTCAGAGGACCAGAAATGGCATACTGTCTAAAAATACATAATTTCATTTGGTTTTTTGGTTGATTTGGCTTTTGGGTTTGGTTTGGGTTTGGTTTTTTATTGTTCTTTTTGGAATTGTTCGTTTGTGTTATAAATGCAATGGCAAATATCGGATAAATAAAAGACAATTTATTAATAACAAAATATCGAACACCAGAAAAATGAGAAAGCCACAAAAATAGGAAATTGTCAGCGCCGCGCTGGGTGGATAGGGGTCCACACCGGGGTACAAGACTCCCAAATCCATGCCGATGCAGCTTTCAGTCCAACATTTTATAGGGTTTTTCTGCCCTTAGGCAGTCCAGGTGTCCAGGATGGGCTGAATAGTCCGAATTTCTTTTCGATGGCCTTCCCGGATCTCGTCAGGTCTCATTGTCTCATTCCGGGAAAGCTTTTTCTTATGTCAATTTCACGGGTTAGTCTTATGTTGATTTCATTTTGCTTGTTGCGCCAGAGAGTTGATGAGATCGGCATCGTTGTCACGAAGGAATTTCTTCCTTGCATTGGCAAGGAAGTGATTCTTATCGAGGTTGGCCAGTGTCTTTGTCTAGCTTGATGATGTTCATCCTGTCTTTGCAACTGAGATTGGAAGGCTGGGGGGGAACGATTAGCCCTATACTGGATTTCACAATTTTTATTAACATTATTCCCATTACACATCGGATTATTATTTTATACACGAATTTTTACCCAAAATTTATCACCGTTTGTTTGTTTGTTTTTGTTTTGTTTTGTTTTGTTTTGTTTTGTTTTGTTTTGTTTTGTTTTAAGGCTGGCACCATTGACTCGCAGGCTCAAAACTACATGACAGGGCTCAGGAAGATATCAGAAAAATGGACTGTGAGAAATAGACCTGACCCGACCTGATTCACTCTTTCAAAGTACTGTTAAGGCCTGTTTGAATTGATACATTTAACTCCTCTTTATCACAGAGATAAAATCAAAATTCTAGTTCTTATGTTCCTATAATGTGCTGAAATTGAGGTGGACTGGTTTAAATGTCCATTGTTAAATTACAGCCTTGATGGTGACAAGCTGCAGAGACCTCTCTGGGCAACCCGTCCACTGAGGAGGAAGGTAATGATGCCATAATCTTCCTAGCTATTTAACCTTAGCTGAAAGCTTGTCATTAACAAAGGCTGCCCTTTTAGACTGGAATGGACTCCTTAAAACTTTTTTGGCAAATCCAATGGCAAATCCAATTGCAAATCCAATGCCAATCCCATAGATCTTCTTTTAGGAGCGTAAGGATAGGAGAAAACAGAATGGTCTAAAGGATCTGGTAACAAAAGGATGTTTAAAAAGTATTAAGTTATCTTCTGGTCATATATGAGGGAAAAAGAAAACAAAGATCACTGCGTGATCACAGCAGGAGTCAAAAACGAATATTCAGATTCTGGCCCCACTAACATTCTGGAACACTCATTTATTTTCACCTTTCTACAGCTTTTGTCTTTTGGACTGCAGACAACTTATTTATTTTCTTTACAATCTCACTTCAGAAGAAAATCCAGTATATTAACCCAAACCTCAGTAGTAAATATTTTAGCGTTTTTTAAAGGAATATCATTTCAGCTATGTACTATAAGTGGAGAATGATCATAAGGCACAAAAATAGAAATAAATACCACTAAAAGCAGTTTTCCTGCTGCAGTCTGGGTTGTTTAAAAAGAGAGAGAAATGCTAGAACCTACAGGAACGAAGCTTCAGTTTTAAAATCCAAAGTGAAAAAATGTACACTTTTCCCTCTTTTTCTTGGCAGAATGAATACCCAAGCCAGTTTTAAGGTACTGGAGGGGCAAGAGCCTCCTATGTATAAGTGTTACAGTTGTCAGGAACAATGAAACTCAACGCCACAAAATGTTACAAATGGGGTGGATACAACCCAAGTCCTCGTGTACAGGCAATTCTCAGCTCCTTAACAGCTACAGAGAGATGCAGAAGTAAGGGGTGGTGACCTATTTCAGTGGCATAACTTTGCCGTTAGAATGTAAATTCAACATATATTCGCTTTTTAGTGAAGAGAGTTGTCCTATTCACAGATATGTCTCTGTCCTGCACTGTAATGCTGGCAGTATTATTTGTTCTCATCATTTCTCTCTGGCTCAGGTGGATGTTAAATGTCAAGGGAGGCACTGAGAATAGAAAGTGAAAGGTAACGACAAGTCAGGATTTTCTTTTTGTGTCATTTCAGAGACTAAGGGAATTTGGGAAAAGTTATCTTACTTTCTCCTCTGCAGGTCATCTAATCCCACTCTGCGCCCCAGGAGCTGGGCTAGTGACAGAATCACAGAACCAGCTAAGTTGGAAAAGATGTTTGAGGTCGTCAAGTCCAACCGATTACCTAACACCACCCTGCCAACTGGACCATGGCAGTGAGTATTATGTCCAGACTTTTCTTTAACACCTTCAGGAAAGTGGTTCCTTCACCTCCCTGGGCAGTCAATCCAATGCCCAATCACTCTTTCTGTGAAGAACTTGTTTCAAATGTCCAGCCTCCTCTGGCACAGGAGACTCTGCCCTCTCATTCTGTCGCTGGTTGCCTGGGAGAAGAGATTTACCCTCACCTGGGTACAGCCTCCTTTAAGGGAGTTGTAGAGAGTGATAAGGTCCCGCCTGAGCCTCCTTTTCTTCAGGCTAAACACCCCCAGCTCCCTCCACTGCTCCTCACAGGACTTGTGTCCCAGACTCTTCACCAACCTTGCTGCCCTTCTCTGGACACGCTCCAGCATCTCAACATCCCTCCTGAATTGGTGCACCCAAACCTGAACACAGCACAAAGGTGTGGCCTCACCAGTGCCCAGTACTGGGAAAAATGACCCCCCTGCTCCTGCTGGCCACACCACTCCTGATCCAGGCCAGGATGCTTTTTTCTTTCTTGGCCACCAGGGCACACTGCTGGCTCATGTTCAGCTGCTGTCACCAGAACCCCCAGGTCCCTTTCCTCCTGGGCACTGTCCAGCCACTCTGTCCTAGCCTGTAGCACTGCATGGGGTTATTGTGGCCAAAGTGTGGGACCTGGCATTTGTTCTCATTAAACTTCATATTGCTGGACTCAGCCCATCTATCCAGCCTATCCAGGTCTTTCTGCAGAGCCCTCCTGCCTTCCAGCAGATCCACACATGCTCCCAGCTTGGTGTCATCGGCAAATTTGCTGATGGTGGACTCGATCCCCTTATCCAGATCATCAGTGAAGATGTTAAATAGAGCTGGCCCCAGCACAGACCCCTGGGGAACACCACTGGTGACTGTCCCCAGCTGGATGCAGCACCATTCCCCACCACCCTCTGGGCCATCCAGCCAGTTCCTAACTGAGCAAAGAGTGCTCCTGTCCAAGCCCCAGGCTGCCAGCTTTGCCAGGAGTGTGCTGTGGGAGACAGTGTCAAAGGCCTTGCTGAAGTCCAGGCAGACAACATCCACAGCCTTCCCTGCATCCAGGTGGGTCAGCTGGTCACAAAAGGAGACTGGGTTGGTGAGGCAGGATCTGCCCCTCCCAAACCCATTCCAGCTGGGTCTGATCTCCCAGCTGTCCTGGGGGGGCCATGTGATCACACCCAAGATCATCTGGTCCATAACCTTGCCAGACACTGAGGTCAGGCTGACACATCTGTAGTTTCCCAGATCCTGCAGCTGGTAAGCAAGCTGCAGTGCTAGCAGTCAGCACTGAAATCCCAAGAGAAGACAGACTGCTTCCTCCACCTGGGTATCTTCAAATAACCCAGCTACCTGGCAAGGAAAAAAGGGAGAAAAGAGAAGAAAATACATAATTTTCTTATTTCTTCTTTTCCTTTTTCTTCTTCTTCTTCTTCTTCTTCTTCTTCCTCTTCTTCTTCTTCGTCTTCTTCTTCTTCTTCTTCTTCTTCTTCTT
This sequence comes from Zosterops lateralis, assembly GCF_965231275.1. Classification (NCBI taxonomy): domain Eukaryota; kingdom Metazoa; phylum Chordata; class Aves; order Passeriformes; family Zosteropidae; genus Zosterops; species Zosterops lateralis. The sequence goes on along the minus strand of NC_139800.1, from coordinate 53,727,583 downwards.
CTTCTTCTTCTTCTTCTTCCTTTTCTTCCTCTTCTTCATCTTCTTCTTCCTTTTCTTCCTCTTCTTCGTCTTCTTCTTCGTCTTCTTCCTCCTCCTCCCCCCCCCCCCCACTTCAAGGAAAGTCACAGCAAACAGCATCTTTAGGGCTCCTCATCTGAAGGCTTTGGAAGGAGATGCTCTGTGGCTCACTTCTTAAGTTACTGCCAAGGACATCAGTAGCAGCCAAGTTACTGCAAGTTGTATAAACCTCTGGCTAGCATGAGGCTGTTTTAACATGGTAGTGGGGCTGGCAGAACAGCATGTCTGAAGAAAACAATTGCTTCTAATCCCTCATTCAACCCAAATCACCTACAAGCAACTGTTTGTGCACAACAAATATCATTTGGCCAGATTTCTGGTCTGTGGAGTCTCTCAAGGGTCCCTACGACTACCAGCATCTGGTGGTCTGTTGAGAGGAGGTGTCATAAATCTGTCAGACCCTCTAGTCAGAGGACTTCTCAGTGCAACCTTCCCATGGCTGCAGAATGAAACCAAGCAAACATGGAAAAACTTCATAGACTGCATTTAATAATAATATATGGCTTAACTATTCATAAACCTGCGGTCTTAGAAGGTTTAAAACAAAACCCTGTGCTCTGGCTTTTTATTTCTTAAACAATGCTGTCTCCTGCTGTGTGTGTTTCAACTCCATGTCTTGATAGCAAGTGACAAACAGAAAAAAAAAAAAAAAAAAAAAAGAAAAAAAAAAAAAGGAAAAGGGGAGAATATCTTCAGTTACTCAAAGTTTGATACAAATATTCTTTTCTATAAAGGAAGAATAATCTTTTGCACTTAGAAAACTGGACTCAGAGGTATAGGTTGAACTCTGCCACTGCTCTCTTGTTCAACGTCAGACATATAACCTATAGTTTCACCATCTGCATTTTCTAGGCGCAAAGTACTGTGAGGGAGGGAGGGGAGATTTCCAAGCCTTTTCTTGCCCTCTTACTCAGACTTGGTTTTCCCAGCAGCCCATACTGCCTAGGGGCTGTGCCCATGAAAACCCATGCAAGGGAGAATGGAGACTAAAGAAAGCGTAGTGGTGATAGAATCTGCTACCCCACAGAAGGGTGAGGGCACGTATTTGGGTGTTTAACCTCTCACTTTCACTATTGCTAGTCATGAGTGACAACGTATTGGGCACCTCCCTCCACCAGCCACACTGAGTGTGAGTGAAGGGCTTGGAGAACAGTCCTCCTCATACAGCCACTACTTACTGGGTTAATGTGTCCAGGCAGGATGAAGGCAACTGTCCTGGAGTGATATCTCACTGGGGTGAGGATCTCTGCAGCTCACAACCATGAGCTCCAAGAGGCCCAAGCAGAACCTATGGTGTTGTAGGCACTCCATATCCCAGCAGCAAGCTGTCTGGGTACAGGTGAGAGAAGGACAGGAAGAGGCTTTTATGTGGCAAGGGAAAACTACAATCAAAACTGCAGATGGAGTAGTCTCTCCTGGAAATTTTGGATGGTGACACTGCCAGAAATTTTGAAGGGTGTGTTGTGTGAAGGCATGGTGTTTGAGGAAGTTCAAAAAATGAGCATGAAAAGTTTAGATTACCTATTCATTCATGAACTATTTTAATATAGCCAGACTCTGGTAAGGAAGGTAAGGGAAGATTAATCAAACCTCAGAATTTTGATTTAGAAGAAAATAATATGGTTCAAACATGCTGTAGGCATGGATACTTGACAATATTGAGGATGCCAGAGCAGTGTTAGTGCAGCACAATGCAACATGTTGGCATGTGGTAATTTTAAGAGCCAGAAGTATCTCCTCTTAAACAATCTGAAATGCAAATGTGAAGCCTGTTTTCCCTCCTTTCTCTGTGTTTCCCTGACAGCCACTGCCAGGATCCAACCAGTAACTTGTCACCTCAAAAATGTGTTGATGCATTTGTAATGGCTGAGGTGCTAATCATGACTATCCTGTGTATGTGCATGCCTTTCTTATGCAGTCTTCAAGGCAAACTTGGTTTCTTAGACTAAATCAGTCTACCACCAGCCAGGAGGATGGGAAGCCAAATACTTCCTAAGAACAAGATTCTTGACATCATGCAGGTGGGTTCTTATAGTATGCAGTGCAATGGCAAAAAAAATAACCTGGTTAGCTTGACCAAAACCAAACACAGGTGACTATAAATAGAGCTTTTCCTAATCCAGTTCAGCTGCATGGCAAGGACAAGAACCTGATTTTCACCACATAACTAAGCTGTCTCATTTAAAATCCAGACTTACACACATACATAGCTCAGAGTGCTTTCAGGATCTTCTCCAGCACTGAACAGGGTCTATAGATTGTTTCCTACACTCTTTTCCAAAGAAACGAAAATAAAAATCTGTTTTGCATGGAAATGGCATACAATTTACACATTATTAGGATTTAGCAGTTCTTGCTTTTTAAAAAAATTGCTGTAAAAAGAACAGCTTTTGAACTGACATTTGAAGAAATAAAAGGGACATTTTTTCTTTCTTTCCATTTTTAGCTACTGAACAAAGTATACTAAACCTTCTAAACCTTCAAAACCTACTAAATTCTTCTAGAGTCTCCTTGCTCTTCCCTAAACATTCCACTCTCTCTTGTTTTATGAGTGTCTTCAAAATTTGGAAACATCACCCTGGTCTCCTGCCCTAAAAGTAAGGAAAAAAATTTTTGAATTTAACACAATTTCTTAATTTTTGAATTCACGTCCCTTACCAACCTCAAAAAATATTCTGGAAACAAAATCTTAACCAACACGGATGAAAAATATGTTTAAAAATGGAGTGGTAAAGTAAATGCTTTTTAAAAGTACATGCTTTATTTCATTCAAAATCCTTTCACTAACTAAATGTCTTATAGTGGCTGTCTGCTGCAGACTCCATCATGGGTAAGTCACCTTAATAGAGGTCATTTCACCTGGGTATGCTCTATGAAATGCCTTGGTAAAGGACTTCAACCACATTGCATGAGAGGCTTCAAGCTATATGGGAGAAAGCTACATGTAGAGAAACTATTGGCTATTACTGTTGCATGACTTCCAGCCTTTCCTCAGTGCGAGTCAAGAGTAAGAAACTGCTGTGCTGCAGTTGCAGATGCAACCTCTGTCATTCCTATGCAGTCAAACAGTCAACAGAGCTGATCTATGTTTCCTTGGCAAACTAAACTGGAGGGGTGCACAGCCCTGCAGCATGTTTCCTCAGGAATGCTGCAGCACTCACTAGGGATGCACCCTGCTCATCTCCTGCTGGCAAGAAGCATTGCAGTTAAATTGGAGAGAGAATAAACAAGGGAGTGGGGGGGAGGGAAAACAGTGTCCATCTCTGTACCAAAATTGAGATACTCACAGCCATTTTTATATATGACCGTCTGTAACACACTTAAATATATGCTTAAATGTCTTTCTGAGTGGATGTCATACAGAAAGAAAGAGGGGCTGGCCTAAAGTGATGCATATTACACACAACTTTGGTAACATGTAATGTGACTACAGGTTGTGGCATGAACAGGCTGCCCATTCCAGCTCCACCAAGCCCTGGAGCATAACCCTTGTCTTTGCTGGTTATAGCCTGTAGCAGAATTCTTCCCCTGGGCAAGGCTTAACAGCAAAACATGAGAAGGGTATTGAAGGGATTTAATTGCATAGCTATCAAGCCTTAGTAGCAGTTGCCCATATATGTTCTCAGAGCACATGTTGGAGTAGAGATGTTGGAATCCTATGTGAGGTATCTCAAAACCAGCTGCAGTAATACAAGTAGCAATGCATGGACCTTTACATGGTAATGGAAAATAAAAAGGAGAGATTTTGAAGAAAAACAAGAGAAAGAAACCAAACAGGCTAGAAGGAAGCTGCTATTCAATAAATTACTTAAAGCTGAAAGACTGAAAGAGTATCCTTGAATGTAGCTGCAATTGTTGCATTTCCCTTAGCTCTGATCCCCCCCATTGCCCACTTACTCATACTGTCTTACTTTGGATATAGCAATAAAACTTTGCCTTTTGGCCACAATGACTACTGGAATTATATAATGTTCTTTTTAGATGACAAAGGATCTCTTTCACAGAGATAAAGCTGAGCAAGAAGTCACTTTGACATGCTGTCATGAGACAAGGAGACTGCACCAGTAAGGAAAATGGGACCAAGAGGTGAAAACACCTGACAAAGCAGCTGCCTTGAAAAACAGCCTGCAGCAAGCAACATGTCCTGGAACTGGGATGGAGGTAGAGGATGTCTAAGCAAGGAGACTGAGATGTGGAAAACTAAAATTACAAGCTAGGTAACCTTTGAAAGGGCAGGCACATGGCATGAAAACAGGATGACTTCCAGATCGCTTTTCTTCAAGATAATGGAGTTTCCCTATCTTAGCAGGAAGTTATCACATCACAATTATATACTGCAAAATGCACTTCTGCATAGCAGCCTACATGCAGGCTACATGCAGGACAGCCCCATGATGTCATAGTGAGCCCCCCACCCACCATTTGGCATGGTGGCTGCTCTGGCTCAGAAACACTCCTCCACTGGGGCAGCCCTGTGCTCTGCCATGCAGTGGCACCCCATGGGACAGGACTGGGAGGGGGTGCGGGGACTTTGTTGCTGTCTTTGAGAAAAGGAAGCAGACAGACAATCATATAAGTTAAAATAAAAGTGTGAAGAGTTTGCATGCAAAACCAACGCCAACCTTGAAATCACGGGTACCCTTGTGATACTGGCTCAGGTATCCCTTCACTTCCTCACCTGCCTCCTTCTCCTCCATTTATAACACTAGATTCTTCAGCGAGACTGTTTGTACACACAGCTTTATCACTTTGAATGTCTGATATCAATACATGCAATGTATGCAGGATGTGTGGACACCTTACTTCTCCCTCCCCATCCAGATGATCTTCGTCACTCCTGTTAAGGGCTGCCCTGCAGCAGCAGCCTTTTGCAGCGTGCCATGTTACCGCTGCACTCAAAAGTGTCCGTGCAGCTCCTCCAGAGTCCGCGCTCTCCCTCCTCCTGGCAGCCCTGTCCTTTCCCGTATCCAAACCCGCTTCAGCTGGGTCTGCAGCCACCGCCTGCCTGTCTGCCGCAGCTCCCTCCCTGCGCTATGTGCCACCGTCCTTCCCTGCGCGCTGTTGCTGTGGCACAGCTGTCTGCCTCCTCTGCTGCAGTCCGGCAGGTTTATATTACTGTGCACATCGCTGATGTCGAGCTCCTGTCGTGACCCAGCACCCCATAGGAGGAGCAAATGAGCTGAGACGTCAACGCAAAAAATTATAGCCATGCGAGCTATCCCTCTGCTCAGCTGCTTGGAGAGTGCCTACATGGTTTGTGTGACAGCACCAGCACACAGAAGCAGCACTGAAATGCAGTTAGCAATACAGCTGGGAGACAAGCAGCCAGGCAGGCACTGGTCCAGTGACTAAAATGATCGTACCGTGAGCCAGCCTGCAGTGCCTCCAAAAGTGGCTGACTGCTACACAGAGCTCGGTTTTCTTTGCAATTACTCCAGTTTCCCCCCGGTGACTGCAGTGTGCGCTCCGTTTTGGTTTTGTTTGCCTTTTTATTTCTCCCTCCCACCCATCGGTCTCCCCCTCTCTCCTGCCGTGTCCTTCTCTCCAGGATGGCGGAAGCAGAATTGCACAAGGAAAGGCTCCAAGCCATAGCAGTAAGTCAGTTTCCTTTTACTTGTTCTTTTGTCCTTAGCCGTGGGTTCTTGGAGGGAAGGGGGGATTCCAGCACACAGGCTGGGAAGCGCCCGGAGATCCTGGCTTGTGCAAAGTTGTGTGTGGAATTCCCTGTTCGGGAAATGAGTGGTAAAAGTCTGCTTTGCGGGATTTGGCGGAGAAAGAGGGCTCTGAGGAAAAGCGTTGAGCTGACACGTGCAGAAAGAAAAATGTGAATGCACAGTGGAATGCTTAAAAGATTGATGATAGGGAAGAAAAGGAACAAATAGGGAGGAGAGGAGATTGCAGGAGAAAATCAGTGCTGTGCTGAATATGTATTTTTTCCCAGTTGGAGGCTTTGCTTAGCTGATGAGCTAGTCAAGCAAAATGATCTGCTGCAGGATGGCTTTTAGTGAAGAAAATAATTGTGATATTGCTAATTTTAGGAAATTGAACACAGACACTGCATTATCAAAATTGTGCAATTGTTTGATCTACTAGTTAAACTGTCATCTCAGCTGAATAGCTGAGCACATGATTTCAGAAAAATTTCAGAAAAATTTCCTGCTGAGCTGCATTACTCCAGGGGTAAAATCTAGGCAGAATTGAGCCCTATTTTAGTTATACTTTTGTTTTCTCATTTAGTGGAGTATTAGGATTGAGCCATGAGCTCAGCTGGTGCAGACCTGAGAGGAATGTGGGTAGTGGCACCTGGTGAGGAAGGGGCCTGGGTGTTTAGGATCCACCATCATCCTGGCATATAGAAACTGCCAGCTCATCTTCTAGCATGTCATAGGCACTGTGTCAAAAGGCCTGTGTTTCTGTGGGCACTGCCAGTCGGACAGCCCCATACAGCCTGCCCTTGTTCCAGTGACACCCAGCTCTTCTTCCTCCCCATGGCTGAGATGTTGATGCAGCTGTGCCAGTCCCAGAGGGATGGCACAGTCTGTACGGGGAACCACACACCTGGAAGTCTGAAGGGAAACAGAAGATGGCAGAGCCCACATGGATTTAAGTTCTCTTCCCCAGTTCCCCCAGTGATCAACAGATGCTACATTTTCCTGTCACTGGAACAGGTTACAGATTTCTTTTGTAGTGTAACAGGAATGGCTGCTGCTTCTGCTGCTGGTGTTGCTCCAAGATATTTTTCTTATGTCCACTCTACTAATAGATCCATGGAAATTCAAAATAACCAGATTTAAAATAAATAGATTAGAGATTTTTCTGTCAGAAATATTAACTACAAAAGAGCAAATGGTATCATTTGATACGGGGAGGGGGAAATTAACCATTTAATTTTCAGGCAGTGGGAAACAGATGCATATTTTTAAGCAGGTTCTCAGTTTTCTATCAACATAGGCATTACCATATCTCAGGTGGAAACACCAAGAATGTTCCCCCAGAGGCAAACCTCACCACTGCTGATCTGGGACTCCTTTATGGCAGAACTGTACTGCAGAGCTGCTCTGTGCTGTGCTGCAGTGCATAGCTCTGAAACACTTCTGTCTCCACATTAAAAATAATAATAATAATAAAGTTTGCATTATTGTCTTTTTCTTTCAATTGCTATACAACAGAACACCAGACAACACTCATTTCCACATGATCTCCTGAAACCTTTCACCAAAGTAGATCCAGTGCTGTGGTTCTCAGTGCCCTGCATCTCACACCAATGAGGCCATTATGGATTTAATATTATCACCTGGTGTATTGCAGCTTTTACAGAAGGTTTATGCTGGCATAATAGAAGGCCTTGAGAGTCTGGACCTTCACGTTCTATACATATTTCCTCTTTGGTTTCTATTTCTGGTAATTCATAAAACATTGTAAACAATGTATGGAGTTAATTAGATTGAAAGTATTTTACTTCAGCATAAAAAAATATTCAGTCTTATTTTAAGCATTAGTGTGGGTCTATGAACCAGCTTGTTTGCTTAGCACTCTGCAGAGCAACAGGTTTTCCATATAAGCTTGTTAGTTGACTTTCCTCCTATGCTTGGGCTGTGCAAATGTTTGTCAGAATGCAGAGAAGTTAATTTCTAGCGTAAGCTTTGCTCCATCAGAATGAGTGGCATGACACAAGTTAGGCATTTCCCTCCTGCCACTGGTTGGCTAAAATAAGGTCAGTTCTCAAATGCTGTATGGCCTTTCTCAGAAGAAGAAAGAAATGGCATTTCAGTTCAGCTTAGTGTTTCATCTGTTTGAACACGCTGTAGTATCTCTCTCAGATTAGTAGAAGCATACCCCAGCATTTTGCAACCACACTGGTTGAATGCTAGACTTACAGAAAGAAATGCACTCACCACTGGGTTCTATACACTGTTCTCTGTACATTTGCTTCTATAATCACTATGGCAAATGAGTTTGCTGAGAAGTTTGCAGAGTAAATTTTCAGTGTGCATCACTCAATATACAAAGAAAACAAATCCAAAACCAGAAATACGAACTTTAACATCAGAAAGCTGACTGGTTTTGAAGCATTTCATTTTATACATTGTTACCTTGACTTATCACAGTTTTAATATTTGCTTGTCTGGCACAGAGGCAAGTGTCATAGGAAGAGGAAAAGAAGTAGTCTACTGTTAGGACATTATTCTAAACCTCTGAATGTGACTTAGCCACTTGTCTGCAGCAAATATATAGCCTCTCTGTGCATTCATGTTCTATCTGTAAACTGTGAATAATAGACTTTGCCCTTGTCTTAGAGCAGCATTAGGGATGCATGCAAAATTGAGCTGTACTTGGATGCCATGGTTTACCAGGGCAAGAAATAGCTAAACACATCTTTAAAATAGAATTTGTGATTCTAAAACCAGAGAAGCTTCAAATGTGTATGTTTTAATGTCATTGAAATGCTTAAGTTGTGATTTTCAGATCTTTCTGAAGCCTCTAAAATTCACACACTGACTGTAGAAAGACTCAGAGCACTGTGCAAATCTGGTTTGAGAAGTAGGAAGATGTGAGACAACTACTAAAAATTGGAATTCAGTCCTCTCTGCTGGGAGGAAAACATAAAGTCTGTGTCTTGGAGAGTTTCTATGATGACTAGGAGCAATTGGTTTTCTGATCCTTACTTGAACAGAGGTCAGATCACGTTTCCCAGCTTGGATGTCATGTGTGCTACAGACAGATACTGGTAAATTTTTCTGCCATGACATACTGCTCTTAACATCTGCCTGAGCCTGAATCACCACAGCATCCTTCTGCTGCCCTACCAGCAATAGAGCTGAGTGGTACCCACTCTTCATGCCATACGAAGATGCCTTCAGCAGGCACACAAGAGGTTAAAAGAGGAGGTCCGAAGCTATCTTCTCTCTGAGCTTGTTCCTGTATAGAGCACTTCAGTGTTTGTGTCTGCTTGTTTCCTGAAGGGGACTGGTGGGTAAAATTTTGGGTGAAAAAGGCAGCATTTTTGTGGCTTTAAAAAATATGCTGGCTGCAAGTTGCTCAGAAGTTGGTAATGTAAATAGTCCCAAGCTCCATGTCCTGGGGACAGGTGAGCTGACTTAATTTATCTTATTTTGGGTAAATAATGTGTGTGGCCCCAAAATTTGTTATAGGGCCCCTCCTCTATGATTGTAGAGATCCCCAGAAGACAGTGATCTAAACATAGACAAGCATTTACAAAACCCAAGTATTTTCTGTCCCTTATTTAGCAATCACAAAGCTGGGAAGTGGGTATCAATTGGTGCATCTGTAATATGAATGCACAAACAATGCAGTAAACATGTGTTACCCATGCATCAGGTGAATTAAATGCAATCATTGAGATGCAGCACTGAGGAGAAATTGTCAACTAAAAGCAACAACCAGCGCAGGAGTTGGAGGAGGTTTCCAGATTCAAGAGATGTCCAGCATACAGATTCAAGTGGGGAGCTACTATACTGATTCCTTAGCAGTTAAAAACAACAGCAATGATGGTCCCTCACTTACAAGTGCCTAGCTCAGAAAACCAGTAACTCAATTAAAATATCACTGACATTAAATTAGCCACACCAAAGATACCTCCTGTCAAGCAAGACCATTCTTGCTTTTTCAATGAGATGATGAATTTGTTGAGCTGTATCTAACATTACTTTGCTGTCATCAGGGGGTTGACCTACTATGGCAGGACAGTGGTGTTTAAAAATAGCCACCTTCTTTATCAGTGTGGTCTGCCTTACATGGATTAAGGACTGGCTTTCTGATAGGTCTCAAAAAGTTGCTATTTGTTTGGGGCACTGCTGTTCCTTAAGAGAACTTACAGGAAGCAGCTTTTCAAGATTTGAAGGTGTTGCCTAGTTGTAATTTGATGTAAATGGAAATGGCTGGTATGCAGGTAACATAAGAGTGGTGGAGAAGTTGGATATACTACATAAAGAGAGCAAATTGGATTATTTGGTAAACTGGATCTTCCATTTAAAGAAGTACTTCACACTTGTGTACAGCTAGCATTAAGAGAGGCCAGTATGGGTTTGTGCATCCAGATTTAAGGTAGTATGGGGCTAGCACCACAGAAGAGGTCTGAGCAGTGCTGCTTTTGACAAGGAACAAGAGCTAGTGTGGGCGGTAATTCAACAGGGGCAAGGAGAGGCATCCTTGTCCGGCACAGGACATTAGTTTCACACCAGTTAAACCTACACCAGATGAGATTTTAGAGTCCTCCCAAGCGGGAGCTCTGTGCATTCATGTTTATGTATAGCACCACTCTGATTCCTCAATAAGTGTGAGAGAATACTAATACAATTACAATAGTAATAAAATCTTTTGGAAAGACAGTACCAGTACAATTTCAGCATCACAGTTGCTGGTAAACTAAGCATTCTGTATTTCCGAGTTGGACATTCAACAACTGCAGTGAGCATCATGTGGTGTCCATAGATTTCAGAAAATTTATTGACAAAAGAGATTATCCCTTCTGCCTCTTCACACCCTACCCCCCAACAGCTGTTACTTGACAAAATGAAAACCCATGACTAGTAGTATATTATATCCAGGACCATTTTACTGTAACTGCTCCACAATTTTTGTGAGTCCTTCTAGAGATCATTGTCATGAAAATTAGAACATGAGAAATTAGGCGTTGAGAATCACCTAGAAAGATACGGTGATTTAATCAACAGTTTACTATTGCTGTGATAGCTTAATATACTTGTTTCCAATGTCCTCATTTAGGAAGTAATGCTTTGGTCCTCTAAGTTAAGCATGGGATCAAATCCATCTCAATCCAGTTATCTTCAGACCAAAAACTGCAGGGAAAAATAAAAATGCAGCAAGATATGGAATAAACAAGCCAGCTATGACTTTTCTGCTTGGAAAATAGGTGAATGAGAAGAATCTGCAGAAGGAATGAGTGTCGTGGAGAGAGAGAATAAGTAAATACTACTTACATGTTTTGGCATAAGGATTAATAGGTGTCTAAGGAAGGTAACAGTTGTGTACAAAACAAATGCAAAAAATTTAGTTCTCCCTGTAATGAGTTGTTAACCTGTAAAGCCCCATTCTCCAGGCCCTGGTGAATGCTGAAGAGTGCACGTGGGCTTGAGAACAAACCAGGCATGCTCATGGAAATGGAATCCATAAAGGGCTTTCTCATTAGATGTAATTTTTGAGTTGAAAATTACTAGAGGCTGGTAGAGAAGTTTTTTATCTGTTTGCCACACTCCCAGTTCTGCTTTAAGCACTGTAAAGCATGGGCTAGATGTCCTGATGAAATGCAGCCATCCTGTGTACTCAACTAATTCAAATTCCAGTGGCCAAATCTGGAAGTTTTGACACTAAAGAAAGCCACTGTTGCAATACTTATTTGAATTCAAACTTGTTTGAATATTGCTACATAGCTTAATACAATTTTCCCATTCCCATTTCTCCCTCATTATCTTTTTTGCTCTTATCTTATATTTATCATTTCATATTTATCATAGCTTACTTATCATATTTATGGCTCATATGGATTATGATTAATCACAACCATTCCTCTGCCATCTCTTTCCTCAGTGGTCCCAACATCCAATTACCTGAAACAGAAAAAAAATCCTTCTGTAGCCGTAGTTCTCCTCTTTTACATTCTGACTAAAAGACTTGAAGGCTAGTGAGACCTTATCATAGTAAGACTCTGGTGAGGAAGACTTGGCAGAGTTGAGCCTGCATCCTGCTGCCAATATTTCCAGGGATGGATTCAGCAAGCGTAAACTAGGGGTTAGCACAAACAAAATCTAAATTAGATATGTACTCTGAGCATGACACGATTCTGTGAGATTCCTGTGAACCTCAGCACAAATCAGCCAGAAGAGAGAAATGATGTTTTACATTGCTGTAAAGGATGAAGAGAGGTTTCCCTGCACACAGATCTGCAGACCTACCCTGGACTGCAGCAGTACCATGAGTCAGCTTCATGGCAATTCTTACACAGAGAAATACATGCAAGCAGAGTTGTATTTAGCTGTTACTTCTGGAGCATATAAAGCACTGAGAGGTCATGCATAGGGTATGAAACATTACAGCCTTTGTCCATACTACAACAAAAATAAAGAAAAAAAGCCTAAAATATCTGAAAATTAAGATTACCTTCCCAAGTTTTATCTGTATTTTTGCTTTAGGAATGTTTAGATGACAGTAAGAGAAGCAGAAATATGAAGAAAAAATATTTCTGTCAAAGTATCTGTGAAAACTAGGTAAAAAAAAACTAGAGAAACAGAAACCAATTTGCTCTTGAGAATTTTCTAGACAGTTTCCAGACTTACCCAAACCCAACTGTTTAAATTTAGAATTGTTTCCACAGCACATTCCTAGCCCTTAACACATCACCAACATCTCTTGAGCACAGACAAGGCTGAGATACTAGATTTTACTTTGTGCCTTTCAAATTATATTTTGAAAAGGAACTTGGAAAAGGGTGGAAAGGTTTTGTGGGGATTTTGTTGTTGTTGTTTTGAAGTCTCTGGTTAAATAAAAACGTTGTGAAAGATCTACATTTTTGGAAACTATTGAACAGCTTTAGCCTGGAGTGTAACTTTTAGGACAGATTTTCCATACTATGGTATTAAGTGGGGTAGCTGTTCTTGTGAGATCAGACTGTGGGATTTACATGCCATGCTTAAATTAGAGGATTGCTGGGTAGCTAGGTTGAAGGTAAATTAAGCCTGAAAGGGGTTCCACAGTGATACTCAGCCTCTCCTTGAGCTGTTCTGCTTTTTTCAGGAATCACTCCTTGTATCCTTGCTGGCTTTACAAATACTGTTTTATTCTTGCACAAATGAAGTGTATCCTTCTTGCAGAGCACAGTCACCAGCAAGATGGTTCATCTGCCAAGTGTATTTGGTAAAGTACTGGACTATGCACCTCTAGTAAATTATTAATTATTATCCTTCCCTGTCCCAAATGGTGCATGAGCACATGCTGATCCTGTGTGTGCTGGGGCACTGGTTGGACTGAGGATGCCTTTCAGAAGCAGGACTTGGAACCAAAGGGATGCTACACCTGTCTCTGGCTGTAATTTCCTAGAGTAGAAAAGCATCTTCTGTTGCAAATTCTGATCAGGGAAAGCCACGTGGTTGCAAGGGTTAACATCACCCACCAAGTCGGGTGGCAGTGAAATGGGGTATGGCTTTTTGGCAATTGCACACCAAATCTGTGTAGTTCTTGACACACAGATGCTTTTTGTTACTTAGCTGACTTCCAGTGAAATTAGATGCTGGAGACATGTAAAGCTTTCTTCCTCTTGGCCAGTAAAAACAAGTACTCTCTGTGCACAAAAAAAGGCCAGCAACCAATGCAGTTCGGAGAGCTCTTTTTGGAAGGAGACAGACCTGCCCTCATCTATGAGTTGCTGCCCCTTCCAGACAGCACACAGCTCAGGTTGTTGATTTAGGCAATGCTCAGACTGTTTTAATTTGAGCTGCCAGGGTAATTTGTCAGGATCCACAGACAACAGCAGGGTGGGGCTCAGCCCCTCTGCAGTTCCTAATAATAGCAGTCACTTACAATCCGCTGGAGATTTGGGACAGCAGAGATGTGTTCAGATATTTCCAAAAAATTACAAACCTTGAAACAAAGCCCTCGTTTTACCAGCAGAGGACTAAATAAAAGGTGCTTTCCAGTTTTTGGGGGCTATGTCATTGTCAGCTCTTCTGCTTCAGCCACGTTCCTTTGCCGTGCAGAGTTGCAAGCAGCACTGCAGTAGAGGGAAGTAACCTGGACAAGTAATGGCTGAGGAGACCCTTTTAAGAGGCTGAATATTGCAGACAGAAATTAGAAGCCAGGTTGCCATGTAATTTATGGCTGGAGGAGGGGGCGCTGAGCAGCCCGCGGCGCTGGCTGCAGTCACCCAGCTGCAGTCTCGTTAGGCACAGCAGCAGCCAGCGCGGGGCTGAGATGGCTCCGAGCGGGTGCGAGCGCCTGGCCATTGATTAACCAGATGAATGCCACTGCGGAATGACTGCACTTTCCCAGAGGAAGAGTGTATTATAAGCGCGTACACAACCCCTCCTTGTTAACCTCTCGTGGAATAGCTTTGCTCTCCACCACGTGCCAGGTCCTTGGAAAAGCTCCTGCTGCCAACGACGGGCTTTTAAAGGATCCCTAGTCATCCAGCTGTTTTCCATTTGGAGCATAAAGCAAGCATTTGGCATCCAAGGTGCCACTAAATTTACGATAACTGCAGCACAGGGAACTGGATTGTCTCGTATGCTGGCGTTGGTACAAAATTGCTATCTTGAATGTGTTGGCCAGTTCTGGCAGCTCTGTGCAGATAGTGTTTGAGAGTTAATCCTTTATCTCTTTTGAATCCTTAACTACATTGCCATAGGAAGTAAGGCTCAGTTGTTAGTCATGTATTTGTTCTTAATAAATATAAGCATATGCAAGCACTTGCTGCATGTCAGAGAAATAGGCTCCAGCAGAAGTCTGATTCAGCATTGAAAGCTGCATCTTTAAATACTGCTCCTTATGGTAGGGATACCTGCTGTATTAGCAACGTACATAAACGCATCCCAGCATCACCAAGATCTTAGCAAATTGTTCTGGTTAATGAAGTAACTTCTAACGAGACAGGAACCCACTATTTTTTTTTTTTTTAAATAAAATCGAGAACAGACTAATGTAACACTTTTAAGACCTGTGCCCCTGAATGAGTAAAACATTGAGAAGTACTGGTTCTTTATGCTAAATTTACAGTTGTTATTGCTAAGTTTCAAAATGTACAAGATTTAGACTAAAATACAATATAGACTATAGGATATAGACTATATAGGATGTCTGAAACTCATCTGTGAAATAGAGACCTGTTCACACTTTTCATGCTTTGGCTTTAGATTATTATTTAGATTGCCAGCTTCCTGGTTTCTTAAGGAAAAATAACAGAATTGGTTTATGAGTATTCGTTTCCTTATCATGTGTGACATTGCTTATGATGCTGATCCAAGATTTTGGTGAGACTAATGTATTGCAAACCTCCTCCTCTGTGAATTTGTCAGAAATTCACAGTGTCCCACAGTGTTCCAGAATCAATAAAGCTTACAACATAGGCACCTCTTTGCTTCTCCCCCCCCCCAGAATATAATTAATATAATATAATATAATATAATATTTAATATTATAGTTCTGAAAGCAAGGGGTGTTCAAGGATTATTCCACTTCTGAGAAGGAGCAGATGGAAAATCCTGCTGAACCGGAGAAAGCTGGTACAAGTTGAATTTTACAACTCTGCCACAAATCCCAGAGCACTTCAGGGGTAAATTCCCCTCTGGATTTGGCCCATGTATCTCTGGACTACACTGCCTGCAAACTCACTGCCCTTGAAAGCAGCCCTGAAACACAGATCTAAGGAAAAAAAAAAAAAAAAAAACAGTGGTATTTTAGTAGTCTGAGTATCTACAGCTACAGTTTCTGCTGCATTTTGGTCTGTTATATTTAGGGCAAGCCACCATCCTGGCTTAAACATATAAGAAAACAAAAATAGTCTTTGGTCTCTTTTAGAAAACACATGCTTATTGGTAAAATAAATCCAATTTACATTGAAGTGGATAACAGTAACAATGTGACTGCGGGCAAGTCATAGATGACTGGTGGAAAGGTGGTAGGGTGGTTATATACTATCTGTATGGATTGGAGATTGGTTTGATCTAGCTCATCCGTGTGCCATTGAAGTGAAAAAGAGAGTTTAAAATGATACTGGCATATTTTCCACGTGGTGTCTTCAAAACAAAGATTCTTAGCTCCTAGCTGTTACCAACTGGTGTATAGAAGTTCTGAAGAAAAAGTGGAGGTGGCTAATGGTTGTGAGCATTACTTGGCAATCTCATCTATCATGGAAAAGTCATTGTGAATATATATATATTTGTGGGTATATATATATGCACACATAAAATCTTGGTATATATTCTGGAATGCTGTTTGTTAGGCACATGGAATGGTGTTTTGGTCAGACCCGTGCTGGGTGTTAGTCTCCAAGAAATCCATGGGCACAATGGAGAAGAATGCAAGAGAGTCAGGAATGATGAGAAATGGAAGAAAATTACTGCTGAGGCAAGACAGAATTGTCTGGCCTGGTGAAGAAAATACCGATGTTTAGCTGATCTTGTATAAATGTAGAAAAACCCTGTGAATTCCTTCTAGGGTGGATGACCAGTACTTTTGCCTGTTCTCCAATGTTTTTCCACCAGTGACAACTAGTCTACATATAAAGGGTTCTTCTGCAGCCAGTCAGTTTCTTTGCAGTGCAGAGCACAATCCTTCCCTGAGTTTTGGCAGCTGACATATGATGCTTGAAGAGCCAGAAGAGCAATTTATTCCAACTGCAGTAGCAGAAGTCTGAAGCTGAGTTGGTTTACTTTGCATTTTGAATAGGCTAAGTATATGAGTGATCAGGCACTGGAATTCAGATGTATTGGGTAACCTGGACATGTTTGAGAACATAAAATTGCCTTTCTTCCTGTAGGAGAGCCACCAGATCCTATTCTCTTCTGCAGCAGGTTTCCAATCAGGTTTATAGGAATTTTGCTGCTGGTTTCAGTGGTGAGCAGGAAAAGACCCATAGTATCCCCATAAATATTCACACCATTTCTAACTCTATCATTACAAAAAAAAGCCAGATCTGTGCCAAATGAGACAAGTAAATCTGACTTTCCAGGAGGAAGTGTAAGGATGAGGATGAATACAGAAAGCAAGATTCACTATTTGTCTAACCTTGAGAGTTGCATGGTTTACCATTTGTCAAATGCTTGTATCAGCAGTACAGAGGAACAGTTAGAAAGTGATTAAACTCACCTATCCAAGGTTCAGCTTTTTACGTAAAAAAATTACTGGATTTTAAACTCAATGTGTTCTTGTTCACCCACAGGAGAAAGCAAGTTTTAATAGCTTGGTTCTCATAATACCTACCCACTGATCTTGACTTCTTCCCTTTTATGTTACCATGAGTGCAGAGATAACTTTGCTGGAATAAGCTTCCCATGCCTTAACTGTGCTTTGCAAGGAGCTGCTTTTTCAGTATGATCTTTTTCAACAGTTTTTTGTCTTGGTAGAAATTTACAAATGGGAGCAGGGGCCAAGGGGGTTTGGAATTTAAAAAAAAAAAAAAAAGTAATTATATTACCATCTCTTTTTTCTGTTCAGGCAGGGGTTAGAGAAAAAATGTAAAAAGAAGAGATATTTTCAGTTTCAGTGAAACCATGTTTGTGGTTTTTTTGTTAATCACAGAATCACAGAATGTGTAGGTTGGAAGAGACCTTCAAGATCATCAAGTCCAGCTCAGCCTTAACACCTCAACTAAGTCATGGTATCAAGTGCCACATCCAATTTCCTTTTAAACACATCCAGGGATGGTGACTCCACCACCTCCCCGGGCAGACTATTCCAATATTTATTCACTCTTTCTGTGAAAAACTTCTTCCTAATATCCAACCTATATTTCCCTTGATGCAGCCTGAGACTGTGTCCTCTCGTTCTGTCAGTTGCTGTCTGGAGAAAGAGACCAACCTCCAGCTGTCTACAACCCCCCCTTCAGGAAGTTGTAGAGAGTGATAAGGTCACCTCCGAGTCTCCTTTTCTCCAGGCTAAACAACCCCAGCTCCCTCAGTCATTCTTCATATGGCTTGTTTTCCAAGCCCTTCACCAGCTTTGCTGCCCTTCTCTGGACACGTTCAAGAATCTCAACATCCTCCCTAAACTGATGGGCCCAGACCTGAACACAGCACTCGAGGTGTGGCCTCACCAGTGCCCAGTACAGGGCAAGAATGACCTCCCTGCTCCTGATGGCCACACCATTCCTGGTACAGGCCAGGATGCCATTGGCCCTCTTGGCCACCTGGGCACACTGCTGGCTCATGTTCAGCTGCTGTCACCAGAACCCCCAGGTCCCTTTCCTCCTGGGCACTGTCCAGCCACACCGTCCCCAGCCTTTAACACTGCAGGGAGTTATTGTGGCCAAAGTGCAGGACTCAACACTTGGACTCATTAAACTTCATTTTGTTGGGCTCTGCCCATTGACCCAACCATTCCAGATCTCCCTGCAGAGCCCTCCTATCTTCCAAGCAGTTGACACATGCTCCCAGCTTTGTGTCATCCGCAAATTTACTAATGAAAGATTCAATACCCTCATCCATGTCATCAATGAAAATATTGAACAGAGCTGGCCCCAGCACAGACCCCTGGGGAACACCACTGGTGACTGGCTGCCAGCTGGACCATTCACCACCAGTCTCTGGGCCCAGCCATCCAGCCAGTTCCTAACCCAGCAGAGTGCTCCTGTCCAAGCCCCAGGCTGCCAGCTTTTCCAGGAGTCTGCTGTGGGAGACAGTGTCAAAGGCCTTGCTGAAGTCCAAATAGACCACATCTACAGCCCCTCCTGCATCCACCAGGTGGGTCACCTGGTCATAAAAGGAGATCAGGTTGGTCAAACATGACCTACCTCTCCTAAACCCATGCTGGCTGGGCCTGAGACCCTGGCCATCCTGTAGGTGCTGCATGATGACACTCAGTATAAACTGTTCCATTATCTTGCTGGGTACTGAGGTCAGACTGACTGGTCTATAATTACTGGGATCCTCCTTCCCACCCTTTTTGTGAATGGGTGTCACATTGGCCAGTTTCCATCATCCGGAACCTCACCAGTGAGTCAGGACTGATTGTAAATGATGGAGGGTGGCTTTGCAAGCTCATCTGCCAGCTCCCTCATCACCCTGGGATGAATCCCATCTGGGCCCATAGATTTATGAGTGTCCAAGCATCTCAGTTGTTCTCTGACTGCCTCCTCTTGGATAATGGGGGAACTATTCTGTTCCCTGACACCATCTACCAGCCCAGGGGGACAGTTGTCCTGTAGGCAAGTCGTCTTCCCACTGAAAACTGAGGTAAAGAAGGCATTAAGCACTTCTGCCTTCTCCTCATCAGCAGTTACTAAGTTCCCTTCCTTATCCAATAGAGAGCAAAGGTTATCCTTACCTTTCCTTTTACCATTAATATATTTATAGAAACACTTTTTATTGTCCTTTACAGAAGTTGCCATTTGGAGTTCAAATTGAGCTTTGGCCTCCCTGATTTTTTTCCTACATTCTCTAGCAGCCTCCTTAAATACTTCCCAAGGGACCTGGCCCTCCTTCCAAAAACGATACATTCTCTTTTTATTCCTGAGTTCCTCCAAAACCTCCTTGCTTATCCAGGCTGGGTGTTTTCCTCATTGACTGGTCTTCCAGTACACAGGGACAGTCTGTTCCTGTGCCCTCAAAAACTCTATTTTCAAGAGCACCCAGCTTTCTTGAACTCCTTTGTTTTTAAGGGCTTCTTCCCAAGGAACTCTCTGAATAAGTCTTTTAAAAAGACCAAAGTCTGCCCTCTGGAAGTCCAATGTAAAAGTCTTATTGATGTACCTCCTGATTTCACCAATTATCGAGAATTCTATAATTTCATGACCACTCTGCCCCAGTCGTCCTCCAACCACTACATCTTCCACCAGCCCATCTCTATTTGTGAACAACAGATCCAACATAGTCTCTCCCCTGGTGGGCTCACCTACCAGCTGTGACAAAATGTTATCATCCATGCACTCTAAACATTTCCTGGACTGTCTCTTTTCTGCTGTATTAAGTTCCCAGCAGATGTCTGGCAGGTTGAAGTCACCTACAAGAACAAGGGCTGATGATCCTGAAACAGTCTCCAGCTGCTTGTAGAATAGGTTGTCCACTTCTTCCTGCTGGTTGGGTGGATGATAACAGACTCCCAGTAGGATGTCAGCCTTGTTGGCTCTCCCCTTAATTTTCACCCATAGGCATTCAACTCCCTCTTCATTAGTTTCAATATCTATGGAGTCAAAAACCTTCTTAATATAAAGGGCCACCCCTCCACCTCCTCTCCCTTTCCTGTCTCTTCTGAAGAGCTTGGTAGAAATTTACAAATGAGTGCAGTGCTCCAGCTGTGTGAGTCATCCCACCACGTTTCTGTGATGGCGACTACATCACAGCTTTGCTGTGGCACCATGACCTCCAGCTCTTCCTGTTTGTTACCCATGCTGCGTGCATTGGTGTACATGCACTTCAGCTGGGCTACTGATTTCACCCCTAACTCAGGCTTAGCACCCTTGGGCCTGCTTCCAGGAAGCCCAGCTGCATCCCCTTCCCCCTTCAAATCTAGTTTAAAGCCCTCTCAACGAGGTCTGCCAGCTCCTGAGCCAAGAACCTTCTACCCTTAACAGAGAGATGTATCCCATCTGGTTCCAACAGAACAGGTGCTGTGAAAGTTGCGCCATGATCAAAGAATCCAAAATGTTGTCAACAACACCAACTTTTAAGCCACTTGTTAATGATGTGAATTCTCCTATTTCTTCCATCATTGTTCTCTGCCACCAGAGGGACTGAGCAGAACACTACCTGGGTCCCTGTCTTATCAACCACACGAGCCAATGCCCTAAAGTCCCTTTTAATTGCCTTGACACTCCTCTTCTCAATCTCGTCACTGCCAGCCTGGAGTATTAGCAGTGGGTAATAATCAGTGGGCTGAATCAGCCCAGGAAGTCTCTCAGTAATATCCTGTATCCAAGCCCTAGGGAGGCATCAGACTTCCCTGTGGAATGGGTCTGGGCGACATATGGGGCCCTCTGATCCCTTCAGAAGGGAGTCACCTACTACAATTACCCTTCTTTTCTTCTTGATGTTAGAGGTGGAGATTTGTCTTACAGATGAATCCAAATAAGGAGGCTCACTGGGCAGATAATGTTCCTCTAAATTCTCCAATTGGTTCTCTAGAGCTAGGGCCTCATATCTATTCTGAAGTGGCAGCTGGCTGGGAGATGGAGGTTGGGAGAAGTTTTTATTATTACCTCCCCGAGTAGGAACTCTTTGCCATTCCCCTTCATCTACTGGGTGCTCTTCTATTGCCTGGGAGTGGGAGTCATACAAGTCCTCTGAGTCCAGATGGGCATCCCTTAAAGATGGAAGGGCTGAACTCCACCAGTCTATTTCCCTTTCACTTTCCCTGATACTCCTTAATCGTTCAACTTCCTCGCTAAGCTCAGCCACCAGTGAAAGAAGGTCATTCACTTGCTTACACCTCAGGCAC
The DNA here is from genome assembly GCF_965231275.1 of Zosterops lateralis. NCBI lineage: Eukaryota > Metazoa > Chordata > Aves > Passeriformes > Zosteropidae > Zosterops > Zosterops lateralis. The sequence goes on along the minus strand of NC_139800.1, from coordinate 53,706,385 downwards.
GCCTCCTTTGTATTATCCCCTGAAACAAATGATAAACTCAAACACTCTGGGCAAGAATAGGTCTGTACAGACGCATCCTTTTTGGAGGGCTCCCCTTGGTTACATACACTAATACCAACAGCAGTTTTTGACCATGTTGAAACCATTACCACAAGACCAAACAGCCAGTAGAAACACCTCAAACAACACAATACACAGTACTCTTGCCAGCAAGAGAACTAGCAACCCTGCCTGCTTGCCCTGCCTGCATGAACTGCCGCGCAAACTGCCTTGGCCACGCCCCTGTTTGCCCGCTCCGGGTCACTGCGCTCCGGGTCGCCATGCTCCCTACAGACCTCTTATAATGGGCCACTCAGCAACGCAGGGAGCTCCACTCCTCGCTTCTTGAATGACTCACAACTGGATGCTGTAAAACTGTGAAGGCTCAGCAAGCTGAAATCTCCATAGGGCTCTAGCCTAAAATCAAAGGGGATGAGCACCCTATCCTTCAGTTTGTGTGAACAGAATTAAAGCATAAATACTGTGATTGAATTTCGTTGTTTTTCTTTTTATCCAGACCAAACTGGCTTTGAGTTGCCTTTGCAAAACATCGCAAAACTTGGCACTGAAACTTTGGACTCAGTCCTTAGGACCTGTTTAGGGGCTGAAAAACAAATAGTGCATAATCTGTAGGGCAAGAAAATTGCCAAAGGTCTCTAGAAAGCTCAACTTCAGTCAGATTTCTTTGCAGCGACATCTTGACCTGTATGGGCAGAAAGCCTTTCTGCATGCATTAAGGTAAAGCAACAGGTTCTCAGATTGTAACATCCTTACAGATTTATCTTTCTTTATTCCTACATTTTAAGACAGCTCACATCATACTTAAGAAACTGATCAGAGAGTGCCTTCACTGCTGATGTGCTGTTAATATTGCACTCCATTTATCTTGGTTTGAAAGATAAGTGTCTACTAAGCAAGCCAGGAGCCTCCCTTGGAATGGAAAATGTAAACTCCCTTCCCTGTGAATTATTACAATTTTGAAATTAAGGGGGCTCTCAGGCAAAGAAATGAGGACAGGAATAACAGTCCTTTACTGGTATGTGTAATAAAGCCAACACACACACCACCTCTGGCACTGAGCACAAGCAGCACCGGGAGCCCCGTGACCCCTTCTCGGCCGGGCGTTTCCCCGTCGGTGCAGTTCCGGTCACGGCCAGCGGGGGCGCTGGTGGCTCCCGGCAGGCAGGGCGGGTGCGGGGATTCCCCCGCGGCTGCAGGGGGCGCTGTGGGCGGGCGGGGGGAGCGCGGCAATGGCGGACGGGCTGAGGCCGAGGGATGGAGGAGAGGCTTTGCTGCACACAGCCCTGGGGCAGCCGATCCCGGTGTCCCTGCAGGACTCTGAGGAGCGCCAAGCTGGAACTGCAGGACGTCTTGGCAGGCAGGAGGTGCAGGGCTACAGTGCAGCAAAAGCTCAGAGCAGTGCCAAAGAAGCAGCAGGGGTAGGACAGCGACGGCCCGGCTCTGGACAGGTCACGGAGAGGTGGGCTCAGGATCCTGGGGTTTTTCCTCTGAGGCACCCGTGAAGATGGTGAAAAGTCCATTTTTTTAGTGAGATAGGTATTAATAAGGTCCCAGTGCAAAGGTGTTCCCAGCAGAGCTCCACTCACAGTAGAAGAGAAGCAGCATTAGACAGAACCCCACGGTGGTGATGTGTTCTCCCCAAGCAACTGCAGCTGCTCTCCCCTCAGAATGCTGACAGCATGAAAGAGATAGGGGCTACACCCAAACCTGTTTTCCCAGTCCAAATGCAGTGTCTCCGCCCTCCAGGAAACCCCAGGTAAGAGATAATAGCCTGTTGCACCCTTCCCCTGAGCTGTGACAACTTCTTTTGTCTCTCTTAAGTGTCCTGTCGTTATTGTCTCCTAGCAACACATATGGGGGAAAAATCTGTAAGAGAGGGGAATAAAAACCAAACGGAAAATTCCTACAATCCTACACCTTATCAAGATTTTTAAAATAATAATACAGCCTCACTTAAACCATGAACAATAAACAGTTGGTTTGCTTGTGGATATACTGCTGAATCATTACATATTTCCAGGTGCAACCCAGAATTGCAGATATTCAGTACTTAATAGAGTGTAAAGGTGACAAAGCTGGTGACAGCCTCTTACTGTATTGTAGCAGAGATTACCTCCTGAGTTTTACAGTGTTAGAACTATAACATTGGGGTGTGACTTTAAAACTCCACTCCATCTTTCCAGACCAGTTCTTCTCACTTTAACAAACTAAACACTCTTTTGGATACCTGAGAAGTAGCAACAGTGGTTTTGGCTGGTCCAAGAGTTGAGCCTTTTTTTACTGTGAAGACCATCACTTTCCAAAATGTTACTGTGTAAGTGGCATTTAGCTTTCATTCAAATTGTATTGTCTTTCAAAAGTTTATATAGAATATCTCATCTACAAAATGTTGGAAATATTTCCCTTGGCTAAAAGACTAAAAGAACAATTATGATCATTTAGAGTATATCTAAGTCATACACTGAAGTACCTACACCTGTACAAAGATGCATATCTGGCATTTAGGTCTGTAGGTATCCAAAACATGTCCTTATTGTAAAAAATGAGATTAATGGAATGGATGTACAACAGATATCAAAGGTAATAGAAACAAGCTGGTTTCTTGCTCCAAGATCAGCAGTTGAGGGAAACACAGAGCAGTTAGGATGAGCACAGCTGCCTCTGCATTGTACTGTGGTGTATGGCATCCATTAGCTCCCCATCTGACTCAAAAATAAGTGCCAAAGAGCCTACTCCGTAAACTCAACATGAAGTCTAAACTTTTGTTTCAGAAAGGAGGCAACACAGTCGTTTATTATTCTCCTAAGTGTTGTTATTCAGACATCTTTTTCCAGCCAACCACCATCACAAACTTGAGTTATTACTTTATTTTTTTTCTGTTGTTCTGACACGGACTAGCTGTTTACCCGCTTTTCCCCTGACATATGAGTTAAGAGTAACATTGTCAAAAGTATCCAGTAACTCTTGACTCAGCCTGAGACTTTTCAAAGCCTGCATTTTTGAGAAGGTAGGTTGTTATGTAATGCTGCATATATCCAGAATATCATTGTATCTATCTGAAAGATATTGTGAAGTTTTAGTGTGTCTGACTCTTCCATCTGCCTGAAATCCAAAGCAAATCTTCATTCCAACTGTTTCACAAGTGGCAGATTGAACAACAGCACACAGTTAGTGGTAGAATAAACTTGCACTTACCCTTTTTACATTGATTACATCCTTAGTCTTCATACTTTTAAATCAATATTTATTTGTTTCACTTTCTCCTTTAAAACACAGATAAAAGGAAGGAAAGAAACCGACTCTACTCACTAGTAAGGAATAAAAGGCACGCCATCGGAGGCAACAGCATTGGTCATGGCAAAAAACCCCCATCAAACTCGCCTCTCTAATATTTTTTGTCACAGTTACAGTTATTTTTATGCCACCTGAACTTGTGGCCCCATCCTTCCCTACAAAATGTGGGTTGTGATACTTACAGTAGCACAGAAGCAGTGTGAAAACCATCTACATCGTCTAAATGGTGCTTTGAAGATGGAACTTCAGGCACAAGTGCTTCCTAGATCTTTATTATTCTGTCTCCAGCAGCTTATGAAGCTTGATGCTACAAAGGAGGCAAACAAAACCCCATTAGACACCTCCTGAATAGTTTCAGAGTAGTTTTCTTTTTGTTTTGGCAGTGGAGAATTACTGGCATTAGAGCAGTACCAGCTGAGATCTTACTCTCCGTTGTGCCAGCAGAACATCAAACGTGTGCCCAGTGTCAGCCGCCAACAGCCCAGAGCAGGGAAGATAAGAAATGGGCACAAAATGGTGAAATCATTTACCCAAGACATTCAGGAAGTTGAACCCTCTTTTCACTCATCCAGTCGCAGGCTCCACACTGAATCCCACTGACCATGTCCATGTTAACTGCTGTGGTCAAAGGTTTCCACCCTCCACTGAAACACATAGTCCACTGACTTGGTTGTGTTTAGGGTGCTGAAAGATTGTATGTGGGCACAGGGGTCTTGTTTTATCTGTCTTCTTGCAGGATGCTCTGATCCTTTAGTGCCCAAGATCTGCACCACCTCCATAGGCCGTGGCAGCAAGGCCTTCAGCAGAGCCTCTTCTGTAGAGCTTTCACACATTTTGATTAGCTGGCATCAATGGATTGAATCTTCCTACATGTGCTGCACTGCTGCTCCTCAGCTGTGTTACGTATATTCTGTGACTACAGCATGTGTAAATCAATTAACCCCATCAGTTTTCTTCCTTATTTGCTGTCATGCCTGCAAACACTTTCAGAGATCCCTCAGAGGTGTCTGAGGACCAGAATTTTCATTAAACCTCTGTCTGGTGACTCCATTACAGACACACCTGGTGCAAGGAGCAAACCTTGATCCAGCCTGCTCACGTGGCTTTTCTCCCTTTTGTTTATCTTCATGATCACTATAATTGTTTGCCTAGTCTTATTTGGTGGGCATAGGGACAGGTTTTGTTAGTATCTTTGCAATAAGGGATGAAGTTTAGAGCCAGTAAGTCCTCACACAATATGTATTACAGCATTGGCTGTGACCTACACGTGTTGGAGCAGCACAAGTACAAGCACAAGTACAGGCTGGGCAGAGGGTGGATTGACAGCAGTCTCTGGGAGAAGGACTTGGGAGTAGATCCAAGGCTGGACATGACCTGTCAATGTGAAGTCAGAGCCCAGAAAGCCAAATGTGTCCTGGGCTGCATCCAAAGCCAGGTGAGGGAGGGGATTCTGCCTCTCTGTTCCTACCTAGTAAGACCCATCCTATCCAGAGTGCTGGGGCCCCCAACATAAGAAAGACGTGAAAGTGTTGGATCGAATCCAGGGGAGGCCATGAAGAGGATTTGGGAGACTGAAGCATCTCTCCCATGAAGACAGGTTGAGAGAATTGGGGGTGTTCAGCCTGGAGAAGAGAAGGATCCAGGAGGACTTTATAGCAACTTCCAGTACCTACGTGGAGGAGAGAGATGGGAGGAGGAAGTTTTTACCAAGGCATGTAGTGATAGTACAAGAAGTATAGCTTTAAACGGAAAGAGGGTAGGCTTAGATTAGATATAAGGAATAAATTCTTTCCTGTGAGGGTGGTGACACACCCACACGAGTTGCCCTGAGAACCATTCCTGAAGTGTTCAAGGCCAAGTTGGATGGTGCTTTGAGCGATCAAGTGCAGTGAAAGATGCTCTAGCACTTGGCGGTGGGGTTGGATCTCAATCATCTGTAAGGTCTCTTCCAATCCAAACCATTTTTATGGTTGTCCGAATACCACATTTCTTTATTTGTAGGGAAGTGAAGCAAGAACATCCCCTCACAATGTAGCACAACCTAGGAGCATGCCTTTGCTTCTCTGAAGCAACAACACCTATGGATCTAGCTTGATTTCACTCTCTATTTTAGTTCACAGACATATTCAAAGGTACTTCCCCATGGCAAGTAATAACCCTTAGAAAGAAAAAGTCATTTAGGCTGTGGGTAAAGAATGACTTTAGGAAGGAGAAGCAGAGTCAGAAATATTTTCAGCTGTATGGAACTGTTCTGTCCAAGTCATTACAAATGACATAACTGTGGCATATATTTTTAAAAATCTTAGCAGTGGAATGGATCATTTTTGCCTCTGACTTTCAAGCTGTGATCTTGGACGGGTGGTGGGAAATTTTGAGGGTTTTAGGGCTGTTAGGATTCAGAGAGGAAAACCAAAAAGGTGAACTAGTTGGCACTAGTTTCCTAGCAATCCTCATGGCAGGAAGACAGCATTTTCAAGCACCAGCAGTTACCAGGACTGTCAGCCAGCTAGCTGCTCAACAAGGGTGTACCCTCATGACAAGCAGTGGTAAAAGAATAATATTCTATTAGTATGTATATCTTCTCTGAATGCCAATTGTTCAGCACAGGACAGCAGAAAAAATTATTATGGCAGACTTTGACATGGCAAAAGTTGCATCAGAAAATAAAATTATTTTTCTATATCCCTTTCTGTTACAAGGAATTTCTTATAAATGGAAGAGAGAAGTATTACTGTCACTCCCACTGAATACTGAATACATGTGGACCAAGACATGCTGTGAACAGTTTGTTTAGAAAAGTATTTCTAAACATTCTCCATTTTCAATGAATCCGTACAGATGTCATCTTTGTCTTCTGCTTGATATATCATTACCAAGCACCAGAGATTTAGCTGTTTGCAGATGTGACCAAACTTGTATTTGTTTCATTATCAGACTGGCTTAATCAGATTTTTTCTGCTTTTCTTCTTCTCTTCTGACATTGTCATGTCTTTTAACTAAGCACTGTAACAGTACAGTGGTGTGCCTTGCATGGTAGCTAGCATGGTAATGGAGATGAGCAAAGTCATCTTTTGCAAGTATTGCTTGATAGTTCAAGCCTTGTCATATTTGGATAGCAATCAGGACCCAGCTTGATGCAACACAAAAAAACACCTGGTAGCAATGTACAGTGGCCTAAAGATACCTTACCATGGAAAAATCCATTGTTTAGCACCATATTTCCTTTAAGGGTTTTTTCCTTCCCTTTGATAAGAGAACTAAAGAGCTTGTATAGCTCCTATTCCATCCTCTGTATGACTGTACTTGCACATTTTTAATATCCTTACTTTTGTCATGTTTCTTTTATTCACCTGTGGTCAACCTGAATTGAAGCTTTTTTGCAGAATGCAAACTCTTGACAAGATTTGCAGAAGAATTAAGCATTCAACATACAATAGGAAATTGTTTTAATTAAAGATGCACCTTTGAAAATACAGACTCTCTTGTGCCCCCAGTGCCTTATATTTTTGTATGGGATGGGTTATATTTTCATAATCTATCTCTAAAAGTGGTGAACATGTCTTGATAAACTCCTGGTGGGTGGATCCCATCTGTTTCCACACTATAAGAAAATGTTTTAGAAACCTAAAGGAAAGTTATAAATGTACCCATCCTTACACCCTATCCCAGCTTCTCATTTTCTTGTCCTCTTTGATGTCTGTCTGTGCAAATGCCAAGACTGAAATTCAGCTCTTTTCCTAAATCTTTCTTTAACTCAAAACTTAACTTACTTGTTTCTTGTACCAGCATTTCAAACTATTTTTCTCGGTTTTCCTTTGGAAAAGGGTAAATAAGATACATTGGTTGTGTACTTGTTTGCCATTAAGCTTTTTACCCCCTGTAATTAAGTCTCTTTAGACTACTGTTTCAGAAGAATCAACTACAAGATACAAGAACCATCCATAGCAATTACCAGATAAATCTTTCTCATATCACACTTTAGAGGAAATTATTCCAGACGGAAATTCTTGGCAAGTATACTATTATAAGTACTGTTAAAGTTATAGGGAAAAGAGAGGGGAGGGAAAGCTTTGTAGGAACTACTGTTTTTTCCACCTTTAGATTGTAAAATGACGCATAGGACTTGTAAAAATGCTATGGACATTTGAAAAAGAAAATCATGTATATATGAGCCAGAGTTAAGATTTAATTTGCATTCAGTCACTTCCTTGGCAACTCTATTGCTTTAAGCTTATCATCCTTGTTTCCTGATGACAGTGTGTTACTGACATCAGCTCAAGCTGATGGCAGAGATATTTAGAAAATAAAGTGTCATCTCATGGAAATGATCTGCCTGTGACACTGGGATGCACACTGAGGTGCCCACCTGGAGCTGTGGAGTCATAACATTACCACTGCATAAGGGAACAAAAAGGATCACAGTGCAATAAAAGAGGGATGTTCATTCCTACGGTTTACATGGAAGCATATGGTTATATGTTGATTGCATGAGGAAGTGGAGATATTGTAAAATAATAATGTCTTGTAAAATACAAATAATTAAAAAACCCCACTGCAATATTTTATGTATTTTTAAAATTGTTTTCCACAGTTCAATCATACTTCCACCTCTTCCCTGCATTCATAAGGACTCCTAAATTGCTTTCTAAAATCAAAAGCTAAGATTCCTGTGTAGTCATACAAGTGTACAGCTAAGATTTTAAGAAAAATAGGAAATACTATGAAGCTTGTTACAAAATCACAGGGTTTTGCGAAACATGACTAGCCATAATGGTTTTGCTATTCCTCCTGTGCATAGGCCACAATGACATTTAAGACTTTTACTAGCAGATCTGCAGAGGATGTGATCTGCTTTTAGCAAGGTTCAGTTTAGTTAAGTATCAGAAACTTACCCTTTGAGACTTAAACTGAGGGCAGATGCAAAGTTAAGATGGAGACCCTGCAGCTACAATTAACTAAAGACAGCTTTCATAGTGACCACACCTTAAATAATAACTTTTGCAGGATAAAATACAATTGAATTGTAGCAATGAGGGAGGTTACGTATGATTAGAGGTGGCTGTTTGTTTTCAGGTAGAAATCTGACAGTTGATATAAATGCACCTGGAGTTTTGTCTCCTCATCTAGGGCTTCTTGCTATTACTGTTATGCAGGCGGAAATACCTATCACTCCTAAGCTTAATTGTCGCTTTAGAGTAAGTCAGAATTCCAAGATGCAAGATAAAAAAATTGTTTCTCTTGCACATCAACTAAATGGTGACAATAAATTTGAGTATAAAAATTAGCAATTCCTTTTTTATCTAACATGTTTGCCCTTTGCTCCCTGCTCTAAATTATCATCTCATAACAGGTTAAATGCACTTTTCTCTCTCAAAGTAGTTATTTAGCATAACCAAGTTTGATTTTGCTTCACACTATGACTTGGAAAATAGCTGATTTTCCATCACATTGATGACAGCAATGTGATGGCACATTGCATGTGACACTCTTCACAGGGTACTGCAGGAACAGGCAAATCACAGAGAAGAACTGGAGAATTTATGTCTGCCTACAGAAAATCATGCAGCTTTATGTATCCACAGAGCTAACTCAGAGTAGCTACTACTTTTCACATGTGATGCAGAAAGAATTTACTCTCTCCTGGTGTAACATACATGATTGTTGCCCATGAGAAGCCACCTCAGCTGTCATCAAAATGTTTGAATATTGAAATAACTGGTACAGGAAAGTTTTCCAAGTTTGCATCTGTGACAATACCACGTGATATCTGCTTATTCAAGAAGGAAGATGAAGGTAGTAGGAATAAGCATTGCGTTTTCAATGCACACTGCAACACTTTCATGTGTCCCATAAAAAAAAAATCACATCTCCTTTCTAAAACCAGAACAAATTTTGGTCTAAATGCTCTTTGGACTTGCAAGCCTTGTTTTATTGCATTTAGAGGGGCTCTAGAAAAGTACAATGTGCTGTCTGTAAGAAATTTTAGGTAACTAGACAATTCTGTTTTCTGGTTTTAAGAGTCCTCTGCCCATTGCTGTAATGCAGAATGGTGAAATGTAAAGACTGAGACAACTTCCAACCAGGCAGTATGTCAAAGCTATCCTGTAGAGTGTGGTACCATCCACAATCCACAGGATTTGACAGCAACAGGGCACAGAGACAGGCAGAAATTGTGGTATTTTTATTTATCCAGTATAATAAGGAGGGAGATGGTATAGCAGAAGTGCACAGGTATGAATTTTACCTGAAGCATCAATGGTCAGAGAGGCTAAGACTCCTTTGTTGAACAACTTATCACTCAAGTCAAAGAGGACTGTGTTAGGGAGGTGTTATCTAACACTTCAAGTGAGTATTGCTATCCTCAGGGTTCCCCTCCCTGCCTGAGCTGGGTAGGACTGGGTCAGTGACATCAGGATGGTAGGTATGCTGTGTTGGTAGGTGAGCTTCACATTTGAGGACTTCTGGGCAGTAAGACAAATTCACTCTTGTATGTACGCATTCATATCCAGCCCCACAAAGGTCTCATGGCTCTCTGTTCCTACTGAAAATGGTGGAGACCAGCACTAAAGTTCCTGTGCCAAATGTAAGGCCCTGTTGCTTAAGGGCTAGACCCTTCTTATGAACTATCTGTCACACAAAATCGAAGTGACTGACTGCTCACCTACCTTGAGAATACTCAAAGGACAGCCTAAAAATCCTCTTAAGAGCACTTCCTTTGACTGCCTACTAGTACAGAGCCTAGGTGGGCTGTTCTTTCAGTAAAAATCTCATTGTGCTGAGTGTAAGAGGTTGATCACTTGTGCTGATTTGGGCACACCCTAGGTTTTAGTAGCGGAGGAAGGCCACAGAAGTGGCTTGTGCCAGAAGCTGCTGGAAGATTCCACTGTGTCCAGCAGAACCAATCTCCAGCGGCTCTGGAGAAGGACATGCCCCTTAGAGAGGTTGGTAACACCTCTGTAATGACATATTTAAAATAACTCAAAACAGCATGCAGTCAGTTTTTCCAGAGGTTACTGCCGCTGGGGCACCCTGGCGCAGTGTGTGGTGATGCACTGTTGCTGCCACCATTTTGGTGTGGCCTGTGACGACCTTTGCCTGCCTGGCCACCTCTAGCCAGCTGCACTAAGGGCAGATGGTCAGGAGCAGTGGTGGCAGCTTCTCCGTCTCAAGGCCCCACATGAATAGAGGCATTAAATAGCACCAGCACCACAGCAGCCACAGCCACCCACACAGTGCTGGGGGAGGCCATGTGGCTGGTGGCAGAATAATGGTGAGTGATTCTCCAGCATGGACCCTGGGCAAGACTGGCCTCTCAGCACTGCGAGACGTTGCAAGAACCTGTGAACTGGTGAACCGTGTTGACAATGGTACCTACTACCAGCAATTTTTTTTTAGTCAGAGAAGAGAAGGAAGTGACCACATGTGGAGAAAGACACATGGCAGCACAAAGGTCAGTGAGAAAAAAGAAGGAGAGGAGGTTCTCCAAACATCAGAGTCAAAATTCCTCTGCAAGCCCTGATGGGGATGATAGTGAAACAGACACTACTGTCCCCTTGTAATCCATGAAGTCTACGGGTAGCACAGAAATCCACTCGCAGCCCATGAGAAAGGTTCCCACACAAGGTGAGTAGAGGCCAAAAAATGCTGTAATTCAATGGGCAACCTGAAGAGAGAGAGAGGGGCCCTGCTTCCAGAGACAGAGAAAAAGGGCCCTTGCTTCCAGCTTAGAGCAGCTTATTCTTAAAAAAAACTGCACCCCATTGAACGAGTGACGCACGACACAGCAGTTCTGGTAAAACCATTTTTCCCATAGGAGGTTGTCCTGGTTTAGGGCAAATTTGTGAGAAAACCCCTGAAATAAGGTTCCTCTGGAAAGCAAACCCAAACAACCCCTCCCCCCAGCCAGTCCAGGAAAAGAACTTCCTCAGAGAAAAGTGGAAAAAACTATTTATTCACCAAAGTGCCCACAAGCATAAAGAATGAATAATATGAAACACTAAAACCTTCTGTTCTGGAGTGAGATGGCAAATTGAGAAAGTCCTTGCTGTGGGTGTAGGTCGCCTTGGTCAGTCCTCCATTTGTTGTTCCAGAGGTCCAGGCCCCAGTGGACCGCAGGTGCGAGTCCTTGGTGCTCCTCTGGGTTTTTCAGTTCAGAGCAGGTTTAAACAGTCCCAAAAAAAAGGAAAAAAAAACAGTCCTGGAAGCTTCTCTCCCTCAGCTAGCTAAATTAACTAGAAGCAAAAAAGATCTCTGCTCCACTGCTGTCCGTATCACAGCCAAACAACACTGTTCTGAGAAAAGAAATGCAGAAGAGTGAACTCTGTTTTTCAAAACAAACTGTGCACCGCTTCTTTCGCTGCTTCGCTCTCAGAACCCGTCTTAAAAGCACAGAACTCAACATACAGCGCAAACAGAACAGATGATTGGGGATACAAGCATCATAAAGTCACCCTAGGACAGACGTACTCACGGCTTACAAAAGAAAAGGCTTCTCTCCCTGAATGAACTGAAATTAGCTCAAGTAATGAGCTGACCAACCCCGTCCTCCTCCACGCCTGGTGCAGTGGGTGGGAAGCAGGGAAGGCCTGAGGGGAAAAAGTGTTTTAAAGGCTTATTTTACTCCTCATTATCCTCCTATGACTCTGTTAATAATAAATTTACTTTTTACCTTTAAGCCTATTTTGCCCTTAAAATGTTTTCTCCCAGTCCTTATCTCATTTCATCGTCCCTTTGGGTTTTCTTTTCCCTTCTTCTGCTCAGCTATAGCAGAGAAGAGTGAGTGAACAGTTTTCATGAGTGCCTCACATTTGTCAAACCATGACACCACTGCAAACTAACTCTTGGCTGAGTATTCCTGCCATCAGCAACCTCCTCTAGCCACCTGTTAGCAAATGATAGTTGTTTTTATTGTAGCCGTCATAGCACTTCTGCAAGTAGCGAAGAGTTTTGCTAAGGTGTCTGTGCTGGACACAGAAAGCCTATGGCACTATCACAAGGGCAGGCAGTCATGGCACAAAAGGATGTAACATACAGTTCAGCAAATTTGACTGTTCAGGGTTGTTTCTTTTTGTGTTGAACTAGTTAAGTCACTGCCATTCACAGCTGGCTGGCTGCATTTTAGAAGCCACCATAAGAAAATATTAGCAATGCACAAGCAGCCAAGGGATCCATCAGAAAGCAGAGAAAGGAGATGTTTCTGTAGAGATGTATAGAAGACAAAAATTTCTAATTGACTGGGGAGAAAAATCAGTGCTTTCTGAGAATCTGTGGAAAAATGAATAAATTATTCTTTGCAGCTCCTTTTATTATTCTGTGCAGCTGCAGGAAAGGGCTGTGTAATTTATGTGCATTCTTGAACTAAAATGTGTGGTCAGGTGACCAGACATGGTAAGAGGACAAGAATTCCTCTCACTCCACAAGATTTCAAAAACTCTGCAGTGTCCTTTCAAAAATTAAGAAATGCATAATCCAAAAAGTGAAAGTTCATAATTCTTTTTAATCTGATGAAATATTTTACTGTTTAAATATTTTTTTTATTTCTGATTAATATTTGAGCAGACAATGTTCATTAGATGTGAAACACAAACATGCCTTATGGAATTGCTTAAAAATTTTAATATTAATTTTTATTTCCTACAGTGCCCCCCCCTTAAGTCATACTGTGTGTTCATTAATAGGTCTTCATTGTCAGCCCATCTTATAAAATGGACATGTAGGTAATTGTCCTACTGTGCGAGAACCATATGAAATGGAGAATTGGGTTTGTGGGCTGCACATCACCCACAGACCATTTTGTTTTGCATGTCTGCCGTAGCAAATGTCCTCTAAGGGGGATGCAGTAGCATGTAGCTACATATAACTATCTCACAGCTCAATAAGATCCATCAGGTTTGGTGAATGTGCCCTTCATCATGACTCTGGCCAGTCATGAGCAATGATGGTCAGAATGGCGTAGAAACCCCACAACAAATAATGTTTCATGTGCCATGAAATGGCACAATGTTTCATGTGTCCAAAACTATCCCTTTCCAATGCAATTTTGCCTTCCTGTTAGACAGGAACTGGCAATTGCTAAGAAAGCATGGCAGGCAGGAAAGAGAATCCAGCCTTTTGTGAATCCCAGACCATAATCAAGATAAAATTTGCTTCATTTTTAATAGGGTTAGACTGGAATGCTAATAGAGGAGACCTCAATTATTTTAAGTCTGGAGTATTCATTAAGAAATACAGACTTCCAATTTATGGTTTCTGAGGGATTGATGCCTGAAAATGTATTTAGAGGATCTCATCTGCATTTTGGCTAGCCAGAAGCTGTGCAGTGTGTGCCCACGCCCCTCTACTGTTGAAGCTGCTGACATGCATGATGTCAGACAGTGATCTCCAGCTTGTTTCAGAAGGCTTCTGCAGGACACTAGGGGAAGGCATCTCTTGGGCTGTCCAGCTATTGTTTTCTCTTCATCACTTTAGTTGGTCGAATATACTATGCACACACTCAGAAGGGACAGTGAAGAGAGGGAAGCAGCAAGCCACTTTTGTACCCTGGAACACCATGCCATGAACAGTGGTACATATCTGTGCTATTAAGAAGACTCCAATATTGCTTAGTTACTGATTGAAGTTCATATTCTCTGCGCTTGTATTGCACTGTAGAAGAGTTAGTTTCTATTTTAATGGTAATTAGAAAAGCTTAACATAGGTTAAGTTCTTTATAGCTGAACCAAAGTGGAGAAAATTTGTACACAAGTAGTAGGTCCAGGAGACAAAGAAACATGACGACTGGAATAAGATCATCGATTTCAAGAATACCTCATATACTACTTTTATATCATGTTACACAAATGCAACTGGAGTGTGTAGGAGTGGAGACATATAGTCAGGTGCTCCAAGCCCTGCTGAAGCCCTGAGGAGTTGACAACAGCCATGTTCTGGACAATAGTTTGCTAGAGCCTTCGCAGTTGATGGAATGAACCCCATCTCCATTTAAACCAAGGGGACTGACCTTCCACAGAAAAAGACACCTGAGAGCAGATACACAACTGCAGAGCAAATAAGGCACTTGCAAGAAGCTGGAAAGCAGTAATTACTGCAACGGTGAAGTCCTTTGGAAAGCAGATATGTGCCTGTGCTCACATTCACGTAGGTTTTAAGTGATTGTTGCTTTGGAAGGTGAGAACTGAGGTTCTGGGCCAAATGTATCTGGTACATTCTGTATTTACTGTGTAAATTCTTATAAAATCTCCTGACAAATTTCACTTACAAAAATTAAACTCTTTGATAGATAACAATTGTTCCTATATAACAAATTGGAAAAAGAGAGATTATATACTTAGTGATAACTAAAAGATAACTAAATATAGGAAAGAAGTTTGTTTTTTTTCTTTTCTGTGGGGATGCTATCAGTACGTCTGTGTATGAAGTGGAGTCCAAATGATTGCCAAAGGATTTGTGGATCCACCATCCCTCTTCATGACTGCTTCTACCCAACTTAGGGTGGACTCCCCCAAATAACAAAACTTAACAAGAGAATAGGAGGTGGACAAATTAGTATATTAATTTGACTAGAAACATCTGGAAAACAGAAGGTAGTGTTCCATAGATTTGTAGTTTGATTGGTCAGTGGAAATTATATGCAAAGCTAAACCAGTGCAGGAAACTTGATACAGAAGATGAAAAATATACCCGATCTTTGCAGTAGCTGCACTCATTTGTTGTCATTTTTAAGATCTGGGACTTGGGCTGAATAGCAGAAAGAGCTTTACAGTTATCCTTATGTATAGGAAAATGTGTTTCATGCACAAATGTTAGACATCTTCTTTGCATGATATCCATGGAAAAATTGTTGATCTGTCAGCCTATATCTAGCTCAAGCCTTTCTGATTCCACATGCCTGCCCCTGATCGCAGAATCACAGAATAAATAAGAATGGAAGGCACCACCAGAGGTCATCTAGTCCAACCTCCCTGCTTAAGCAGGATCCACTAGAGCAAATTGCACAGGATTGCATCCAGATAATACTTGAGTATTTCCAGTGAGGGTGACTCAACAACCTCTCTGGACAACCTGTTCCAGTAATCAGTCACACCCACAGTAAAGGAGTTCTTCTGCATGTTCAGGTGGAACTTCCTCTTTCTGCCTGTTGCCTCTCTCCCTATTGCTTGGCATTACTGAGCAGAGCCTGGGTCCATCCTCTTGACATCCTGCCCTCAGATATTTATAGATGTTGGTGAAATTCCTTCTATGTTGTCTCTTCTCCAGGCAGAAGAGGACTTATTCCCTCTGCATTTCTGCGTATGAGAGATGCTCCAATCCTCTTGCCACCTTTGTAACTGTATGTCAGACTCACTCCAGGAGTATCACATGTCTATGTAATAACACTATTTAGGTCGTCTGTACATTGCCTCATGCAGAAACTTCCAGCTCTGTGTCAGTTAATTCCTAGCAACAGAGAAATTAAAGAAATCTCTTTATATCTTTTCATTTGTGAAGCAGCTAGAAAGAAGGGTCTGGAGTTTTTATTATTCCAGAATCAATTAATATATGTCTGTTTTCAGGGAAGCGTTCAAGCCTGGCTATGGTGAAAAGCACAAGGGCTACCTGCAAAGTTTTGCTGTCCTGTATTGTGCCACATAAACAGCTATAGTGGTGTGTGAAAGGCACAGAGGAAAAAGCCTTCAAGCTCATCTTTAAGTATGTAACCTACTAATACATGCTTCCTGTTGGAAGATAAACTAGTTATTTCCCTGATGAGCTTAGTGGGGCATAGAGATAGATATCCTGCTTTTGGAAATGACCGGAAAGCAATTGTTTATCTTGTGAATCAAACATGAGCTTCCCTTGTCACTACAAAATTCTAATTTAGATTTTGGGTTTGTGCCACATCTACAGCACATGCCTGTGACAGGGATTCCAATGTTGTATCGCTGTCTGGGCCCTTCCAGCCGAGATGGCAATGGCTTAGTGCCTTAAGGAAACACTTAGTTGACCTTAATGTGGGGAATGAATGTTTCTTGGAATAAACAGTTTGCAAAAGGAAGCTGTTAATAGCAAAACCTCAAAGGCTCTTGCACAACTTCAGAAGGAGGAAGCTGGTGCTTTTGATTTTTCCCAGCTTTGAGTCTTCTGGGGGAAATTCAACAAAGAAACTGTAGACATCTACACTCGAAGTGGCTCATGATGTACTTCTGGTGGGAAAAAAATTACGTTCTTGGGTTTCATAGTCACTTTTAGAAGTTTTTATAGTTGGTAGAATTTTTCTTATGTGATCCAAGTTAGAAGGAGAGTACTGTGTCACATCAGGAATAGTGCTAAGGTCTCAATAGCTCAAAGGAGGAGCCCCTCCCACTCCCTTCAGTCTGATGCAGAAGTTTAAAATACTCTTGCTGCCTTCACTGCAGAAGCAATGACTTTTGTGTCTGAGGCATAGTTAATGTTCACTGTTACTGTTCTTCATTTGCCATCTCAGACAACAAATACAAACACAGGGAGCTTGCTTTTGGATTTGGTGCCACTGTAATTTATGGATCATGGCCACATTTCATGCAGCAGCCAGACAGGTATCTCAGGGAGACAAGAGGGACTGACACAAATGTGCAAGAGTTTCCTCAAGTGGTGCAGACAAACAGCAGGGTACTGTTTTTTAAAAGCTTTTGAACTCAAAAGCATCCCATCTTGTCCCAGTAAATTTCAAATATAATCACAGGAAGGAGGAAATGACAAACAGGTATTGATATGGATGTGGGGCCAAGAAAAGTGGGAGAGAGGTGTAATGATGTTATTGGTGTGCAGTCTTCAGGAGGCTGATGGAATAGTTCATCAGGTGGGAAGGGAAGAGACAAAGAATTGTATAGAGCCAGGTTGAAACAATATAGAAACAATGAGCTTAAGAAAATGACAGGCAGAGTGGGCTCAAGCCCACCAATGTTAAAGGGTAGCTTGTCAATAGTTCCCGCTTGCTTTACAGCCGGCTTTAATACTCTCTTTGCTTTCAATTCCCTGCCTGAAATACTTCCGGTCTGTCCTCAAATTCAGATTTGGGGCTGTTACTCTAAGACTTTTGCCTGTGAATCCCTTGAAAGCAGAGCAGCAGAGTCTGCCTACCATCTTATATATGACACCCTGTCTCAGGACACACAAGGGTGAGGAAACTAATGGATTTTTTATGATCATTTTTACGAGCATTGGAGAAAAAGACCTTTCAGTCCATCCAGTCTGTTGTACTATCCTGATAGTAATGAGAGCATTACAGCATTTTCCCAGTGCCTTACCTTCTAGGGGAATACAGTGCAGCTGTAAACCAGCTGTGCTTCATTTGCACTCTGCAACAGAGCCCTTTTGTCTGCTTTAACTGCTATTTACCATCTTCTCTTTCCCCATTTCTGCGTTCTCCTTCTGCCCTTACGTTTGGCTCTTTATAGGAAAAGCCGCTGCTGAAAGATAGGTTATCTGTTTTAAATGTAGCATTTTCTGGGCTTAGCATCTATTCAGATAATATTAAATCTAAGATAACTTTCCTTATTTGTGCTATGAAGGAAAATTAAGAATGACTCCTATTGAGTGAGTACAAAAGGATGGCACGTCGCTGCCCTGGCTCATTTCATTGGAAATAATGGATTTCTCACAGAGGTTTAAGCACTTGGCAGAGGCCCTGATCTGTTGACATACTGAAGCAAATTTGACATTGAGCCATGGGTGCTTTGCAGACACCACATTTAAAATTCTTTTTATTTGTTGGTCCTTGAAAAGAGGTGTTCCAGTTGTAGCATCTCCAGTGTGTCTCTGGTGTTGCAGGGTAAAAATTTGAAAATCCACATTTCCCATTTTATCTATAAATTGAGGACAAAGCTGAGTCAGACAAGCCCCTTTTCTAAGGCAAAATACTGGAATGAAAATATAGCACCTCATTCCTCAAATCCAAGTGAGAAGGTTTGCTGTGGGCACCTCCATCAACACCACTGAGACTGTGGCAGCAGCAGGCTGTTTGTCTTACTTTAGTCTAGCATAATTTCACCACATTCCAATGTCATCTTTGTTTACAAAAGTACTCCGCAGGATTTGATCCAAGCGCTAATACAGCAGAATCAGGTAGACCATTTCTAATGGCTCAAAAGAGCAAAATGACATGGTGCTTTCATTTATTGCCTGCTCCACTAACTCAGTGCACAGGGAGTTGCATGTACCCAACATCTAAGCAGAATTAACCAATTACTTAAATCACTTTTCAAGTTTAATAGTATGATCGCAAAGATTTTGTGCAGCTCAAAGTTCTGCTGCGCAGCTGTGGCAAACAATGAAGTGACATATTTTGCAGTGGTTTATGTCACTTTTCCTGTGACCTGTGCAATTTTGGCAGATATAGACAGCGTTCCAGGCTGCCAAGGGGCTGCTGTTTCAACTGTTAAGATTTTTAAAAGTCCATGTCTTGTTTTTGGTGAAACAAATGGTGGGCTGGCAGTGGTATTTTTGGATACTAGTACCATCCAGTGGCCCACAAAGAATGCCATATACCATTCAGTGTCCTCAAGGAACACTAACGGATTGCATTTTCAGCCAAAGTGGGTGCCATGATGAAAATATTTAATAGAAAAAGTAAAAGCCTTGCGTTTTAGATGTCCATATTTTATTATTATTTTATGTACTGTGGGTACAGGCCCATTTGCAAAAAAAAATGATGCAGTCTTTGGCCACACTTAGTTCAGTTCAGCAGTCACTGACTGACTCAGAACTCAGAACAGCTATCTTCTATTGCAGACTGTTCGTCATTCTTCTGAGCATTACAGCATTAATTAAGTCATTCTTCTCAGCATTATCAAGGATTAATACTGCTGATATGAAAAAGGGAAAAAAGAGCTGATGTTACAGTAGTTCTGCAATTTAGCAAAAGGACTTTTGTGACATCTGCATTTTGGTTCATAAACACATATACATCCACATGACAGTAGGAAATGAGGCAAAGTTTATTAGACATGTTCGTGCTGCTGGGGACAAAACCAACAAGAAAAAATATGAGTGTGACCTTATTCAGGTTAAAGGATAAGGAAGGAAAAGGAAGTGGTAAACTTCAGGCTATACAGGAGCCATTGTCCTGAGTTGTGTTACTGAGATAAATAGTGAAAAGGAATTTTATTTTGAATAAAGGAATTATAGTGTGGACCATTGGGAAAATTGACAGGTTCTGTGAAATCTACCATGTCTTGATCAGTTCTTCATTTGCTGTTCTCGCATGCTGCTCTTCAAGGACAGTGTGTCCTTGTCCATGGTAATTTTTCTTCAGTTGGTAAGCTTTATTAGGGAATGGGGTTGCCTGAAGATTAGGAGGAGGAATAGACTGAGGAAAAATATTATTTTGAGATGCGAGCCATAAAGCAGGTGTTTGTAATCCAAGAGTATTTGACAATCTTTTTTGTCTGTACTGAACCTTTTGTTCTTGAAAATGCTTTAATGTTCCCCATCTTACCATTTGCAAAATTTGAGGGCCCTCAAACACGAGAACTTAATATAAAATAGATATCTACTAAGATGAGCAGAGCAGCACCAGGATTTTTTTGCCTGTGGAAATTTTTATTTGAGATTGCTGCTGAAAATTGCAGCTCACGAAATGACTTCCAGGAGGAATGTGAGCCACATGATCTATAGAATAACCAGCCCTGACCACAGCTAGTTACAGGAAAGCAAACAGGCATCTTCCAGTAAAGTACATACTTGAGGCATAAACCTGGCAACAGGATTAAAGTGTGATATGCATGGCCTGAAAGATAGTCTGATCCCTTGATTGTCTCACACAAACAGATTAAATTGTTGGTGACAAACAAAGCATGCATTGCAGAGACCTTGGCCTCATGCTGGTTTGGATGTGGTTGTTCTTGTGACATTAATGTGAATAGACTGATTCACTATTTGTACCCCTGCCTGGAAGATGGTATCTTTATCAAAACATATTTTCAGTTCTCAGAAGAGTGCTAAAAATAGTAGAAATGATAAACCACAGGAGGAAGCAAACTCTATGGATCATCATTTACTCCAACCTATTTGATTGTGTTGGTTTCTAAAAATTTAAATATGGGGAAGGACTCAGAAAAAATCATGTTTATTGTTTTTATGAATGTATTGTATTTGTTAACATACAATCCTATAATGCGAGGAACAGTATAGCATTGTGCAGCTCTCGAGCCAGACCAGAAAAGTAATCATGACTCCAGGAAACAGAATTTCTTTTAAGTTACCTATTTTAGGAGATCAGATTCAGCCAGTGATTCTCCTTCATAGCTCAAATTCCTGCCGTGTTGATACCTCAGGATATTTCCCTTCAGCCATGCTTCTGTATGATGAAAAGATTTCAGCATGGTCCTCAGCAGGTGTTCTCACTGTGGCTTCTCAGTACAGGAATAACTTGTGAAAAAAGCAGAGAATCTTCAATCTCTTAGTTCTTTGCCTTCAATGTGATGACAGCCTGGCAAGATATTATCTAGAATTAAATGACCAGTTGTGCTATGGGATATACTCCTGCTCCATGGAGGGGACACAGGATCCAGCTGTTGCTACCAGCTGTTATGCCAGAAAATTTTCCTGTAGTTCATGTCTGAAAGACTGGAGCAAAGGTGCGATTTATAAAATAGAATTCCTCTGGGTTCTTCCTTGGCTATCTGCCATTGAAGTTGAAGTTCCTGAAGAAAAGGTGTAGATTGTGGGGAGCAAACTATATATTCTATGGGTGGCAAACAGATTCTGTTGTGTTCCAGCTGCCTGTTACACTTCTCCATAGTTGTTTGAGACAGAGGACTGACTTACTATGTGCTTTGCAGGTACTTATGATGAATAAGTACCTTTTCTTTATAAGTAAAGGCTGTGACAACCATGTCTAAAAAGTTCTGGAGGAAGAGATCCTGTGAGGGAGCCTTTGTGGCTGCATAGAATTGCTGTAGCAGAATGAAATATACAAGGAAAAATCTTGCTTTTTTTCATGCTCACCACAGTATAGAACAGAGCAGATCTGGGGCCTAGAGGCACCTGGTGGAAAAATGCTGGCATCCTAGCCTTTGGTTGAAAATCTTCCTTCTATGATGTGTATTTTTATTCTGGCATCTAGTGTTTTCTCCTTCCTTTCTACAAAAGTGCTTTGTCAATGGTGGTTTTGATTGCTTTTTCTCACCATAAGGGTGAAGAGGCTTTTTTAAGTCACAAAATCACGAGACAGATTTTGTGTAGAGATACCTCCAGAAGGAGCTCCTTGATACTATGATGCTTTCTATGAACACCTTGTAAAAGTAGACTCAAAGCTCTTTTTCTCTTCAGACTCTTCCTTCAGGTGGTATTTAGTACTAGCCTAAATTATAAATTGCATTTTTGCATAAATTGCGCATTAATTGGGGAGTCTGATGATTTAGGTTTTGTTTTCACTAGCAAAAGCTACATAGAAGATAGTTTGAGTTTGAATTGTTTGGACGGTGGCAAGAGGTTGGGTGTTCTTCTTCCCACCAAAACCAGACATAGAAAATGTGACCATCTGCAGACAAAACACTTTATCCTCTAGTGGAAACCAGCAGTTTGTCACTTCAGACGTTAGAATTTTGAAAGATCTTGTAATATTAGTGATTGATACCAGCACATCCTGCCCCCACTCATGCTTATGGGAGTCATAGAATCTTAGTCTTAGGATGGCTTGGGTTGGGAGGGACCTTAAAGACCATCTCATCCCAACCTCCATGCCAGGGGCGCTTTTCACCAGACCACGCTGCTCAGACCTTGAACAGTCCCAGGGATGGGACATCCAGAACTTCAAGACAACCTCTCACAGTAAAGAATTGCTTCCTAACATCTAATATAAAATTACTCTCTTTTGGTTTGAAGCCATTTCCCCTTGTCCTGTCTCTATATGCTCTTGTCAAAAGTCCCTCTGTGTTTCTTGTAGGGTCCCTTCAGCTACTGGTAGGCTGCAATTATGTCATCCTGCAGCCTTCTCTTTTCCAGGCTGAACAATCCCAATTCCCTCAGACTTTTCCTACAGGAGAAGTGTTCCATCACTCTAAACATCTTGGTGGCCTTCTCTGGACTCAGTCTAACAGGTCCATGTCCTTTTCTGTGCTGGGACCCCAGAGCTGCATGCAGGGTTCCAGGTGGAGCAGAATCCCCTTCCTCCCCTGCTGCCCACACTGCTTCGGATGCAGCCCAGGACACGTTTGGCTTTCTAGGCTGTGAGTGCTATGGCTGGGTCATGTCCATCCTCTCATCCCCCAGCACTCCCCAGTCCTTTTCACAGGGCTGTTCTCAAGTGTCTTCACCCAGGTGCAGCACCTTGAACATGGTCTCATTTATCATGAGATTCCCATGAGCCCACTTCTTGAGCTTACTCAGGTCCCTCTGGATGGCATCCTGACCTTCAGGTCTTGTAAGCTGTTGTAAGCTATCTTCTAGCAAAAAGGGGACACAGGTCTCCCTGTTCCCATCCCTGCTTGGCAACAGGCAGTTTTGAACATTTTATTTTCAGGGGACTGTGGAGAGCACAGGTACAGTGGCTTGTACTGATCAGTAGCACCTCCCCTTCAAACTACGTCTTTCACTTTGCAGAGCAACCTGCTTGGCAGTGAATTCACTGTGATCTGTCTACAGGCTGGAGCACTTCTGTCAATTCTTCCTTGCTTGACTGGAGGGATACCTAGGAAACACCCAGTATTTCAGGGACAGGAGCTTCAATGATGTCACTACTAGCTGGCTTGCTGTGATCTGTTTGTGCATGTGCACATGTCAAGCAAAACTCAGCATGCTGTAGAACCTTAATGTTGTGCCCTCTTTTATTTGTGGTATGTATCCTGTCTTTCAGCTTGTCATCTTTAACATTTGAGTTTCTCTAACAGGGAAAATCTGTTATTTCTAGGGGCTGTGCAGAGCAGTGATTTTGCAGGCAAGCTGACCCTTGTCAAAAGTGGATTGCAGATGATTTCAGTGTTACAGGGAGACAGATGCTTGCCAGATCAGTGATGTAGTCTGTAAAGTTTATTCTGATGCACTGGAAGAGCATGCACTGTGGATGTGCACGTAGTGGTCTCATTCTGTTCATATTAACAGTAATGGGTGAAACCATTTGAAAATCCCAATGATAATCTCAAAATTTTCTTCAGCAGTTATACTGAGAGCTCTGTATTGTGTCAAACTCATGTCCTTCAACAGAAAAAAAAAAAAAAAATAAAAAAAAAAAAACAGAAATAAACAAAAAAAAAAACCCACCGAGCCAAAAAGAAAATAAAAGAAAGCCAAAACCAAAAATGATTGAATCATTTGAATAAGTTATAAATCCTGAGTAGCCCTTTGTGGAAAATAATTTGTCCCTGCTTTTATGAGCCACTGCCTCAAGAAACTTTTTTCCTAACTGTTAGGAACCATCCTGAATTAGTGTGTTCACCTATAGCAATGTTGAATATAGTTAGGGCTTAATGACAAACACTATGTGCTCTTCCTTTAGCTTCCACTGTGCTTGTACTCACATAGTGAAGTGTGACAGGAGGCAAAGTTGAGGTAAGTTCCATTTGTTCCTGTGCAAGATGCCTGTCAGAGGATCTGAGACACAAAAATTCACAAAATGAAAGGTTTTGATATTTCCGGCCTCAGGATTTGGGAATCCATATAGTTTGCACAGAAATCCTGCGCACAGTGTTTACATCTGGCTGTGAGACTGTTTCTTTTATAACAATCCCAGGCAGGAGTTAGTACCTCTTTCTGTTAAATTTTGTGCAATTGTAGAACAGGGGATCTGTATTTGCCACAAAGAGCTTGCAGTCTAAATAAAGTTTCCTGTCTCTGATGGCAGATCAGCTGGAAGCCCAGTCAGAATACAGTGGGTTGTGCTGTCTCTGCCTGGACTGAGAGATTAAGGGAGACCACCAAACAAACAGCAGTGATCATCCAGAGTGGTAAAAGATGGAGATGCTTCTTTTGTTAAATGATCTTATAAGTAGTGAATACTTTAATATTTCATATGGTTTCTGGAGCCTCATCCTGGTTTGCCAAACCGTGAGCAAAAACTAAAATATCTTTCTGACCAGACTTTACTGAGGCTTCTAAGTCCCTGTGTTATTTGAACCATTTGATCCCATCCAGTGGTCCCACTTGCAGCCAAATGTGGTGCTCACTCAAGCTGTGGGAAATGGATCTTATATAGAACTCAGCAGCTACTGTCTGTACAGGATGACTAGTCCATTAACATTTAGGCAGTGAAAAACTCCCCATTAATTCCTTCATTGGGAGGAGTAACTGATTACATATCACATAAGTGCTAATTCACAGAGGAAAGGGATGTTTCAACTCCTCTTCTGTACCAGGAAATAAGTTGCCAGCACTTCTTCTAGACTCTCCTGCCATCCCTGGAAAAGCTTTGGGTATGTAATTTCTTAGGGGATCTTGGGTGTTGGCTTTACATGCTCTTCTATAGTTCCCTGCAAAGACAAGTGATTCAGCTGTGTGCGGCATCATATCCAAGCCTGTGATTGTATCCCATCTGGACCCTGCAGTGGTCCAGTTTTTCAGGTAGCAGCACAACCATCAAGCTGAAAAGAGATTTGTGTGGAAGATGTAAGTAATTGAATTGGGGGGGCCAGCAGATTTCTTTAAAAAGTGAAGAAAGTCTTAAAAAGCTGATTTTAGCTTGGTTTGAAACAAATAAAAATAGGAGGTTTGGTTTTCACCTTACTCTGGAAAATTCTTTCACAAGCTAGATGGGGAGTTATTGTCCCTTTACTTCTCTCCTCTTTCCTTTACTTTTAGGTAAAAAAAAAAAAAGAGATACTATAATCACTGTATCAATGAAATACAGTATCTGACCACCTTTGCCAGTAACATGTCCAGAAGTTACATCTCTCTGCTGGCAGAGTTGATTTTGATAAGGCAAAGGCAGATCATCTCAGAAACCATGGAGCAGTCTGGTCAGCAAGGGCAGAACCCATTAATCATAATTTATAGAAGACAGTTTTTACTTCCAGATTTATTACCATGGAGAGAGTATAGAGAATTGTTGATATTGTGTAGCACAAGCATGAAGCAAATACTGTGTTGAATTCTCACAAAGCAACCTTACACTCTGGCATGCGAGGCCAGGGCTTTAATTTAAGTGGTCCGTTGTATCACTTTCGGACAATGTACTTTAGCATCTTTTGCCTTTTGAGCACATTTCTTGAGGTCTTTCCATATAAAAGGTCAGAAATCTTACTTGTGGATATCTTCCAGGCAGAAGAGAGTCTACAGGCCAAGGTGGTGTTATACACTCCTTGGAACCTGCTGGTCTGCTGCAAGCTGTCATGGCTTCTATCATGGTTTCAACAGTGCAGCCATCTTAGAAATTGAAACCTTTGCTTTTTCTACTAGCTCCTGCAGGAAATCAGAGTTTACAAACCATGTAAAATATTGCTTGCTGTATTTTTCACCTTAATCCAGTTGCTGCATAATGAAAAACACAAATTTCACAGATCTGAATTAAATAAGATCCTTCAACAGGGACACCTACAGGGATGCACACAGCAAAATGTTGAAGACTGCAGCAGATGATGACTATTCACTGACTTTATGTTGTCTGTGTCCCTGGAGGAGACTAAGCTAGCCATCTTAAAAAGATAAAGTTTTAAGGAAGACTGCTAAGCCTTCTGAGGCAGCCTCAGAGAAGGATCTGACCTTCCTTAAGGAAGAGGGATCTGACTTTCCTTAAGGACATTTGTGTGTGCAAAATTATGTGTTCTACTATATCCAGATGGAGTAATGGTAGAAGGAAGAAGGAGTATGACTTTTGAGAAGGAAAGTGTCTGCAGTTGCATTCTCTCCCTCCTCTAGCTTCATTGAAGGAATTGCTGCAGAGATGCATTTTCAAGTTAACAGAAGAGCAAAACTGACAGAAATGCTTCCTGGAAGAAGAAATGGTTTCAAAATCCAGTGTTACAGAATAGTAACACCTCATTTGTGAAGAGTTCTGCAGAACACCCAGACAAAGACAGAAGTAGTTAAACAGGACCTGCATGACGTCTTGTGGCATTCAGTAGAAGAGGCCACATTACTCTGACCGGAGGAGACAAGCAAGAAGAGTCAGGAATCAGCCCACATCCCTGACACTTCTTCTGTTACCTGCTTGGTTTGGTTTTGGCTTTTTTGGTACACTCATTGCTGTTTAATAAGCTGTTCAAATGGTTTACAGTTTTATAAACCTGTCAGGTGTGTGTGTCAGATAAGTGTGAAATTCCTCTAAACTGTACAGGCTCTGCTGTTTCAGATCTCCACAAGCTCTGAGCACCTGGGCAGACAAACCTGCACAAACCACACAGCAGGACATATGGGTCACTGAGATGACCTTGGAGCTGTGAAATCCCAGATACACTTCACAGCAGGGATGCAAATCACAGAAAAACGCAGGCAGTTTTCTGAAGGGGACAAACCTTTGATGGCACAGCAAAAATTTGCCATCTCTACATGGATTTGGGTTCTGGAGCCAAGCATCAAGGTGGTGAGATCCAGGCAGTGTTTTTCTGTTGCTCTGCCCAGGGTCTTCCCCATCAGTGCAGCAGTCTGACACTGTGGACTCCTCTACATCCTGCCTGTGGCCTGCAGCCATGAGCATGCTAATCTATTCCTGGAGAGTGATCACGCACATATCACAGGTTTTGTGTGCTTACCAGTTCCTCCTTACTTGATGTGACCAGGTGGTGATGAAAAGCTGCACTGGGGTCTCTGTATTGCCAGGAACAGGATGGTCTTTGTCTTTGATGGTGAAGGAAGAAGGCCAGCAGATTAATTTCTTAGGCAATAAGTAGTGTAAATGTCCAAACTGCTCCTATTCACACAGAAAGCATTGGGATGCCTGACCTAAAGGAGTGATACAGCAGTAATTCCTCCCACATACTGCTAAGTTTCAGTGTTGAGGTATGTGATCTTACACCTGTCAGATTAAATACGCTTTCCAGAAGTAAGCTGGCTGGAGATGAAGCCAGTTCTTTTATGTGTTACAAAGGCAAGATGCCAAGGCCAAGGCTGGGCAGGATTTTTAGCATACTTGGATCACAGCATGCTTTTTTACCAACCACATGGATCTACTCTCCCACTCATGATCAAGTTTTTCATTTATGGTCAATGGTCTCTCTGTGTTCTCTGTTGGAGTAATGTGACTCCTCTGATTAACTGGAGAGGAGGCAGAAATGGCACGTCCAGCAGCCCCACCAGCCTCTGTGACTCAGCAGGGATTTACTCCCTAACTGAAGAGGAGCACTCGTGCTCTCTCAGACCTGTGTGGGTCTTCACAAGGTGCAAGTGTATAAGATCTCCAGAGCTGGTCAAAAAGCAAGAGGAACCCAACTGTCTACGGCTGCTTCAGGAAGAAAGGAAAATTTAGCCAGAATGGTGGTTTGTGAACTGGTGTATTGTCTCATTAGCATCACCAGTTTGGAAGGGTACTGGCAGATGGTGGCAAGTCTCAGACTTTGAATTGCATCATGCTGTGCTCCTAAGGAAGTTTTTCCCTATTTCCTTTCTCTGTAAAACCAGGCATGAATGTAGAATTACACTCTCTCTTAATGTAGAAGTTAGGACACAAAGTTAGGACACCAGCAACTGCCACATATTTTAGCAGATCCCTCAGCATCAGATAATGTAAGTATCCTTAGCTAATGACTGAGGTTAGACAAAAGCTTAAAGAAAGGGGTTTGAGGTAATAATTTTACCTCACAAATGAGAGGTGCTTTCCAGCAGCAGAGGATCCCTGCACAGTACAGCTGGCAAGCATAGCCTTGAGACATGAGGAAATCGGGTGGGATGCCATGTAGGTCAGTGCTGAAAGCCTTGGGGCCAGCAGGCAAGCTGCCACATGCAAAGGCAAAGGGAGGAAGCCTCAGTTAAGAACGTTTTGATGTGAGGCACTGCAACTCTGAAACAATTTGCTAATCCAGTCAGAATATAAGTATTAAAACATAAAACCCAATTCTATGCATTAATTCCTTCATTTGGGTCTTTTCTACCAGTGCTTTGAAAATAACAAGCAAAAAGCTGGATATGATTCAAGTATCAGAATTAGCACTAATTGTCCCTGTGGATCCTGGTCATTGCTCTTTGCGGATGAGCCAGACCTGTTTGTCACTGCAGAAAATCCAATTTCCTTTTCCCACTTCATATGCTATGTCTTGGGGAAGTTTTAAATTTCTTGAGCTGAACATGTCTGTCATATGCACAATTAAAATGTATAAAGAGGGAAACCAAATTCTCTGAAACCCCAGTCTTAGTAGTTCTAAATTCTCACCAAGTGAAAAATAATGCACGGAGATCCTCACCAGACATTTGTTTTGGGGGAAGCCAGCATAAGCAGTCATAGCTTCAGCTTGAATGCCTTAAAATCTTTGTTACTTATTTTATATTACTAGATAAACCTTACCTAATGTAGATAGTATAGGTGTTTCTCTGCACATTCAGCTGTGATCAGAGGTGTTTCCACCTTTACCAGTGAGGATTTCCAAAAGCCTCATTGGCAGTATGAAGAAGTATTTAAAGATTGTATGGGGCATGAAGGTAAGCAAGAGACTTTTATTTGAAGCTGTGGAAATGTGATTAAATTATGCCCACGGACCAAATCCTGTCTTTCTTCTTTTCAGCAGCAGACAGTGAAAGGGTAGACATTGAACAGCATGGATTTAAACCAAAGCAAGTTAGCAATGTGAGAGTAGGGGAAGTTAATTAACTGATTTTCTACAAATAGTCTACTCAGGCTAAAGAAACTCCTTATTGTATACTTTTGTGAATGAGAATGTAAAGTCTGCTTAACATTACTTACCCAAAATATATTTTTAAGAAAAATAAAGAGAAAAAAATACTGGACTGTAAAGTAGCTTCTTTGAGAATTTTGCTGGTTGTTTAGAGAAAATATAAGTTTCAGAATTTCTTCTATGTGACATAATCTAGAAAATTCACCTTATTTTTAGGAAGAAACACAGTTTGCTAGATGAAGACAGAATTTTTCATCTAGCTCAGGCTGCAGTAGAAGACGGTCAGTGCTAGCAAGTTATACATATCATCTTGGAGTTTAGCTACAGTAGGCACTAGGTAATGAAATATAGTTGCTTGTCTTTTATAACTGCTTTTAAGGATTATCCAGAATAATGGATAAATCCTTTCATGATTTATACTGACAGGCTCTGTACAGTTTTTTGAGCACTTTCTAGAAATAATTGGTGTTGCAGAGAAGGTGCTTCTGTACTCAGGTGACCCTGAGCTGTTTTCAGGGTTAGTATAAAAACTTCAAAGTTGTGGAAGACATGCTGATGTGGAATTAGTAAAGGGTGGGACTCTGACATTTATATGGTAACTATTTGCTTCATTGTCACACATCTCAGAAAAGATCCTCAGACCCCAATGATCATGGTCCACCTCTCAGCAGCCATTAAAGAGCCTGACACCCACGATCAAATTGTAAATGCATAGGAAAGTAAGACCTTTTTCTGTCAGCAACTGCAGGGAAGCAGCATCTGTGGGTTTCAGCCCATGTTCACTTCAGAAATGGGAGGAAAGAAGGGAAGTTCGTACTTCAAGGACTCATTATCGTGGTGGCCCAGTCAAAAATGCCCTTGGATTGCGTTAGACCTGAAGCTGCTTCCACTGACCCTGTAGCATTCAGTGAAAGAAAGATTCACATGTAAAATCTGGGTGGCATGAAAATGAGTATAACTGCTCTATCAAAGTGGGGGTTTCTCCATGGGATACCAGAGGAACCGTGTTTTCTCTCAAATAATTTTACTTCACTATCTCAATGAGATATTTTTCCATTACGTCCCCTTTCAAAATTGCCAATGAGGAATTTTTTAAAAAGGAAATTCCTTCCTGTGTTCATCAACTTTTGGTAAGGCTGTTGTTCTGGGAGCACTGCCATCTTTTTATTTGTTGTTTGAGATGCATGGTGATTTTAATTAAGCAGTCATTGTCTGTGTGCATCATGGTGGTTGCCTCCAGTAACCAGAGAGCTATAATTACAAGAACACAGGGCAGCTGAAATTTTTGCTGCAGCCCTTTAGAGGATTGTGGGAATTGTTGTCTTCACCCTTCTCCTCCTAGACAGTTCTGACTCAGATAATCTCAGCCATGACATTGGCAGTGGGTTTGTGGCAGTCAGGAAATGTTCATAATTCTGAAGTCCTGAGCCACAGTTAGTCTTACAGGGCTCCATGTGAACATACTCCTCGTCTGATATCCCAAACAGACCTGTTGATTATTTTGGGTCTCCTGCTTCAATGCTATATTGAGGGCAATGCACATGTGGAAGCAGAGCCATTCTATTTGCTTTAGCAGGTCAGCACAGAAGAACTCCATCATTTTCGTATTGCAAGAGCAGCCTAACTCAGATGAAATGGCCTGAATGAATTTTGCAAGAACTGTTATTTCTGCATGTAGGTGACAAAAATCATCAGTAAAGGGGACTGCAGACCAAACCATTTGTTCCTTTACTGGGAGAGCATTTAGGTTGGTTGCTGGGACCTGTATCTCTTTACCTCTCTCAAACCTCTCTCAAACTGTTGCCTTGTGCATAAACAAGAAACTTCTCTGACCCTAACTCATGCCTTAAGTTTAGCTTTTGTGTTTTTCAGATTCTGTGTTGCCTAGGGGTGTAGTTCTGAGCCTCATATTAAGTGCTAATAAGCTCTCTTCACAGGGTAAATAGGCAAAACAAATAATTTTCCTGCTGAAGACCAAGGAGAAAGAATACAACTTTCAGCCCCAAAAAGCATGAACAATGGTGGACTGAAGAGAGAAACAAGAAAGATGAAACCTCACGACCTGAGACTGTGGTTGGACAATTGGTCCCCAATATGGAAATAGATCAAAACTTATAAAAGTACGAGACCTCGTGACTAGTCATCCATTTTTTGTGACCATTTTTAGTCCACTTTGGGTGTAGCCCTGGTGAGGCTCTTATCCTGCCTAAGGTGTAGCCTAAAGGCCTGTCAATAAATGTCTGCTTTATTCTCTAGTTCTGTCCAGTCTCTGTTTCAGGTCAGCCTTCCCAAGGCATTATAACTACTAGGGAAAAGATATCCAAAGTTGCAGTGAAAGCCAGTGTATTTCTTACCTGACATGTTATTTCTTCACCATGAGTATCACCTCATTGCAAGTAATTCTGCCTTACCTTTAGCAGAAGCCTGTTCAATACATGAGAAACAAAGTATTTCCATAACTTCCAGGCTCTTCTTGTTACTCCCTTACTTGGTTCTGACTCTGTGAATTAAGTTTATTCTGTTTCCAAAACAAACGTGCCAAGTATGTCATGCCATGCTGTGGCAAGCTGTCTGGGCAATGGGAACCAATCCTTGGACAGTAATCTCCATTTTATACCAGTTTCATAAGAGAAGATGTGGAGGACATATCTGATTTTAAATTGTTCACCTTGTCTCCAATCTCAGTTTTGCTTCCTGCTGTGTATACAACACAAGAAAGAACAGACATGAGGAAGAGAGCTAAACCCAGCCCTTACCTTTTGGATGGGTTTCACTTGCTCTCCTCAGGCATTTGTCTGCTGCACCTGTGCAATTGGAAACTCCTGTTGTTTATTCCTTGATAACCCATCTGCTTCTTGCTTGCAGTTATGAAAATGGAAATAGCTTTATCATAAAATATGTGGGTATATGGAAATAATGGAAACCATTGCAGCAGCAGCTTGTACTCTTGCTATCCCTGCATCCCATCTTTTCCAGCTTTCCAACATACAATTTGCTTCAATTAGGTATGGAGGAGGTCCAACTAGGTGGGCTACTATGGTCCTAGGCACCTTGGATGCTTAAAATAATGATTCTGTGTTTTTGGAAATGGGCCTTCTGCACTGGAGAACTGTGAGTGAAGAAGGGTGACAGTCTCTTAGATGCTACATAGAAGCAGAGAGTGCAGTTCTCTTAAGTTCAGAAGCTGTATTCCAATATTCATGTGCAGGGAAGTTGTCCCTGGCTTGTGTTTCAAGTGAGACGAAGCTTAGTGAAGTGGCCATGGAATTTCAAAGAACTGGGGCAGAGACGGTCTTGCAGGAAAATGCCTAAGGTAGTATAGCAGTAGCTTACATTTATGTCTTGTTGATGGTGTAATAGCAGAGAAAATATGGATCTCAAGGCAAGCATAGACTTTATTCTGCTTGGAGAGTGGTAGGAGAGGAGCTGCAGGAAGAGTCATTCCATAATCAGAAACAACATGTATTTCTCCTATAAAACAGGAGACCAGACAAGCCCTCAGCTTGCAATTACAGAGTCTGTATGGCTACCTGTATCAACAGGAGTTTCACCAAGCATTGTCATGCAGGACAATTGGCAGCAAGTAGTGAAAGTGGGCATTGACAGTCCACAAGGAGCAGGCATCTTGCCACCATCCTTCGAGATGTGTTTATTCTGATGTAGCAGTGTCTCTGCTACGATTCTGCATCCTACCTCTTCTAGTGCTGTGATTTGTGCTGCCTGCTGTTCACAACAGCAGATAACATTCAGAACTGGAGTCTGCAAAATGCTGTCAATACTGGGCTGTGCTTTCAGACACAAGCGGAAAATGAAGAGGTGACCTGACACGAATGAAGAAGGTGCAGGGGGGGCTGGGGGCGGAGGAGGTGGGGGGGGGGGGGGGGGGGGGGGGGCGGTTGGAGAAGAGAGGAGAGGAGAGAAAGGGAAAAAGGGGAGAAAAGTAGACTCCTGTCTCTCTCTTTAATATTTTCTTTCCTGTGAACCATTGCTGCCAAACAGCAGAAGAGGAAACAAATAATACAGATTTGATTTCACTTATGAGAGACATGTAGTCACCACAATGAAAATGGTGAGTTAAACCACCACCCTGGTCAAAGTTTCAGTTTCCCTGAGGAGTGGTTTCCTGAGACTGTGAGAATTGCTGGTTGAAATTTTTTACAGAACCCAGAGTATTCCCCCAAAATTCTGAGTGTCTCCAAACTGGCAGCAGAAAAATGAGAGAATGGGAGCTCTTTTGCTTGTTTTTTTTTTTTTCCCCTCACTTCCTGCTCTAAAAATATGTGAGTTTTAAATACAGGAGGAATAATATCTGCCAATGGAAAGAGTAGAGAAAGTAATCACTTGCTGAAGAAATTAATGTAATTCTTTGACAAAAATTTTTTGTACCCCTTTGAATCAGGCTATAGTTTTCCTCCACTTGTGCCATTTTTGAGTGAATTTATTTTGCATTATCGCAACAGGCAAACGTAGTCATAACATTTGTATTGTCACAACTTCTGTGTCAAGCTGGACACTTGCTTGGCATGCAAGATGATTTTAATGTGCACCTCTGAAACTACTGATGGTAGCTCCTCCAGTGATATGCCACCCTCTTCTTCAAGGTTCACATGACTCCTGTTGGATTTTATGTTGAGTTAGAGAGGCTTTCTTTTATCCCAGAATGTTATTTTTGATACTTGTACCATAAACATTAGCTTGACATCAATTTTAGGCATCTATTTTCACTATGAGGTCAATCAAATAGTGTTTAGCTTCTGTGCTGCTTCATGGTGTGCTTTCTCCTCAAGTCTGAGCTGGCTTTAAAGCAAAGCTATCAGATACTTCTGCCAGTGTAAGTAGATCAAAGGACTTTACCAGCTCTGTACTGCCCCAGGGATTGGTAGAGGTGTATGTTTCTCCACAGACAGTTATGGTTTGGTAAGGTGAGTAATCCCTGTATCACTTCCCACACTCTCCAGCCAGATTTCTAGACAAGAACAAAAATGATTTTGTAATGGAAAAATGAAGTATTCTCTGACTGTAGTATCACAGGGATTAATTTTGGTATAACTTGTTTTCTTCAAGATCTTATACTTGCTTTGGGTTTGAGTATTTTGCAATTGGCAGCAGTGGTTTGTGGTTGTTGGAGTTTTGACTGGAACAGTTTGACAAATGTGATACAAAACTGTAGGTTATTTTGATCAATGTAACACACTATTCAGACAGAAAAAGTCAGTAGTTGTTAAGATTAACAATGAAAGAAAGACAAACGTATACAGAAACTTAGCAGAAGACCTTAAAATTATATGTGGTTCATGGGCTTCCTGAACCAGATGTATTCAGTTTCAGTAGTAACCATCCTCACAGTATTCCTTCTCTTTGACTGTCTGCAGGCTCCCCTGGGACATTCATCACGTTCTAGAACCCACAGCATCCTCAGACATGGATTTTCACAGCAGACCATTGCATTTGCTTCAAACCTGCCCCATCCAATTTCACTTGATGGCCCTTTTTTTCCTTAGTTTGGAAGACAGAGTGAGCAGCAGAGGTCCACTGGCAATTTCTGTGATTTTACAGATCTCTATTTGATCCTCCCAGTGCCTCTTGTTCTTCTAAGTGAAAAGTTCTTACTGAGTATCTGATATATTTGGGTTTTAGCAATAGGAAAGTGGTACTGGCCAACTTTAGTGCTAAGAATTTCATCCTTTCCAAAATCTAGTTTCTTGGAAATAAATTTATGGCTTGATGTTGGGAAAGATGGGACAGGAAGGGCTTGAGGATATGATTGCCTGGTAAGAAGTACTGGAGATGTAAAACCTGTGAGTGAAATAGAAATGAAGGCCAGCTTTGAGATGTGATCATGGCAGGGAGGAAGACAGTGATTAGCTGGAGTTAGGTTGAAAGACAGAAAACAAAAGGACCCAGGAATGTAGCCCCTCTCTAACCTGCCAAGGCATCAGGGAAAAAGTAGATTAAAAAAGTAGTCTTTAGAGCTTAGAATATAGGATGATATGGTAATATAGTAGTTCTCATAGGCTGCATGAAAAGTTTGTAGGTTTTGTATCTCGTGCCGGTTGGTCACTGTAAATTAGAATATTCAACACAAAAGGAGATAGAGTGTATTGTAACAAAGTCCTCACTCTCTTACCCCTCTTAGCTCTTTTACCTCCCTTACCTCATACCCTCTCTCTCTCCCCCTCTCTCTTTGGGGCATCCCTTCAGCCGAGGCTGGTGGCTGAAGGTAAAGCCCTTTTTACACACAACCCTTGCGATAAAACCACGTGTTTCTAGAATATCTCAAGTCTCCCTGCCATCTACAGATGCTCCTACAGCTTACATGTTGCACATCCATGTATGAATGCCTGAATATAAATCTTGTTCCTCCACAGCACAAATCACCTTACTGCTGGACCTATGTTCTTTTCCCATCCTGTACATCTGAGTGGGAAAAAAAAAAAAGTATTTAACTCTCCCATTTTTCCTTGTAATTTAGTGAAGGAAGAGATGCAAAGGTTAAATCCTGTTTTCCTTATTGATACCTCAAATATTCAGAGTGCCCTGAGACTGCCTCGCAAATGGTACTTCTCCACTATTTTGGAAGGGTAACTATTTGTGATGACTATCTGTATTCTTACAAAAGCAGCACAGAAAGATACACTTCAAAAAGACACAAAAGTTTTTCCTTTAACAAGCCACAATCACAATAAAACTAGTTCCAGTCTTTTCCACTTCTCTTCAATCCAGTTTCTGGAGTAAACTTTTTTGTTTAAAGCAAACATTATATTTTCTTGGTGCCAGGACCCTTAGAAATTTGTAATTTAACAGCAATACTTGGAGAAGTTATCTGTAAGTAGATGAACAAAGTAATGAGGAATATTTATTGGCTTACTCATAGAAAAGTGCCTTAACAAATGCTGAAGTTAAGCATGTGCTTCAAATCCCATATTTTCAATAAAGTACTGAATCAGAAGACTGTTTAAGTGGAGGATGGCATGATGTCTAAAATCCTTGACACAATGGTTGTGGTAGGATTTTTATCATCCAGTCCAGTCTGCTACTTTTCCAGATCCTGCTTACATAAACCAAGTACACATACAGTCCCAGCCTTCAGTGACTGGGATAAACCTAAATGGAATGTGATATAGTGACCTGAAGGTGGAATGTCCTGAT
Organism: Zosterops lateralis; assembly: GCF_965231275.1. NCBI lineage: Eukaryota > Metazoa > Chordata > Aves > Passeriformes > Zosteropidae > Zosterops > Zosterops lateralis. The sequence goes on along the minus strand of NC_139800.1, from coordinate 53,670,170 downwards.
AGCTGATTCACACAATCTGTAGAGAAAAAAGAAAAAAAAAGTACTTTTGTTATCATATTCCTCAGCCATAACTCATACGAAATCAGAGGGTAAAGGCATACACACTCAGGCTATCTGAATGCCAGTGAAATGGAACCGTGAGCAATATTCCAATTTAACTCCACAGAAATCCACTAGTTAGTAAGTAGTTCAAGTATTTTAGTGCCTGCCGTGTTGCTGCCTACAGGGAAAATATTCTAAGTGCTTTCCCTTTCTCAAAAAGAAAAGGAATTTTCATCTATCTTTTAAAAGGCTTTCTTGTCACATCCATTATACAGCATACACAACCAGCCAAAGGATGTACTGTGGTGGTTTCCATCACATGTTTTAGTGACAAGGTTTTTGTGGACAGTAGAATACACACTTATATACATGTGTATGTGTGTGAGCACATTTATATATAAACATATGCGTGTATATATATAGTTGCACTTACCAATCTAGATCACATAACAGTGAACATGTACGTACCTCTATGCTGGCCTATGGAGTGTCAAACGTGGGGTGTTAATGCCTACATATGTGAAATCCAATATTTTTTCATCTGACCAGCTTGACACAAAAGGGCAGATTTATCCTTATTCCGAGAACATTAGGCAATTAACTGTAACAGCTTTTAGAACTACTTTATTCTGATACATGGCTGACCAGCTATTTGAGGAAAAACAAAACAACCAGATTCTGGTTTTCAGACTTCACGTATGCTGTTAGTATCACAGAATGGAAAAAAAAGGCAAGAGATGTCCCTGAATAATATTGGGGTTTTAACCCCTGAAGCATCTACTACTCTATTCATTTCAAAAATGTAAAGGGCTAATGCAGATTGGAGGATAGGAGTAATGATCCACAGATCACAGCTCTATATCAGAATTTTTAAAGATGCACACAAATTCTGTATGCACGTATGTGCATAAATGAAACTTATCTTCTGTGTGCACCAGTGAGATGTGAAGATGGGCACTGTTTATGACATTTTAGTTCCTGAAAATGCTGATTTCTCTATGCTAAAACAACTTCAGCAGACCTGTTGGAGCAAGAGGAGATCCAACAGGATGATTAGAGAGATAGGGCACCTCTCCTAGGAGAAAAGACTGAAAGAATTAGGATTGCTCAGCCTGAAAAAGAGAAGGGGTAACTAGTACCTGAAGGGACCCTACAAGAAAGATGGAGAGGGACTTTTGACAAGAGCTTGTAGAGCCAGGACAAGGGGGAATGGCTTCAAACTGAAAGACATTACCTTTAGATTAGATATTAGGAAGAAATTCTTTACTGTGAGGATGGTGAGATACGAGAACAGGTTGCTTGAAAGTTTTGGATGCTCTGGAAGTGTTCAAGGTCAGACTGGATGGGGCTCTGAGCTACCTGGTCCAATGAAAGGTAACATTGTCCTTAGCAGGTTGGCTGGAATGAGATGGTCTTTAGGGTCCCTTCCAACCCAGACCATCCCATGTTTCTAGGATTCTATTCTGTGAGGATGTATTTGTTCAGCCAGTAGTCTTACATATTTCAGACAATGGGGACTGTGTGTGTAAATCTAGATATACATGAAAAATGAGCATGTAAGTATGCAAAACATTGCAGAACTGCTTGGCATATGCAACGTTTAGCTGCTTTGCTTCTTCCAGGTTCATTACTCCAGCCTTTCCATCACCATTCTGACATCTAACTCCTCAGCAGAAGTGGTCCAGGCAGTTTTCTACCTCCAAGTTTTGCTTTATTTTTAGTAGCTTGACATTAACCAGTAACTTTTTTTTTAATTTCCTGACTTCCTTGTAAATGTAATGTTTTTTCCCCCAAAATGCCTTCTTTGATGTCCAACATAAGGATGAATAATTTCTGCATAGGCATAATCTTACCATATGCTCCTTGAGGACGAGGCATGAAGGTTTGAAAACCCTAGAAAGGAGAGAATTTCCAGGCCATCAGTAGGGCACCTAAAAATATGTAAGAAAAACTATTTTGTGGATTTAGGGAATTCCCAAATGTCTCCAAACCCAACCTTACAGCTACTGAAATATTTAAATAACAAAAGAAATGGTTTTGTAGATAAGAAATAAAAACCACTGTTCCAGTGAAAACAGAGGTTGACTGCTTTTATTTATTAATCAGTATTTCTGTCTTGGCTACAAAACCTAAATGAGAAAAGACTTTCAGGAGAGGGAACCTGGTCCAAGTTGGGGATGAATGGATGAGGAGAAAGGCTCCACAGAAGGTGCAGAAGGCTGACAGTTTACTTTCTTGAGAGGAAGATGTTGCAGGGGGAAAAGCAAGTCATTCTCTTGAAACACCTGAGAGAGTCTGCTGCCTGCTGAGGGGAGCAGCCCAGGCACAGGCGAGTGGCAGTGAACAGGGCTGTAACAACTCAGTTGTTCGAAAGGCTTCTGCTGTCCTTGGCACCACTTGGTCACTCCAGCTAAAGGGACCTGCTAAGGGCCAGCTGCAGGTGTGTGTTGGTGACTTGAATATTAAACATAGCAAGCTGGAGGTTACCAATCCCATTTACTTTGTATATAAATCCCATGCAATCTGGCTGAAATATCTTCCTCTCACTGAACCCAAGAAAAGCCTTACCACCAACCCTGCTGAGGAAAAATGAGGTCTGCAGACTACTCTCTTTCTCCATGATGCCACTCCTTGTTTTCGTGATACTGTGCTGTCACACAATTGCACCATGCTATCCATGGTTTGACCCCAGCATCTCAAATGCAAAATCACATCTTTGTCCCTTTAACTTTTCTCTCAGCTGTTATGACTGTTTTCTCCCCTCCTCTGGGACTGTGCACTCTGTTGCTGCTCTGGCTTCTGGGAGCAAGCGAGGAGTATTTCTCCTACTGGCAAGTAACCAGCCAGTCTGGGGCTAGCCTCTTCCCAGAACGCTGCTGTGTGCATACCAGCAGGCAGAGGAGCAGGTGAAATGGGACTCGTGGCATCTGTACAGATGTGTTTGACTGCTTACATGCTGTTACGAATCTGCTACCCGTAAAGCCTCTGTTTCTCTGACGAAATCTCTCTCTCTCTCTCTTCCCCCTCTCTCCCTCTCTCTCTCTCTCTTTCTCTCAAAATTATTTTCCAAGGAGAAAAGGAAAAGGCAGACAGAAATAGAAGGCAAGAGACAACAGCTTGAGGACCAGATACTTCAGCTGCAGCATTTCAAGGTAAGGGACTGATGCCAGAAATGATGGATTGACTAAATCTGTTCATTATTAGACATGCGGATCACACATCTGAAAGCTGGGAAAAGCCCACTCTGACATGAAGCAGCTTTCACTGCCGGAGCCTCTCTCTTGCAGTGATCATGTCCTGCCTGCTTTTCATTCTGTGTGTTTCATGCACAGGACCATGTTGTTTAAATGGTTTAGGAGCATGGAGTCGGGAGGGTGTGTGCTCAGGCAGCACAGCAGTGCTGTTATTATTGAATGCTGTTATTTATTATACATAATGATAAGACACCAATCGCTGTGGCTTGGGTGTGCACTGCATGGCTTCAGCCAGCACTTTCTGCTGCAGAGCTGCATTGCATTTCTCTGGTGCATGTCGTTAGGGTTTTGTGTGTGTGTTGCAGAAGGGGAGTGTTAGTTAATATGCATCCATGTCTGTGTGTAAAGATTTCATTGTAGGATGAAGTTATTAGGCATGCATGGCATAATAAAATGGGCATGTATGTACATGCAGGGAAGGTGTTGATGCATATGTGTGTCTACATGGAGAGGTACCTTGATATTTAACAGGGTGCCGAGCAATCCCAGTCCCTGTTGGTCTCCATGACAGCTGCAGATAGCATCATTTGAAAGCCATCCTTGCTGTTTCTATTGCTTATCCCTCCTGTCAGCTGCATATTCATGCAGAGCAAAGATAAGAACAAAAACATACATGCAGTCTTTTTGTAACCAGTGAGCATTTCTGGGTCAGATCTTGTTATATTAGTTCAGTAGGGGAGCCTTAGAAATTTCAGTGATTAAAATATCTGAGAAAGATGATTAGAACTGGATGGTTTATCTTCATAACAAGTGAGCTGAGCTGTGTTTTTAAAATTAAGATATTTAGGTTGTGTGTGGCATAAGTGTGTGTGTGTGTTTGACAGTGGACCTGCATCAGGAGATGATGTGCAGAGTCTCTCTGCCCACACATGCACTTATAGTCCACACTGCAAGTTATGCTACAGGCAGAATCTTTCTCCTGCCTCTCCAAGACCCTGCAGTCATGTTCTGCAAATTATTCCTCCTTTTCTGGTAAACACAATGCATTTAAGCCAAAGTAATCAACCTACACAAATATCCCAATCAGGTTTGCTACCAGTCTGTGGATGTCAAACACTGGTGTTTCCAGTCAAAGATGTGATTGCAATTCTATGGGGCAACAAGAATTGCTGTTTTGTTCAGATTTCCATTGAGTACAGGGAGGAGAGAATTTCTTCTGATAACTATAGGGTGCTGCAGCAGAGCAGTAAGGTACTGTTCCAGTACCTTCATTATGCTTGTTTTTTTTTCCTTTTTGCTACCAAGCTGATGGCTCCTTTTAGCATGTTAACTGTTTCCCAGCTAACTGCATTATGATTCTTTGTGAAATTCTTTAAGCAGAGCCTTTTGGATAGATAGTTCTGCCAATTTTATGCTTCATCTGTTTTACTTTGATATAGCTGTTTCTAAAATGTATTTTAACATCATCTGTAGGAAAAGTAAAACCCCTCAAGGTGGTGCAGTGGGATCAGCCCCTCAGCTGATGTAGACTCACATTGACTTCAGCCCTGCTATGTTGATTGCCACTAGAGGAGGTTCAGTTTTGCTGCATGGATTTTTTCAGAGACACACATGCAAAATAGCTGTGTCCCTTTATATTTTAACCCACAGGCTGGAGCAAGGGCAGTAATTCATACAGGAAGCTAATGGGAGATCAGGGCACAGAAATTTAATGGCAGAGACATTTAAAATGGCAGCTTTCTCAGCTAAAATCACAGCCAGACTCAAGGTCTGTAATGCTGTGTGCAAGGATGAGCATCAGGTTATGATAAAATCTTCCCTACCTCTCCATACACTGTCATCACTTGTCACCAGAGGAAGAGTGTTCTGCTTTTACAGGAGTGGTCATGGTGACTGCTGCTCTATGAGCTGCCTGTACCACCAAGCAGCTGACTGCTGGGAGAGCTGAATGAGGTGATAGCAGAGGTCTAACTGGGATTGCAAAGTTCATCCTCATTGCTGGTAGAACCTTCCTAAAATTAAAATAAAAAAAAAAAAATTAAATGGAAATAGAAGCACTTACTAGTTTCTCTTTGGAGACAGATGAAGAAAACTGTATTTTTGTTTCATACATCATTCAGTGTTCTGGTTGCTTAGTGAAGTGCTGACCAACATTTTATTTTTGCCTGCCAGTTTGATTTGCTCATTTGTAAAATGGTGTATCCCCCTGCCACCACCCCAGTGTTCTCCCTCACCTCTCCCTGCTTGTCCTGTGGCTCTCAAAGTCGGGAGCTCCAAGTCCGATATGAATATAGTCTCTTAGTCTGATATGGCTCCCCAGTCTGACACACCAGACCAAAATAAGTGCATCTATTTTCCCTAAGAGTGCTACGTAGAACATGATTCATTTCCTGAATTATGTGGATTTCATCTAATTCTGTGCAAGGCATACATCCAGGTTAAAAGATCAGGCTTTCCTAGGGAGGCTGTATTTACTCAAAATACTGTGAGGCTGTTGATGTTCATATAAAGTGTATGGATTTCATATAAGTGTCCATTAAAATCTGCTGTGAAGAAAGCTTTGAAAATGAAATCTGGATTAATCCTGTGTCTGCAGTATCTGGGTTGATCCCACAAACATAACAGCTTGAATTCACACAAAGACATTCATGCCAGTATTCATTGGGTTTGCTTCATTTTTTGTGCAATGTCAGGGTAATTTTCCTTTTAAAATGCACTGTGTAAAATAGCATGTTTGGTTACCTAATAAAGGTTTTGGAAGCCACAGGGTTTCTGTTAATTTCAGAAAATTTTATTCACATTGGAAAAATATCTAATAGAAATAATTTACTGCAAATGTTTATGCTGATTACCTACAGCTTTCAAGTTGCTGATGCCAATTAGACCCCTGACAAAATGACTTTACTACCAGTTCATTCATTTTTCCCTTGTTACATATTTAGCTGAAAATAAGGCAACAGCAGGTGCTGTCCCACTGTTTTGGGCAGAGGAACCCACTAGACCTAGTAAAAGTCAGCACAGAGTGTGAACAAGGCTTTGGCAATACATTTTACAAAGGCTCCTGAGAATGAGACCAGTGCTGAGGACATCAGAACAAAACTGTAGCTCAGCTATTAATGGTCTATATGAGATTCAGAGTTAATCAAGTGAAACCCTTCAAAAGTGAAAATCTGGAGTGGGAGACAGTCTGGAGTAGTATGGGCTCTAAAGACTGAATTCTCTTTTCTGACAATGAAACCATATCCTCTCTTCTGTGAACCAACTGCAAAGTAAGGATGTTGGTGAGCACAGAGCGACTGTGTAGTACCTTGGGGCCATTGGGGGTCTCTGTTGAAGGAAAGAGGTGTATTTGCATATATTACAATCAGATGCCTTCACTGGAAAGGCCCTAGGTGTTGGAACTGGTGTAAAAGATGCTTTGAAACCCCATGTTTTGAGATAGAACACTGTCTTTTGCTCTAATAAGAGGCAATTTATAACAGCTCCCCTAACCTCACACCTACTCCAGTCCTTAATATGAAAATAATACTTCTTCTTCCATATAATACAAGGTCAATTTTATTGTTTAACAGCAGATAGAGTTGTAGTTTTGTTGTCGTTTAACAATAGATAGAGTTTACACTCCATGCCTCAGCAGTTTCTTGGCCATAGGCCTACACATGGAGCCTCCTTGTCGATGGGAACTGGAGGTGTTACCAGCTTCTGTCATTTAAAGTCAAAGAAGTGGTCAAAATTCACCTTACACCAAATATACTTTGTGCAGTATCTATCAAAATTATTTTGTTTCTGGAGAAAGACTGAAATTTATCTTGATTGATTAGTTGAACTTGAAAAATACAACCTACAAGCAACAACTTCTTTTATGAACTTTTTCAAATAGGCAGAAGTTGGACAGGCCTGTTTTAACAGAAATGTTTACTATTTCAATTAAACTCCAGGGTAGCAGTATTTCTTCCAAAATCTGACTGTTTCTCTTGTTAGTAGAGTAAAATTTCTGTAATTGTTTACTGTAGCTCTGTTTAGTGGCCAGTGGTAATAAAATAAACAGAATAAAACATCCAAATTGAATTAAAAATTACTTCTGTGCTGCTACTTTAACTATTACAATTACAATTAATCTATTTTCCACAGTTATATTAGTTTTGAAGTGGTATAAATATTAGGGACTACTTCTTTTAACATCTGCTTCTTAAAAACTGCAGTTCATGAGCACAATCTGTAACATAATTACATCTTTATTCTCAAGAAAAGGAAAGCCTTTTACATTGTTATAGAGATTTTGTTAGAGTATGGTTTTAACTGAAACGATCTCATCTATAAATAATTTTTAATTTTATAGTTCCAGTTATATCACTGTCCCCAATTTAATCTATTCCTAAAATAATTACTGCCAGAAAGTATAAATAGATATGACTGTTTCTCTCTCGATATATGTACAACATTGCAGAAAAAAAGAGATAACTTTTGCAAATGAAGGAACCTTGTTATTTCTTTATAGCACATCCATGTATGATTTTCAAATAATCCTTAAACCAAATTAATCCTAAACCAAATGGCAACTCAGCCAAGCACACAGAAAATGTAGGATGGTGTTGTAGAGTCTCCATTCCCTACATGGTCAGTGCAATATTCTTGAAAACCTAGCTCAAGAGATAAGGATATCATCTACAACAGTGTTAAGTGCCTTGCAGAAGCTCAGGAAGATGACATCTATTGCTCTTCCCTTATCCACCAATGATTTATGGCTCCATCATAGAAGGCCACCAAGTCTGTCAGGCATGATTTGCCCTTAATGAAGCCATGTTAGCTGTCGCCAGTCATCTCCTTGTTTTTCACGTGGCTTTGCACAGTTTCCATTAGGATCCTGCTCCATGATCTTGCCAGGCACTGAGGCAGATGAGACCAATTGGCCTGTCATTGCACAGGTCTTCCTTTTTTTGCTTTTTAAAGGAGGGGATATGTTCCCACTTTTCCAGTCACTGGAAGCTGCCACTGCCATAATTTCTCAAATAAAGTGAATAACGGCTTAGCCCCCTCTTCTACCAATTCTCTCATCAGGTCCCATGGACCTGTGCACCTTTAGGTTCCTTATAAGGTCTCAAACTTGATGTTCTACTACAGTAGTGGTTCTACAGTCTCCTAGTCCCTGCCTTTGCCCTCTGCAACCCAGGCAGTGTGCTTGGAGCTGGTGAAGGCTGAGGCAAAAAAGTCATTAAGTACCTCAGCCTTCTCCTTGTTCCAGGTAACCAGGTCTCCTTTTTTTTCTGGAGAAACTGAACATTTTCTCTAGTCTTCCTTTTATCACCAGCATATCTCTAAAAGCTTTTTTGTTGCCTTTGATGTCTCTGGACATATTTAAGCCCATCAGGGCCCATCTTTCCTGACCTGATTCCCGGCTGCTTGAACAATCCCTTTATATTCCTCATCTGGAGGAATTGCTTTCACCACTTGTCCTTGCTTTCACCCTCCTTAGGCTTTCTTTTCAAGTCTGATTTTGTCGAGGAGATCCCCGTTCATCCACACAGGCCTCCTGGAATATTTGCCTGGTTTCCTCTTTGTAGGAATAATCACTCCTGAGCTTGGAGAAGGTGATCCTTGAATATCAACCAACACTTCTGGGCACCTCTTCCCTCCAGGGTTTTATCCTATGGTTACTCTAAGAGGCAGAACTCCCCTGGTGGTCCTTGCAGTAAAGGCTGCCCTTGAGCTTCACATTTGCCACCAGCCCCTCCTTGTTGGGAGAAAAAGGTCCAGCACAGTACCTATTCTCCTTGGCTCCTCTTTCACTTCAAGAAGGAAGTTATCATCAATGCATTCCAGGAACCTCCTGGATTGCTTATACTCTGCTGTTGTCCCTCCAAAAGGTAATGGATTCATTGAAGTCCCCCATGAGGAACTGGGTTTGTGAACATTAATTAATTTTTACCTGTCTAGAGAGCCTCATCAGCAGTTTTTGGACGTGGAGAACTAATTGAGAGAGAAATTTGCCTTTTGAGAGCACAGGGGACCCCTCTTTGTCCCATTCTGTGTATTAGCACCTTTGGGCTGATGCCCACGTATAGTAGTTTTATGTTTATTTTTAAAGCCAGAAGAAAAAGGACTCCCCAGGCTTCTCAAACTGATTTTAAGCTTGTGTAAGCCAGAGGTATATACCTATATTTAATTAGCCAATCTGGCTATCAATTTTAAAAGTCAATCACTAATTATTTTTACTGTCCGTACAAAACCGATATACCACCTTATCCTGAGAAGTTTGTCTTCCACCAGGATCTAAACTGAGAATCAAGAGGCTCTCTTCTAGATCATAAAACCAAGTAACTATCCCCAGTTAAAATCTTTTAGCAATAAGAAAATAGAATATATAAATAGAATCATTTATCCAGGTCAGCTACGCAAATTGTGTACCAGAGAGAGATGAGAGCTTTAGTCCTTTAACTCATGTTTCTTACCTGCTTGCTTGCCATTGAAACACAGCTGTAATTATTCTGGTATGATCCCTCTACAAGTTGTGCTTTTATTCAGGAAAAATATTATATATGAGTTGTGCTTTTAACTGGGGTAGAGTTATCTAGGGATGATCATGTAAATAAACATACCATACAGGCAGGACTTCCTTGAAACACATCAATATTACAAGTCAGGTTTCAAGAAGTAACAAGGTCCTTTGAGCACTTCATGGCTACACTGGCAGATTTTGCTTTAGCCAGTCTGTGTTGATATAGCTCAAAGAGGGTTATAGCTCTCTGCAACTCCAGGCCCTCGTGATGGCCTGAAACATGTTCAAAAATGACTTCATGTCACTTGAATCCAGCTTTTTAAAATAATGAATATAAGAACTTTTAAGACTAGAAAATAAAGGAATCTCTGAAATATAAGTTCTTTTTGTCTCTTTTGACTGACATATGTATGTGGGAAAGAGCAATAAGCTGAAGCAAAGGAGAGACTGAATATAGAGAGGAAATCATTATTTTGGGAAATAATAAAGAAAAACAACTGTGACTCTGTAGTAATAGTATCTTGCAAAGCTTATTTATTTTGGGAGGAGAGGTTTGACAATTTTTGAAATCTCAGATTGTTAACTGTTCCAAAAAGGTTTATCTCTTTATTATTTTTTACTTCTCTCACTGCTACACTTTACTTCCTTTGTAAACCTGGAGTGAGTACCCGCAGGGAAAACCAAAGCATACCTAAATTTCTGGCACCAGGAGGTAAAACTGTGGTCACTCCTTTCAAGTGTCTGTCTTTAAGAGGGGTTCTTATTCAGTCTTCACTCCAACCACCTGAAGGCCAGAAACTTCAGCTAGCTTGCAACTATTTTTTATTCCAGCTCCAAAATTCTCTGGGTATCAGAGATGTTCTCATGGACTTAAAAAGTAATTTAAGTGCCAACAGGAGCAGGTTTATCCCATGCATATCTTCATCTCAATACATTTGGATTATTGACCAGGACAGAATCCCATGCCTACTCCCAAGAGACTTGCTCTCAGCTTGGGCCATGTGGGACCTCGTAGCATCCCCTTTTGCAAGCTATGTCCCTGATGGTGTCTGCCTGCTGGGAAAACCCGGTCTCCTCATCCTCCTCCCACCTCTGCAGCAGCCTTTGGCACATGTTTATAGTTTATTTTCATTATGGTGTTTAACCTTGCCACAAGTGAAATATTAAACAATTGAACAAACACATTATTATCATCCTGCAATGAAGTCTGACATTTTAAATAGACTTCCTAAAGAGAGATACAGAAAAATAAACCCTAACTCTCCAACATAAAGCACAACTGTCCAGAGCTGGTATCTTCCTGTTACTTGAAGCAGAACTTTCTAGTAGAGTGGATGTTTAGAAAATGTATGTAGAAAGGAAGCTGTGCTTGACTTAACTGTCAACTTATTGCTCATTGTGTTTCATCTCAATGTCATCAAGTCTTTAATGAATGTTAGAAACACTTACCTTGTATTAGCGCATACCTGTGATCCTTTTCACTAATCTGTACAGGCCAGTGCATTGTAGCTGATGAATGATCTGAATGAGAGAGATACAAACTTTGTGTCTTCTCTTGTAGAGTCTTGACAATGTCTCTTGCTGTGGTGGGTTTCTTTGAAGCTAAAAAAGCTTGGGTTTAAGTTTGTCTTCTTCATCTGGAAGACAAACTGGAAACCACTGTCTACTTGATGTATAAAGTTAAATAAATAGGACCTGAACAACTTAAAAGCAATATACTCAGAATGTTTACATTGATGAATTTGCTAATGGGAAGCTTTCTCTGGACATAAACCAATTGGGGTTTTTTTCCCCAAAAATCATTCCTAACTGGACCTCTGTCTGTACAGCTGCAATTTCTGTTCCTGTGAGGTTTTCAAACAGACAAAGCATGAGACCCTCATGAAGAAGCCATCTATAGCTATCATCATACCTATCCTTCAGGTCATTTGCCATATACATGCCTTTTCCTTGCATCTGCAGTTCCAGTTGCACATGGCTCACACTGAAGATGTACCTTGTCATGGGGGCACTCACCTGAGATGCTTCACTGAGCCCTTCCCAAAGTGAGCACGAGTCATGCCAGCTATCTCGATCTTCCTTCACCTGCTTCTGTACTCATGTGGCATTGTGTTACATGTTCCTGTCTGCTCTGTTGCTGTGATGAATGTGTGCTTTGAGCAAAAGCAGTGGCTAGCCGTGATTTCAGGTGGGGCTTATAATAGCATCCATTGTTTATTTTTATTTCCTTATCTACTTGCTTCTTTTATTGTTTTCTTATCTCCTCACATATACCTCCCTTATACCCACAACCTAATGGCTCACTGGTACTGTAGCAAAATTCTGTTACTCCAGGAGCTGTAGGAAAAAGAGGACACATGCTTTTTGGGGACAGGCAGAGCACCAGTCCCTTTGGTGAGCCAACTGCCTTGGAGATCCTGGCCTCAGTGGTCCACTGCAGTAAGGATTTTATGAAAAGGAAAAACTCAGGCAAATTACCTACACCTGTGTGGTTAAGAATAAACTTAGGAAGAGGTTATGCCATCAGTCTCCAATATTTGGTCACAAAAGGTTGTCAATGACAGTGGACAGGTCTAAAAATTATGGGAAAAGTTAAGATAATGTGTTTTAATGTTCTGTGTGATGAATGCACATTAAATGACTGTTGGACAACCTTTGGAACTCTCAGGCTAAATATAATCTACTTTTAAAAAATCTAAGACATCACTTCCTTAAGATATTTCTAAGAAATGTTTTGCTCATTTCCTGAACAAAGAATAACAATAACGAACTGGCAACTCTACAGAATAATGTTTAATCTTCTTTATAAACATGCTGTTTGCTCTTGAGCTGGCTAAGCTTCACCAGCTAGGATACTTTTTTTGTTGAATCATACATATGAAAGCTATGACAATGTAATTCAAGTAAAGACTATAATCAAGCTGCAAGTTTTTCAGTTTAATTCCCTAATCTGGGCAATGCTTGAATCATATCCATCTATCATGCAGACGTGCTCCTTGGGCTAAAACAAGTGTCTTAGATAACTGGAAAGGCAACAAAAAGTTTTGGTGCTAAATAAAACCAGATCACACCAGCAAGCTGGAAATGGCTGTTTGTCCATTCCAGGGACAGTCATACCATACAAGGTCACATTCATCTTGCAGCAGAGCAGAGTACAGTCTTCTGTTTGCTGAGGACCACACCTCTCCTTTGTTCTGCAAGCAGATTCTCTCACACTGAAAACCCACATAGGAGAACTCTGCATTAGTCTGAGCTGAGGCAGATGGTTCATTTGCCTAATGGAAAATTAAATACTACAACATCACTCAGGAATACATTCTGGGAAACTGCTTATTTCCAGATAGACTTACCTGTCAAATAGTTGTGTCTGTAGCTCCTCTCTGCATTTGTATGTTTATGCACAGATGTTAAAGGGCACCTAACATTAGCATGGTTGCTCACACTTACAGCCATGCAATAATTTTTTTTTTTTTTTAAAATTTTTTTTTTTTTTTTTTTTTTTTTTTTTCTGAAAGGCAAAGACCTGCTGGCAAAGGAGCAAGTCTTTCTAGAGTCTCATGTCCCAGTGACCTCTTTGCTAATGCTGGCAACAGTGCTGTGCATTAGCAGGCCAGACCCAGATGCAGGGCAGCCTGTACTAGCTGGGTTAGAGCCAGGTGGATGGCTTGGGAAGTGGTACAAGAATACAACAGCAAGAAATGCAGTGTTTGGAGAGAAAAAAGAGTAGACAGGACAAAGAAGGAATCCCAGAGGTTTTTGACAGTGGTCATTCTTCCAGTTGCATTCCTTACAAACTCAGTTTTATCAGCCAAGGCAGATGCTTGGGAGTATGCACAAACAGAACAGGCTTCGCTGCTCTGAGGGGCTTTCCCTTTTGTAGCTGATCCACTGGGTGACAGGGGGGCTCCAGGTAGCTACCAAACAGCAAAGTCAGACTCACTGCTGCCTCCAGAGCTCCAGATCTGCCTAAAAACCTTACCCTTTTTTTGTACCAACGAAACTTTTTGAAATTCAGAGAGCAAATCTGAAACGCAGCCAGTTATGCTAGCATCTAATGGGAGTGTTTGGGGATAACATCTGACTCAGATGTGACAGGCAAAAAATGTTCATTGCACTCTTTTAGTAGGCATGGGCTGGTTATATGTAGATTTGAGGACTTGGGAAAACAGCCTTTTGTGTTCATGTTTTTCCATGGCACAAATACTGAATGGATAGAGGGAGAAAATATTTTCATATTAATAGATAACTTCAGCTCTAAAATGTAAATGTCTCATGGTCTTCAAGCCTCAAAATGCAAAGACTTTTGGCAAAACTTCAATTTGGCAAAGATTTCAGTAAAAGTGACTTTGATTTCAGTGGAATTGCACCAGTGATCATTAGTGGCTGTTTTCTAGGGCACAGAAGACCATAATTACCCGGAATAGTTCACATCCACAACTGTTTCACAAGAGCAGGCACATTTTACTGGAGGAGGCTGTCTTGGGTCAACCTTTGTTTCTTCTCAGGATTATCATCTTCCTTGAACTCAGGAGACAGAGTGCTCCACTTCAGCAAGCACTGCTTTCAAGGAGGGTTAGTACTGATTGCCCCATAGACATTCGTAAATAGAAAAACCACACAAAGCTTGTTTAAGGGACTACCTCAAAAGGTAGCACAGAAAGGACTGGGGCTTTTCTCTTGTCATAAAAAGTTAGGACAAGTCTGGCAGATGCATCTCAGCATCAGGTTAAGACACTGTCACAGTGTATATGGGACTGCAAATTATTACTCTTATGAACAAAGTTTATGGAAGTTGTTTCAAAATTAGCAAGACTGATGGCTAGAACTAAACAACTTTCACAAAGCAAGGAGTGAAGAGGTGGCATGAAATAATGATTTATGGAAAGGTTGCTAAAAAGTTTACTTGCATAATAAAATGTCCTCTGATACTTAAACTTTTGATGCAACATTAAAGCAAAATGCAGCACTAACAGTATTTCTTTGCATAGACAGCATTAATTCTACTGTGTACATTTGAGAAGCTATGCATTATTTCCTTGCTAGTGCTAAATGTAACAAGCTTAAAGCACTCAGGCTTCACTGTCCTGAAGCATGCAACAAGAATAAATAGCATGTAAGATTGCAGTGCACCATTTTTATAGCTGTCACTGAGTCTGCTGCATTCAGACATTTGGTACAATTTCTTTTTGTCCTATCCAGCAGTTGTTCACTTACTTATGTCCTCACTATGGTCCATTCACATAACTGTGACCTGTTTTTTTTGGTTTTTGCATGGTGCAGAAGTCAGTTGGTTTTCCTATGCTTGAACAAACTAAACAAAGTGAAGCTGCAAGTTATTTCTACATCTTAGTTCTCAATTCTGTGCAGACAAACCAAATTACCTGAGAGCAGTGACAACTTAGAGGATCTCAAGCCCAATACCCTTTCCACTTCAGTAAGAGAAAGCCTTTTTAATGACATGATCAAATTTCTGCTGAAGAATTCAGCCCTGAAGAAATTGTTCTCATGCAGTAAATGAAGGAATACTTATACCAGACAGTACATAGCATAGCTGTTGTTCTCTCTGTGAAAGGGTTCCTTCTGAAATTATGATGTATTCACTGTATTTACAATATTCACAATATTCACTTATTCCAGTATGGCCATGAGCAGTGCAAGTACCTGTATTTTTACAGTAGAGTGTGTGTCCAGTCTCAGAGCTCTTTGTCATTTGGACAATATTTAATCATACAGTACAGCTGTGATGCATAAAAGAGCTTTAAAATGCAGAGGAGAGTTAAAGCTCATGGCAAACAATGAAGGAGAAGCAATGCTGAAATACAAGCTTTGTGGCTGTTTTAATAACAGACTGTTAAGCAAATGCTGAATATTGTTGAACAGGAGTAACTCATACAGGTACATATTTTTTGATTCCATCCTCATGAAAACCTTATTTCAGCATATTTGAGAAATGCCTTCTATTCTTCCTGGGATAAGATTTTGCAATATTTTTTTAAGAAGTATAACACAAATTTCATAGCTATGGAGGACAGATGGCAGCACACTCTCATTTGTTTCCAGTCTGCATCTGGCTCTGGTTTGCCTCTGTCTGAGTTGCTTTGATGTGGGACGCCTCACTAGACTGTCCCATATGCAGGAGCTGTGCTTGAGCACCCAGCACAATTCTGCCACCACCTCACTACCCATCCTTGGTTTCATCTTATGTACCAAGGCCTTCCCTACATGTTTGTGATGAAAATGCCTCCTTGGGAAATATTTGCTCAAAGGTGAGAGATTCTTCCACCCCTGCCCACTGCTTCACACCTACACCAGTTATCTAGCCAGGGAGAAAACGCTTCCTGCACAGCAAGACGTGTGACCAACATCCCCTGGTGTATGCCTGCCTGCTAGCCTTTTGTATCTGCAGTGAGTGCATAAATACACACAACCGCAACAACTTGGCAAATAGATTCTCTGCAGTTTAAGAAATGCATTTACAAAGGTTTCTATTTCTCAGTCTTCTTGTCTGAATTCCTCAGTATAGTATTTAACAAATGCCTTAATTTTCATCTTAAAAAGGAGAGCCAGAAACATCAAAGCTTCCAGTTTTCCTGTTTCAGATAAAATATGCTGACATTCTTTTTAAAAGCCCATTGATGCTTTCCAGTTTCAAATTCATGCTATTAATAAGTTTAAAAAAATGCTTTAGGGAGAAAGAAACCATGTGATTTTGTAGCTTAAGTATTTCATATAAACAAAGACCAAAACAAAGGTTGTACAAAATACCTTACTTTTAGTGTACAGCAGTTGTACTGAAAGGACTGGCTTCTCCCTGTGTGAGCATCAGCATGGAGACTCTGTAAAAGCACATTGAGAAAAGCCTCAATTTTTTATCTGTCCTCATGGAGTAGGAGAAGAGTGACTCGTAACTTAATGTCTTCAGTGCCAGTGCTGTCCAAGCAGCACTTTGTCAAAGGCTTTAATTATTTATTTTTACTGGAGCCATGTCTAAACCAGATTTAGAGCAGAGAAGGCTGTCTTCATCTTTAGAGTTTGGTCTTCAGAAACTTAGGGGATTTTTTCCAACTGAATGTCATTCAGGATTTCAGATTCGAGACCACAGCTGAGTAATATACATGCAGCAACATAGTTCCTCATGCAACTGGTCCACATTTGAAAGAAAAGGCAGCAGTTTCCTAAGGAGCAGTCAGCCTTTACTAGGCTTTGCACTGGATCTAGCCCAGCAGGTATCCACTTATTGAGGTTTTAAAGGCCAAAGCACAGGTTGTTAAATGTTTAACACCTCAGGACCTGTAAATCCATTTTTCTCTCACTTAGTTTCTTCGTACATGCCATGACTTGAGAGTCCTCTGCTGAGGGGATAATTTTATAGCATAGTGATTCTGAATGAAGTGATGAAAATTCTGGCTGATAATCAGCTCAGCTGGACACAAAAATTTCACTACATTAAATGTGGCAGGAAACACTAATAGATGGTAGTGCCAGGACAAGGAGTAGCAAACTGTAGAAACTGGGGCTGGAGATAGCCACTCATACTGTTTTGGCAACTAACAATTTGGAGGCCATGAGCAAAGCTGAGTTCGGCCAGGTAAAGTATGTCACCAGCATCAGCAGGTCCAGCTATTGAACGTGACTGCATGGGACAAGAGCAGGAGACCTTTTCTGTTATGCAGAAGTCCTGATTCACAAAGAAATAATTTTAAATCCTCCTGGACATCCTCTCATACACAGCAGAGTTAAAGCCAGTGAAAGCTTGAGTAATTTATAAAATTTAATTTGCATGTGTAAATTGTGTTGCTTTATGTCTGCTGCCTTTCTAAAATGTAATTGCCTGACATCAAATAGGTCATGGAGTGACAAAAATAGTTTGGGCATAGATACTATGTCTATATATATACACACTCTTAAAAAGTAGCAAGAAAGCTTTGTCTGTCATGTCAAAAATGTTTCTATTTTGGGCAAGGTTTGGAGCTTGATGTTGATGGTAAATGTTTTCCCTTTATACATAGTTTGCACAAATCAGGTTCTATTCCAGCAACAAGCATGGCATTGAAAAGTCACATATGGCATGTTTGGGCTCCCTCTGAAATCCAATTTCCTTGAACTGATGATTTCCTGATTAACTCCTCTTTGCAGAAGAGGAGCTGGTTCCTTGAACTGGCATTGCCAATCACTTTGCAGATTCAAAACCACGGCATCCCTTTATTGATCAATGCAAAGGAAAGTTTGGTTGGTCCCCTGGCTGACTTTTTTTTCCACCAGCTTCTTGCCAAGAGGCAAAAGTCCTGTTTAGCTTTGGGCTCCTGGTCTTCCTCATCCTATCTGCTGCATTCCTCTCTCGGATTTGGGCCAGACAAGAAACATAGGCATGTACGCTGTGTAAAGCATGGCTTTCAGTCCACCTCCATGGGCGAGCTACCCTGGATTAAGCTGCAGCTACATTTTCAGTAGAAAGCACAACAAAACTCC
Organism: Zosterops lateralis; assembly: GCF_965231275.1. Lineage (NCBI taxonomy): Eukaryota > Metazoa > Chordata > Aves > Passeriformes > Zosteropidae > Zosterops > Zosterops lateralis. The sequence goes on along the minus strand of NC_139800.1, from coordinate 53,651,969 downwards.
CAGGAATAATTATTTTGGGTGAAAAATATTGGTGCTTTTTGCAACAGTGTTGCTGTGTCCTGGCAACCCTTCCACAATCTCTGGAAGACTTTTGGTCATTTGTTCTAATTTGTGTATGCCCAAGAGATGTTGTGTGTGCTCATGTTTATGTTTATATGTGTGTCTGTCTGTCTACCTGTAAATATATGGAAACACATCTGTTGTATAAATAAAAAACAACATCTTTGATTGATTTAACAGGAGACTGATTTTATACTCCATGAAAAACATTACATTTAGAACACACTGATCTTTTGGTTTTGAAGCTTTAAAAAGTTTATGACTTCAGTCTTTCCAGCATATATCTTATTATTCACAGGAAATCCACACTTTGGTTCAAAAATTTCAGTTCTTGCACGACTTGCTAATTTGCTAATTTTAAACTGTTGGTTTTATTAGAAACTAAAAATAACTCCATATTAAGGCATTGATGGTAAATAAACTGTATGCTGTAAAACTGACACTCTTGAATGTGAAAGACATGATATCTGAATAAACAGCTGATAGTTTACCTGTTATCAACTGTCTAAAGCAGTAAGCAGAAAGTCAGTGGGAAAAAGCTAATATTCAGAAGTAAAGACAGCTTCTCCTGAATCTTCAGGTAGTTTTTGTTCAGTCTATAACTAAGATATGGGATTTTTTTACATTACAGTCAAAAGCTCTTCGGGAAAAATGGCTGCTACAAGGAATTCCTGCTGGCTCTGCAGAAGAGGAAGAAGCCAGAAGGAAGCAGTCAGAAGAGGATGAGCTGAAGGTGAAAAAGCTGGAAGAAAACATACAGAGGTAGGGGCAGCTTCCTTTAGCTTTGCCTAAGAACAGTCACTCCCGTGAAGGCTGGACACTTTCCTTGCCCAGGTCCCCATCTCTGGCAGCAGCTGATGGCAGCTGTAAAAGACAGTCACACATATAGCCAAGTATGCCCAGCATTGGTCTCCTAGATGTCCATTGAGTAATTTGGTTGTTCAAGATAGTCATTGTGTTATCTTTGTGTTTAATGGACTTTTACGGATTTCTTTCATGGGGGGCCAATTCCCCCTTCAGATGCGTGCGTATGACTTGAACAACACTTGAGAGATTCTCCATTCCTTTACACCTCCTACAGCCAAAATGAGTTTGAAGGGGGAGAGCATTCTTTTGCACTCACTTCACTGATGTGAATGACTTTTTGAGATGCAGCAGCAGATGCCACCAGGAGATCAAATACCTACTGCTTTCAGAAGCAAGGTTTGGGTGTTAGAATTATTTCCTTTTATCAGTTTCCCATTGCAGTCTGAGTTGACATTTGTCCTCTTTTTTGTGCTTTTCCTTGTTTTATTACAAACAAAAGGCTCTAAAGCTCATAAGGGAAGTACTTTTAATCCTTACAGGGCAAAATCCAGAGCTGCTTCTATCATTTAGGTTATGTAAATTTACAGTTTTTCAGATGGCATAAGCTGGTAAAATTTGGCAACACAACTTTTACAAATACATCAGCTGAGGCTACAACAGAGGAAAAGAAATAGGACCAGTAGTCCAAGGGTTGAGATATTAACTTAGTATCTGGTGAACTCAATTTGCTTTATGGCAGGTTTCTTGTGAAATTTCTTGGAGAATTCAATGTGAATGTTTCCTTGGGGATATAGACAAGCAGATCTACCCTAAGCCTGGACAATGCTAAATGACTACTATGTGGAAGATCAGCATGAATGTAAGAGTTACCTCATGCTACTGGTCTTTGTCCTGTGATTCATGTTAATTGAAACTGATCTGAGAATGAGTATTGTTCTTTTATGTTTGTGGTAACATAAGGCAAGAAAATGTATTTTAGATTTCATATAATATCTGATGTTTTACCTCATAAATTAGTATTGTATATGAAAAGAATACATGGACTGTGCTTCAGAAATATGTACTGTAATACATATTTCATCTAGTCCTGAATGCTGCAAGTTGCTAAGAGCCCTCACCCTATCCAGCAAAACACATCAGAGAGTGGCTAATTTCTGCTATATGAGTGCCACCACTGAAAGCAGTGAAACCTCTTTGTTTAATTTATTCAAAGAGTAGGATGGAGGACTGTGTAAAATCTTTGTTAGGTTTGCTTTTTTGTTTCTTTAACTGTAGCCATGAAATCAAATATTTGAATATTTGAAGGTAACAGAGCTCTCTTCTTCTATGACCACTTATCTGTCAAATGACAGGTTAGCTGCTTTCTCCTGAGTTGAGGTGACATTTGTGTGACAGCCTCACTAACATGCTTTACTCCCTTGTTGTATTTCTAAGGGAATTCCAAAGACAGTGAAAAAGTCTTTTAATTTAAATGAGAAAATATTACATCTGAACTGTAGCGATTAGACAGCAGAGGTTGAGGTCATTAGTCTAATTACAATTTATATCCATGACAACATGGCATATCCAGAGCCCATCAAAATAGGCTAAGAAGGTAAAGGACTGTAGAAGGGGGATGAAGAGAGATGTCAAGCACATTATCCTGAGTAAAGTAGAATGTACTCATCCTGAAAGTATTTTTCTTGCTGCCTGTGCACTACATTTTCCCTCCACTTTTGCAGGATAGAATCAAGGGGGAGGATTCCAGAGGGATTGTTCATTTATTCATGTTTGCAGGGGATCAATCACCCATTGGAAGCCCACTGTCCAGGAGAACCCTGTGAAAAGGCCCAAACCCTCTCAAGAAGGGTGACAGAGGATAGACTAAGCTGGCTCAGCTTAGGAGGAGGATAGAAAGCTGAGGAGAATAGAAAATTACTTTAAAACCAGCCCTAAGGCTGATTCCACAGGACTATAAAACCACTGTGCCATGGATCTTGCATATTCATTAGTGTCACACAGCATCATATGTGCAAGCACAGAGCAGCTGCAGTATCAATATGTCTGTGCAAAAGTCTTGGGACACACATACTGGAAAATACATATAAAAATTCATACTATATTATTAAAAATATATCATTTGCATTTCCTCTCAGATCAGGGTGAAGCTTATTTGTGAGGAGCAATGTCCAGCACCTGCTGTCAGCCAGTAGCCATGACCCTGCTTTCCTCTTGCAGCAAAGCATCCATCATCATGACAGAGAGCACTATTTCTTATACACACTGAAGTACTCAAAAAGGTTCCTCTCTCATACCCCTGCTTTTACTACATGAACAGCTGTGGTACAAGAGAAGTATCCACTGTTATTTGCAGGCCAGCTGTAACCAGCAGGTCTGACAAGCGCAGTGAATTGTGGCACTTAGAACACAAAACTGAGAGTGTTTGAGGCCGGACTAGCATTTCTAAATGAGGATACGGCCTCATGTAGGTGGACTCATGTAGCTGATGGGCTCATGAGGATGTGTGCTGTCCAGAAAACACCAATACTGTTTGGAGAAACTGTAAGGCTAGCATTGGGTTTGTGAATGGTCTTTAAGGCCTTTCAATCACACAAATTCTTTGGTTGAATATTGTCCACTCTAGTCCAGTTTTAAGTGACTTTCTTACTAAAACCATACATTTTGCAAGATGTGAACATGCTTCTAATGTTTATTCTTAAGCTAGTGTAACCAGTTCTCCTTTGTGTGGGAAGTGTTTAATTTCAACTGGGGCAGTAAAAATGCATACAAGTACAGACTGCTTCTTATTTATGAGACTTCTGTGTTATTTTATCATGTTACAGGAAATCATATACTTCAGTTTGTAGCTTGCAAGGATATGTGCATCTGACTCAACATAGACATGAGTAAGTGTAATGATTTAATGAGCTTCCTTGTCTGCAAAAACATCTTAAAGAAGAAAGCCTACATTACTCAGCATTTTTGTGCTTGACTTCACATCAAGCAATGGAAAAAATGTCAGAACCAGAAAAAGATAAATAAAGCAGAACAAATAATGCAATGCAAATAGTTTAATGCTATTATAATTCTGTTACTTAACATCAGGAGGGCGTAGAAGTACATGATGTACATATAAGTTAAAAAACAGGCAGTGCAAGATGAGGACATTCATATGCAGGCATATGAATGCTATAACTGAGTATTACAGGCAGAAGAATGATTTGACAGTTGGGATTAGTTTAATATGTTTAGAACTCTTGTAACCAAGAATGCAAAGTGATAACCAAGGAGTCAAACGAGCTGAATAATTTTGGTCTTGGATTTCCAGCACTCCTGCTTGTCTGACTTCAATCTTCAGAAGAAGACAGATGCCCCAAGTAAAAATCCTTTGTCTCTGGCATTTCTTTTTAAAAAGTGGTTGGTCCAATGGACTTAACAAGAAAACTGAACTCTTTATTCAACAGTCATTGAGTCTTTAGTGGACTGGATATCTGTCAGTAGTGAAATAATATTGTTAAATGTTTGAAACGTGGTTGGAAGATTAGTGGCAGCATTGTATCAATGTCAGAGTGAAGTCAGACATGGATATCTCTTGACATAAACTGCTCTTAGACATAAACTTTAAAGTTATTTAGTTTTTTTATGTTCCTATAAAGATCTCAGGTCAGTGGTAGAGGATAGCAGACATTTCTAAGTTTCTTTCCTATTGTTACAAAGTACAAAAGTAATCTCCTGTTTTTTGCAGCTACCTTAGATTTTGAGTAAATTATAGTAAAGAAGTGAAAAATTAATGAAAAGTATTTCCCTTTCTTTAAACTTGTTCTCCACATCACAGACTTGAAACATATTATTTGGGATAGCATTGATAGAGATTCCCAGTCAGCTTCACAGACATATTTGTGATAGTGTGTTGTAGGTGAAACAAATGCTGTAATGTGTTGCATCCTTCCCATGGTTTGTTTTTATTACGTGTGATGTCTGGGTGTTTTCCAGCAGTGAATGGAAAGTTGCCATTTGACATCTGGATATTATACAAGTAGTATTCATAGAACAGAGCAGCTCACCCAAAGCCTGCTATTCCTTCACAGCATTTCAAATGCTCCCAAAATTATTCTGTTATTTTAGATTAGATTATAGTTCATAGCTGATGGCCTGTGTTTACTACAAAAGATGAAGAAGGGTTTTTTGCTCTGAAGCTTTTGGGTAGTGCAGAAAAAAGAAATACTCTGTATCTCCCTACTTGATGAACACTTGCATAAAGTACCAGGACTGGACTTGTGATTCCTGGAAGAAATAAAAGTTTGTCAAAGTGGCATACCCCTCCAGTAATCAACAGTGCATTTCTTCATCTCGGATGAGGAAGTGCCCGACACATCCAAGGAGTGACAAATTATTATTTTTAGCCATTTGGGCATGTGGACCAGGCAGACAGCTTAAACCAGTGGATTCTGGATCCCAAAAATGTACATGCAAGAGCCACTTGTGGCACTTGGCACTGTGACAGCTCTTGCAGGTGAAGCAGTGCAGGACAGAGGCCAAGGAGTAAGTAGATCCCTTGTTCTTTGCTCAGGACTATTCACCTGTCAGCATATCCAATGTCCTAATGTTTGCAAAAGCCCTTTGGGGTTGTGAAATGCCCCACCTTTCTGCATGCTGGTGATAATCCGCTGGTGATAATCCACTGCTGTGTCATCTCTAGGAGAAAACTTTTCCATGGTGGTCCAGCATGAAGGGAGAGTTTCAGTGTTAACAATGGGAGGGTCTGTGTTTTGGCCTATAGGGCATGAGCTATTTCCTGGGGCAAGCACATGGTTGTTGGTTGTTGCTATCACGCTGATGTGGGGAGGTAGTAAATGCATGCAAAAATCCCTCCCTCCCAGCAACTCCCATCTCAGAGTGCAGAACTGAAAGATGCCTAATGAAAGGAAATGCAGGAGAAGCACACAGCTTCCAAGAAAAACACTTAACCTGAGAGACCAAAATAGATACTGACTGTAAGCTTACATGATGCAAAATAGATGCTGAACATAAGCTGCATATAAGCTTACCAGCTCTCCCAAGCAAAAGGTGCCTTGGTTGTGCACTCTGTTGTTCTACTGTGCTTGATCTCTGTCTACTTACCAGTATTAGACATAAGTCCAAATCTAAGTGGAAGCAGATGCAAAATATTGTAGAATGTCTTCAAATTTGGCAGAGATGTCATCTTCTCCCATTACTGTGCTTGAATATTACAGGTAAATGCTTAGATTTGAGTTTTGTCAGAGAGGCTGAGCTAGGCCATGAGAAGAAAACCCTCCCCAAGCTGATTTGATATGCAGAAAATAAAATCTCCTTAATACATCTTAATAATACACTATGAGTGCCTCATAGTTCTATGATGCTAGATGGGGTCTAAACTAAACTAAACTGTCTTCTCATTGAAGAGTCCCGCAAGTACAGACTCATGATTCAGCTAAGATTGTTGCAGCTGTTGCACCTTTAGCATTTCCTCTCCTTCAGGCGTCTGTTGTTTCATTTCTTTCTGATGCCAGTGTTTGTTTCCTGCATCTTCTTTCTAATATGTTTCAGACTGGGAACTCTGAATATAATTTAATCTATCTTGCACTGTCACTTACAATCTTTGCATGACAGAGAGAAAGAGGGAGAGAGAACATAAGACCGATGAAACTGCACTCCTTCAAGAGAAGGATCATCCGGTGTCAAAACCAGCTGCTCAGACCTACCCTGTAGCAGACAGTGTAAGCTGGGACCAGAGATGCCATAAACCTCTCCTTAGCCAAGTCTCAGCCATTTCCTTTTAGTCTTAACCTCCAGAAAGATATGAGCAGTTCCTGAAGTTATGCTAGTGCAGAGAACAGTATGTCTTGTTTTGCGACTTCACATTGATGGCAGATGGGGAAAATTATCAGGAGCATTGTTTATTCAGCATTTTTGGCTTTTACCTAGAATGTCAGATGCAGATGTAGGCAAGCCTTCAGCGTACCTCCATATGCTTCCCATCTGACCAGTTCTGTTGGGTGAACTCTGTAAGAGTGAACTTGCAAGAATATCTCCTCGTGGACATGCAGTGTCTTCAAATTACGCTCACCTTGTGAGGGAATATCAAGCTTTTTGCACAGGAGTAGCTGTTCATCCCCAAGCCTTCTGTCTAGTTCTCCACTAAGACTGATCAATACCAATTCTCATATGCTGCAGGCCTGCAGATTCCAATTTCAGCAATCCCTCAGAACTGTGGTTTCCAAAAGAGCACAACCTTCACCTCCCATTGTACTCTTGGTGGGGTTTATTTTCATATGTGATACATTTCTTTAAAAATAGAGACCAAAACAAAACCAGGCAATAAGCCTAAAACCCAGGAAATTACAGGTTTTCAAAGAAACCTGCTCTGCAGTGTGATTAGTGAGTTTCTCAGAACTTCATGATGATGTAAGAGAAGCAGTGAGCTAGGGGTGCTGAGTGGCAATGGATGTGAAGTTTTTTCATATGGTATAATATATTCAGAGATAACACTTTAAAAAAAGAAACAACAAGCTGACACTAAAAATAAAAACACAGCTTACGACTTCAGCTCTGAAATTCAACTCATACTTGAAACAGCAGAATGACATGCCAGTGCCTTAACAGTTGCTTAAATGCTGGTGGTCTGGGTTTAACAGTAGCAATTTCTGCATCTTCCACAACTCCTAGGTATTGCTAGCTTGTAACGACTTAATGATTCCTATGCATCTTACAGAATGGTCAAAAGGATAGACTCTTCAGTTGAAGCACAGACTCCCTTCACATGACCTATGTCTGCTCTCCTTAAATATGTGTACCTCTTGCCTAATTTGACAACCAGATAGAAAAGAAATCCCAAAACTCTTCCTGCACATAGCAAACGATTTTCCATCTCTAGTGCTTCTGACACTTCACTCATGTCAGTGTGCTATAGATTTAGAGACATGTTCCTTGGGAGCAGAAGCAGGTTGTCAAGGTGTCCTGGCTTCAGCTAGGGTAGAGTTAATTTCTGGTGGCATTTTATTTCTAGCTGGCCTTAAAACCACCACACAAGGATACATCTTTTAGTCAAGGTAACCCTTGTAAAGTGCCAATAGTGTTTATATGAGTTAACACTAGCTCACATGCTTCACCCTCTTGTGAAAGGGGCAATACTTCTAGGTCAGGTTCAGCAAGAAAAAATGCAATTTCAATAAGTGCAGCCTTTCAATAAAATTGACATTTTGTGCAAGTCTGGGTTCCTGTTGCCACACTAGATGAGAAGTAGTGAAATATTATCAAATTAAAAACTGAGCCTCCTTGGCTTTAACACTTCAAAGTTAAAAAGTGCACATCTCTTAATGTGATGGTGTTAGCCAGATAGGGAAATCTCTACCTTAGGCATGCATTATCTTGTGTGTTGAATCACCACAGGGGCAAAGATCCTCATATCTCTTTTTAAAAGAACTAGTAGAACTGACAGGGTTTCCTGAACCAGTAAGCTGTATTATAGCATGAGAAGCGGGAAACTGTTGAACTTCATTTTGTCCCAATTAAATATTAATCATGGTCTAAATGGGATAGTTGCCAGGAGTGAACCAAAACTGACTAGAGTCCATTCCATTCCTTATTATGCTTACTTTTCTTGGGATTGGTTGGTTGGTTTGCTTTCCTTGTATGCCAGCGCTTACACAGGGTAGTACAGGTGAAACAGCTCCTTACATACAGTGGGTTCATATAGCACTTGGTAGATGGAAAAAAATGAAATTCTGGAAATTCTATAACAGGAAGACAAGTCTATGTGAAGGTAACCTATATGTGCACAAAGGCATGACAAACCAGAAATGTGTTTAGAAAGATAACACAGAGAGTTAGGCAACAGCGTGAATTTGTTTTATTGCTTTACAGGATCATTAGTCTCTCTTTAAATTAAATCAGAGGATTTCTCTCTTCCCTGCAAAGCCACTCTTTATGTGCTGGACATAAATAGGCTAGAACATGCAGTGTACACATGTGCATGCGTGTGTGTGTGTTGATAAAATTCTGAGGTCAGAACATGCAGTGTGCATGCACACGTGCTCACACACATGTGGTCACAGAGCTGGGGCAGACACAGCTGCAATTCTGGCCCCAAATATTCCCTTCTCCCAAAAAGCCAGGTTCATCCTGTTGAGCTCCAGGAGCTTAAATAAATCATGTATATTGAATCATCATCTCAATTGCTCTGTCACCCCCGCCCCCGCCCCCCACCCCCGCCCTCCCCGTCCCCCCGTCCCCCATCCCCCACCATGCAGTCAGTGAAGGAACAGCATCACCTCTTTGGACTGTGTAAGCCCCTCGATCTCTTGACTTCAAGCACCTCAGTTAAATGCCTCAAGGGCATTATGTGGAGTTTAAGCCTTGATGTTTCTTGCTGCACAGGCACCCTCTACTGGGCCTCTGGGCACTACCATGATGAAAATATTCACCCAGAATGATTATGCACCATCTGTTTATGACCCCAGGCTCTGCCCTGTCACTCCTGCTGATCTCCAGCACAGACATGGACTTCTGCAGAGCTGGGCTAGTACTGAGCAGGTGGAGGTGAGGCTAGGTGCAGTGTCTGGAGCCACTCAGTGGGCATTGGCAGTCCAAACCTCAATTTTAAAAAATCCACAATCTGAAATCCACCCTCCCTGTAGGGTATTTTAACTCTTGTAGTACGTGAATCCTAAGGCAAAAAGTAAAGCGATTCCCCATTGATGGTCCACTGAAGCCAAAGAAAGACTGGATGTGCAGTAAGGAATCCTGATTGATAAGAAAGGGACACATGCAATGAATTTCATTGAAAATTTGCAGTTAAAGAAGGAAGTCCCAAGGAGGTATGTTCAGGAACGGACAGTAATCTGTTTGCACATTTATCATGGTTTCATTTTAAAAATGCAAACAAGCTGTAACAGAGAAGCTCAGTGCATTCAGAAAAACCTGTAGACATCCAAGAATACAACACATAACTGATGTGGTCAAAGTAACAATGAGGGACATTCACAGAACTTGGACCAGCATGTTACAAAGGTAAAACATACTCATTGCCATGTACAAATGTAGGCTGAAATTATATATGGCTCAATAGTGTAAGATACTGAGGAATCAGGCCCCCCCATCAGATTGCTGTAAGAACTCAAAGTGGAGAACTGACTTGGTATGACTTGTGCACAGGGGCAGCAAAACCTATGGGGGAGAGATAGGGACTAATAAGTGGAGGCAGCAAGAGACTTCATACAACAAATGCACATGGATTAAAACCATTTCAAAGTAAGACTTGCATGGCATCTGCTGTGACCTGTTGTGGCCACAGGGGAAAAAGGACTCAACAAAGATGTCAGGAGTATTTCCAAGCAACAGAGGAGGGGAAGAGAGGGAGGAAAGAAGGGAAACTCAAAAATTTTGCAAAACCTACAACATAAAAAATTAGTTCAAGGTCAAATAAAGCACAGCTTTACCAGGGATTTCCATGTAATCAGTACTCAGAGCTGCAGTTAGGACTCCTGAACAAAGCATGTTGTGCATTGCAAAGTTTGGTCAGTAAGATTAAGCAACTGGAGTATTGGATTATGACTTTAGGACATCATTAATATCTTAGAAAGAATATTAGGAGTGATTCACTTGGGTGCTACCCATGCAAAACAATCTATGAACAAGGGTCTGATATGCTCTAGGTGCCAGTAACATGGGTCATCTGGGGCTTGAATGGGAATGTGGTCTCCCTTCTCTGTAGCTGTCAGTCTACCTCAGGACAAATTCACCTAAATACAGTACCAGAGTTCTAAGAAGGCAAGTAAATTCAAAAACAAAGTACCTGCCAAGGAAAAGACTATCTGACACAGATGAAGCTGATTCTGAATAACTGGATCACTGGTGAAACTTCAAAAAGCTGTAAAAACATTTTTTTAGATTGTAAATTATCTGGAAGATCTGGCAGAGCAATACCATGTTCATGCTGTCCCCTTCCCAGGGAAATGCATTTAGTCCCCCACATGAACCTTTGTTAAATTATGCCAGCTCTACACTATAACATTTTTACTAATGCAGCTACACAAGCAAAGCTTCCCTCTATGGAGTGGTGTTTCTACCTGCAAAAGGTATGGACACTTAAATGGAGTGAGTTCTATAGGCAGAGAGTATTGTAGCCATCTACTTATCCCTCTACTAGAATACATACTGAAATAAAATGTTTTTAATAATAACCTACCTTCTAGGCAAAACCACCTATCAATGGGAAAGTCTGCAGTCAGTGCTGGTGGAGAGAGTCATGGGGACCAAGTCTTTGCATCCTGTATTCATCTAGAAAATGTAGGTGGTGCAGAGTGTGTCTCTGAGAATTGCCTCAAGGAAAGAAATCTGCCATGGAAGGATGAAGGACAGAATTACCCCTGGGTTAAACTCTTACCTCTACCAAAGATTTCTTGTGTTATTTGAAGCAAGGTACTTCAGCAGTTCTTCCACATCTCGCACTCCAGTGTTCTTTTGTGCAATCATCCTTCCCACACATTTAGTATGATGTGACCTGAGCTCTTTGGTACAGGAAATGCTTCTCATTGTGTGAAGAGAACTTCATTGTTGCCCCTTAGAATACCGCGTGAATTTTTGTTCTTCAGAATTCTTCACATTTTTCTCTTATTTTGCAGTGGCAACTGTGATATAGTGCTTCTGAAGACATGGCATGACCTGATTTAGGCCCATGATGACACACCTGCATAAATTAAATAGCTTTTGTTGATAATTCCTAGAGGAGTATTACTTTTTAATTCAGCTGTCAAAATCCAGTTCCCAAACAATTGATGAATCTCTTTAATGTGATGGCAGTTTTCTTATCTTTGCCCATTTACCACTGGGCTTGTTTTATTTCTTCTTTTTTTCCTACTGTTGCTCTCTATATGCAGTGAGTCAGGAATCCAGGATTCCTACTGGATCCCCAGGGGGATTGTGTCACCCCACCCAGTGCTGTGCACAGTAGTATCTACTCTTTGCTGCAAAGACTTTATATGCACGTCATCAAGGCTAGCAGTGACTAGAAAGGAAGTGAGTACCAGAAGCATGGACTAGAGCCTAGGTTCTCCAAGCTTGAGTGATCTGTCATGTAGATAAATTAAGTCTTTAATCAACTGGTGGGCTCAAATTTTAACATAGATATGTAACACCAGAAGAAGCATTTGTTGTCTGCAAACAGGTACCAGAGAGAGAAAGAAATTCCAGCTCAGACTCTAATATAACTCGGGCAAAATGTCCTAAATGGTGGAGTTATTGCTAGGTTATTTAAAGAACTTTTTGTTTGTAGGAAACATTTAGGGAAACATGAACTTGCCTACAGAACCTTAACTGCACAAAGTGCAAATAGACAAATATTCCCAGTAAACATGGATTACTGGTAATACATAAGCATATGGTAGGGGAGTATGTAATACTCATGTCCAATAAGAGACCAGAGAAAATAACTCTCAAGTAAATCTTGGAGCCCTAAGCTTGTATTAGAAGTTTTCCATTCAGTTTAATCTTGTGTATTTTTAACATACTTAGAAACTGTAAGTACTGTTTCCTGGTATGAGTCCATCTTTTGCCTCATTTCTACTCTTTAAAGGTAGAGGTACTCATTAATCAGGACAGTGAATTTCACACATGTGATCCTCCCAAGAATCCACATATTGAAAACAGGACGTGGATGAGCAGTCTGGTTTGCAGTAAGATGACTTTCCATAGGTCTATTACATAAAGGAGCAGTCTTAGTAACCCAGGTAAGGTTTGTTGAGACTTTCAGTTGAAGACAAAGCTCTTAGTTCCAAGAGAATAGAAGGGTAGTATGAAATACTATTAAACTACAGCAAAAGGCTAAGGATTTTCTGACTTGTCTGATGACCTCTGAGCTTTGTAACTTGGCACACCTGGAATAAGCCCGAAAAGGCAGAAGGCTCCTAAATTTAGACATGCATTCCAGGCATCAGCTACTGCAGAGCAACAATGTGTCACCAGTAGAATGTAAGTCTTCTACTGCTGGCAGCATCTAGATGGGAAAACCAAGAGTAGTCTGTTCACCCTCCGAGCATCATTCCAGAGGGGTTGCACAGGGCTAGCCATTGATTTGGTCCTGCAAGGACAGCCCAGCTCACTGTCAGAAGTTATGCCCAGCAATAAGACATCACTTCTGATGTCGGGAAGTGGTCCATATTTGTTAAACTGTCAGTCCAGTTTTGATGCCATAGGATTTTCAGCTGGGAAAATAAATAAAAGGCAAAATAGCATCACTCTGACTTTAGAAAATACTGCAGCAAGGAGAAAACAGTGAGGATACTGCAGAATTTACATGTGCACCCTGTTTATGCCCCAAAACATGCAAGGGAAATGCCTTATGCCTTTGAGCCCTTACCCCATTGGTATCATTTTCTGGGGAGCTGTGGAGAACTGCACAGTGTCACCATGCCAAGAACATGATGATCCTCAGCTCTGTTTTCTTCTTTTAAAATAACTATATTTTCACTTAGGCACAATCTAAAATTTTCTGCCTGCCAAGGGCTGGAAGTAACCAGCACATCAGATGTAGCTTGTTACATCACACATATGGTCATGGAAAGCTCAGTTTTAGGCTATGGGCAATGTTTTGTAGTCTTCCAGGTAGGCAGCAGTGGTCAGCTCTCCTTTTATGATCCTTTAGACAAGTAATTTCAGGAGCAACAACCCTACATTCAAAACCCCCATGTCATTCTCTGCTTTTTGCTACATAAAAACAGCTTTACAAATGTGAATCATTACTCATATTGAAGCTATGTCACAAAAAAAAGCATCCTATTTTCCTAGCCCTGTTAGGGCTGTCAGGGAGATTCTTTCATGCATGTGTAGCATCAAAGGTCAGGTAAAGAGGCCAGCTTGGTCTGGACGCAGTCACCAAAAATAGTATAGATTCCCAGGAAGAATTAATTGAAAACAGGTCCTGGTAATTGAAGTTTACTTCACACAAACAAGTTTCAAGAACTTGTTTTCTCATTACCGGTTATTTTTTTCCTAAATGTTTGTAATGCATTGTTTCTACCCAGAGATTTTCAATTATAAGAGATGGGTATAGCCAAAATGATACCACCTAAGGCAATACAAAACTTCAGGTGTAGGAGAAAGACACCGTATTACAGTAGTTTGTTAAAGGCTTTTATTTAAAATTTACACTTCATAGTGCATGAAAAGAAAATATGACCAAATCAGACCAATGTCCACCATGTAAACTCTTCATCCGTGCCTCAACTTTTTTCCTCTCTACAGAGTGGGAATATAATAGCCAACAAACGCTCTGATACCTGCAAACATTTAGCAGAACACATGAGAGTGATATCCTGATGTCCTGGCTTACAGTGCTCAAGGCTACTATGGATCCCAGGACCAAGCAGATTTTGTGCCTGCAGTTCAAGTTGCTACACATTACTTTTTGCAAGGCTGCTATTGCACTGTGTTTTGTAGGTACTCATTCCACTCTTCAGGCATTTCAAAGAAGAAAGGAGAATAGAACATCCACAGTTACTCCCACTTGAGAGCAAATGGGGGCCAGGAGAATGTACTGTGGTTCTTGGGAAGTGAAAACTCCTGCTTAAATGAGGTGTGTGACAAATGAAGGCATTTCATGAACAGGACGACTCTTACAGGTGGCTCCTTGGTGGAGTTGTGCTTTGTCAGACCCTCCACCAAACACCACTAGATCTCCCTTGGGCACCAGGTTGGCTTTATGTGGCACCAGAGCGCTGTTGGGTTTTCACAGTTAAATCACAAATTTGCTTGCTTTAGTGAAGCTGTTCTTGACTTGCCTCAATTGCAAAGAAGATAATACAGCTTTTCTTCTGGAAGATTACCAGATCAACAACAGCTGTGAAACATGATGACTCAAGCAAAGTAAACTGTCTGATATTCCTTCCTTATTTCTAGTGCTTATTTTGTCATATGAAATGTCTGTAGGGCAAAGCTGCAAAATTACCTATCCTGAAAATGTTTTTTTTCTTATTAAGAGTGCTGGTATTTAATCATTTCCAAGCTTCATTAGGTGGCTTGTCTTACCACTTACTGCATCACTACACACTGCATCATATGGGCATCTTGAATAAGATGAGTAATACATCGATATTTTTCCATCTTAGCAGCCCCCGCTGAGCAACCTCATCTCCCAAAAGAGAAGACATTTGAAAAACCTGATGCAATCACCCAGTATTTCTGAAAGGTGATTCCGTCCTCATTAGTCTTTGCTTTACCTGCTGCTGAGCAGAAAAGGATTCAGAGCAATGAGGGAAAGAAATATTGATAGCTTGTGTTTTGTTAGGGTAGAGGCAGATTGTGTTTAATAATCTCTGACTGCTTATTGCTTTGTTAGATATATAGATATCTGAAAGTATTGTTCATGAACAAGGCTGAAAATGGGTTGCAAGTGGGCTTTCAAATTCCTTTCTCTAAATATGAATAACCTTTGTTCAAAATACAGTCATTATGGGAGTGACATATACTATGGATATCTGAAACTTTTCATTCTCAAAAATTATATGTGACTTCTTTTGTTGACACAAAAATTATATAGAGAGATTCTCAGAAGCTGTAGAAGCCTGTAATACACTGATTTTTCCCCTTGATATTTGGGAAAATTTGACCATAATACAAATCTATGTTGGCTTAATCTGATATTATTTTGCAATGAAAATTTTTCTGGATAGTAACTAGACACTAAAACAGGACATGAATCATCTTGATTTTACCTAATTTTCTTATTTTATGATTTTACTGGTGAAAAGCTCGTGCTGTTCTATGTACTGAGAACAATTTGTAGTGCTGAATATTTATGGAGACATTTTTTTTCATCTGAACCACGTTTTGAAAATGGTCCAATCTTATGTAATTCATTGAAGGATATTCTTTCCTTCATAGGAAAGTGTCTTCAAAACAAATAATAGTGTTTTGTGTCTACCATGGGAGGAATGCTAACTGGGAAATAGCCCAGAGTGTACAAAATGTGTTAATGTGTCTGCCCCAGGGATGCTGAATCATGTGTTTGTAAGAGTATTCTGAGAGGGTTTGCATAATGAGGGGTTTGAAAAATCCATTTTATCCAGCTTTTCCTGAGAACAAAAGTCCAGTTTTTGCTGGATGAAAATGTTAATAAAGAACTGGGAAACCTTGGGAGGCAGAGAAGATAGCTTCACAAGTAGAATCAAGGTGAAGTGATAAAGCTTCACCTTCAAAATCTACCAAAACTACCCCAGCAGCTCTCATTGCTGTTCTGGTTAAAATCTTTTTTTTTTTTTCTTTTTAATAAATTAGTTCCTTTCTAGTGGTTAACTGAACTTCTTGTTTCACACATTGTATACTGTTTGTGAGAAATATTAGCCTAAGGACCACACACCAGTTATTCATTTGGTGATAAAATATTAATTGTGCCTTTTCTCCCCATCAGCTAGGACAAATGAAAGGAAGGGGAACCAACAGGGAGTCATTCCTTTTCTGCTGGAGTTAGGTGGACTTTGTTGGTAGGATGATTTGTAAGGATTTAAAGCTGTCACAGCTATTAAAGTTCCTGGAGTTCAACAGCTCCCACAGCTTTCTCTCTCTTAAATGCTGTTCATATCCATCTTTTCCCCTTCTGCCAAGCCTCTAGTTTCATTTAATAGTTTTAAGAGTTTGGTAACTTCTTCAACATGGCAAAGGGTTTCCAGGAAACAACCATTTTCTGCAGATTTCTCTCCTGTCGCATCTCAGCACGGCAGGCAGCCAGGTCTATAGGCAACATTTGGGTTCCTGCTCTCCTCTTTTGTCACCAAATTCCATTTTAACTCTAAACAGCGACATGACAAGGCTCCTTTGATGAAACCCTCCTTTTCCTCTGCACTCATCAGTGGCATGGCCCTCACTAGCTGCTTCTCTCTAGGGCAGCAGACAGGAATGCTCTTGCCACTCCAGCACAGAGGAAGCTGGAGAGTACCGCAAACTTTTCCAGGGTTAGCCCTAGTTTCTTTTTCTCCTTTCATCCCAAGAGTTGCAAGTGGGAGGATTTGCAAACCCACACATGGGATGTTACTCAGTGGTATCATGGACCTCTGTCAGCTGTGCCATCCATGCTCACTGAGCGGGGCCCTTGATGGTCCTCAAGAAATTACTCAGCCTGTAATGACTAGAGAGGGTTGGACAACCCAGGGCATTCCTATTGATCCAGAAAAAATAGGTCACAGCCTGGTGGTGTGATTATTTAATTCCAGAAGGAATCAGGAAATGTAAAAATTATACCTTCTGTTTCAGTACAGGTTCTCCTCTGATTCTCACTGCTTCTGCTCCCTGCTTCCCTCTTTTTCCTCATTATCCTCCTAGGAAGACTATTTTTTAATTAAGTGGGAAGGCAGACTAGCAGAAGAGAGGGGAAATCTTTGTTCTTTGTGTTCCACATTGATTAACATTCTTGTAGCTTCACTGTTTGCTTATCTAAAAAGAAGCTGTGATTTGATTGAGGCAAGAATAGCTTTTGCATATTAATTTTCTCCTAACCAAAAGCATCTAGGTTACCCTAATGATACCAGAAAAATTCTAAGACACAATCACCACTCTCAGATTCATTTAACTAGTAGCATCCCCTGACAAGTTCAGCAGAAGAAACACAATAAGGATAAGTCATTATAAAACTATGCTTAATTAAAAAGGAGTATCAATCGTGTTAACCTCACCTTGCACAGGGAAACAATTATTAGGAGCATGAATATCTCTTCCAGCTAACTGTTCAAAATGAGAAATTTCTGCAGAGTGGTTGGGTGAGACCCCACAAAATTTAAAGATTAGGAATTAGGATGAGTGCAAAATTACAAAATCTGTGATTTACAAATGGAAAAATAAATTTAAAATAATGGATTTGGGGTAGGCAGATTGCAATAAATTTGAGATTTCATAACTGAAAGCTTTCATGGTTATAGAAGTTATATTATAGGGTGAATGACCATCAAAGCACAAACTGTCCAGGGGTAAGATAGGAGGTGTAGGATCAGACTCACTGTACTAAATCACTGGCTTTTCCTTGGCATTAAGCAAAGACAAAAGGTCACAGAAAATGGAAATTAGTTCAGATTGCTAAGTATAATTTGAAAGAGTTGAAAAAGCAGTTGAGGACAAAAGCCAAAAAGGCAGAGGCATAATGTGATCTGGACCACAATAGGAAATTATTCTATGTTACTGTTACTGGTAGAGGGAAAGCAAAGGAAAATGCTGATCTTCTGATCCAGAGAGAGGAAAGATGGTAGATGACACTAAGAGTCTTGTATTGTTCTTCAGTCTTCACTGGAAAGGTGTGCTGCAATTGGGCAAGAAGTGCAGTTGCACCAGGTACATATGTGGAGCAGAATCAGGAAAAACAAGTTGAAGAATACTGAGGCAAATTAGTCTGGTTTCAGATAATCTGAGCGTGGTGAGATCTGTCCTCAAACTGGACATCTGGCTGAAACCATCTCAGAGTCTTGTCTGTTTGAGATCTTGAAAAGACATTCATAGGAAAAGCAAGTGTCATGCTTAACTTTACCAAGGGGGCAGAGCAAAGACGAGTTAGGGGGTACCAACCTAATTGCATTCTTTAGAGGAATACATGTGGTTGTCTAGAAGCATACACAGTGATTTATAAGCAACCTGAATTTATCAAATAAGGCCTGCCAAGGTAGTCAGCTTCCTTGACAGGCACTTAGCAGACCATGTCAGTTGAGGATGCCATTTACCTTAACAATAAGGAGTCTTTGAGAGTTTTATAATCCAGCAGATAGAAATAGGATATGGACAAAATTTTCTGAGACAGAGACAATACTGGTAAGAAGCTGTTCTGTCAGAATCAAAGGGAAAAGTTTTGATGGACTCTATGCTGGTTCTTAAACCATTTCATCTTCTTGTAATACTGTAGGTGATGAGAAGGTTTATGAGTAGATGCTCTATTTATTAAATTGAAGACAACATCAAACATGGGGGCACATGGTGAAGAACAGTATGGTAAATCAGAGATGATCCTAAAAACTCAATAGAAAGAAATCACAAAATTTTACCTTTGGGCAGGCATAGCCAACTGTAGAGACAGCCAAATGTGGCTGTCAGCCCAATTCTCTCAAAAACATGTGGGAACTAGGATGAATAGGAAGCTGGACATGAGTCAAGGATCTTGGGCTGTAAAGATGTTTTGGTATGTAGGTAATGAAACATAAAAGAATACTCTGCTGATCATTAGTAAGGCCTCACTTGATTCATGCAAAGTTGAAAGTACAATTGCACTGGAAGTACAGTTCAGACTACCAGGAAATCAGGAGAAGATGGAAGTAGTTGGGGTATATGGTCTGCAAGGAAAGAGTGCTCAGTCTAGTGCAGAGACTAGGTCTTCAAATACTTCATCAGCCACTGCAATGGAAAGGAATAATGAGTTCTTTGTGTTCACAGTAGAAGAGACAACGACTACTGAAATTAAGTATTGGCAATGGAAATTCATTAGGGAAATCCTTCCAGCAATCACGACAACAAAGCAGTGGAGAGGCCATGGAGGGTCCATCCTTTCAGGTCTGTGAGATGAGGTCAGAGACAGTCAGCAGGAGCAATGTTAGTTCAGCCAACACAGTCTGCAATCAAGGACCTTCCTGGACCCCTTCCACTTGGCCACTGGGGTTAAGCACATCCAGTCAGAGGCTTATCTCCCTCTTCCTGATAACAAAGATCCACAACTTGCAGAAGAAAACTATTTTGGGGAAAGAAAGTTGAACAGGGATATGATAATGTCTTCAACTATTTTGAAAATAATTATAAAGATGAGGGAAATAAATTTCAAACACAAGAGAAATGGGATTAAAATTACAGAAGGCCAGATCTTTAAGAAAATAATTGAGTATTTCTCCTGCAGACTTTTTTCAAGAGTAAGCATGTTGAAGCACTGGAGTAGATTGTCAGTTGCTACAGGGGATCTGTGCTGCTAGACAATTTCAGGATGAAGCTTGACTAGTTTGTTGAGATATTTGATGTAAGAGGGAGGGCTGCACTATTTTCTGTTTCTGTAATTCTCTTGGAGAAGGGAAGTACTAAGTATATATGGAAATGAAACAGAGAAGTGAGATCAGAAACTGCTTTTCACTAGAGTGAATGACAGACTGTGAGACCCAAACCAGGAAATTAAAAATGTGGATGTGGGGGAACTCCAAATTTTTTGCATTATGAACTGTCATCTTGTTACACTTGTAAACTCATACAGTAATGTATTTTGGAAAATACCATGTAGTCTTCAGGGATTAACAGACTATATTAGTGCTTGGGACAGGCCGTTGGCTCTTGAAATGTATAACAAAGTCAGCTTCTTGCATTTTAGTAAGGAAGAAACTTTTCCTGCATGCAAGTCAACACTGATTTTTTGGTCTTTTTCCATGAAATATCTAGAAACAGCTAATGCCAGGCAGAGAACAGGATGGAGAATACCAGTGCAAAGCAGCCAGGTAGTTCCCAGTACAACTGCCTGAAATAATGATGGAGTTTTCTTTCCACTCCCCCTCTTCTCACTAGCTGGCAAAATATTCCTGTGTTGGAGTCACTTGTTTCAGAGTTCTTATTTGAAGGCATAAATATATCTCCTGGTTTGAATTCAGAGTTTCAGTTTTGCTCTCCAAATAATTTTACATTGTTTCACTACTCTGAAATAAATTCTGGATTTTCATGCTTTGTCATTAGAGTCAGAACAGATGTCTGTGAAGAGGAACAGAAGGCATAAATTTTAGACTCTGTGCACCCTAGGGAACAAAATTATGAGAAGCTCAAGCTATAAAAGAAGCTGTAGCATAAAGTGATTACTTGAATGGCTCATACCTAGAAATTTTGATCATAGACAAAATTCTGAAACTTTGAAATTTCAACACTGCCTCAAAAAAGGGAAAAAAATAAGTTTATCAAAAATATTATGAAAGACAGAAACTAATATTATTTGTCTGATGTCCTGGAAACATTTATTTTGATGAGACTAAAACATTCTCAACACTGACACTGGAACAATTTTATCTGTTTTTATCCATTAAATTGTAATGTAAAAAGCAAATGTTTCTGCTTCATGAAAACAAAATATTGACATAATTTCTGTCAGATTATCATGAAATGGATAAATTCCTGTAAATATTTTACATTTAATTAAGTCAGTGTTTTCCAAAAGAGTAGTACTTCTCAGGGAAATCATCAACCATATGCCATAATTTTCCAGTGTCCTTTAGTCCCTGCAAATTTCAAAATGGTATATACTTCTAAGCAAAGACAGAAAAATAATCTATGGTCAGAGAAATAAAAAGCCATTCCCAGGGTAAAAGAAATCAACTGCTCAATACTGCATATAAATGCTTCGTAATTGTTTACCAGTTATTTACCACATTGTATCTACAAGGAAAATCAAACGTATCTTTTCTGTCACAGCAGTTGCTCAATACAAATGGGTTTTAAGAGTATTGTACTTCCCTTCAGTGGTTTGTTATATCTCTTTATTTTATGTCTTCCAGATTTCTGCTAAGAATTGCCAAAAGCATCTTACAGTCTCTGGTATTGATAGAGCATGTTAAACATCCAAGGCAACAGGGAATTTATTAAGCTACTTTCCTAACCTATAAGATATCACTAATCTTGTCACAGGGACCCTGTGATTCCCTTCCCTCACCCTGCTTTGTGCTGACACAGCAGCCGTGCTGCAGCACCCTTCTGGTACCCATCTCCTACACATGCAGCACCAAGTGGTTCTGCCCTGGGGCCTTTCATTGGTGGCCTTCAGGGCAGCCACCTCGTGGAAAGAGACCCAGGAGGCATCAGTACTGGAGCCAGGAGGGCAGTCCTGACCTCTCCATGCTGTTGCTGGTTGCCAAGGCCAGGGACCGTGGTGCTTCTTAGCTGATCTGTTCCCTCTCCTTTTAGCAATAGCGTAGCTGTGATTGATCTCATCAGTCATCAATTGCAGCATGGAGGTGTGAAAATGCCTTCTCTGCGCCTGTTCCTTCTTGCCCATATTCATTCTCTCACTAGCCTGCCTTCCAGTTCCCAAACATGTGTTTGGCACTCCTGACTTTGTGTTGTGACAGTGCTGTACTCTCCAGCAGCACACAGGATAACTCAGCAGCCACTCAAACATCATAAGGCTTCATCCCTTCAGAGAAGTTATCTTCATCAGATCAGTCTTCAGCAATGACTTCTGTTTTCTGTTCTGTCCTGTCTCAAAAGCAAAATATAGAATAACTCTCCTGCCATGTTTCATGTTAAGCATGAGGAGAAGCAGTGTGAGAATGCGTAGTGTCCCAGACAGGAAAAGAGGAGGTGCTGCTTTACATAGTGGTGTCCTACAGTGTGTAAGCCAACAGGCAAACCGAGAATGGCACTGGGCATTTACGGTGGTGGGATGGTGCCAGCCTCCTCTAGAGGCTCCTGTCCTAAATGCTATCAGGTCACCTTTCCTATGAGTACCACTGCCTGACTCCCTCTTACATGTCTTTGTTTATTTCTGCATAGTGGTTTTCTATCTAAACATATCACCTTCCATCCCAGCTCATTTTAAGTTGAGAACAACATAATCCTAAAGCATTTCTTGTATGGAATACTGGGTTTCTCACTACAGCCCCCTCTGAGGAGATTCGGAAAGGGCCAGCTTCAACCTGACTGCTTCCCAATGGAAATGTAATCATAAGGTCAAAGTATGTTTTTGCATGATTTTTTTAGTTTGTTGTTTTGTTTTGTTTTAATATGGGACACTGAAGTGTCCAAAATAGAAATAGTTAACTAAAATATGGAGGTTTTTATGACCAAGTTTTCATTAAATAATGTCAAGATCCCGCCCCAGAGACTGGAAGACTGGATAGCTGTTTCCAGCCATTAGGAATTGTCCCTGGGAAGGTTCAATTTTACCCCAGAAAAGTACTTTTACATCCCTCTCTTCATCAGCCAGAACTGGAAACAGGCTGTATATTGCATCTATTTTTGGATGTGGGACACACAGGTCAGCCAGCTACTGGTCAGTGTGGCGTGGGAAAGGCAGCAGTGATGTGCTGAGCATCCAGACTCATCAAAAGACACTTCTGCTCCAACCCTGAGGGAGAGTGCAGTGCCCTGCTGACACACCCCAATGCCTGGCAGCTGGCAGACATTGCGCCAGCATGGAGTGCTGCATATGGCCCCGGAGGAGGCAATGTCAGCACAACTTTCTCTCAGACTTAAACATATTTTAAATGCATTCCTTAATTAAAAATATTTTTAAGGAGCCAAGACAACATGAGTAATCCACAACTAAAATCTACTGTATTAAGGTACTTCCTTAAGCTATTCAGAATCACACACTCCATCAAAAATAGTGTAATTATACTCAAGCTAAAAGTCTTGGTGGAAATCAGGGACCAGAATATCAACAAACATTGCACTGGTGTATTCAGCAGAACATCTTTTGGCACACTTCTAGAAACATGTTGCATTCTATGAATCCCTTTAAAATTATCATTAATAAATATTTCCTTCCATCCTCTGGAGAATTACCGTGACCCCACAATGTTCCAGCCCTGCAGCAAGCTCAGGTTTCACATCACCACTTTAACTTTCTTCTTAATGTCTCTGTCTTAACATGAGCTTTCTGCCTGCTGTGCATTGTACCTAGTGCTCTTGCCCCTCACAGCCAGGGCTATCTCCTTGATGGCTCTGACCAGGGGAGAGTTAATACACAGAAGGCATAGACTGCGAGCTCATAGGCAAATTCTGCATCTGGAACACCTTCTTCCCTATTGTAACATTTACAGCTGGAAGGGTCATTATCATATTTTAGACTATGTGATTAGCTTTGATGGGAGCTATTATAGCTTCCATCTTGCCATAGGATATCAATGGATGATCTGTTTAGCTGGTTTTAAAGCAAGGAGATATAAGTGGGAACTGGGAGTACAACAGATGCAAAAATTGCCATTTTCATTGTATTTTCCTTGGCATCATGTGAGAAGTCATCCCAGGTGAGGTTGTCCTTTTGCCCCATTCGGTGGAAAGTTTTAGTTTTGTAACTTGCAGAAGTTGTAAAGATGGTCTGCAAGCTGAATAGTAAAGAAAGCTCTACTAACCTTGTCGTGCATTTGTACCTCACCTGCACCACAAAATGAGGGCTTAGTGTCTTCTCTTTAATTTGGTGAAACACAAGGGCAGCTGGCATCTCACTAAGATTACAGAAGATGCCATTAGTTTATCAAGTAATTTATGTTTTCATATTTCCAATGTATCCACAAAGAGGTGCTTCAGAGGAGGAAGTTAAGGGGATGTAACCAATGAAAAGTGAAACCACAGGTTTTCTCTTTTTGCCATTTTTTAAAAAAAAATATCTTCTTTGCCAGGCAAAAGCTGATCTATGCATGGACTGCAGGAGAAAACTTTGGATGGATTCATGTTAAAGGTTATTTGTTTAATAGCATAAATATGCAGCCCCAAAGACCAAATTTTATGCATGCTTTGTTCCTGGTGTGATAGCAAGGTGGCTTACATTTATTTATCTTACAATAAAAACTAATATAAATAAGAAAATTACTTATTTATTTTCTTAATAAACGAGAAAAATATTGACATCTTTGTCTAGAATAAAAATAATTTTCTTAAGATTACAGTAGCAATGCCAGAGAGGTCTTTATTCCTAAAACCTGCCACAAAGTTTTTATGTCCATATGTGTCCATTTACTGGGGGCTAGTGTCATATGTATATGACAATATCCCGGACAGTTATACTCAGGAAATGTGAGCATTCAGACTCCTAAAGAAGCAGAAAACGTTTCCGCTTAAGGAACTGACAGATTGCCTGGAAGATTTTAAGCAATAAAACCTTCTGAGTAACAAAGAAAAAAAAAAAAAAAACCAAATCTGGACTTTATTTATATGCAAATATTACTAGTGTTATGTTTCAGTTTCCAGTTTTTTATCTTGAAACAAAATATATCCAGAAAAGATACATTATTTTGTATACTAGAATGCAATACTAGAAATATTTGAATACAACATGCAGTACTAGAAAGTTGCTTTCATGTAACAAATGCTTACATAACTAGAAGGACCTAACAGTGAATCTCTAAGTGAGGAAAAACTCCATAAGAAAATTTTGCTGCCTCCACATGTTGCTGAAGATTTTTGAAATATCATCCTGATGTTGTTTTAAAGGATGACATAGCCTTTTTGTACGAGTTGGCATAACTGAAAATTTTACATCTGTATAACATGCTTCCTAGACTGAGGGCACTGTAAGAAGCAGGAAATGAGAACTTCAATTCAAGCTGAGACATTGTTTTCCATAATATGAAAAATGGTACAGCAAAATCATCTGCTGAATTCAATGGACAGAAAAATGTGGACTTTTTGCTAATTCTGAGATGTTATATTTTAAGAGTTAACTTTCCAGTTTCAAAATACCTCATTTTTCTAAAAAGATATGGTCTTTTTGGAAGTGAAAGTGCAGGGAACCATTATTTGAAAAGAATAGAATCTGTTAAAAAACCAAGTGGTTTTAAGTGAACTATAGCTAAAAAGCAGTATTTTGCCTCTCTCCTGAAAAGCTTTCTATTTTTTCATACAATACTCACTAGTTTCCTCCTCCCCTACCTGCTGGCACTTGCCTGCATCTATTCCCTAGTCCTCTGGCTTAAACCTAAACTCAAACCCAGCAATCCAGTGTTGATTCAAAAGTGGCATTTTAGGATCGTCTGGTCTTTCTCCTACAGGCTGAAATAATGTGTGCTGCCACATTCAGTAACATTAAACTCACCAATGCTGTTGTATTGTTACAATATTTGAGAATTTTTAAAAAGTCTGAGGCCTAGAAAATTATTTCTGTCCTTAAATTAGCTGTGGAGAAATTAGTCCTTGCAAATAGCTTCTTCTCAATATGCTACCCAAAGTCTATCTGATCAGAGAAAAGGAAAACAAAAACAAAAAATTTACCACAGGAATGACAGTCTAGTGCACAAAGCACTGAGCTGGGAAATACCTAGGCATCCATCTCCCATCTACAATGTGATGAAGTTGGACTCAATAAATTGTTAGGATGAAAAATAAGCAGACTTTTTATGCAAAGCCAAAACTTTGTTGTTAAGGTAAACAAAATCTTACCAATCTAATTACTGACATGTTTTTAATATCAGTCAAAATATTATAGGAGGAGGAAAAGGAACAGTATTGCATAAAAAGTCTGCAGAGTAATAGTTACAACTGCTATGTCTTCTAGCACCTGCCTCTTTTTCTGTTCATAGAGTTACTCTTCCACATCTCTGGATATATCCCAGACACAGTTAAAATATATGTCAAGTCATCAGCATCTCAAACTCTTCATCCAGGTAAATATTATACTGATTGTGAGGCTTTCTTCCCTTTTCCAGGAGGAATATGATGTAGACATTGGTGGTTTACTTCTCAATTTGCAGTCACCTTGAAGCAATTTTATTTTTTTTTCTAACACCCTTTATACCTTGGTCTTTCTTCATGTTTCTATAATTCCATGTCAAATATACTATATATATATATATATATAACCTACGTTAGATAGAATCATGGAAGCACAGAATACTTTGTGTTGAAACGGACTTTTAAAAGTAATCCAGTCCAAACCCCCTGCAATAAGCCATGAGATCTTCAACTTAGGTCAGGTTGCCCAGAGCTCCCCCCAGCCTGGCTTTGAACACTTAGAATGATGAGGCATCCACAGATTCTCTTGGAAATCCATTCCAGTTTCTCTCTACCCACAACATAAAAGAAAAATCTTCCTTATATCTATATTAAATCTATCCTCTTTTAGTTTGCCCCCTGTCCTATGGATATAAGCCTGACTTCAAAAAAAAGTCTGTCCCCATCTTTCTTACAAACCTTACAAACTAGAAGGCAAGTTCTATTGAGAGCCTTCTCTTTTCTGGGGTGAACAACCATAGGTCTCTCAGCTTTTCCTCATAGGATGGATGTTCCATCGCACTGATGATTATTGTGGCCCTCCACTGGACTTGCTTCAGCAGGTGCACATCCTTCTGAAGCTGCAGCCCACAGATCTGGATGCAGCGCTCAGGTGCAGAGGGGCAGAGTCACCTACCCTAACCTCCTAGCTGTGCTTCTTTTCATACTTGTTCTTTGCTCTTTCTGTGGCTCCTAGAGCTGCTTTATCCAGCTCTAGTTCTTTATCTGATCATTGTGAACTTGCTCATTGGCTGTCTCATCATCCTACCCCATCCTCCTCCTTACAGTACCCTATATCTCTCTTTCCAGGCTTCAGCTGTGGCATCAAGCCCATCTTCTTCAGCATGGAATGACTACAGTGGGTTCATATGCACTTCCTTCCACAGAACAAACTGCTTGGCACTGCTGTCTATAGATCATAGCTACCCTATACAATTATACAGACATGTGCATAAAGACAAAGGGGGCATGTACAGAGGGACTGTGACAAGTCCTAAATTTTGGACTAAATTTGCAAAGCTATTACAAAGCTTGAGATCTGTCACTAGCAATGGTGCTACTGTATTTACTGCACAGCACTGCTACAAAACTAATTATATTTTGTTTCTCCTGTCTATAGCCTCTGTAGACACATGCAAACTTATTGAAATTGCAAAGGTTTCCACCTGTGCATGCTTATTTGCATTAAGACTAATAATTTCACACATAAAACTAATTTGGTGTCCTAAAATTTGCAGATGAAAGCTTCAGTGACAATTCAGGAGAATGTGGAACAGTTTGTCATTACTACAATTACCAAGCTCCAGATTTACAGCTGTTCCAGAGACAAACTAGTGAACATGAAGAGTTCTTCATTGAGGAAGGTCCAAACAGGTGAAACAATTTTTCAAGAGATGAGAAAGTGAGTGTATTCAGTCACCTGAAGACAGAAAAACTGGTGGACCATGTGGTCACCTGGCTCCCAGTGTTTCATTAGATTAAACTAATGTTCACTATGTGAGGATCTTCCAGTATTTGCCTTCCAGTTTCTGAGGTACTTCTAATGCAACAGGACAAACTTGCTATAAACATTGTGCCTATGCTAAAAGTGGAAAAAGTCACTGCAGATGTAGGAATCACATGCTGGCACCTGAAATGTTGAAGTACTGTCCTGTGCTCACATTCTCCAGCATTGTACCCCAGGCTAAGCAATCATAGTTTATACCAGGACAGTGTGACAATGGCTGTGGGTTTTGGAGTCAGATATAGGTTCAGATATATTCAAGGGCTCTCTGAGCAGCCACAAAAAGCTATCAAAAATCTCAGATATCTATTGTTGTTCTCATAACCTGGCAGCCTCATGTGAGATGCAGAGGAGTGCTGGTTATGTGTTCACCCCCAGGCAACCAGTCTGGTCTGCTCAAAGGCAAAGTACCAGGACAGAACATGGTAGGTATAATGTTTTGCATTGCAGCAGTCTCCCTTCCAGGACTGCCAGTCCAGTGTTACATAAAATACAAGCATCAGTTCTCTGAGAACTTGAAATTATTTTAGCACATCACATTCCCATTTCCTTGCCTCTCAGCAGTTTATCAGGGAAGACACCCCATAATACTGAGCAGCCTAAATCTCATGGCTCCTGGCAGGGTTTTCTCACCACCCCAGTTGCTGCAGTGCCCTCCGGCTGAGCAGTTCCCTTTGTCATCCCCAGCTGTGCAGCTGAGGACAGGATTCAGTGGAAAGTTGCACATCACACTGCCCTTCCACTTCCAATGTAACTGGATTTCTGACTTCCCATAAAAACCCAGCATGCCAAGCTCCCTGACATCTACCATGTCCTTACTGTTGTCACTCTCTCCTCTCCTGAAGAGATTTTTCTCCTTTCACCTTTCAGTGAAGAATACTGTAGAATTATCTGTGTGCATATCTGGCTGGCAGCTGGCATGTGAAGTGTTCTGCTGGGGACAATGGGACAAAATGCCATGGAAAATGCTGAGCTGTTACAATGCCTGAGCTCACTAGATGGCCTCATACACTGCAGAGAAGCTTTTCCTCCAGCAGTCTCCCCTTGTACATTCTGTTTATGCAAGCAGTGGTAGGGATTTTTATTTTTTTTTTTTTTAATCCGCACCTGCGTCCCTCTTCTTGATTCTTTGCTCCTGTGATTGACCTTTTTCTGTCTCCTGGGCCATGCAGTCTGCTTGTGGAGCAATTTCCAATTATCAAAGCAAGCCTGCAGCAGGAATGGGAATCAGAAAATAAAGCTAGTATGTGACTCTCATAATAATAATATACCATACTAGTACAAGGTGGTGCAGTAGCACAAGCATTAAGTTTAGCATTTGGTGCCTTTCTGCAGTGCTTTCTGGGTCCATGGATGTATATTTAACACACCTGTCCCAAGGTTTGTTGAGTATATGTTTCCCTAACATGTATAATAAAATTATACACATTAGGGAAAAAATTCTGCCAAACAAGCATTTCCTACACTGTGATGTGTGACTCCACAAAACCTTGTTGTGGGAAGAGCATGAGGGAGGTCTAAGGGGAAATGAGAAAAGATAAATAGCTGTGCAAAAGGCACTGGATATTTAGCATCCTGTAAGAAAATGCTGCATTTGTTTGCAGTATTCTCTTGGTCTCCCTGGCCACAGCTCTTGAGAGCACTACTTATCAAGCAAGTATTTACTACAGTACTGATTTCAGGGGTGGGACCTGGAAACAGAAAGTAAATAAGGGCTCAAACTCGCAGTCAGATTATCACCTTACCATGTTTTAGATGAACCGTGATAATGGACTACAGGCCACCAGTAGCTATCTTCAAATATGGGGTAAAGCACAGCTTCAGCCACTTTCACTGGGATATTTAGTGACCATATTCATCTGCTGGTTCTTGGCTGAGAGGTTGACTGGAAATTACCTATCTATGATTACCTATATCATGTGCAAGGACATGATAAACTGAACATAGCTCTTCCCACCTTTTGCTGGTGTACTGTTGGCAAAAACCATTCAGGCCTTCGTCCTGCATCTTTTTTCTACGTAATGTCGGGCATTTTGATGTCTGCAATTGTACTGACCTGTTCAAAAACAGCAGGACCCCTCTTGCTTTCTTTCCCGGCAGACTGTGACACCAGGAAAACAGTGGTGAGGCAGTCTGCCTGGTGCCTTTGAAAACAGTTTCTACTTTCTATCTCAATGACACCCACCTGAGACAGTCATGCACAGAATGATGGTGAGAGCTGCACTTGTACTGCAGGGCTAGGCAGAAGCCTTCCTCTGCAACATCACTGAGCTCTTTGAAACCACCTACATGAGGACAAGTACATTCTCCTGTCACTTTTAGGTTCAAATGTCAAGTCATCCAAGAGTAGCCTCAATCAGGCAGCTCCAGTTTCACTTTCTAAATTGGGGGTTTTGTCTTCTACAAAACAATCTACAGAAATTTTGTACTCAGCATAAAGTAATTAGCTTGTTTCTCAGCAGTTTTTTGAGGACTTCTTGGCCTCAAGACTTTGGTACTTCCCAAAGAAAATATGTCAGTGAAGAGGGCAGAAGTGTGCAAATGCAGGAGGACTTTCTATAAGAAATTTCTTTATCTTGATGCTAAAAGTCCCAAACATATAGCAGGAGGCACACAGTGGGGCAATGAGCAGACACCAGAACAGTTCTGTAGCCAGAAGGCCACAAGACAACTCAGTGTGGATTTGGATCACAAGGGAGAAGCAGAGATGCTTAAAGGCACAGTTCTTTTGGTCACAAAGTGGCATCTTTACGTGATCCTATTTACCAGTCTTAAAACAGCATAAGGTGGAAAATATCAGCAGTCCTATACCAATATCAGAAAATGTATCTTTGTGACTGATCACAACAGTTGGCAAGAAAATGAGAAGTGGGCGAAAATAAAAGTAAAGGAGAGTGGAATGAAATGGTGACATGGATGTTCCACACCATGAATGAGGCAGAATTTGCTAGAGGAGGGCATGACCACAAAACCTGCAGTTCCTTCAGGGAATGTCGTGCTGACAGGAGCTTGCACGCTGCCTGTAGGGTGTATACCAAGGCGGCTGTCAACAGCAGACCTGAGAACTGCAGGCAGAGCCAGGGAGTTCAGCCACAACTGAGGCCAATTATAAATGAGGGAGAAATCATTTAGACAGCTGGTGGTGTCCATCTGGCACTTAGTGACTAAATAGGCAGCCCTTTGGCCTTTCATCTTGACAGCCTGCATTTCCAACTGCCCTTGTCTGGTGGTGATCATAATGCAGTCAATGGCATTTCAGCATCCAGAATATTGTTGTTGTTCTCAGTTTTTATGCCATATTTCAAATAAGGCCTTTATTTTGATTTTATTTTCAGTCTGTCCATTCCAAAGCACTGGGACAATTTTCCTAATTTTGAGCTGTCACATTAATGTGATTACCCTTTAAGTTTTGAGTTAGATATATACTTCAGCATGTGCTTACATCCAAGCATTCATCTATTCTAAGCACTGGAACTACATACACACCTACAGTCTGATACTTGTTTATCTCTCTTGTTTAAATTCAAGGCTTTAAGTACTGCTCTTTGATCCACTGCCTGATCGATTCAACTATAAACATTCATAGATGAAGACCCTTCAAACAATAAAGCTGGAAAAGTGTTCATAACTATACACCAATTGGCATGGTTATCACAGGAGACAAGTTTTCAAAAGTACCTGCATCCCATTTTCAAGAGCACTTTTACCACTTTTAAGCTGTTTTTGTACATCTCATATGGCACCTACAGATGTCTTCTGCAACCTGCAACTGACCAGTAATTTCTTAACTTCCTGTGTCTTGAGGATGTGCACACTTGTCTACATGAAGTAAACTGGGAAATGGGCCTCAGCCTTCCCAATACTATGGACATCTGTGAAGTCTTTGCTCTTGATCTCATGCTTCAGACAAAGCAAATTAAAATTATCTCTCAGTGCTGTAAACTCCAGCAGATTTTTGCAACGGTCTCACATATATTATTACCTAGTCTTACAAGAACTTACTTTATTTGAGTGCCTTGTTCCAATACCAACCTAAAAAACATAGTAGGCTCAGAAAAGAGACAAGGGAGTCAATTGTACAGGTAAGACCAAGAATGTTCATGATTTTGCCAAAACTCAGCAGATGTTTTCTCCAGTCCTTGAGCATTAGAAAGACTGAAAGACTCAAAACCAGACAAAATTAACCACTTAGACTTTAGGAAATCTCTGCAAAACTTTTGCCTCTTTTCTCAAGTTACATAGCAGAAATTCCCAGAGATATGACATGGAACATCTCCCCTTGCTATCCCATCTCTCAATACCACCATTTCAGGCACAGAAATGGTTTGCACAGTCAAGGAGACCTGTGTGAGGGAGGTTCATCATGGCCCTGGGATGCACTGAAACCACAGGAGCTGAACTAGCTTCTCATGACCAGCTAGTCCTGAGATCACAGCCAGGAGCTCATCAGGCTTTCTTCAGCTTTCTTCAGCTTTCTTCTTTCTGCTTGCTGTAGAAAGGATAATGAACTGACTGCAAAGGAATTTTATTAGAAAGTAGAGGGTTACCACACTGCTAGGTGCTTTGAGGTTCTCCTCTTTGATATCTACCCTTAGAAAGGCAGCCCTGTGCCACCTCCCTGCTATGATCGTCTTGAGATCAGCCATCAAAACATGGACCCTGGCACAGTTTTAGAAGTCCTCTTAAAAAGAAAGATTTATAACCCTTTTAAAACCAATCCTATTCTACAGATAATCTACTGGCTGCTTTTTGTACCACTGAACCAAATCAGCCCAGATGTCTGTGTTATCCTGATTCTGAAGCTCTGCAGCTCTTGGGAAGTCTGGGGTCAAGAATTTCACCCCTCTGAGACCCACGCAGGCAGGAAGTCATCAGCTGACTCCTACCAAAAACATGCAGCACAAAGTCAAGGCAAACTTTTCAGCATTCCACTGTTAAAACTGTACTTCATTCCAAGTTTTCGTGAGCCATGAGGGGGACTAGAAAGACATTGTGACATTATTAAACATGCTCTCCTTTTTTTTTTATTTATTTTAATTTGAGCTCCAGCACTGTGAAGGTTCAGATAGCAATGACTCAGGTCTGACTGATGTCGGGTAATGTGGAGCAAAGGCCTGGAAAAGGGAGCCTCAAGTAATATCAAAGCTTTCCCCACTCATTTCTTCACACAGCTCTGTAGCTTGCTCTATTCACCACTACAGTTCAGCAATAACCTCACAGTTCCAGGGATCTGGCTGCAGAATTATAGATGTTGTGCAAGGACAAACTTCAATCTTATAATTTCTCCACAGCACAGAAAGTTGCCTTGAACTGTCTTTTGTCCTTCACGTTGCAGGTAGATATTTGTGAGAGGCATATGATGAAATAAAAAAAAAATAATCATGAAATTCAGAGAGTTAAAAAATGAGACATAGGCATGGTGTCTGGAAGGCCTGGATGGTTATAGTTCCTCTGGTCATCTATTGGTGTGGTGGGGTTAAATCATTGTAGATGGAATTCTGTACCTTTGGAAACACACTGATTCATTTTCAACTTGCAGTTTTCTCTGCCAGAGAAAAAATCTTCCACTCTGTGTGGCAGAGATAAAACTAGAGCCATTAATGTTTAGCTTATAGTCAGTATTTCCACAGCTCTATATATAGATCCCAGGATGCTGTGGACTTGCTGCCTCCACCTACTCACCCACCTTCTCCTTCTTCAAGGGTGGTAAGCAATGTCTTGAGCTGGAATTCATTCATCATTTTATAGTATGAATTCATTCTTGTTCAGCTGAGAACAGCCAATGGAAAAAGGAACTGTGCTTTGCACATCAATATGCAGTTTGCCACTGTAGTTACCACCTTCCCTGAACTTGTATGGAGAAATTAGTGCTGAGAGTCTGTGAAAGGAATAGCACAGAGCTCTCCATGTGCCCAAGAGGACCGGAGGCCTCCCCTGCTGGTAGTAGCAGCGCCACCCACCAGTCCAGTGAACACTCAAAGAAAATGACAAGAACAATAGCAGGAAATGTCCAAGGGTGGAAACAACAAACCGAACACAGCCCAAGTTTCTGGGGGCTTCCTGATTGGCTTGATTTGCCTCAGCAGGAGTACTTTGGATAACCTTGGAGCTACCCTACCAGGGCAAAAACCTCTCCCCAGTGAAGCCACATTTGTTCCAGGGCTTTCTGGGACATGGGGATGTTTGCTGCCCAGTACAAATTAATAAACAAGCAAACATTAAAATGCTAAGGTAGATGGATGAGGCAGGATCAGGACGCTGCAGTCATCATGCTTAGGGTAGCAGCAGCTTGGTGCATTTCTCACTGCTCCCAGTGTGAAGTCTGCCCATTCCCATGGGGCATATTCCTTGCCTCACATCAGCCTTCACCCTGGAAAAATGAACTGTGAGTTCCTGTAAATGAATGACAGCAGAGGACAGATTTGCAAAGCTCACATCCAAGAAATTGTTTGTATCAAGAAGCAAACAAAACAAGTTACAGCGCCTACTGGGTGTTCCCCTTCCTGCTCTGCTGCTCTTTTTCTGTCCCTATTGGCAAGCAGTGCAAGGGAATGGATCTTTGTATTTTTGAGGGTCATGTAATATGGGGAATTTTTAAAGGGACCTAACAAAGTTCAGTGTCTGACGCATACTGACTGTCAGCTGCAAATATCATCTAGTTCCTTTGTGAAGGACTACTGAGAGCATTTACAGGTTCAGGCAGTCGTGACTCAAGCACAACACAAAAGGCAAGGAAAAGTATTTTCAAAAACATCAAAGGCAGGCAGATGGGATCTCTGTCAGCTGCAGCTTTTTATGGTAGTTGTGCTTTGATAGCCACAGGACTGCAGAATAATCCCACCACTATAAAATTTTGATTGGGTTTTCATGTGTTCAGCCTGAATTTTCATTTTCATTTTTAGTACTATTCTCAGACTAAACTCAATCACATGGTGTACCTAAGATCAGAGTGCTGGATACTGGGCAATGCTTTTTGCACCAACGAGTAAGCTTGTAAGCACCATTTCCCTTGAAACAGCCCTTTTAAGCCATCACAACAGAAAGCAAATAGATAATCCCTTGTTAGCACTAGAAGTCTATTACAAAATCCATGCAGTTCTTAGCAGCAAACATGAGTCAAGTCCAAACAAAATCATGGAAATCTCACATGTACA
This sequence comes from Zosterops lateralis, assembly GCF_965231275.1. Classification (NCBI taxonomy): domain Eukaryota; kingdom Metazoa; phylum Chordata; class Aves; order Passeriformes; family Zosteropidae; genus Zosterops; species Zosterops lateralis. The sequence continues at coordinate 53,617,040 of NC_139800.1, read as the reverse complement.
GTGAATATAATTAATAATACAATCTAAGACTTCTATTAGGGATAAGCATGGAGTGATGTACCACTGGGATCTATAGGATTGGCAAAATGTATTGGATCAAGATGGGGGAAAGGAGGCATTCATTTATTATTGCTAGAGGCTACAGCAAGGATAAGAATAGATAGCTGTGGCCCATGATTGCTGTTTTTGTCAACACTGCTTTTCTAGTTAATAACTGCAACATCTTTTCATTGCCAAATGAAAGAGTCATTTGCAAGTGCTTCTATACTGCTAAACATTAAACATGGTGGGGGCAGGGAGGGATTCCAAATAGCCCAAACCGGAATTCTGCTAGGAGTGAAGTCCTGGTTCCCAGCAATAGAGAACATGCTTCCACTGACTTTGGATGGAGCCAGTGCTCTGTCTAAACAGAAAAAAAAAAGTCTCAGCAAAACTCTGAGTGGAAATAACCTCGGCAGGAATTTAAGGAAGAAAAGAAGGTGGGGAAGGGGGAGAAAGGGAAAGGGAGGCAGAAAAGAAAAGAAAAGAGCCTGTACCAGAAAAAAGTTTGTCTTTCACTCTAGGTGTGCTCTTGAGTTCTGCCAGGGACAACTCTTGTCCCCTTTGCCCCTGCCCTTCACTGCAGCAGCCCATTTCTGGCTGAGAAGCATGGCTCTCTGCAAGAATTGCTGTGCATGACCCTCATCAGCAGCCTGCAAAGAGCAGATGAGAGCACAGACAGCACCTCCCCAGGCCTCACAGACAGACAAAATAGATAATCGAGGAAAAAGCTGCAGAGACCTGAGGTCTAGACAGAAGACAACATACACTCTCTGCCCTAGCTAACAATGTTACCTTTAAACCCAGTGTCCCACGTATTTTGCCTTTCAACTGTCTGCACTCTGAGCTTGCAGAATTTTATGGCATTTCTAGTCCCTTCAGATAAATGTCCCTAAGCACCACATCTACATCTTTTGAACTCCTCCAGGGACAGTGCTTGCACCAGTTCTATGGTCAACCTGTTCCAGTGCTTGGCAGCCCTTTCAGTGAATAATTTTTTTCCCTAATATCCAATCTAAACATCCTCTGACACAATATGAGAGCATTTCCTCTTGCCTTGTCACTTTTTACCTGGAGAAGAGACTGATCTCCACTATAACATTGTCTCAGGTAGTTGTATAGAGCAGTGAGATCGCCCCTGAGCCTCCTTCTTGACTTTTCCCCAGCTTTGTTGCCCTTCTCTGGACATGCTCCAGCAACTCAATGCCTTTCTTGGAGTGAGGGGCTCAAAACTCAACACAGGACTCAAGGTGTGGCCTCACCAGTGCCAAGGATGGGAGGTCATTCACTGTCCTGGGCCTGCTGGCTGTGCTATTCTTGAAACAGACCAGGATGCCATTAGCAGTCTTGGCTATCTGGGCACACTATTGGCTCATGTTCAGATGGCTGTTGACAAGCACCCCCAGTTCTTTTCTGCAGGGCATCTTTGCCTCACTCATGTTCTGTCCTGAGCACCCCATGGGCCTTAGCAGCTCATTTCTCATCTGACACTGTAAATCAGAGACAAAATGCATATTCCCAGTTTGTACATGGGAGGCTGAAATCTCTTCAGAGAAAATACTTCTAGGCTTGTTTTTTTGTTTAATTTCCCTACACCTAAAAAGGTGATGGAGATTTTCCAGGCCTCTTACCTTTCTTGTAAATGCTTCTAGGTAATTCAATGTGCATCTCCAGTATATCAGCATGTACAGGAATTGCGGAAAAACATCTTCCTTGGCAGATTGCAGTGTGGGTACTGCATAAGGTCACGTATTCATTTTGGTCATACATCTACACTAACCTTGGGTGACTGCAGTAGCCAGCACTGCTGCACAATGGAAAAATGAGCACTCAGCCATCATCCCCCAATTGCTCTCCCTCTATTTCTTGGATATCTCCCAAGATATAAATAACACAATCTACTGTACAGCTGAATTGCTGGCATCTGTTGCTAAACCTAAATGAATTTCATGTGCATAGCTGTGACAAGCCAACAAGCTGTTTTTCACAGGGCTGGCCACCACACCTGTGTTGCTTTTCAAGTCTCTGGGTGTGTGCTGCTGTGTACAGGGACTTTGTGCTGGGGAAAATTGTGCTTGCAATCCTCCTTCACCCGGACCATGTCTTGCAACACAAGAGGATTTTATGACCAAAAGCCACAGTGGTGTGTTTGTCCCTTGCAGTCTTGTGTGTCCTCAGACATCCCAAGACATCTGTTCTGGTGCTCCTCCTGCCAATTTTGCTTGAAGCCATGGGAAAGCAAGCAAGTTTCTGCCAGATTCAGTGTCTTTCCTGAGTCGTTGTACCTTCACCTTTCAATTGCAAAGTACAGCACGTATACTCTTTCAAATGGCTATTCTATCTTCCTTGCCTTTCTCCTGCCATCCTAGTGAGTATCAAACAATGAACCACAGATGATGCACCTCTCTAGTTGGAGTGTAAGTCCTGCCTGTTTTCCGATGTCACTACCTGTCTGTCCAGACATGAAGATCTGCATGTCTGGTTCTGTGCAGGCCAAGCATTTTATATCAGTTCTGGCTCTTACTTCATTTGCCTTAATATTTTGGACACTGGGCTGTGAAGCTTCAGAGTCAGGAGGCTTGGATGTAGGAGGGAAGAAGAAAATGAGAGTAATGATTAAGAGGAGAGAGAAAACAGCTTCACCAGGCAGTACCTAAATAACCATTTTCATCTTACTTGTCTGGGCCAAGAAACCAGAGCATTTGTGCCGCTTCTTTTAAACACAAGTGGTCCAAAGGCTGGATGATTCAGAAGCCAGATGCTACCAGGGCAGGTTAAGATATCAGGGTGTTTACTTGACTGAACAGGTACTTGATCAGATCTGCCAGGTTCCATCTGGAGCCTGGTCAGGAGCACAAAGAGAAGCTTTATGGTTCAAACACTCTGTTATAATCATGCAGAGAAAATAAGTAGACTCTGCTCTTTCACCCCTTTTATCACTGGCCACTGGACTAGGTTCAGAACAGGTCTTTTTTTAAACTTTGTTTCCCCTCCTTTCCCAACGGAGGGCCAAGCCATGTTGTCCTCTGCTCTAAGGGCAAGCATCCAAGGCATAGCAATTCACTGATTTCCAGTCAGTGATCTGCCATCTCCTGAATCAGTGGGAAGTTTTTAAGGTTGCAATCTCACCTGGGCTGGAGACATCACCCATTTGAAGAATTCTGGAAGAACTGTGCTTAGAAAGATTTACACTGGTAAAAGTCCAAAAACAAGTGTGGGCAGTAAGTACCATGAGGGCAAAGAGTTTTGTGTTATAGTGATATGAGGAAATCATACTAGGCTGAGATAACTTAAGAACATTAAAAAAAAAAAAAAAAAAAAAAAAAAAAAAAAAAAAGGCAGCTCATTAAAAAGTGGTTTCAGTTTGAGGAAGAGTTACACCAGAGTGCTGAAGGCTCCCATATTTGGGAGATTTAATGCTGTATCAAGGAAACCTGATAGGCAAATAGGCAAAAGTTAATATGCAAACATCATTGATTTGGAAAGGAAAGAGATTCAATTGTATAATTTCTTCAATTCCAGGTCAAAGAATTTGCCTTGGATTAAATCTTCTACATCCAGAGTAGGCAACATTGTAGTAGTTAAATGAAAGTAATGGTTGTTGTGTTTTCTACCTCATCATGCTTAGCTCAAGAAGTCCTGTGGCCAATGCTTGACTTGGTGGCCTTGGTTTGTCCAGCAGGGATTAACCTCATCCTACACAAGGCAGATGCAGAGTATCATTATACTGCTCTTGCCTGTTGTATGTATGCATACACATTTACTTCAGACAGCAAAGTCATTGCAGTTCTCAAGTTCCTCAGCTGGTACTGGGATGCAACTTTTTCCAGGTGAAGGGAATTTTTTCCCTTCTCATGTGTTCATCAAGATTGATATGGACTACCAGAGCAACTCATTTAAGCATCATGCCTGAATCTCATATCCAAGCACTGGTTGGCGATAAAGGATTCCCAGTTTTTCAAGTCATGGAGGTTTTGCCTTTTCAAAAATGCTAATTAAGTTTGCTGCTCTTGAACTTCAACTGCACTCTGTAAACAGCAGCCTGTTCAAAATCATAAGATGTGCCCCTGTCAGCTTTCTTCTTTGAAAGTGAGATGCTCAAAGAAGGATGAGCACTTCAAAAAGACTAAGAGGCACTGAATTACTCAACTCTGAAATCCCATTTCAGCCTGCAATAGACCTGAAATCAAGCAAGTTTTTTGCCATCATCACTGGCTGTGTATTGATACGGAGTGACATCCACAAATGGTCCCACTGGCTTCAGCAATAGCTGCTGCTGTTGGCTAAGAAAACTGAGCCAATGATGAAACTAAACCAAAGATTACTGAGTGATTTCCTCCTCCTCTACAGTAGACAAAGGGTACTGTTCACAGCTGTGGCATGTAGATTTCGGCTCCAGTTTCATAGGCATGTTGGCTTACAGACAGGTTGCTGGTGCTTGGCATTTGATACAGGTAATAGAAAGTTTGTCAAGGGCTGAAGTGCTGGACCGGGATCTAGATATGCCGGTTTAAAAGACTTATGTATCTTTCAGGGGCACCCTTTGCCCTTGCAAGTTCATTTTCCAAGGTTATTCTGAACCTAGGTGAGCTAACAGGTACCCTGCTGCCCCAAAAAAGAAATAGGAATGAGAGGCCCATAGAGTGAAGTATTTTTGCCGGTGCACTTTTGTAGAAGGCATTGTACTTCCAGGATGGTAAATTTTACATGTAAAGTTTCAGTTTCTGATTTTGCTGCAAGGTGAAAAGCTACCTGAAGGTAATATCCTTGAGACAGGCAGAGTTTGTGCAGAGATCAGTTTCATCCCTTCAAAGCTTATCCCTAAACTTGGTGTTTAATTTTCTGTTCAGTAAATATCAGGGATTTGTTGCAGTTCTGCTTGTGACTCTGCCGTTTTAATACCAGCTGTAACACTTCAGGATGTTTAGCTCTGAGAGACCTGACACTAATTACTGTCTTGTTTGTGGCTTTTATATCAACTTGATTTAATATATCAGCCGAGCAATGGCAAAATAATCAGTTAAAGTTGAACCATCCCCCACTCTACATATGCATCCGTCACCTTTTCCCTTCAAGTGTTTACTGTGATTAGGTCTTTCCTGTTTTTCTCCTAAGTTCTGAATACTTGTATACTTTCCATATTAGTCTTGATGAATGTTCCTTTTTCCACTAACATGCCAGTGTATAGGCTGCAGACATAATTTTTATTACATTTCTGTTTTCACTGCAGAAATTGCTTGAGTATTTCTCAGGTACAACCCAGAATGCATAGTTAGCACAGGCTAAAGAAACTGGTCTATAAACCTGCAGCTATTCTCCCTGTTTATAATGCTGTTACCCTCCTACCCCGAAAAACAAAACACTGCTGAGACAAATGTAAGTATTTCTAGAAGTCTGTGTCTGCTGGCATTAGTTAGCTGGATAGAGAAGGCTGTTTTCTTCGGGCATAGTTCTGCTGACTTAGGATTTGTGTGTTTCTGTTTCAATGCAGTGTGACTCAGCGTCAGCATCTGCATTCACTCTGTAAATGCCCTGCAGCACCATGCTCAGGGTCTCTCCCGGGGTGGAAAAGCATCTTGGGCCAGAATAGCCTCTGCTTTTAAGCAAAGAGGAAAATGACAGGCCAGGTTTGTGTGTTTCAACATCTTAATGTGAAAAACAGAAGAATCTGTATCCAAGCACAAAGTTAGCTGGTTCCTGAGTGCTAAGTGTAATGCACATGTACACATACCACATTTCCAAATCTTGCCTTCTGCCTCTTCACCTCTTAGACCTCCCTGCATAACTTCCCTTTTTTCACCTAAATTACAAGTACTCTGTCCTACTTGACAGCTCTTGTGGTCCATATTCCTGCATCTTTTCAGGAGAATTCATGTGCTGTTTCTACCTCTGGTCTTCTCAGAAGATGCACCGGCTGCCTTGTCCACACTCATGAAGTTAGGTCAAAATACTACCAAACACACAGACCAGGCTTCCTTTATCAGTCTGGTACAACTCCTTCCCCTGAAATACTGTAAGGTTCTGGCCTGAATTTTGTAGGGCTTGATAGCTAGTGTCTAAAAGAGAAAGCCTGTAAGTAGCCTTAAAAGATATTTCCACTCCCCCTCCACCATCATTCAGGAATTTCAAGACCCAACTGGAAGAAGCCTTGATCATCAGGGCTTGATCATAGCTGACCCTACTTTCAGCAGGTGGTTGGGCTAGAGACCTCACAAAGTCATTTCCAGCCTTTATCATCCTAGTAGCCGGTAGTCTTACTAACCAAAGAATCAGGGTCCTCCAAATGACAGCAAAATGCTGTCCAAAACACAGCATCTCTTCAGCTGTTTGTGGTTCCTTGCTCTTCATAGCAAAGCAGCACTGTTAACATGAGAAGGAAAGTCTCTTAGCTTCCTAGCTTATAGAAACAGCCTCCCCTGAAAGTTCTCTTGCAGTCTTGGATGCTTATGGCAGCCATCCGTTAGAGAAAGCTGCAGGACAGACAAGCAGTCTGAGTGACAAAATTTTCCATTTGTTTCTGTGGTATTTGGGGAAACGGGACTCTAACACAATCACTGAAACAAACCCCCTGCCCATGCCACAGCAACCCCAGACCCTCTGACCCACTTTTCTTCTTATAAAAACAGTTTAGTAAATCTCAGTCATCAGGTAGCAGACTGGGCCAATGAAGCAGAAATACTAACAGTCTTTTTTATCTTATTCCTCATTGGAATCTGCATTTTCTTTCCTACAACACTTCAGATATTGTAGTTGTTTATCTAACTGGCTTTATTGATGTGGCTGTCTTTCAAAGGCCAGCCCAGAATCTGCTAAGAAGTCTGCTAAGGAACAAGGAAATTACTGGTCCTTGTTGTCAAATGACGACTAAGGCATATGCTTTATAAACTGGGCTAGAAGAAAAGGACATTATTTGATATTTAACAGGTTTACACAGGAAGAATGTGAGGTCTTCACATATATTTGTATGTTTACACATGCACTCTGAATGGCTCTATTACTATTTAAGCCATTATACAACATGTTGCGCAAAACAGATATGATACCAGTGCACTTATTTTTCAAACTAAATTAATATGACTCTTTTGTGTGTTGGTATCAAAAAGCAGGCACTTCTCCTTACCATTGAGCAATTCTGATTATATGAAATGCACAAAAAAAAAATAAACCATGCAAACCAACCTTCATTTTGCATGATTTAATTTTTTTCATTGCTGGACCATATGTAAGAAGACATTCCAAATAAGTGGTGCATTCTCTAGGTCCAAATTTTCCAGCAAGGTCTGTTGGTACCCAAGTTGTTTACTCGAGGATGTATACAACTGTTCACATAGAAACTCTTACCTGGAGTATTTCTGTTATCTCGGCAGAGGTGCCTCAACTGTTAGGCCTACAAAGCGCAAATTAGAGTGATATACATTAGGAACAATGTAAAAAGCAGCCTTCTGTGGATGCCGGTGTCTGGTATACAACCCCTCTACTGTGTAACAGGCACATTCTGATGGATGATCTGTATTTTTCTTGCACTTTTTCTGCATTCTACATGGAGCCTGGAGACTCTCAGTCTACCTGTATTGATTTGTCTTGGGTTGCAATATGTAACCAAAAGTGGTGACACAAAGGCTGGAGTAAACAGCCATGGGTAAGGAAAGTACTAAGTGATGCTGATATGTCACATTCATGGAAATATAGTTCAACAAGCTGTAAGCAGCTACAGGTCCTTTGGTAGACAAAGGAAGTTATAGATAACTATCTCTGTCCAAATGTGTTCATCTTGGCTTATTTTATGTATACATATTTTCTTTTTTTTTTTTCCCCGAAAGTGAGAAAACAAAGACAGTGGCATACATAAAAGGAGGACAGGACAGTGGGGGGAAAGAGAGAATATTCCTGCATCTTCATAAATCATCTCAATAAAAGGAGGTTTGAGTTAAAGTAATGGAGAATCTAAACTCTATAAAAGTGTATCCTAAATAATAATCAACTCATCTTAAGATGTGAGGTCTCAGCTGCTAGGTCTGACAAGAAAAATGAGAGTGCTGAGTGTTTACTGCCTAGCATAGTAAGTTTATTTTCTAAACTCTCTATGTATTTTATTACTCAAAGTCTCTAGGAACCCAGAGTCATGCAGTAACAGTAGAAAGCACAGATAGATATCCCAAAGGGGAGTGGGCAAATTGAGTTCAAGAGAAATTCCTGCCACAACTGGTTGATTAACTGCCAGTTTCCAATAACTATTTCCAGTTTCATTGCCTGGAGTACAGAAACATTAGAAGACACCTATTCCTCTAAATACTACTGCATAGTCATAGTTATATCCTGCACTGTGATTTCTAAAATGAAAGTAAAATTCAGAAATGTTATGGGAATTGGAGTGAAGGGATACTGAAGTATATTTTTAGTTAATCTGTATATGCTTTTGCAGAAGTGGATAAGATAATTACTGTTTTTCCTGTAAATAGATCTGACTGTTTTACAAATAATTTACATTCCCTTCATGTGCTAGGAAATCAGTTGTGAATAATAAGAGACATAGTTATTTCTGATGACATTTGAAATGCTAATTAATACCTAGAAAATTCTCTCCCATTGAACTAATTTTTACATGTTATTTTTGTGTGTATGTGCATGTCTGTATGTCTTCCACAGACTAGAACAAGAAATACAGAAATTAGAAAGTGAAGAATCACAAATATCTGCCAAAGAACAAATAATTTTGGAGAAACTAAAGGAGACTGAGAAATCCTTTGACAACCTGCAAAAGGTATTTAAGAAAAAAAAAAAAAAGACACTTGGGCACATATTGAAACCAAAGTGTACTCTTAGCACCATTTGGAAGCAGCAGTTATGATTCATACATTTAAGGAAAGATTGAGGGCAGTTGCAAAGCATGTAGCTTATACCAGTATGAGCAAGACTAGAAAAGACACAGTGACATCGGGTCTATTCTGGATGGGTTATTTGGATTTTCCCTACCATCCCAGCTTTTTTTGAAGAGGGATTTCAGAGGCTATCTCCCTATCAGCAAGGAAACTATGTGAGGTCTCAGCTACTCTTAAAGATGTCAGCAGGACCCTGAGAGTGTTTCAAACTTCGCTGCTCTTGTGGCATCCAGAGATAGTAGCATTTGCCACAAATGCCCCTTTAAAACATTACAGCCTGTAACAAAAAGCAGAGCACTTCATCTAGTTGCACCATATGCCCCTCCCCCAGTCTGATGACACCTAAATCCAAGGAGCAACAATCACAGTTACCCATTTAAAAATTCCAAAGAACCATAAAAGCAGGCCTAGCATAAAAATCAAGATGTAAAGCAAATTAATCTCAAAATATTAAAGGTTTAACCAAACATCCTATATTTTTCCTTCACAGAGTTTCTCCCACCAGGATGGTGGTAAGTGCCTTTTTATTATTGTATAGCTTTGGGTTCAAAAAGAGTTGTTACTATAGCTTTTTTGCAAAGGTTTAAAGAGGAGATTTCTTTCCTTCATTGTGTGTTTCTGATTTATTGCTAGAGCCATTACCTTTTTCTTTGGTATTTCTATAGTGCAAGCACAAACGTCACTATTGTGGTAAAACAGTATTGCTTTGGCAGAGTTCCGCCTCTTCTTATGCTCACACAAAGGGAAAGAACAGCATGAGTAACTCAAAGCAGATTTCTGTGTTATTGACCCCTTTCACCATGTGATAGCTTTGCACTGCAGACTCCTTCTCACCTCTCTGTGGTCAATCTTCTCCATTGTATGTGCTCATGCTCTGTTCATAAACAGCTGACTTCTATGAGGACTATTCCTAATATAGAGAAACAATTATTAAAAACAGATTATTTCACTGATACAACATACTCCACATGATATTCTTGCAGAAGGAAAACCTCGCTTGGTTGAATGAAGATGTAGGAATCCCTAGCTTTTTAATTCAGTGTCATATGAAGTGTGATCTATACAAAGTGTGAGCTATAAATTTAGGTCCCTGAGTGAACAAATAATATGCATGATTCCCAGGAAGTTAGAGAGACCCTTATAGGTGTCACCCAAGGATCCTTAGGACCCTGGAAGATGTCATGCTAAGGCATCTGCAGATAAATATGTGCACCAGATACTCATTCTCAGTACATGTCTTTGAACAGATAAAATAATGAGGTTAAGACTACCTCCTCCAGCAGCTGTCAACTATATTGTGACTGTAGATGAAGAATATGTAAGATGATCCCAACATTAAAACACTGGGACACAATGGAAGTTACTATGTAGCACTTGAGTTGATTTGGAGCTATCTTTTTCAGGTGATTAATATTATTTTCTAAGGAGGGCTTTTTTTAAGTCAAAGATCTAGTTCAGAAATTTTCACTCCTGCTAGAAATGTAATCCAAGTTTTTTGTTAAATGCTGTTGTCAAAAAAAAAAAAAATCTCAGATAGTATGTTCCATGGTAAAAACTTAGTCTTCCTTCCCTCTGAAGGATTTCAATTCAGCTACCACAAAATGGTAATTGCAAATATTTTGTAGCTATGCAGAGCTACAGCATGGTCATTATTAAGTTTCCAAAATAGGAACAGTGCCTGCAGAAATTAGTAACCAAAGTGCTCAGGAGCTTCTATGACTCCTGCAAGGTCCAGTCTGCCTCTTCATGTGTCTTGTAATAGCAAAGAAACCAAAGGAAGCCCCAGCTAACAATTATGAAGTGGTAGTTTCCCTGAAGGTATGTAGCAATGTAGTACTTCATTAGGTTCAAAAGGAGCCCTCATGCTCTCCAGATTTTGCCTGATTTCAGTGCGTCCCTTCCTGACATACTGAGCCAGAATTAAGGAGAGCTTGTAATAGCTGCAAGGTAACAAAGAACTGCAAAAATACATCAAAGAGAAAAGAGCAACTTGTGCAAGCAAATAAATTGGGGGATTACATCTCAGTGAACTAATCCCTCTTCTCTTCTATACCACCGGCTTTATGTATCTTGTCTCTTCCTCTTGGCAGCTGGTCCTTGTGAGCTGAGATGGACTAGGTCATCCCATAGATAGTCCTGTCCTCTGGTCCTCTACAGACTGAGGCTGCAGGTTGTCCTTTTAGCCCTCCCACTGCAGGCACAATGCAGCCCTGCATCTGCTCAAGGTACAAGCTGAGACAATCCTCTATATTCTCTCTGGCAGTGATCTGAGAGGGTAGCTCATCGGAGCAGGAAGAAAACATGTGCATAGTGTGAGCATTTTGGTGCCATAGATTTTTCCCCTCCTTCAAAACCACACAGAACTTGATTTGTTGCTGCAGATCAGCCATCTGTATGACAACACATGCTGCAGAGGGAAAAGGTAGGAGCCACTGGATAACCCAGGAAGGCTGTGTAAAACACAGACACAAACCAATGACGACCTGTTTGGGCAATTTCTTCAGTTGCTGTCACATCATGAAAGACTCCCAAGTCCATACATCTCATATTTGTTCTGTGTCCCTTTATTGTAAATGCAGTGACAGTACAAAAATTTATTATCTCCCCATTGTTTTCCTGTGTATAATTTTGTACCATCTATATGGTGGTGGCAGAGATTTTGAGTGTGCAGGAAGCACAACTAGAGGATGTTCAGAGCCCAGAGAGGTCCAAGCTATAAGGGAAGGGGAGAAGTGGTGGTGAGCACCAGTGACTGATCAAGTGATCAGTCTACATCCTTCGCAGCCTTCATATAAAGAAGGCTGTGTTAGGCAGGGAGAATTTCTGAGCTTGAAGGCATCCAACTAACACAAATTCCACATTTTCCAGGGTACAAACACACTGCCTTCATAAATTACTGTGTAAGAGAAAGTAGAGCAGAATTGCTGAGGCTGGGAGCTGTGAACCTGTCACCTTCAGTTGTTACTGCCATCTCTGTGGTGGCTTGCAGCTGACAAGCTCTCCATTAAACAAGGTCTGAGATGATGCTAGGCATTACATCATTTGTTGGTGCTCAGGTCTGCAGTCAAAACCAGTATGCAGCAGTGTTATGCTGCATATACATCATGAACAAATGGAAAGGAGAGCTCTTTCTCTATCTGTGTATGTTTATGTCTCAATGTATACATGAAATAAAAGGCACATGAAGATCTGATGTAATTCCCTTGTCTGCTGAATTTGCCTCAGAATATGCATCTTCTGCAATATTTGGCCATTTGTATGCAAACTATATGCTGCTACTTCAGCCAACATACAGAAGCCACAATTACAGTAATTTAATAGTTTGAACAAACCTCTGTTTGAATTTTGTTTGTATGAGCATATATTCAGCCAAAAACTGGTCTAGGAAACCTTACCTGAATTATTTAATACCCAAAACATTGTTTAGAGACTCTTCTGGTTTTCTCTCTGATCTTGACCAGCTGTGCAGCCCAAGAGCAAAATAGACCAGCATATCCTCAGAGGAGTCAAGTACAGCTCTTTGAACAGTTTTTTCCACACTGTAAAAATTCATCAGTGATTGACTTTCAGTTGTAAGCTTTTTGATAACTTTTAAATTCAATCTCCATCTAGAGCTGCCACAACTACAGCACCTCTGGCTACCTGAGTAAAAACCATTTAACACCACCCTTGGAGGGTGACAATTTCCTACCCATCTCACACACCACTCAGTTAGTCTTGACCAGGAGAATAATGTGGGAAACGGTGTCAAAAGCTTTGCTGAAGTCTAAATAAACATCATCCATTGCTCTCTCCATGTCAATAGAAGATGTTATTATATTGTAGAAGGTGATTAGTTTAGTCTGTCAAGATTTGTGCTTGGTAAATTGATTGTGGCTTTTCTCAATCATCTGCTTCATTTGGTTTGTAATGGTTTCTAGGAGGACTCATTTTGTCACTTGCCATGGGGACAATGTAAGATCATTGTGCCTCCAGTTTCCTGGGTACTCTTTTGGTCCATTCCTGTGGTATGACTTTTTTGCCTCTTCTAGTCATCAGGGACATCCTCTGATCTCTGTCTTTCAACTATTATAGATTGTCTCCTTACAAAAATGCCAGGAATTTTCTTAACACTCTAGGGTGTGGATTTATGTATTTATGGACAAAAACAGTATTGAGAAATTTGCCTTGTCACCATTGTTAGTGACTAGCTTCTCTGCACTCCTTAAGCAGCGGTCTTGTATCTTTCCTTCTGCTCGCTGCTCACAAATACTGAAGAACTCTTTCTTCTTGACATTTTTTGCCAACTTTAGTCTTAGCTGATCCATAGCCTTCTTGACTACATCTCTGCATCCCCCTAGCAAGGTGCTTGTAGTGTTCAGTGGCTAACTGTCTGTCTTTCTGCAACCAGTATGTTGCTTTTTCTGCTTTTGATTGCACCTAAAAGTTCATTGTTAAGCCAGGGAAGTCTTTTGTTTAGATTTCTTCCTTCGCCTTTCTAAAGAATAGACCATTGTTGTCCTTTCAGCAGGCACTTTCAAAAAACTCCCAGCACTTACTAACTCCTTTGATTTTCATGGATGCTTCCAAGGGAATCTCTCACAGCTAGGGCATTGGTGTATTAAAGTTTCTCTTCTAAAATTTAAGGTCTTCGTCCTACCACTGGTCTTCAGGGTTCTAAGCAAGACTTTAAACTCCACAATATTTGCTCACTGTATCCAAGGTTTCACTGGTAGTTAGGCTACCAGCATAAGTCAAATAAATCTTGGTTTTGCCACCAGTAAATCTAGCAATGTGCTGGTCCTTGTCAGCACATCCAGCATCTATAGGAACAAGGAGTCTGTAAGACATTCCAGGATGGTATGTGCACAGTTTTGGGGTTTTTTGGGGTTTTTTCTCCAACAAATATGTGGGTAATTGAAGCCACCCGTGGAGACTGGACTCCGTTGGCTCAAGACTTCACTGAACAGCCACAGTAAGGTATTGGTGGCTTCATCATCCTGACAGGGAGCATCCTGACAGGGTGCATAACATCCTCCTTAGTGATGACCCCTCTAATCATGATCCTAAGGCATTTGTTAAACAATACTGCCATGGTCTCCACAGCTCTCCTCTATACATGGAAATACCTCTGTCACATGAAGTGCAACTCCACCTCCTCTTCTTCCTTTCTTATCTTTCTGGAAATATTTGTGGCCATCCACTGTGATCTCCTAATTGTGTGAGTTTTCCCACCAAGTTTCTGTGATTCTTCTGGAATCGCTCACACTGGGCACAAGGCTCTAGTTTCTTTTGCTTGCCTGTATTACATAGATTGGTATACATGCCCTTGAGATGGCTACCTCAGGCTTCTTGCCTTCAGAAAGGGTTGGGGAGCATTTCTCACTGCTCTGGTAGATGCACTCATCCACCATGTTCCTTATGGATGTACAAGTGTGAGCTGTGGACCTTAACACCCAAGTTTGTTTAAAGCATTAAGTCTATCAGAGTCAGACTATTCAGTTTCCTGCAAAAACCTCCACTGATGTTCTTATAAACATGGTGGGACAGCCAAAATCACTGTTCTTCCCCATGCAGCCCCAGAGAGCTTTGTAGGTGGAATGGCTCTGCCCTGGGAGTCAGTATTTGCAGAAGACCCACCACTAATTTTAGTAGTGTTGGACTTTTTAAAGAGAATCCATCCAACCTTTGGAAAATTAAACCATCTGACATTTGACCACAAGCCTCTGTGTGGGAGCTATTCGGAGCACTTCCAAAGGTTTAGCTTTGTGCAAGCACCCTTGAAGGACTACCTTACACCACATATTGCCAAGCACTTGTCTGTCTGTTAATATGGAAAAATGACACACTTCTAAAATTCATTTTGTTGCACGTAGTACGAAAAGACACAGAACTTGTTTTATGGTATCCTTAGATAATAATAACTTATCAAAGATTGAAATGAAGATATTGAGTGCAGTCTGTCCAAATGTTATTTATATTCTGTTGTCTAATGTGAACAAAATGCTAATTTGTATCTCTCCATTTCTCCTAAAATTATCCTCTTATATCCTTTTAAAGGTGTTAAATAAAAGAGACCTTGTTGCCAGTGAGAGAAAGGGAAATGAGCATATTTGCTTTCTTTTTAGGCTGGGTGGGGGAGGCAGCAACACAAGACAGGAACTGGCAGAATCAACCAACCCCAGCTTGTAGTCAAATACCCTATTTCTGACATGTGGCACCACCACTAGTTTCAGAAGGAACTACACGAGAATTGCAATGTCCTCCCAGCATTCCCTTCTCATGATAATGACAGATTGGAGCCCTGAAGCTAATTTTTAAAATGTTTTATTATAATTAACATACCGAGAAGTTTCTAAACTAATTCAATATCTAATGCTTAGCTGAGTACTGTCTCCTAAAGTGAGAAACAAGGGGAAAAAAACAAAAAAACCCAACAGCTTACTATGGTCCACAGATATTTACCACATCAAAGTAAGAGTTTCACCATCAAGCTATACAACTGATTTTCCCTACTGCTAGATGTCAGCAATGCTCAGTTCCCCCTATAGGCACTGGGGGAAAAATCAATATTTGCAAAGAATTTTGCCTCCTGCAGTGTCCTCGCACGCAAACTGTACTGTAGCCATGCCTGTTGATCATCATGAAGTGCAAAAGAAGTAAGGATGATTAGTTAAGCAGTTCAAGTCTGGATTGATTATGACACATAACGCGTGACACATCTGTCACTCAGTCACTGGATGAGTGTGTACTGAAACTACTGTTCCAAAAGGACTCTCTGTGGAATGAATAATTACTAAGTTTGTGCTATTTCCAGAACACAAAGTGCCTTCTTTCCCTGGACCAGAAACACAGTCGCCACTTCTTTGTTTTGAGAAATTACTTCAGTTTTCAATAATGGCCTACTCATTTGTTGGTGATATTTCACAGAGCAAGAGCACCAAGCATTGTACCGATTCCTCATTAGAGGCAAGTAACCCTGCAAAAGAAAGCAGCTGTTGCTGGCCATTGCTCAGTCAGCTGTGTGTCTTAAACAATTATTTTTCTGAGGCTCTACTGCTAAACTTTTCAAAACTTTGAGGATACAGTATGCATTGAAATTATAAAAGTCCATTTGCCAAGTCTGCCATTTGTCCCCTGAAACGTGAAATAAAATAACATTTCCCTGAACAGGCTTGGGGATTTTTTCCAGTTCATCTGCTACAAACTGAACTTATCTTTGTACTAAATTTGTGAGGGTTTTAAATTAATTTGCACTGTGCTTCTGTGCCTTATTTTTCTGACACCAGAAAGGAGGAAAGAGGACTCCTTACCTGAATTACCTACAGTGGTCCACAGAGAGACCGAGTTTCACCCTGGGGTCTTATTTTTCTGTATCCAGTAGCACTGGTGGCCACCACTGACTGCTATGGGAGTAAAAACAGTTCACTAGTTTCAGGCCAAATTTTCCTGCCAAAAAAAGCTGTGGAATTAAAGGTGGCACATCATGTCCTTCCTGAGGACACTACAAGGTGTAGGCATTTTTTCTGGAATGGGTGTTAGCCTATAGAAAATGTGATGAAAGTATCTCCCTTAACCAGAAGCAGTCAAGCAGGTTACAACAGAACATTTCATTTTGTGTCTCATTTCACCAGTTCCCTTTTATGATCAGCACTGGTCAACCTCTCTTACCTGCTTATAGCAACAAGAGGCTTCAAGGAAGGGAGATTTTGCCTCCTACCTTGACACGTGGACTAGGCAGTACCAAGGGCTTGACAAATAATACATTGAACTGGCAAAATACCCTTGGAGGAAAAAGAATGTTCTGTTTCACACCAAACAGGATTTTATATTTGAACAAAAATTTAATTATTTCCATACAGAGCTGAAAAAAAAATCCATCTGATAGGAAAGAATGTGATTTTTGGTTTTGTTTTTTGTTTTGTTTTGGTCTGGTGCCTGAACCTTAAGTCAGTAATTTGGACTTCTCTCCTCTGAGCTCTGCTCTTAGCTCAGCCACTGAATTCAAGCAGAACAATAAATGCTAATTTTATTTAACCCAGCCACAAAATATCTCCAAGGAAATACTTCTAAATTTATTAATATCTCTTCTATAGTACATATTTAGCTTATGATAAGCAGCCATAATCTCAAATGTAAAACAAGTCAATCATTTAAGATAGCTTTCTAGCAATTCAGGATTTATTAATGAGTAATGGCATTGCAGCACTGGCAGGAGCATAATACTTTCTGAAAACCAAAACAGGTACTCTATCAGTATCTACATGAGATTTCATTATTAGCTAAATTTCAGTTTTAAGAACAAAAAGCCAAATTCTGATTCTGCAATATTGGAAACAACTGGTACAAAAGAGCTGGTTTCTTATCCTATTCAGTCAACACTAGCATTTTTAGACCTTTATATCTCTATTTGAAATGTCACGTATTCTGGGTACTGCATTGGATTAGTTCCTTACCTTTCCCACCCCAGTCCCCATTTTAAAGCTCACAGACTTGATAAATCCAGAACCTCCTGACAAATAATTTTATGTGTTCATCTGACATAAGGTTTGAGTCATCTGGACCCATTCCCTCCTGCCTCAGCTAGTCTATTGAACACCAATCACAGGACAGTGACTTTGCACTTTGTTTGCTTTGATCCAATTATCTAGTACAAAGCTCCAGTGACTATTGTCAGGGCTGACAACACTCTGCTGTCTAAGCAATGAAGCCACTGGGGCTCGTAGCACGAATCTAACTGTTTCCTGTTCTCTGACACCAGATGCAGTAAATTACATTTACTCCCAGATCCCTGAACTCCCAACCCTCTATTCACGAACAGCAGAGCCAGTTCCTGGGTGGGACGGATCAAGCAGAGTAGCTGGTAAGTCTCAAGGAACAAAGAATTATAATACTAGTCCAGTAGCCATGAACTCTTTTTATTATATTACTTTAATGAGTCTGGTGTCCCGATATCATATAAATGCCAGGAAATACTGCTTGATGTTTATTTTTGTAAATAAGTCAAGGTTTTTTGAACTGCAGTGAGTACTCTCAAAACAAGATAGCTGAACTACATACAAGTACCAATGGTAAACATTCTTTAAAAAAAAAAAAAGAACAAACAAACATGGAAACATTCTTTTCATCTCTGCTGGCACAAATACATAGTATTTAGGCCAAGGTTTTGTGTCCTCTCTTGTACCCATGCAACTCAAGACAGGCACTGCCAAGACTACATACGTTCTTCAAGTATTTATGTCATTTATACTGCTTTGTATGCCATTCTTCCTTCCTGGGAAAAGGTGGGCTTGCTTTGTGCTTGGAGTCATACAGAGAATTTTCTAACACTTATTTTTCAGATTGTGTGTGTGTGTTAAATGTAACCACAAGACTGTTAGAAGCTGTACATTTTTATTGTTTTCAAAATCCTTGTTTTCTAAATAATGTACTCCTATCTCAAGACCAAATTACTGGTGGCTTCCTAAGAGGTGTACCAAGGAAAGGGATAAAAGGTGGCTTACCTGAGAAATGGATTAACCAGCATAGCAAAGCAATGTCTGCAGCTAAAGCATGGTACACATCTATGAAATGTGTAATTTTTTCTGTAAGTTCTGTTGCAAGCCATCCCAAAATATTTCCTTCCACTAGAGCTTACCCTGGTATGTCTTTAGAACAAGCTTTTCTGTGTGTTTTGTGCCATTTTGTCAATGACAAGAAAGTAATAATTTCTTTCATTTTTTTGGATCACTCAGAAGCCTTGTAAATGTAGTCCTTGATAAATGTATTGTGTATGTGCAATAGATATTCTTAAAGGTGGGCTGTAACCATCCATCTTAAAACAGGCTCAAAGTATAAGTAGATTTTTTTTTTTTTTAAGAAAAGCCTCTGAATCCACAAAGAATCTAGATCCTTCTGCTGGCACGTAGGGATCTTGTCCCAAAGTACTGCATCTTGTTTCACTGTAATTAAAGCTTGCGCAGAAAACTTGTACTTGTGAATACTGGCTGTCATCTTGAAGTATTGCTTTCAGTTCCAACTCTTTTGTCAGGTAGGTTTGTATCCTATTAGTAGATCACATTTTGCAGTAAATACACTTTGGTTAAATAAAGACATTTTAGCACCAACGTTAGTTCATTTTGCAACTACTTTGACAAGCTGGGCTGCTACGTTTTCTCACAGAGAACAAACATTATGCACACAGGCAGATGAGCAAGATTCTGTTATTCACTTCTCTCATGGCAGTGCCTTTTACTGGTGAACAGCTTTCTAAGAAAATCACATATGTTTATGCATTTACTTAGCCAAGTAGCTTTAATGTAGTACCTGTATTGGTCAAAAAACACATTATGCCAATACCTAAAATCACTGCAGTAAAATCACAGTAGAAGACATGAAAATAAAATGTTGACAGAGTCAAAAGCTTAAGCAAATTAGCCAGAGTTGAAATACAAAAGGAACCTGCCTGTTAACTTTCTAGGACAGTACCTTCCAAGAAGTGCTAGAACTTGTTGCCTGAAATCTCCCTAATAGATGAGACATTGTTACATGACACTACTCCATATTGTACATAAAAAGATGTGTCTTGCAACTCTTCTTAAATATAGAACCATAGAATTTTAGGTTTGGGTTGGAAGGAACATTAAATATTATCTAGTTCCAACTGCTCTGCCATGGGCAGGGATGCCATTCACTAGATTGGGCTGCTTAGGGCACCATCCAGCCTGGCCTTGAAAACTTACAGGGATGGGGCTTCCACAGCTTCTCTGGGCAACCTGTTCCATGCCTCACCACCTCCTGAGTGTTTAAATCTGCCCTTTCAGTTTAAAACCATTGCCCTTTGTCCTGTATCTATCCACCCTTATAAAGACCCTCTCCCTCATTTTTATAAGCCTCCTAATGGTACTGAAAGACTACATAAAGGTCTCCACAAAGTCTTATGTTCTCCAGGTTGGACAATCCCAGCCCCTTCAGTTTGTCTTCATGAGAGAGGAGCTCCATCCCTCTGATCATCTTCATGGCTCTCTTCTGAATCTGCTACAAAAATGTTCATGTCTTTTTTGTGCTGAGGATCCCAGACCTGGATGCAGTGCTCCGGGTGGATAGAGTAAGGGCAGTGTAGGGGGATAATCACTTCCCTCAACCTGCTGGCCACACTTCTTTTGCTGCAGCCAGGATACAATTGGCTCTCCGGGGTGCAAGTGCACACTGTTGCCTCATGTCCAACTTTTCATCTGTGACAACCCCCAAGTCCTTCTCCTAAGGGCTGCTCTCATGAGCAGCTTCTCCCAGTCTGCCTTCACGTTTGGAATTGCCCCGGTCCAGCTACAGCTCCTTGCACTTGCTGAACTCCATAAGAGTCTCAAGGTCACAATTCTCAGGTTTGTTCAGGTCTCCCTGGATAGCATCCCTTCCTTCTTTTATGTCACCTGCACTGCTCAGCTTTGTGCCATCTGCAGATTTGCTAGGGGTGCCCTGGATCTCACTGTCTGCATAATTTATAAAGATACTGAAGAGTACCAGTCCCAAGAGAGAGCCCTGAGGAGAACCACTCATCACTGGCCTTCACCTGGACCCAGAGCCATTGACCACAACTCTGTGGTTCCAGCCAGCCAGCCAATTCCTTATCTACCAAATAGTCCATCCATCAAATCGGTGTCTCTCCAATTTGGGGACAAGGATGTCATGGGACACCATATCAAAGGCCTTACAGAAGTCTGGATGGATGACATTTGTTGGTCTTCCCTTGGTGACCATTGCTATTATTCTATCACAGAAGACCCCCAGATTAGTAAAGCATGATTTTCCATTAGTGAAGCCATGACGGCTGTCTCAGATAATCTTTTTATCTTTTATGTGCCTTAGCATAGTGTCTAGGATGATCTGCTCCATAATCTTCCTAAGTACAAAGGTGAAGCTCACTGGTCTGTAGTTTCCCAGTTCTTCCTTTCTGCCCTTTTGAAAAATGTGGACAGCAGTTCCCTTTTTTCAGTCAGTGGAGACTTCACTTGACTGCCATGACTTTTCAAATATGATGGAGAGTAGCTTGGCAACAACATAGAATTACAGAATCATTGACTAGTTTGTGTTGGAAGGGAACTTAAAGATCATCTCATTCCCTCAACCAGTCTGCTAGGGGCAGGGATATCTTCCACTAGATGAGGTTCTGAGAGCTCCATCCAGCCTGGCCTTGAATATCAGCCAGTTCCCTCAGGAGCCTGGGATGCATGTCATCCAGTCCCACGGACCTGTGGCTATTCAGCTTCATTAGGTGATCCCAAACATGTTCGTCACTTTCAGTGGAAGTGTCTTCACTTCCCTCACACCTACCCAGAGGATCAGGTACTTCAGAGAATTGAGAAGCTTGACTTCAGTGAAGACCAAGGCAAAAGAACTCATGGAGTACCTCAGTCTCCTCTGTATTCGTCATCACCAGTTCTCCTTTCTTGTTTGCATAGAGATACAGGGAGGTAAATTCCTCTTGGCCTTTTTTTCTCAACTACTGTCCTTACAGAATTCTTTTTTGTTACTCTTCATGTCCCTTGCCAAGTCCTATTCCAGCTTTGCCTTGGCTTTCCTGACCCCTGACATAAACCATACTCGTGTACTCTCCTCAGGTCACTGTCTCTGCTTCCACTGGTAGATGCTGCTTTCTTACTCCTTGGTTTGAGGAGGTGACTTTAGTTCAGCCATGCCAGTTTCTGGCCTACCTTGTTTATTTCCTACACACTGGGATAGAGCTCTTGCATGCTAAGAAAAGTGACCTTAGCCTTGTAAGGCTTACAAAGCCTTGTAAGCTCTGGTCAGTCCCTCAGTCCTTAAGGACAGTTTCCCAGAGGATCTCATTCACCAAGTCCTTAAACAGCTGAAAGTTCAGTCTTGTAAAGTTCAGAAGTTTGTCTTTGCTCTTTGTCAGGATCATGCTCCTCAAGGTCACCATCTCAAATATGGCCAGGTCCATGAGATTTAACTATCAGATTTTTGCTATTTGCTTCTGAGTTCATTCCCACTGTACAAGTCTTCTTTTAGTGCACAATACTGACCTAAATTTGTGCATCAAAACAGGGAGAGTCTGGCAGATTACATCCTCTTCTGCATTACAAATACCATGCACTCAACTATTTCACATGAAAATCCCCAGTCTGTAATGAAAAGCCATGCACCAAATAATGTTTCTAATTTTCAAAAAAAAAGAAGCGCAGGATCTCTAGGGAAGCTCAAGGTGGTCCTTGTCTCTAAGAAAGTAATAGGTGGCCAGTTGATGGGCTCTCTTTTGAATTGTGCTCAGGATAAATCAGAAACCCCTGCCAGTCAGAGATGATTTTCTGAATGTGCTGTTGCTGCCTCATGGTTCAGCTTAGTTTCAGTTCAGCTGGCCACTCAAAAACCTGCCAGAGTTAGGATCTTCACGATAGGCAAGCCAGCCTCTATTTTTACCACTGTAATGTTGAAAGTTATTGAATAATATCTGCCTGAGCAGCCCTGGTGAGGTCAAGCAATGTTCAGAGCCCATTCACGCAAGGCCTAGTCACCAAGCAATGAACAAAATTCTTCCTTTCTTCTTCCCCCTCAAGAAACTCACCTAGAAAGTTCAAGAGTGTTAGTGTTGGTACCTGCATATCTTTGTTCAGTTATCACTATAAATTAGATTAAAGGCTTCACAGCAGAGACACTTGGATAAGCCATAAAGGGCACTTTCACACCAGTTCCTGGGCTGGGACAGTCCTGAGCAAGTGATCCATGCTGGCTGCTCTCTGAGCTGCAATATGGTAACAGTCTGCCACAGTTTCTCAGAGCAATTGCTTCGTAGCTTAATTGCTACCAGCCCTGGAGCAACAGTTTTTTCTTTATTTCCAGCCTTAATTTCCTGTTTCCAACCATGCCAGCTGCCTTGCAGTCTCCAGCTGCACACCTCAGAGCAGAGCTCAGCTTTCAGCTCTCTTCTGGCTGCTCAGGCTGCTGTGGGATGGCCAGGCACGAAAACGCCAGCACAGGAGGGAGATAAAAACTGCAACCTCTGCTTTATTGTGGAAATGGGCATCCTGTGCCCAGGGTCCTGACAGCTATGGACACAACCAGTGCACAAACCTCCTCAGGCAGTGGTAAAACACAGTCCTTAGAGGCAGTCCACTAGGTTGCCATGGTCAGGGTGAGAAGGGTGCTTCTGCAGCCCACTCTAGCCTTCAGCAATTCATCACCTTCAAAGGCAGAAAGGCTCCTCTCACCCACTATCATCTCTGTCCCCTGGCTCCTTGCAGGTGTTTGTGTGGTGTTGTACTTGACCTAACCAGTCCTGCTGAGGCTGGCTGAGGTCTGAGCAGATGTACACAGCACATAGATGGCCAGACCCAACCATTTTGCCCACCAGACTGCACTCTTAGAGGACAAAGGAGACCATTTCATGGGGAACAGCATGAACCTGCTCACCAACACATTAATTTTCTATCTAGCACTATAGGCAGTGTAATGATGCGTGCCATTAAAAAATTCCCATTGATGATGAAATATTTTGCTTTATATTAAGTTACAGGAAAAGTAGTTCTACTGTGTGTGAATAAAAAGACTGAGGAAATATCTTGAAGTAACAGTAAATTTTTATATTAATTATTATTTTAAATACAAACACACCGAGCTACCTTGATTCTTGGGGCAAGGATATTCTGTATTCACTTGAAAGTAAATCAGGAAAAAAAGCAAACATTCCAGTTTGTGGTATCCCCAGGTAAGATAAATCATGATTGTACCATTGAGGTTCATTGGTGAAAGTGATCACTGTAAGTTTTACAAACACTTGTCACTGCTTGTGGTAGTTTGTAATTAAGTGTCTGTGGATGTCTGTCCAGGAGCCAAAATGTCTTCATATGCATACAACGAATGCTTAAACAAATGAACACTTTGGAAAGTCTGAGATACCTTTGCACGTTTTTTCTTTGAAAAGCTGTCTGGTGATATGTCATCATATCTCAGAATGGGTGTTGGAGCAGAGTAGACTGCTTGTCTATTCCTACTGTGTGGTCTACACTTTTCATCTCATTACATCCTTAACTGCTAGAAAACCTTTGCTATTCTAAAGCAACATCCCTCATACATGTTTTTACCTGTTGCTTCATGACTCTTTGAAAATCAGTTCATTATTACTTTTTTCTTCAACTTTCACAGTGGTGCTTAATGCTTAATTCACACAAACAGGGAGTGCTTCTTGGCTATTTTGTACATTCTCTTAACCTGGAAGTAAAGGTCACCTTTTATATCTTGGTGTGAAAGCTGAGAGAGTTGCCCTGCCACACAGCTGTGGGAGAATTTGTTCCCATGTGATTCTGTTTTCCCACGTGTAGAACAGAGATAAACAATATTTCCATACTCCTCTAAAATGTTTTGAGTGCTAGGGATGGAAGAGTTAAGCAAGGACAAGCACTGATAATTAAATGGTCTGGGCATTGCAGCAAACAAAACTTGTTACTGACTAACTGGCAATTTGATGACAGAAAAGAGGGTAGAGGGGCTCTCTTTGAATTTTGGCAAGTTCAGAATGGAAAGTTAGAGGGCAACCTGCATGCTATCACCTCCCCTTGTCTAAGTTACACCTAACCTCTTGGTGCTCCTAGCTGACCAGAGACAGCTCTGTGAACTGGATGAGTAGGTCCTCTTTGCTGCAGATATGCCCAGCCTCAACCTACATAAAAAGCCATAGAATAATAGTGTACACAGCACTGCATCCCATCTCTAACGTAGAACACTTAGCCATTTAGAAGCAGGAGATAGGAAAAAGGGGCACCATAGTTTTCTTTGTCTGTTTGGCAATTAACCATTCACTGGCTTTTTTTGTTGTAACATGCACTTCCTCTCTTGTTTTCATTCAAGCTTTGTCCACCATGGAAATTAATGTGGAGAAAGACAAACAGACAGGAGAGACCAAGATTGTCTCTGCTTCACCTGTTGGCCTAGATGAGGCCCATCAAAGAGGATTCAAAGTCTATGATGATGGTTCCAAGGTAGTCTATGAGGTTCACTCTGGTGGCACAGTGGTAGAAAATGGAGTACATAAATTAAGCTCAAAGGACGTAGATGAACTTATGCAAAAAGCTGGACAATCAAGTGTAAAAGGAGGGTATGAAACAATGACTGTGTCAGACAAAAATGTGGTAGCCGATGGAAACCTTAGCCATATGAAGGAGCAAATGCTCTTCAAGGAGGCAAAGCTGGAAATGGTACACAAATCCAGCAAAGGACGTGCTGTGAACCCTCAGCCACAAGACAAACCCTGTACCCCAGAGGCCAGTGCAGATCAGCCGGTGACAATGATATTTATGGGCTACCAGAACATTGATGATGAAGAGGAGACAAAGAAAGTGCTGGGCTACGATGAGACCATCAAGGCAGAGCTTGTGCTGATAGATGAAGACGACGAGAAGTCACTGCGGGAGAAGACAGTGACTGATGTTTCCACCATGGATGGGAACGCTGCTGAGCTGGTCTCTGGCAGGCCCCTGTCAGACACAACAGAGCCCTCCTCTCCCGAGGGGAAGGAAGAGAGCCTGCCCTTGGAAGCTCCCCCAGGTACACAAAAGAAAAAGCGCTGTCAGTGCTGTATTGTCATGTGAGCACCTCCTTCTTCCCCGCTCCAGGCAGCTCCTGCTCCATCACTTACCTAGACCTCACTGTACTTCTAACTGCAATACTGTGAACTGGAAGTGAATGCCTCCATTGCCTTGCAGTTGGGTTGCTTTTCTTTCTAGTTCTTCAGGAAGAGGAACACATGGTTATTTTCCCATCAGGCATACTGTTTTGGTGTTGGGGAAGGGTTGGGGGTTTTTGGCTTCTTTTTCTCTTTGTGTTGTTGGTGATGGTGTTTTGGTTTGTTTTTTTTTTTCCTTAATACTACAGAGTGAGAGATAAATGAGAAATGGAACATATGTTTTCATATTTATTTGATTTTTATATATATATTTTTTATATATATATAATGAAAACACTTTTTACTTTTTTTCTTTAAGTATCTGGCAGACTTGATAAGATTCCTAGGATTCTGTGGGAGTCTTGAGTTTCACAGCCACCAGATATAAGAGCCTTAAAAAATGTTAGTTCTCCTTTTTGAGAAAAATCCCATTCAGCATTATTTTATAGATCATATTTTTTATTTCTTGGGAGAAGGCTCAGATCACTCTAATATTTTGATTTGCTAAAACTCAGACATGCCTTTCCCAAAAAGTTGCATAACTTTGGCTTTTAGTAACTTTCCAGTTTAGTTTGCGGTGTCAGAAAAACTCATTAGCTGTTTCCGCTTATTGGTGATATCAGAAGTGGACCTTAATTATTCTTTCTAGAAAATGTATGAATGATCATTTTGCCTTATATAAATCTTCCAGATTACAGTATTGTATATGCACTTCATCTCCCCAAATTGCGGTTGAAATTGACATGAAAAAGATGCAGCTGTCACACCAACAGAAATGGAGTCACTCCTCAGAGTCACTTTCAGTAATTCCGCCAATGTTTATACATGAAGCGTTCCTGCTGAACTCCAGTAGAGGAGGGATACTGCTTTCTGTTTCCCAAGAATATAAATGAACTTTTCTGACAGTCTGACCCTGTCCCTACTGGATTCAGTGGCAAAATTCTCAGTGCTGGGAATGGCAGCAGGGACAGAGTTTTCTTTTTTAGCTCTTATAAAGGTTAATTTTTCACAGAGTGTACCTTCACTGCACCTACATACATAATGACAGGCAATTGGGTCTGATGCTGCCCTGCTTGTGCAGGTAAAACTCCTGTGGAGGCCCCCTGGAGTTTTATTAGTGCAGCTATTTTGGGAGATCCTCTGGCCACAAGACTAATATATTCAAAAACTGCTGGTGGTTTTGGATGCTTCGTTTTCTTGTGTGGGGCACTAAAAGATGTCTGATTTCCAGTGCATTTTTCCTCATCTGACTTCTGAAAATCAGGCCTCTTTAAAAAACTAAAGATGAAAATGTAAAAATGTGAAGGCATCCAAAATCAATAGGTCTTTCTTTTTTTCTTGTTCCTTGGTTTTTCTAAATGAAAAAGCAACTAGCTTTTTCGTGGAGATTTATTGTGAACCTGATTCTTGTATCATACTGGTTTGGCTTAAGTTTAACTTCACTCACTTTTGTGGAGTTACTCTGGAATTATAACTACATGAGTGAGATTAAAAATCAGTTTTTATATTTTCTGATAGTGAGAACAAGTACTGAAGATTATTTTGAAGTGTCTTTGAAACTATCAGACTTATAACAGCAACTGAAAAAACAGAAAAAAAAAGAAAACAACAAAAGCCTCTTTTCAATCTGAGATGATTCCTATAATATTTCTGTTCTTTCTTGGATGGTGCTTTTACTGCATTAGTTGTTAGTCCAGAGCATCTAATTAAACACGGTTCTTGCTCTGTACTCTTTTCTTTCTGTGCCAGTCAAAAAAGGCATTTGTTCAGTGGTGGTTATATGAGGCACACTGAA
Organism: Zosterops lateralis; assembly: GCF_965231275.1. Classification (NCBI taxonomy): domain Eukaryota; kingdom Metazoa; phylum Chordata; class Aves; order Passeriformes; family Zosteropidae; genus Zosterops; species Zosterops lateralis. Next base: position 53,589,694 of record NC_139800.1, on the reverse strand, counting down.
AACCTACACATACAAAAAAAGCAAAAGGTAATTCCCATGTTAGGTCACTCAGTTGTCACTATGGAACTGGTCAATTAAATTTCTCACCACTGCCCAGGTGACTGTCAGACAAAAAAAACCCAAACAGGTAGTAAAAAAGGCAAGAGTAGTAAAAGACAGTATCACCTCTTTGACACCTGCAGAAATTTTGCTGACCTCCATATTGGCTGCAGTGGCAGAAATAGAATAGACTTTCACAAGCTCCCTTTGCCTCCTCTGGAGGCTTTCGGCTGAGAGAAGGACCAAACCCACCCAGAGAAGCTCTGCACAGCATTCTTTGACTCAGGCTTAGGTGATTAATTTTTATCAGAGAGGGGAAGGGCCACAGAGCCTCATATTGCAACAAAAGGTCTGATGGCTGTTTGTTAGAAACTAGCAGCCTGTGTGTGTTTTTGGATGAGTTGTGTGGGGTTTGGGTCGTGGTGGTGGTTGGTGGTTTATTTTTTCCCCTTTCTCTCTTTTCCTAGAAATGCTAAGCATTTACAAATCTAAACATTTCTTAAAACAAGACCCTAAGTTTCAAGCCCAGTATGGCAGGTGAGGCTGTCCTCAGGCATGTTTAGGAGCCCTGCAGCACAAAGGGTGAAGCCCTTTCTGTCTTGCATCTACCTGTGAATGATGTGGGAGTCCAGTGCACTTTGCAATAGTTTTGTCACTCTGGGGTCTGCTCACCTCACCAGTAATGTCTCCCAGCCAAATCCTCCTGGTCTGGCCAGTCATCTTGTTGCTCACCATCTTTTTCTCTCTGGGTGTGATGCCACCTTCGCAGCCATCTTGGCCTCATGGTGTCTTCACAGACTAATCTTTTTCCCCCTGCCACTCCTGTCCCCATATGGACATTTCTTTTCAAAACCTCCTGCTTGGAAAATTTGGTATATGGTAATAACCTAACCTCTTCTGTCCCTGCATCTCTTGAGCCATGTGCTCCCCTGTCAGATGACCTTCTGGTTCAGCACCAACTCAGCATTTTGGGGATGATTCCCTTAGCAGCCAGCTTTGGGAGATGCTTGCTGACGCTGGAACCAGAATGTGTCGAGACCACTGCACCATCTGAGGCACAGCAGGGTGAGGAGATGGTGGCACACCACAGTTCAGAAGTGGCCCGTTAGTGGTTAGAAGTAGAGCACAAGCCTTAAACCTTAAGCCTCTCAAATATCTACTGCTCAGTACTTGTAGCTAACATTGAGTGCCTAGGAAGGCCAGTCATTTTCATGCGTTCACATTAACTCCATAGTTCACAGGCCCCAGCAGTTCCAGGAAAGCTAAAGGGTCACCTGCATAGGGTTGGTCTTTACAGGTCAAAGGCTGTTCCCCATCTGAGGTCGAGAAAAACATGAAATAGGAACTAATGGGTCAGAAATCACAGGGCCTTTTCTGAAACATGCTTACTTCATTCTCTAAGGGCAGCAGCCATGTCTGAACATTGCCTCATCCCTTCCAGCCATTAGCCAAGTTACAGGGGAATTCAGATGCATTAGCCCAGACTGATGAATGTAAACTGGTTTTCCAGGGATGGTTTGGACTTTGAAAGGGTTGGTTTTCCCCTTATCCTTGGGTAGGAGGCTGCCTGTAAAAATCCATGCAATCTGGTGCAAGGGAAGCAACCTGCTCTGTGGTCAAGCAGAGAGAGATTTTTGTAAGGATCATTATGGGATGGGATTTTTAATATTGTTTTAAGCAAAATCCCTATCTGTTTAATTTATGCCATCACATGTGCATTTTCAGTTTCAGCATGAGGGGATACAAAAAAGTAGAGTCAGAAACTGGTTCAGTAATAGCATTTTGCCACAACAAACTGCTCGCCTTAACTTTTGTAAGAAAAACAGTGTATTTTCAGTGTATTTTTTCCTAGACTGGTAAAAAAGTAACCTAGGAAACTTTTTTATATTTTGTATTTTCTAAGTTTCTATAAACCCATGCTCCATGTTGTCCCTTGTTTGCATTCAGGGACCATTTATTTTGCAATCCACTGCATTTAACTTCCATTCCTTCTTTTTTTTCTTTTTTTAATTTAATAGAAAAAAATACAAATCAAAAACCACAGCATTATGATTAGTGGCTAGGCAATCTCTTTCAATTACTAGAATATCAATACAGAAAGAAAAGAATTACAGGGTTGTTTCCTTTCTTTTAAATTTCTTGTGGCTGATGTACTGTATGGTATATGTTTACAGAACTCCTCTGGTCTGCCTTTGTGATGTTATCTAAATGAATGACAAAGTAGGTATGATGTGCCATTTGACAGTTTGCCTTAGGACTCTTGGGTTTCCGTCTTCTTTTTTTGTATCTTTTATTTCCTTTTTTTTTTCCGAAAAGTGCAGGCTGTATTCCAAAGCTGTATAAACACAACATTATCTTTCAATCCCCAGCAAGAGAAGTGTGCATAAGCCCTTCTCTGAGAAGTGTACCTCCACCAGTGCAGTATCAGACTTCAGCCTTGCAAACAAAAATGTGTATGCCTAATTCTGCTGTGTGTAGACCTGTTTCAGTCAACAGGTCTGCTCACAGGAAGAATATTGTAGGCATCTACAAGATCAAGGTATGAATGATCAACACAGTAGTTTGGGTGTTCCTTATGTACCTATACAGATTTTATGCACTGCTGAGTTTGCCCAAGGTGGTATAATATGAGAGGCTAACTCTAGGTATTGTACTTCTACTGAGAAAAATACAAAACAAAATGGTGCTTAGCATCTGGTAGGATCAGTCAGCATTGCTACCATACGTGAGCAAACATTCCGAAGGACTTCCCTGACAGCTAATATATTAGTTCCCTGCCACTGTACCTAAGTTCACTACTGATTCTTCATACCTAAAATTATTAAGATACCACAGACTAATCTGAGCAGAAATATAGCATAGAGAGTTGCTAGAGAAATAAAAGGTGTTGTACCTTTTAATTTAATTGAACATCGAAATGGCATACTTGGAAAATAAGCGGGGATATAATAGAAAATGTAGTATTTTACATTTGTGTATTTTTTTAAGAAATTAATATTTTTGTAATGCAATACAAGCCCTAGATGGGTATTGAGTTTTGGAATATCATCCTTCCCATGACATTGAGCCTTTCATCTTTTTCATACGTTTATGACAATGCCCAAATTCTTGGGATCTTTTGTAGACCTAACCACATTTTTTTCCAGGAAGAAGGATCACAACACTTTTTAAAAAGTCAAGTTAGAAGAGTAGAATCAAATAAAGCTGCTATAGACACAGCTAAATAATTAAACATGTTTCACAGAAAAAGGTGGACCTACACCTTCTACAGCTAGACAAATTTCTTTGACTAGAAAGCCAACATAGTAGGCAATAGCTAAATACTTTCAGCAGAGTGGTATGGCTAATAGGGGAAATACATGTTTTATCATATTTTATCCAACATTAGATTTCAAAGTGCAAGAGATAGTGCCACTGGAAAGAGTTGAACAAAATATTTTAGACAAAGCAGAGGATTTTCCCACATGCTGAGGCATGGATTCTTTATTTTTTCTAAACTCACTAAGTTTCAACCAGTTCTCACTGTCTGTTGGAAAGTTTAGGATTTGCTCAGATTGTCTTCTTGAGCCTTCTGAGCAGCAAGAGTAAACTTTAATTCTGAGCTTAGTAGCTGCGGACTATGACAATATCCAACAAAAATATAGGCTGTAATTTTTGTATGTAAAAGAGTGAATTCTATAAAATGGCTGACTTTGTTCAGTTTAGAATATAAATGGATTGTCACCTGGTCCAAAGAGAATATAAATCCAACTTGTAATATAAACTTCTATTAACTTAGCTTGTAAATAGTGACAAGGGTGCATGAAGTTCTTGAAAAGTCCCACTTATATTTAAAATTAAACAATTATAAAACTGAGCCTTTTTCCTTGTGGGTTCAAAGAGTCTTGCAAAATCTATAGCTTTTTACCTGTGACAGTTCCACTTAGGCTGTTCAGTGGATTAAGAATAATTCACTTTTCTTAAGGGCAAACTTGTGAAGAATTCCAAGCTCCTTCCTTCGGTTTGCAAAAGCTTCCCTTACTTTGCGGGGTTTTGCTGCTATTGTATTTGAAAGCTTTCCTGCAATTGTTTCCCAAATTCTTCTCAAAGGTGGTTTTGTTCTAAGAATTAATCTACTTCAGAAATTGAATTAAAACCTCTTAAATTTTTAGAATTAGCTAAGTAACTCAAGTTCACCAGTTTTTGTATATTTATACATTTTTAACTTGCACTGGTATGTTGGTGACTTATACCAAAATTTAGACCTTGCGTATCTATTCATCAGGTCTGTAAGACCTAAAGATTTGCCCATGAGCATAAAATGAAGCACCCAAGTAGTCTTCTTTAATGGGATAAGTAAAATCTAAGCACATGCACAAATATTTATAGGGTCTGGTCTTCAACAACATGCCAAAGGCAAGGCATATGCTGCTTTAACTGTGTCTTCTCATAAGTTTAATTAGAATTTTAAATGTGTTGTGAAACTGGTGCACTTTTTTGCAGAGGGTTTTAGAACATGGTCTTGTTGCTTACTGTGTTTGAGGAGACAAACACCTTCTAAGAACTCTCAAAATCCCACTGCCTGGAGACACAGGGAACAGAGGGGTAAACTTTATACCTCCACACAAACACAACAGAAAAGAGGCAGTGTTACTTCTGTTTCCAAATTTTTCTCTCTGCACACCTCTGCCCCAGACTCTCCCTGTCCCCTGTTCCTGTGTTTGTTCTCATTCTGAACACTGTGGCTCAACTTATCCCTTTTTCTTCATGCCTCTGCTTCCCTTTTTGTGGTCTCCTAGAAAAAAGAGGGGGAAGAAAGGAAAGACCAGACTTTAAAAACTCACCCTAGGCCTGCCGGTGTCAGTCCTAAGAAATTATGGTATCTTATCCTCACTATTTGGACATTTTCCTGCCTTTTCTTAGATTCTTCGGACATACTTGGTATCAAAAGAGCATTCTCCCTCTCTATTCATATGGCATCCTATGGGTTGCCCAAACAGCGAGTTCCATTAAAATCTATTTAGGCTATTTAGGTAAATCTGCTGCCCCTCTTACTATTCCTTTGGAACACACTGTGCCGTTGAACTCATATGAGCCAGGTGTGTCCAAGTGCATAAATCATCAGCATCCAGAAAGCAGTTCTTACAGCAGCAGAAGGTGATCCACCCCGCCATATGTCAGGTTGCTATTACCAGGGAAAAAAAGTCTGGAGAAAATGTGAACTTCCCCACAAACTGATCCAGCATGCAAAGCATTCTCAGTAAAATTAGCTGCCAATAATCTACTGGTATCACTCCAAGATAATATGCCTGTTAAAGAGAGGCAAAGTCCAAAATTAAGAGGGCTTGTGCAACTATATAAAGTCCCAGTTGAATGTGGTGCTTAAGCTACACTAACCTTAAGCACATACTTGATGAGTAACACATACTTAGCACTGTTCAAGTTAGGGATAGCCTTGAAGATGTGTGCAGATCAGCCAGTATCTATGATTAAGGTGCTTTACTGATGATGGTCTCAAATATTGTACCTGTTATTACTGTTATTTTGCAGAGGAACTGCTTAGGGCAGATAAAAGAGAAATAATCAGTCTGAAAGTTTTTGCTTTTCCATTGACTAACTGAATCTGACTGCAGCAAAGGTGGCCAAGAAGGAGCAGGTCAGGACAAACGCAAACACATTTCTGAAGGCTTTCTGCCCCTCCCAACTACGTTCACTCCATAGACAAAGAACAACTCTTTATAGGGGTTCAAGAAAATGTTGTGTAAAATGCAGCTTTTATGGTGAATGTAGATTGTGGTTGAGATTTTTTTTAAGCTTTAGTCTCCCACTTTGTGAGCTAATGTAAATAAAATCCCATTTTGTTGGGGAAAAACTGCTGTGCTAACACTGGATTAGAATTGCTGGGGATAGCTGCTGTACTTTGTTACCTGAAGTGTACTTTTTTGACTGTTATGTTTTTTTCTTCAGATTAAAAAAATGAATACAAAAAAAAAAACCAAAATAAAAAAACCAAGAACACTGCCAGCAACAGCCATGCTGTAACTGTGGCTTCTCTTTTTTTTTTCCTCTGTACAGTATTACTAGTAAATAAATCTGCCTTTTCACTGCGCCTATTTCTGTGTCTTTTTTCTGTGTTTCTCTCTACCTACCACTGTTCAAGATACTCTATGATCTCAAGGACATAGTGCACTGGAGCTGCCTCTCTCACTAAAGGAATTAAAGTACTAACTCCACAGTTGGGTTTTTTCCCCTCTCCTCCACTGCTGTGCCCTGTTGCTGTTATTTTTATGAGATCCTTCATACATATATTAACTCATTGTACCTGTTACTGTCTTATTTCTTTTTTCCTTTCCTTCTCCTATGATACTTTGCCAAGCATATTGTGGACCCTGTTGCTCTAGGATCACATGGCACATTTTCATAATTGCAGAAGAAAACAAAGACTGGGTTTAACCAGTAAGGCAGTATGTTCTGAGTGAACTTATTTCCCACCTGAGCATATGTAATTTGTGAGAAAAGAACACTGAATTATTTAAAGACTGATAAAATAAACAGTGTGCAAACCCCTCAAGTAGGTTTTTTTTCCCTGAAATGCTGTGTTTACCTGAGGTTAGAACTGTGATAGGACCGATAACGTAGCTAGGCATCACGTGCTTGCTTCTCAGAAATTTAAAAATTCATCCTAAAGTCTGACATTTAAGAAATACACCACAAATTGCCCATTGCTACACAAGTACCCACCCTCTGCTTCTTTCACCCAGAAGCCATACAGATAAAATGTATATGTACACACACAGAGGCCTTTGCAATACTTCTAAGCATCACAGAAGGGAAAATGGCCCTGCATTTCTGCTTTATAATTTAGCCCTGAAAATTTTCTGATAGATGGGGCTTCAAATTGGGTTTTTTCCTACATGTGTTCAGTGACAGAAAGCCAGTTTGGCTGTCCAAGAAGACTCTGTGAATGCTGGGAGAACTGGCATGCTTCTGTCATTCCAAAGGACTAGAATTGATTCAGCTGAGAGAAATTATAATTGTTTCAATCTCTTTGGTTTTGCAAATACCTTCCTGATTCAGAATGTGTGTCAATATCGCAAAAGGAGGGATCATAAACTTGAGTTAGCAGTAGTGTCTGTGAGAAGACCATGAATCAACAAGGGCATTATCATGTGCAACTAACTTAGTGCTTGGACGCTTGGATACATCAGGTACATATTCCATCTGTTAGTGCATACAATGGCCTGTGACATACTCTTATTTTCATTCCACCTTACTTTATTCCATTACCATGAGAAGATTTTTCAGCTGATAATTCCTCTGCTGTACAAAACTGGGTCATCCAAGTAAACACCAAAAACAGACTAGACAATTTTAATAGTGCTGCTGTTACTAAGGTTTCAGAAACAAGGTTTTTCCATGCATTTCCCCTTTTAAAATTTCTAAGGAAAAAAAAAAAAAGCGGGGGGGAGGCTGGGATATTTTTAATAAAATGTTTAGCAGCTGGCTAGATAGCACGGCACTCTTCTGAAGCTCTTCTGAGTGGTTCTGTGGAGGTCAGTGACTTCACAGAGTAAGGACATATTCAGCATGTAGGAGGCCTCTCAGGTTTTGTTTCTTTTTCGTATATTTTAATAACTCTGTATCCCTCTGGTAACAGAAGGAAAATAAGTGCTTACTCTCAAAGTTCAACAAGGAGTTTCAGTAACTGGCGGGGGCGGGGGAGATGGGGAGGAAATTGCGTAGTGCATTTTCAGAGAGCCCTTTACTTTCCTGCAAGACCTTCACAACCTGCCCCTAATGCCTCAAAACTCAAAGCAACTCTGCAACAATTCTTACTTCACACTATGATATTTTCAGGGTTGCATGAAGAAAGCTTTAAGGCTAGTTACTGTAAGAATGAATAGTAAAAAAGGGATAAAAAGTTAATAACAGTTTTTGCTGTTCCAAGACCTCCATTTGCAGTTCTCATGTGCTGCTCCTTTTATATATTACATAGATGTTACAAGATGTTTACATATTACAAGATGTCCCTTGTAATATGCACAGTCACATATAAATTTGCTGTAACTGTTCATGGGGAAATACAGGCTGGTCTCTGGAGCAGTTTGCAAAACCACAGCATTTGGCACAGCTGCGCAGAACATCCTCTGTGTTTACCTGTGACAGAAAAAATTACCTGCTTTATTGTCACAAGAGTCTACTTGACACAGATCACCTTTGCAGATGAGACAAGGAAGGAGATACTTGTATAGAAATACAGTTTGCTATATCAGACTTGGAGGAGGGTACTTCCTAAAATATAACCAAAAATAAGAATTAAGGGAAAAATTAGCTGGCTGAGATAAAGATTGGGTCACTCCAAATATGGGTCAAGGAGCAGTTGTGTTGGTGCACAGACACTGGCATGCAAATCTAGGAACATGGTTGCCGCAGAAAGAAGGGAATTGGCTCCTGTCTTTCATACACAGCAGTTCTTCCTGGTGTAAGGAAGTAAGTTCTCTAGACTTACTGGGCACTAATAAAGATGCTGGCTTGGGTCCTGGAAAATATCATTTCCAATTGCTGCTGCTCTGAGCAGTGCAGCATAACCTCACAAAAACTCTCTCATCTGCAGATCTACAAAGGTGTGTAGAGACAACATTGTCCACTTGATTTAGATGGGAAGTGCAGGTACCTAAAATGCTCTGTGAGACTGAAGTTTTTCACATTTTACATCTGTAATTTAGGATATTTAGCACTATCCTGCCTTGCACAGCTGTGATGATGTGGCTGTTGGTGTCTGTCACAAGACACAGGAATGTGGGGCATGCTGTGGGTACACAGCATCATAAAATATCTTCTTAGTGCTACTGTTTTGGAGTGGTTCTGCTTATAACAGCATTGCCAAACCAGAAAAAATATAGGCTGTATTGCAATCAAACCCAGCCAATTACAGCAGTCATGCATTTGCTGGGAATTACTGGTTTGCCATGAATTAGGAGAAAAAGGGTGTAACTGTAGCAAGTTTGGCTCGTATGTAGGAAAACAAAGGGAAAAGAATGGGTGAAAGGAAAAAAGGAGACATGCCAAAATAGGTCACTTTCTCAGACACACAAATCAGTTCAGCTTCCTTTTTGAGTATTTCCCACTGTATGTAATGCATCACTGGCTACAGATTCCCTCTGGCTATAGATGAGTCTGCTTCAGCGATGGCAGCAATATGGTAGCTCTTGTGGGCAGGGGGGAGTTGGTTGAGCTAATCAGCCATGCTGTAAAAGAGGTTATCTATTCACTTGAGCATAACCCTGTGCTAAAATGACTGTACAGTGGCTACCTCTAGACATCATTTCATTGTGGTTTGTGAGCATGCTGTGGCTTAAAAGGAAGGACACTGCGTAGTATCATCAGGTCTTGATCATTATATTTCATTGGAGTGTGGTAGATATATCATTTGTTTTAAATCAAATGAGATTGCTTACCCCTGACAATTTTTAATACATCGTTGCTGCTCAGTTTTTGTTGCATTGCGAGGTGTTTCTTCTCAACATGCTGTGTTAAGTTATAGAAGTGGCTTTATTGCTCCAGAAATAAGGGTTTGTAGACAAGGTGGGGTGCCTCCTTCTGTTGACCAACTTAGGCAGTTTTATATTGTTTATGGTTAAGTTACTGGTGAGAAGGAGTAAAGTGATGAATCTGTTAAATACCATATGCAGTTGCATACTGAGAACAGGGCTGACATCTGGAAATTCTCCACTGCTTCTATTTCAGTCTGCATTTTTTTGCAGAAGCTGGAGGTCACCAGGGGGTTAGTAAGTTGTAAGTGTTAACTAAGACAGATACCACCCTGGGAAGAAAATAGCCCTTAACAGGAGAGAAGTCATTTCTATTTTTGCTTCTACAACTTATGCTGATATTCTAGTGCTTTTTGAGGTCTTTTCTGAATATCCAGCACATGGAGTCAAATTATTTGAGCAGAGTCTTTGCTGTAATTAAAAAAAAAAAAAAATCAAGAAGAGAAACAGTAGTTCCTGGGATTCCTGGCTAAAGATGAAAACTGGAAAATACTTGCTCTAGCTGCATGTACAAGTCCTGCAGGTCTGTGGTACTCTATTTTCTGAACTCTTTTCTGTGGCATTTATGAGATCTCAGACAATATTCTTAAGCACTCTAGAATACAATAAAGAAATGAGACTAAGACAAATAGAGAAGCTACTGAAATATTAGACACTGTTTAGTTTATCTGTTGATTTTATACACCACGATGTTGAGTTCACAGAGCTGGAAATTCCAAGATTAATTCATTGATGTATCTTCACAATGTGCCAAACATTTGCTAAATATTAACAAATCCAGGACCTATCATGGAGACTGTAACTTGCCTGTCTCCATTTTCTTCACACATTACAAGTCCTACAGAGGAAACATTGGGGCCTAAAGCTCTAAACAATGTTCAGAGTATTTAAAAGTTCTAATTGAAAGTGAGAATAAAAGGAAACTAATTATTTTCTCTCATTCAGCACCAAAAAGTGTCCTTCTCTAATCCATACACTGTAATGAATTAAATTCAGTTTGATGTCGAAGGACAGATTTCACAATTTAACAGCTGCAAATATTAGAAGCAGGGACAACAAGTCCCTTAGAAAAAAGTCCACGTGTGCTTTCTGGGTCAGAACCTTACCCCAAGCCCAGCCAGTGAACTCAGAGTGCCTATGTGGGAAGTCAAGGCAGACTTTTGTTAAAAAGCACTAGAAATAAAGGAAAGTATTGAAGTTAGTTTGAAAAACCCTCTCTGGTGCAATAATATTTTTAAAGCTAGGTTCCTGGCTGCCAGAGAAATTGCAAGATGTAAATAAACCAGTCCCAGAAAGTGAAATTCAGGGAGGGGAACATAGGCTTTGATCCCATACCCAGCTTACTCTGAAGAAGGGCACTACCTGTCACTATCAGCACTTGAGAAGCAACTGGGTTTTATTTTATGAAGAAAATAAGTGGCACAAAATCAAGATGTTTTCACAAAGGACTTTGCTGTGTGCAGAACTTCAAAAAGCAAATCTCTTAACAGCAGTAAAGCGAGATTGACCCCGCAGTTTCACTGCCTGGAGTTCCTGGTGTGTTCAAGTATTACCCACTATAAAAGCACATGACTCACTGCCCAAGTTACAGCCTTAATTTTCATCTTACGTGTTTAATAATTTTCAATTATGTACAATTATGTTTTAAAAAGTTTGGTCAGAAGAGTTTATAGAAAAGCTAATAAGCTTTTTCAATAGTAAGCAGTCATGTTAGTACACTGCTGTGATACAGGTCGCTGAAAGCCATGTTGTTCAAATAGGTAAGAAAAAACATGTCCAGTAGGAAATTAAAAAAAAAAACAACTACTTTTACAGAACAGACCTGTAAAAGATATGTTGGAGAAAAATTTAACCTTTTTACTAGTCCATGAATCCCCACAAATGCTGTCATAACAGAAAAGAACTAGCCATCTACTTGAATTTAATAACACGGGTAGCCAAATTTATTTCCATGGATCTGCTTGTACCATCTCATTTCATTAGAGACTTCTTCACAAAGCTCCAGATAACTGGAAACAACAGAAGATATGAGCCATCCTTGTAAAGAAAACACCTTTTTTGGACAACAGGATTGTTAAACAGTGTCAGGCAGGAGAGTGAGATAATTATGAAATAGGTTCAAGTTGAAAGAGAGGGAATTTAGGTTAGATATACAGAAGAAGTTCTTTACTGTGAGGATGGTTAGGCACTGGAACAGCTTGCCTGGACAGAAGTTGTGAGTGCCCAGTACCAGTCAGTGTTCAAAGCAAGGTTGGATGGGGCTTTGAGAAACCAGGTCTAGTTGGGGGTCTTCCCTGCCCATGGCAGGGGAGTTGGAACTAAATAGTCTTTAAGGTTCTCTCCCACCCAAACTGCTCTGTGGCATGCAATTAAGTGCTTTAAATGAACTGAGCTGTCTCAATCTCCAGGGACGAAGGGCTTGCCTTCTATGTAACTACTGTGTAACTAACCCCCTTTTCTTCCAAGACCTCAATTTTGCAGAAATATCTTCTTGACCCTCCGCTGCTAATGGACGTGGAAGCCCACCACCTATGGTCCCAACAAAGAATGGCAGCAGGGATGGTGTTAAGCAGAGAATGAAAGGAGGCAGAAACTTGTTACATGATGTTCTGTTTTCAGCAGCTGAGAACACTGTCAGCATTGAAGCAGAATAAATAATGCTGGTTTAATTCAGTGGTGAAAACTAACAAATAAATACAGACTAAAAGGGATTCTACCAGGCTGATCCCAATGTAAAACTTTCTGAATTGACAAGTTGTTTTAAAAAACACAACTTGAAGGGAAGGAAAAAAAAAATCCATAATATCTCACATGGAGTCAAATTATTGCTATATTACCAGGACATTCTCTTCAAATTTTCTATCCAAAATTATTATTAGTGATTCTAATTATTATTAGTGAATTCTATGTGATCTTGTTCTTTTAGAGCTCTGGTTTTTTTCCAGAAACTGCTGTTCAGAGTCAAAGGGAAATCCCCTTGGCTTCAGCCAGCACTGCACTTCTATATGAAGCCTGCGGGGCTGACATTACAGTTTCAAGTCAAGTGTGTCTAATGATGAAGCTAGCTATGGGCAAGAGACACACAGCTATATATTATCAGTACTGGATGATGCTCCTTTTCCTGCTGACTGTGCCTAGCTCTCTGATTTTCTCTTCCCTCCTGACTGCTGCCTCTTTCCCTTCAGCTGCATGCATATTTGTACTCATTTGAGCACTGATGCACCACATGGATGTCTCTAAAAGCAGAGACCCAGTTTGATGCTGCCATCAGAAAGGGAGACACTGGTCTAACATGCATTGTCATGCATATGAAGACTAGCACATCTGTTTGACAGATGCTAAAGTTTGTGAATAAACTTTTCTCCAGAAGTTTGTTTCCAAAAAGATGAGGAGTGATTGCTTTTCCTGGACACATCATCCCCTGTATACAAATCTTTCAGTGTCATGGGCATCTTGAAACCCTTAGACAATACTGATGTCTGCAAGACTTGCATCAAGATATGATGTCTGACTACAAAACAGATCTTCCCTTTCTCACTTCCACTGCATAAAGTAAGCAAAACTCAAATCAGGTAGTAAAGATAGAGCCAAGAATATAACATGGGTTTTTTTCCAGAAAGATCTTAGTGATAAAATGTCTTGTAGACCTTCTAGCTCTCCAGAGAAGTCTCAGAACTGGGAAGTAATAAGCAAGTAAAACACAACCTTGAAGGCAGAAGCTCTGCAAATCTGGTCACTGCTCAAAGCCATGGTCTCTGCATTCCTTACTCAAGTCACCTGAGCTCTCAGCCCATCTGCTGTCTAACTTTTCAGGTGGAGACACTATTCATCTTAAGATATCAATGTGAGCATTAGTTAGTGATTATAGGGACTATCTCCATCAGGCTGTACAGCAGTTTTGGTGGCTTCTGCCTGTTTCACTACAAATAGTTAACACTGATTATAACAGTCACTAAGACAGAGTTGCTCTAGCTCATTCAGTTAATTTTGTCCTTAGGGGTAAACTGGCACTTTGTCCATATAATCACATGGTGCTTTTTAAGTTTCGATATTACTGCAAGATAATTCAGGGCCCTTGTGTATGAATAGATTGGAAAATTGCCCCGGCACACTCAGGGAACAAGATTCCATCTCTATTGAAGCAAAGTGGCATCAGTACTCCCAAGTAGGTGGTCAGATGAGTGATTTTTTTGTTTAACATATATTCCCACTCTGACTCTTGAAGCGGGAGTCAGGCAAAGACAGACAAGTGCCTAGTTTGGCAAGCTATGGCAGACGTCCCAGCTCATCTGAGTTGAAGGGAAGTTAATCAAGGAGAAAACAGACTTCTGATGCCAGGGAGTTCTGTGAGAAGAGAAAAAGAAGAATACTTGCAGGTTTTCCCAGTCTGAGGAGATATAGGGAAGCACCAGGAAGCACAATAAATTGAAGGTGGACAAAATACCAGTTCTTCACAGCACTCATGCTGAACATGGGGTTTGGGCTCCAGCCTACTTAGTTTAGTCCTCATACAAGTTACAAGTCAGTGTCTTTACTTCATGGAAGCAACCAGCATATCATCTAGTCTACAATAAACAAAAACTCAAAAGGCAAAAGTAAACTTGTGGAACATACAGAAAAACTTACTTTTGATAGTTTTTTGAGGTTTGCTGCAGCCCACTGCAAGCATTCCAAGTCAGAACTACCACAGTCCAAATATGAGTCTGCTGTCCCTGTAATTCAGAACAGAGAGGATAATAGGCCACAAAGATCAGAAGCTAGGCAAACGTCAGGGCTAGGCAAAGTACAGGTTTTGCACAAGGGTGACAGACATCCATATGATTTAGAAATGGACATAAGTTCCAGGTCTTCCCAGAAAATGGGTGAGCCAGCACCTGTGGTTTGGTGTGCATCCATTAATGTCATTTGTGCAGAGATGTACTGTACAGAGCATTATGTCCACATCAGACCATACTATTAACCAGACCTGTAGACAAAGCTGAAATGCCCTCATAACATTAACCTCAAAGACAATCCAACCTCAACCTTGACAAATTCTCAGACCTGAAAAATCAGCTTCAGCCAGAAAAAAATGAGCACATTCAGGCCTCCAGCCATTCACTTCCCTCTTATTTGCTATTTAGATTTAAAAATAAGTTTTCTGTGGAAAATGGTTGCTGTAGCAGCCCTTGTCAGTTCTGTCTTGAAGGGTTTAGTCAGTCTCAAAGATTACATTGGCTGTACACTGGACTCAGAACTAGGCTGAGCTTGACCGCAGACCTCATAGTCATGAATAATTTTATACCTGCAGCAGTGAATGATAGGTGTGGGTGTATGTGTTTGTCTATGTGCTGAGAACATCCCCTGACACAACAAATACAGGCTTAAGTTTATGAAAAAATATTTGGTATTAATTCTAAACAGTGTATCCTTCTGTTAGTATTTGCCTTTGTGTTTTTCAATTTTATCAAATCTCAAGTTCACTGAGGCAGGACTCACTTTGTTGCTGTTGTTGTTGTTGTTGGCAATATGACACACGTATCCTAGGATGTGGCAAGTACAGGGTGAAGGTGAAAAATTCCTGATGTCTTATGTCAAAAAACTAGCCTCAGACCCTACATTTTACAAAATCTGGTAAACCTTCAGCTGTGCAATACTGCCTGCTCTGAAAGCAACAGCTGGACTTCTGGCTCCACTGCAATCAAAGGGAATCTTGTTTCTGATTTCCTGGGACCAGAATACACAGGGAATCTCTGTGTGTACATCTTTGCAGGCTTGGATCCTAAAAAATTTACATGAAAATACGTACTACTTTCCATAAGCCATAAAATTAAATCAATATATTAATATTACAAATACCAGCTTTCCGTGAAGTTAAGTTTAAAAGAAAAGTCTATTCTGTTGCCATAAAGTTCTAAATATCTTGTAAATATTCCTATTGTAAAAAAATATTTATAATACTGTTATTACTGTCACTGTAACCAATCCCATTCAATTTTCCCTAGTAAAGAGATGTGAGACTTCAGTCTGGATATCAAATATTTTTGAAAGACGTATTTAAAAAAAGAACTTCCAACTGAGCCATGAGAGATAGCCTACTGAGGTTATGCAGAGAGGTTACTTAGTATTTGTTTACATCTTAAAACTCTGCCTAAATATACTTTAGACAATGTGACTCCTTGACTCACCTTCGAGATTTTGATGCACAGCCTACTGTGCATGCCTAGTTTTGATACTAGCAAGCTCAAACTCCAAAGAAAACTTACATTTGGATTAGTTCTTATTACCAGCAAAGCTGTGTGGTTCAATTCAAGTAGTTATTCTTCTACGGTTCCTCTTTTCAATTTCCATCTGAATCAAAACTGTCATTTGTACAGTACGGTGAGTTAATGCATGATAAGAGAGAGGGCAATGTAGTCCGAAGTGCAAGGTATATAGATCTTAAGTTAAACAAGATTAACATCTGACAATACGGGTGAGAAATGACAGGGTGATGTATTACACATGGTGGAGCTGCTGGTAGGAGTAAACTCAAGGGGTTATAGGGTAAATAAAAATATTAGAACTGTTCCCAGAAATTGTTTGATCAAAAACTATTACTATCATGAAAATGACCACATTTTCGAAATAATATGTATTTCCATCAGACTATAATTTTTGCTCTCAGATAAAGGGATAAATCCAGTGTGGTTACACACATGAGCCTTGGCAGCTGACATAATATAAAATTAGGCCTCCCTCAAGAATCATAGCTAGTTTAATGGCAACATGATTATGCTAACAGCAAAGTGATGGAATCTTGCACAACAGCATGTATGCCTTGTGCAACTGGCTGGGTACACTAGATTTTACTGAAGTACTAAACATCCTATATGTTTGTGAAATATCTTTTATTATTTCAAGGAAATAGGTGAAGAATTGAATGGAAGTGGTCTTTAGCAATTGAAGTGCAAAAGATGCTGCAAGCTGTATTTTAGCATTTAATGTGTATTTTTAAAAAACAGCATCTTACTAAGACACAGAAGCGCTTTCATTATTATATGAAAAATGAGGAACTAAGACAGGAGACAATGAAGTGACTGCCTACAGTGTGGTAGCTCAGCCATTTTCTCATAAAATATAGTTTTCTGATGCCAGTATGTTTCTTCACTGTTACTATGCATGCACATTTAATCTGCACAGAGGATAAGCCATAAACTGAAAAGCTACCAGGCAGGTAACTGTGTTTCACAGCAGCAAGGAGCCGTTAAAAACCCTTCAGAGTGCTTCAGTGCCCAGGGTGGCAATGATTACAGCCCCCAGACCTCCTGTATGTCCAATTATTGCTGATGTATCCCGTCAGCAAACATTCTGTGGTACAACACATCATGAGGAAAGCTTCTGCTGCCCTGCAGGTCTGCATCACTGGCATTGGGAGCTGCTAGGTCCAGAGGCAGCTCTTGTTATGTAATAGACCAGGCTGTTTTGCAGGGTGTGTTAAAGCCAAGGAAAGATTACCTGCCCTTGCTTTATGTTGATGGGCTGGTACAGGAAACGCCATGGCATGATGCAGGAGAAGCATGACTTGCTCCCATTATGCCTGCATCTTTTACTGCTTCCTTGTATAACCAGTGTTCTGAAAATGTTTTTGGAAGCAGAAAAATGTCTCCACAAAAACACCAAATGTTTTGTCTTCCTTTCTCTTTTTCTTTGCTTTTCTGAATTCCTGCAACTTTCTGGTCATTTAGTCTCAACTAATGTACAATTTTCCCGTAAGGATTTCCCAAATCACTATTTTTTAACGGCAGCACCCTGAACAAAAGCAAGTGGGGCAATCAATACACCTTAAACCACAGTAGACAGAGACGTAATTACATAGCAGCAAATGCAAAATAATGTCCAATTTTATTAGGATAAGATATATATTCTAATTTTATAACCAAAATAAAATAAAAATTTAGAAACCAGAAGCTATTGGTACTGGTTCACTGTAAAGGAGAAGACAAAGGGAGACTGTTTGTTAACCCATTAGTCTCTCAGCATTATTTCTCAGATTACCCAGAGCTAGACAGAAGTCAAAAGGCACCTAGACAGAAAGAAAATGCAGAAATGGTGAACTGCTAGCTTCCCTTCCTCCTTCTCCAAATATTCACCCACGCAATGAGTATACTTCCCATTATAACTCTAAGAAGAGTTGGGTACCCCACAGCAGCTCTTGTAGAAACTCGAAAAGAGACCAGCATCAGAGTGAGGGAACAAGGACTCATAGTCTCATTCAACTTAGGTTGCACAGAACAAGCCTCTTCTTGTGTCTCCATCTGTTTGTTTCCATTATGTATATACAAAGCCTTAGGCCAGGCATTGTCTTTCAACTACATTTGCATTAATCAGGAAACATCTCTGCTCATTAAATCTATTGGGTTTTAAACATAAGCTTTGGGATAGCACCAAAGTATTCATATAATCGTCTCAGCTTAAAAATAAAACAAAATAAAAAAAAAAAAATCAAAAACCTCAAGTATCAATTTGAAGTCAACTATTCACCTCCTTCTGCAAAACATAGGGAAGCAAATTCAGCCCTGATACAAATATGTAAACATTTCACTGACTTCAATGGCCATTCAGCTTAGCTGTGTCAAATCTGAATTAGGCCTTAGGTCTCAAACTGTCTTTGCTCTTGCCATCTGTCTTCCTTTGCTAACCTACTTCCTTATTAAATAGCGTGTCCTTACTGAATGTGAACCTAGTCTGCTGATCCTTTCTCTGCAACAAACATTGCTAGAGGCTAAAATTCCTGAAAGTTATGACTTCTTTGATTGCCTCTGCCTCTAGATACGAGAGCTTCCTTTAAGGTAGTCAGAAATTCAGACTGTGAATTAAAAATTCCTGAGCATTCAATCTTTTCACAGTCATATCTTAGACATTTAAAATTAGTAAGCTGTTTAAGAAGCCATAATTTATAACAGTTCAGTACTTGGGTTAACTGTCTGTTCTCCTTAGGTGTTTCTGAACTGGTAGTGCTAAACATGGTAGTTCACACACTGTGTAGATGGTAAGGGTGTAATGCAGAAGAAAAAAGCAAACAAAACAAACAAGAGTAACAACAACAACAACAACAACCAAAAAAAAAAAAACTAAGACAGACAAATGTCTCCACATTAACAAATCAATGGATAAAAGATTTAGAAAACATAATGATACAAAGCAGACACATGTCCAGTGATCCCTAATCTAGTGATTGTGGTGCTGGAGAAAGTACAGGGGATACAGACTGGTAGAGGGGTTCTTCCTATGTGAAGCCTCTTCCTACTGCTGTCAAAAACAATTTTTCCAGTCCAGTAGGGCATTTCTTGTGTTCTTAAAAACTGTCTTTTACTGAAATAGAAAACTCATGCTATGATCAGAAAATAAATACGGAAAATCCAAGGAACCTACCTGCACTGTTAAAATAAATTAAGCACTACAGTTATTTTTATCTGTTACTTGGTACACATTATGAAGAGACTATTTGCATAGCCTGAATTGGGGAAGAAGCAGTCACAAACTTACTTTAAACACAGGCTGAACTATTCACAAATTGAGACCTGCTGAGTATCAAGTAATTTGGTTGTCATTTAAAGAGAAAGGAAAAGAAAAAAGAGAAAAAAACAACCAACACCAAAAGACAAAATCACCAAATGCCACCTCTTCTTTATTCATTACATTGCACAATATCATGTTCCATGCAAGACTTGATATGAAAGTAGAGTGGTTCTCTCAAAAAGAGGATTTCTAATACACTTCTAATCTCTAAAAATCTCACATGAAATGTAGCTTGCTAGATTTCAGCAGGAATGGTTTAAATAAGCAGCCTGACATTTGGGGGCTTACCCTGAAACCTTCTGAAATTTCCTGCTCTTTGTTTGTTTTCAGAACTGGATTCTCTGTCTACAGGGCAGACTGCCTCTTCAAAGTGTTATTTTAAAATCTTATAAAAGTAAGTAATAACTCTAGCACTGAAGCAATAAGTATTTGAGTTACAGATAATATGAAAGGTAATTGAAGCCCTGATGTAATTTTATGCTTTCTTCATGCTCCATTCCACTGCTATTATGGGTTTATTGTCAAGATGGGAGCTGCACAAAATTATTATTGCTATCCTGGTACAGGCTCTGCAGTGTTTTTATTTTCTCAAAACGGTAGCTAATTCTCTTAGGAAGACACTTTACTCAACACTATTCAGTGTTTATGCTAAGGAGGAAGGGAGGGAACAAAAGAAATAGAACAGGTAACAGAGATGCAAGTACACTACAAAATCTACATTTTTAAAGGAGGTGAGTTTTCTTATTACAGCTTTAGAATGCCCCCAGCTAGGCTCAGGGATCGAACTCTGTAGTTACACATACTGTTCATGCATCAGCTTCCACTGGTGCAGCCCGCACAGATGAATTGCCTCATTAGGCAGGGAAGTCTCACATCATGGACCTGCCTCGCATGTGACTTCTGCCCCAGCAGGCAATGCAGGTGCTGTAAACTAAAATAATGTGGTTCCAAAAAGTTGAAACCAAGCATAGCTATTGAAAGTGAAGCATCAGCCTTTACTGTGTTTTGATCTACTCTGGAATGCAAGTGCTTAAAGATTTCCATTGCCTCAAGAATATTTTTAATTTTGAATTTAGACAGTGCATGTCACAGGACAGATAAACAGCTGAGAGGGAACATGAAGAACTGAGTGATAATTTCCACAAGCCTTTAGGAGAAAACCAGATTTTTCCTACTGACTTTGGGTTGTGCCGTAGCTGTTTGTTCTACACTTGACAAGCCCTGTTTAGCATACCACAGACACAAGAGTCAGAGTTTTTGAATTGCATCAGCAGGGCACATTTTAAGGAGCACATGTGACGTTGAAGTGAGAGAGGACAAAACCCTTTGAGAATACATGCTCCTTTAGGAAGTTAAAAGAGAAAGCATCCCTTTAATCTCCTAGCATGTTTGCTTATCTGGAGGCTTAGAGGCTTTACTAATGTGCAGGTTTTCTGTTTCTGGATGATGTCTTTACACGAGTCCTCAAAGCGTGGGACAATCTGGAAAGTTACATCCAGTTAGCCCATTTCTCTGCATCAGGACTTAAATGTAATAGAAGCATTAGAATGTATGGAGCTCAATCAAGAAATACTGTGGATGTCAATGTGGGAACCTTCTATCGGCCTCCTAGCCAGGACAATAATTCCAACAAATTCTTTGAGAAACCAAGGGACAATCCCATGTCAACTGCTTTTGTCCTTGCATGGGAATTTCAACATGCCAGAAATTAACTGAGAGCATCATATAGCTAGTACTAAACACCTGGATGACAGCTGTATGGAGCAGCTGGATCTGCTTCTTGTCAACAGAGAGGATTTTGTGAGCAAAGTGGAGATGAGAGGCAGTATTGGCCACAGTGATCATGGAACATCAAGTTGTTGTCAGGAGGGAAAGTGCCAGCAAAGCCTCAGCTCTGAGCATGAGAACAAACTTCAGGCTGCTCAGGACACTAGTGAGTAAAATCCCTCGGGACAATGCATTTGCGGGTGCCCAGGTCCATTGGTGCTGCTCACTTTTCAAACATCACTGCCTAAAGGCATAGAAGTGGGCAATTCCCAAATGCTGGAAGTCAAGCAGAAAAGGCAGAAGGCCAGCTTGCCTGAACAGGGATCTTTTCTTGGAAATGAGGGAAAAAAAAAAAAAAAAAAAAAAAAAAAAAAAAAAAAAAAACAAAAAAAAAAAAACGTATACACACAGTGGAAGCAAGGTCAGGTGATATGGGAAGAACAGAGAGATGTTTGCCACTGTAGGGAGAAAATTCGTGTAGCCAAAGCTCAGCTAGAGTTGAAGCTGGCTAGAAATGTGGGGGGCAATTAAAAGAGTTTTATCAAATATATTAATGGCAAAAGACAGTGTAGAAATAACATTGGCCCATTACAGGATGAGAATGGTCACCTCACCAATAGTGACATAGACAAGGTGGAGGTGTTTAATGCATTCTTTGTCTCCATCTTCAACATGAGTGAAGAACCAAGAGGGTCTCAGGACCTGAAGGACCATGACTGTGAGAATCTTCAACTCCCAGTCAAACCTGAAATTGTGCAGGATCTGCTACTCCAGCTGGATCCCTACAAATCTATGGGGCCTAATGGCATTCATACAAGAATCCTCAGAGTGCTGACTGATGTAATTTCAAAAACTCTTTTGTTGGTTCTTGAGCAGTCTTGGGAATCCAGAGATATCCCAGCTGACTGGAGCTGATGAATGTTGTCCCAATTATCAAGAAGGGCAAGAAAGACAACCCCAGAAACTACAGGCCTGTCACTCTCACTTCAGTGCCTGGTAAAGTTGTAGAGAAGATTATTCTGGGAAGTATTGAAAAACACCTGAAGAGCAACACAGTTACTGGTCACAGCCAGCACGACTTCATGAGGGGAAAGTCCTGCTTGTCAAACCTTCCATGACAAGGTAACCCACCTCGCTGATCAAGGGAAACCAGCTGATGTAATCTTTTTGGATTTCAGTAAAGCCTTTGATGTCTCTTACTGGATCCTTCTGGACAAATTGTCCAGCATATGGCTGGATAAACAAATTATGTGATGGATGAGCAGCTGGCTCAGGGGTCAGGTACCAAGGGTTACAGTGAATGGGGTGACATCAGACTGGAGACCTGTCATAGGGCAGTTCCACAGGGCTCCATCCTTGGCCCTCTGCTCTTCTACATCTTCATAAATGGCTTGGACACAGGACTGCAAGGGTTACTAAGGAGTTCACAAGTGATACAAAACTGGGAGGAGCTGTTGACTCCCTCAAAGGCAGAGAGGCCCAGAAAAGAGACCTTGACAAATGAGAGGACTGAGCAGGCACCAACTAATTCAGTTCTGTATGAAATTCAATGAGGTAAAGTGCTGGATTCTGCACCTGGGATAGAGCAAACCTGGATGTACATATGACAGACAAGTGAATCACAGGCTGGAAAGCAGAAATGAGTGTAGGAAAGGGACATGGGAATCCTGGTTGAACATGAGTCAGCAGTGTCCTGACAGCCAGGAGGGCCCCTGTGTCCTGGGGGGCATCAGGCACAGCATCACAGCCAGGCAAGGGAGGGGACTGTCCTGCCCTGCTCTGCACTGGGACAGCCTCACCTCCAGTGCTGGGGGCAGTTTTGGGTGCCACAATACAAAAAAGACATTGAGCTGTTAGAGAGGGTCCAAAGGAGGGCCATGAGGATGGTGAAGGGCCTTGAGGAGAAGCTGTGTGAGGAGTGGCTGAGGTCACTTGGTCTGTTCAGCCTGGAGGACACTGAGGGGAGACCTCACTGCAGTTACAACTTCTTGTGAGGGGCAGAGGAGGGGCAGGTACTGATCTGTCCTCTGTGGTGACAGTGACCCAAGGGAATGTCCTGAACCTATGTTAGGGGAGGTTTAGGTTGGATATTAGGATAAGATTCATCACCAGGGTGGCTGGGCACTGGAATGGGCTCTCCAAGAAACTGGTCACAGCACCAGCCTGACTGAATTCAAGAAGTTTGGACGATGCCCCCAGGCACGTGGTGTGACTCTTGGGAATAGAGCTGTGCAGGGCCAGGAGTTGGATTTGATGACCTTTGTGGATGCCTTCCAACTCAGCTTTTTTTGTGATTCTGTGAAGTGTTGGTTATTATATATCTCATAACACCCTAAGTACTGTCTGGAAGGTGATGGATATGACTTAATTTGACATTACACATTAACTTATACTCTGTCTTGAAATATTAAAACTTTTAGGTGAAAATCACACCCCAATATCATGAAACCAAAATCATAATTTATTTTCTTTTTAGTTTGGCTTTTGTTTTTAAAGCACTTGATCTCTTCCTCTAGTAGTGAGTCAAGAAGTTCTTTACTAAATTCTCTAAAGCATATGGCTTTAATAAGAAACATTACTGGAGTTTTGACCAGCAAGTCATGCCTCTTTTGAATGTTGTGGCTGGGAAATGAAACATTTCACTAGCTATTTTAACTGGGGAGTTGATCTGTGAATAACTGAGGAGGATATACCATATCTGGGTATTATGTTTGCCAGTGAAAACAAGTAGTACTTTGAAAGCAAATATCATATTTTTTTCTAATTATATATAATTTTCTAAGATTATACACAGAGGCCAGAGGCTGATGCATCTTCTCAAATTGAGCAGTAACTTACTCTCTAAGTACCCCCTCTGAAATAACTGAAATTTATTTCCACACGGCACAACTAAGCTTAGGAGAAAACATGTGTCTTCATCTTTTAATGTCTGGATCTTATCACTAATGTCCTTTTGTCAAAAGTCAGATTACATTAACCTAACATTATCAGTGATTTTACTTTGATTACATATTTACTAACTCTGTTCAGTGCTCTGGATCTCTTCTTACAGATAGTGGATCTATCCTCACATGAATGAATATATGGCCTGAAATGGTACAGTCCCCTGGATTGCATGGCTTTCCAGCATTGTCATGGCTCATGCCACGATGACACCAATTCACCTGCACCTTTCAACTCTCATAGCCAGGCCTAGCAAGATTTGACTCAGCCATTGCAGAATTTAAAGGTTTTGTGTTAACATGTGTGTCTAGGACAAATGTAGGATTGACCACAACAGAAGACAAGACATTAATTAATACCATTTTCTATCAAGCAAAACTGGTAATTTGACTTTGCCATAAAGTATTGATACAATTTTTTCTGATAGTAAAGTTGCACATTTCTTCAAAACAACTGACAGTACAATCTTAACACAAAAGTATGCAAAACTGAAGATCAAACCTTAGACCCAGATGGTCTGGGCTATGTCTGCCTTATTGCAGTCTGATCCTTAACCACTACAAAATAACTGGGCACACAAATACTCAGTGTTCTCAGGGGTCTTCCCGTTGCTTTCTTAAGAACTGAATTACTTCTTCAGGGTTTTATGCCATAAACCTCCTTGTTTTACTAGTTTAATTCATGGATAACCTGTGAAAATCTGGCAATGTGACATTTTTTACTAGCATGGAGGAGAGCTGCTCAGAATAAGTTATACCTGTTTATTCCTTAATCCACAGGTGGATGCATGCTGTCCAATCACTTGTAGTCACCTTCAGAGAGCCTGATGTTTTTGCAAGATCTCCAAATGCAAACCAGATTCAAAATGTCACCTCCTAAGAGACCTTGAGGTGTGAAAGGAGAACTGATGGCAGTAGTTTCTCTCATATGTACTCTATTACCTACAGCTAAATGTCAGCATAGTATGTTTGTCCCATCCCCTCTGCAGTTATGCCATCTGACAGATGTAAGGGTTTGCCCTCTTGAGTCAAACTGGTTTTTCACAGGAAAAAGCAGATAAGTTTTTCACTGGAAAAGCATCTAAAGACATAGTTAACTGAAAAATGGAGATTACTTTCCTGCCATTCCCAGGAGGTGCACTGAAAAGGCATAGCCATTTACTTCAGCAGTACTGTTCCATACTAGTGGGGAATGTCCTGTCTGCTGTTAAATGTCAACAAAGAGTAAAGTAGGTTTAACTGAACATGTCAATTTTGACTATTCCAGATGCATCCACAACATCTTCTGGATATGTATGGAGCATTCTCAACCACTGGTACATACAGCTGCAGCACTAATTCAGGAAATATAAAAAATAATCATGAAAATGCACCTTGTCTGCATCAGTGTGGGCAAGATCAGTGTGAGGAAGAGAGGAGATAAGCTGTCTGACTTAGCAGATAAGGGAATTAGGCATAGCTTTTGCAGTCCTTTGTTTTGGCTATGATGAGAACATTAGAAGCTCGTCTTCATGGTTATTTACACACATGCATTTCTTGGGGCTAAGAAATCCTTTATACAGTTGCAACGAGGTTAGCACCACAAGCTGTCTCCTCCTCTGCATTACAGACGCACTTCCAGTGATGTTTCTGTAAGTGATGGCTTTTCTTTCTCCTCACAGAGAACGGTTATCAGTAGCAGATAATCTTTCTGCTACCTTCTGCTTTCTTCCTGTGGTTAGGTTTAAGATGTCATGATTAAAAGAACTTGCATTACATCATTACATTGTGCTTCCTTACTTAGTACCATTCAAGGAGTTCTCTGCTAATTTTAAACCCTCGTTCAAGGCTATGAATTCATCATTTGGCTGCACTTCTGTCACATACAGGAACTAACTCTAGACAAAGTTAGGAGGCTATCTATTCTTTTAATGATAGAATATTACACTTCTTACCCGGTAATTCCAAATAAGAGAATATACTCCAAGGCAAATTATTACAAGCGAGAGAAACAAAATTCACAGGTTTTTCCCTTATTCCTGCCTCCAAATTGATGTCAGAGTCTTAGCTTATGTTTTGCAGACATTTTCTCTGTCAAAAATTTTAGTAGTTCTCTCTCACTTCCATCAAAAGTTCTTCATTGTGATCAAAATTGCTAGGACTGGGAGCTATTTTCTAAGCAACATTGCAATCTTATTCTCTTAGAATAGCTTTAATTTTAGGGCTGGTCTCTACTTAAGGTCTCTTTCCAAAATACACATAGATTATGGTTCTGAGGGCATTTTGATTGCTTCATAGCAAAAATGATGAACTTCATTGCACACTTGCAGCTACTTTATGGTACTAGAACTAACTAAACTAACTAGAACTAACTATTAAATGGTTTTTTTCCCACAGAGCTAAATCTATGAGAAAATGCACACAAGATCTGAATCACCAGTAGTTCATCACAGTTGGTCACTAGAAACTATGTTGGTAGGTAGAAATTCCTTGTTAAAACAAGTAAAGGACAGGTATTGAGACTGGTATTGCATGACCATGTAGTGAGTAGTTGAAGACATAACTGGTCTTCCAAGCCACCATCACTTCCCTCACAGCTGAAACATGCAAAAACCATGTCAAGAGTATGTTGGACTGGAAGAGTTCAAATCACTCCTGAAAGCCTGAATTGAAGAGAGCTAATCCCTCTCAGTGATGGATATCTGTACAATGGCTTTCATTGCTCTGCCTGCAGCCACCGATTAAAGTCTTAAATGTTTTCCAAAATGGTGCCAGACATCTGCATCTAAAACATGCACCTGGATTTTGGAGATTGAGACTTTGAGAGATATTCTTAGTACAGATGCAGCACAGTGCTTCTGGCATGATCATAAATTAACAGGGATATCATCAGTCAAGGTTCCTTTTCCTTGGGGCATAAGTGTTACTTCCCTCTACTAGTCTAAGTAGGCAGATTCTTGTCTTATTTGTATTTAAGTACAAAATACACGACGGTGTGAAAGCTGGAAAAAGAGGAACCATTTGGAATAGAAAAGCAAATCAGCAAAAGAGAATGGTGCCATTAGTTCTATGAGCTGGGCAATTCACCTCAGTTAATAACAGGAATTCAGATGCAGAAAAACAGATTGCGTGAGCTAGTGTGCTTCAGACAATTATTATGGGACACATCAAAAAGAAATGGCAGCTACAGCACTCTCTGCAATAGTTTTTCTAAGACTAAAATTTTATGAAATAGAATATAATTTTTTTTCTTAACTCTTAGAGATGAGCCCTCAAAACATGGTTAAAAGGGTAAGAAATTTTCCCTACTGTTGTTTAAAAATAGAGTAAGCATGCAATGCCTCAACATACATTAATTAAAGTAAAAACAAAAACAAAAACAACCACCACAAAAAAAACCTGAGTGGTTTTTCTTGCCACTTAAGTTATGCCTTTTTCTTCCTGCTGCTGTGTGAACCTCTCCCAGTCTGAACACCAGGAAGCCACTAAGCCATTTAGTGGTTTAATAAATAAACATGTCAGCACTCTTGTTAGAAGACCTTTTTTCCTAGACTCTGTCTTTTTTTTTCCTCCCTCTCCTTCTTCGAGGATTTTATTTTTCTGAATGACCTTGTATTAATCACAGGAATCACTGGTGACAAACTCTGCTTTGTAGTGTATCATGGCATCTGTCTGCTGGCTCAGCTGGGCACTGCCAAGATACCAACATAAGGACACAGGTGATATTTCATTTTAAATGACAAGTCCTGGGTAGCTGAAAGAAGG
This sequence comes from Zosterops lateralis, assembly GCF_965231275.1. Lineage (NCBI taxonomy): Eukaryota > Metazoa > Chordata > Aves > Passeriformes > Zosteropidae > Zosterops > Zosterops lateralis. The sequence goes on along the minus strand of NC_139800.1, from coordinate 53,562,132 downwards.
CAGACCGAGATACAGCAGGAATTCCTGTGATCCAAGAAAAGTGAAAATAGTTCCTCTAATAAAGTGCCTCCTTGGCCTCTTCTAGACAAAGTTAAATGAAAATCCAGGATTTATGTGGTTTGAGCTGACCTGTTCCCTTCAGTCTGAACAGGGCAGGAGTCACTCTGGTGAACAGCAGACAGGCCAGTAGGTTTGGGATATGAGCACCCTGCAGCAGGGAGGAACAACCAATCTAGGATTAGTAGTTTGTTCTTTTGGGACACATATACCATGTTCCTTGGCTTTGAAAAGGACTAGAAGTGTTCCCACAAGCAACCTGTCTCAGTAAAAGAGAATAAACTGATCCATCTACTGATGCAAGCAGAGAGTTGATTTGGTCAGACGAAAAATACTATCTTGGGAGAAATTAAGAAAGCTTGATTTTGTTTTCCTGGTGAATACTCTTAACTGCTTTATCTGTCTTTTCTTCTGAGGAGACACGTATTTGCCCTAAAATTGTTCTCTAATTCAGTTTCTCTTATGCTACAACCTGCTCCTTTACTGAACCAATTTCTTTGACAAGAGGATATAGGCTGCCAGATTTTGGATGGATAGAAACTGCACCAGTGTTAATGGTCTTATGGCACAGGTTTGGAGCTGTTTCATGACAGCTTAACAACACAGAAATGGAGTCTGTATTGCTGCAAATACCAGAGCTTTCTGTAACTAAAACAAATATCAAAACTGAGCTCCTAAGTCTGTAGTTCCTGGGTTTTCTAAGGGAGTTTTGGGTCACTGCAAAGAGTTCACATACTTTAGTAGCTGAAAAGCACCTTAAAGTTCCCCTTCTCTGTCTAGCTTCTGTGGAAGTAGAACAGAAACTCCAAGTGTTTGGGAGACTGAGAGAGCAAGGACCCTTGAGACGAGTGTGGTGCTCCCCAGACCAAAGCTCTCCCAATCTGAAGTGCTTCCCTGTGGTCACAGTGCTGACCACAAAGAACTGTGATTCAGGAACAGGCTGATAAAATCTCCCCTTCCTTGTTAAGAGCAATGCGTGGGTGTGCACAGCAGTCTTCCAGATTCCTCATCAGTACCTTTCTTTCCCATCCATATTTGGCACATTCACTGCTAAATACATCACCAGGAATTACTCTTACTGGACTTTTACTCAAATTTCATCCTTCCTGTCTTGACAACGCCTGTTCCTTTCTCTACTGGCTGATGCTGGCAAGACCTCGAATTATCTGCACCTTGCTTTCTCTCCCAACTCTGCAGGGATATGTGTCTTAAGGAAAAACTTTTAGCTCAGCTTCATTCCTGTAGTATTATTTGGTCTTCTTTATTGCAAAACTCCTGCCATCTATCAAACCCTATTCACAGTTGAAATGAACAGCAAATAAAGGGAAACAATGAAGTCAGCAGAGTGCTGCACAGAAGTGGAGCTAGCATGCACAGAGATGGATGAAAAGCCAGTGAGCCTCAATAGTGCTGATGGAGCTGCCCTACAGCTGCCCTGGTTGAGTTACTTCATCACTGCTACACAGATGATTGTGAGTGTAAAACTTTAGCTATGCTAATGGCAGCAGGAACTGGTACTATCTAGACCTTTAAAACGTGTCCATGGATGTGAACACATTTGGATTTTTTTTTTTTTTTTTAATCCAAGGGTAATTATGAAGTTGCCACGTCCTTCATGTAAATCAAGTCTCAGGTCCATGCTATAGTATATATGGCCTGTCACCAAAAACAGTGGGGAATGAAGTCGATTCATGATACTTATTTTGTGAGATGTGTAGGAAATATATAATTTTCTTATGCATGTTAATTTCTAGGCCTCAGGCTTTCATGACATTTTTCTAGTTAGATACATTTATTACCACTGCAATGCTTTCTTCTTAATCTTTCAAGAGTTGCCACATCAATGGGGAATATGCCTTCACCAAGTGGAGAACTTAAGACAATACCAGTGCTTTCCAAGGGGTATGCAGAATGTTAGTTGTGGCACAAGTGTGAAATTAGGTAACTCACATCTTCACTGAGTATCCTAGTCACCAGGCTATGTTTTCTTGATGGGCTTAGGCTGCACATAGATCAGCATTTCATCAGAGTATGTATGGGTTTTAGTGAGCTCAACATTCTCTCCTCTACCACATTTGCAGTTGATTCAGATGTGGAGTGATTCACACTACAGATGTACTGTTGAGTCGGATGCAAGAGTGCTTTCGAGGGAAACCAAACCAGAAACTCTGTTGCAGGGTCACATGAAACACTTTTCAAACCCTAGTGTAAACACATTCAAATCAAGTAGTACTCCTTATTACGGTAGGGTAACATTCACTCCAAGGAATCAGACTAAATCTAGTCTGACATTAAATCCTGGAAGTATTTATAATATAGACTTAGATATTTCAGCACCAGCTGCTCCCATCCTCTGATCCAGTCTGACAGCTACAAGGTAATGTAGAAGCACTCATTCAAGGATAACATGCAAAGGCTTCACTGTTCCAAATATGTTGCAGAAAAAGATGCACAGTAGCTTGAGTATGAAGGGAAGTTTTAGTGAAATGGCATAAAAAGGCACACAGCTCTATTTCACATCTGGGTTTGGATAGTAAGAGAACATATAGATATCAGTAGACAATTATTATGCCAAAATGTTGTATATAGATACATAAAAAGGAAGATCCTTTTGGCCTGAGATTAGCATCAATATAGCTATCAAAGAGAGCTGGAAAGAAAAGAAAAATCAGAAGAACTCAGGGCAGAATAAACTAGCTGCTTTTTCTGCAGCCTCACTTCCAAAGCAGTAATGCTCTATGGGAACCCCATAGAGCATAGAGATAAACGCAAAGGAGGGATCAATCCTGTGGTAAAGTCACAGGATTAGAGTTCTGATTTTGTGGACTGTTTCAGAGTGTGGAGAACATAAGAAAAGAAGTCTCAATTCCATTACTACTAACATTGGTTATAATGCAGTTCCCAAACCTTCCTGAGGGCTACCTATTGGCTCTGTAGACTACACGGACAACATAGCTCAGCAGGTAGGAAGAGGAAGGGCCAGCTCCAGAGAACCTTTGCTGGAAAAAGTTAAAAGCATTTTCAGAATTTCTATGGGCACATAAGTTCCACTGGTACTTTTTAATATTATTCTCCCACAGCAAAAGAAGTCCAACTGAAGCTGCAACCAGCCAATGTTGTTGGAAGGAAAAGTGCAGATCTGTACTGAAAGTCTCTCAACTATAGCTCAAGCTAACACTGTTAGTGTGTGCAACTGTCCACTAGAGCAACAAATATGCAAAAGGCATCTCTGAAGCATAGATATTTTGCATACCTTTTTGCATAGGTATTCATAACACAACCGTTGTGCATACACAAACAGTAGTGTATTGAAGAGATACACTCAAGATTATACTCAGGTAGCAGCAGAGGGCATGAATACAAGTCCTTGTATTGACCAAGGGCTGCAGAGCCATTTCAAGATGTATTATTACATGAAAGACCTATTTCAAATTTAGTAGGCATGCAGTGTGCATAAGGAACATTATTCAATGTACTTCCTGTGTCAATGTGTATCTTCAGCAGAGCTACTGGAGATGATATACAAATCCTTACACAACTTGCTTCTTTATAGAGGAGATCGTGTAAACCCTATAATTTCATTTCACATCTTAGAAAATATTCACTGATTTAATCTGACTCTAACCCAATATAATTTAATTATTGCCATTGCTATGGAAATTCCAAAAGCAGCTGTCTGTGGCTAGCTGTGCTTAAACAAGATGGTACTGGAAGGTGATATCAACAGACATGTTCTTACCTTCTTCAAGGCCTAAGCTTGATGTAAAAATAAAGTGCAGAGATTTTCCCAGACAGGCTGCCCTGCAGGCCGTGTTTGTGACCTGACATGACTCAATAAGCAGTGATAACTGCTTCCTGAATGACAAAACAACATTCTCTAATGACACATTCGGTTAGGGGTCTAGATACTCTTATTTACCCTGCCCTTTGGATGCACAGAAGTGATGAAAAGTCTTCTGGCTTCTAGAGACAGGACAAGCTCATGCAGGAAATGGTGTGAGCACAGGCACACCTTCAGCTTAGCAACATGGGTGAGCACAAAGCAACCAGTGTGTAGGGAGCTGCCTGGGGGTGACAAGGGCCATCCCACTGCCCCATCAGAAACCAGGGCAGCTCTGCCAGTGGGGACCATGCTAGGAACAGGGATGGCCGCAGAGCAGTCTTAAATGGAGTATGTTCTTCCTGAGCCATGGAACACTGTGTCAATACTAAGCACCCATTGCATTTCCCCCCAGAGGCAGCTGCCTCTATGCAGCACACAGAGCTGTCTCCAGCTGGCAAAGGTATTTATCAGTCATAGTTTTTGTAGCCTTTCTACATTCTTTAACAACACTGACAAAACACCAGGCTGGTGACAGAGTGTGGTAGGTAGAAATGGATCCAATCAAAGCAAAGTAACCTCTCATCCATGTGTATTCCCCCATGGGCAATAAATGTCTCTGGTTTTGTAGGTGCAGGAGGATTGGCTATGCTGCTGAGGGACCCATCGGGACCATGCTCCTGTGAAAGTTCTGAAGCCAAGAAGGGTGCAGGGGTAAGTCTCCTCTCACTGTGTCCTTGTGGGAGGCACAGGGATCTGCACTGCGCTCAAACATAATTCTTGATGGATCCCACCTTCTGTGGAGTGCATCTCATCTTCAGCTCCAAGGAGGCTATCATACTGGGAGTAGTTTTGCACAGCAGACCCCATTGGTATAAACTGTATTCACTTGGCTTCTGCAGGCCCTCTTTCTGAATATCTACAAATCTGGTGCGATGGTTAGGATTAGCAGGATTTCAACAAAAGTGAATCTCTTCAAAAGTTTGGTTACATAATCCTGGCACTTCATGGAAGATGGTGTCAAACCAATGCTCTATCCTTCCTCGCTATCAGCCAATCTCCCACACATCTTGCCTTGCATGTTCTATTCTCTCCTTCTCAGGCTCCCCTGCAAATACTGCTATCCCACCTCCTTTCATCTGCTGGGCAGCTTCCTGTGGGCAGCTTCTCAGCATGAGAAGGGTAAGTGTCTGAGAAGTGTTGGACTCAGCTGGTATAGCCTGGTGTAGTGGGGTGGCATGTGGAAACACTTTTTTGCTGGAAAAGCCATGACAAGAATACTCCTTTTTCTTTGTCGTTCTCACTATGATTGTGTGCACCCATGTGTTTTTAACAGCAGGAAATGAAATTGTCAGTAAGATAAAAAGTGGAAAGGTGGTGAATGGGCAAGTGAATTCCTGCAGGGCCAAGATATTCATCTTCACGGTGGCTGACATTGCTGAAGAAGTTGCTGTCTGAAGCCAAAAACAACCATGTTAGAAACTAGAGGTGTCTCCAAAATTTTTACACTATGTTATAAATTATTAAGAGCCAATTCAAAATAAAAGAATTTATTTAACAATTTACCAAGATTGGATTGCAAAGCCACAATAAAAACAACATCGATCGAATGTCAGGTGGACAGGCTGACAGCAACAACGGTGCTATCTGACCGTGCCCACAAATGCTGGGTTTCTGAGGTACAGTTTTATACATTTTTGTCCGGAGGCTATGATTATTGAGAAAGTCCGAATATTCATGTATTTTTTGTATTCCTGGTCTTGGTTTGAAAGGATTTCCTGTAAGTCCCAACTGTTTCCTGAACTTCTTCTCTGGGGTGTAGATGAAAATCCAAATCATTTATGTGATCCTGAATTTTGGTTTCCTGTGAGTCCAGAGGATCTTCCTGAGTTCTTTCTCAGGGTACAGGTGTAGTTTGTCTTTTGAGATTGACATCAGGCTCTTAAGTGGATGTAAAGTAGACATTCCTCCTAGATGTATGGGCCATCTTCTGCCAGGTCCTGCTGTTTCTGTTGCAAATAAGGTACTCTACAGTTGCAAAACAAGTCTGGAAATTTTGGGGAATGTCCCTGGTAGTTTTTTAATAGTCCATACTTTTCAATACAACAATTTTATACGCAAATTTATATTTTACATCTATTACACACTATAAACTAGACATTTTTAAAGATGCAAACTTGAGTATACATGGGCCATATTAATGCCTACATTTATTTTAATCTTTCACACTTCTTAAAATGAAATTAGGCAGCAATCTAGGCTCTTAAATGAGACTGATGAAGCATATTTCCTACATCTGCTACAGAAGTAGGCTTGCTTGGGATTCTTTAATTATAATTAAATTTTTTACAGAAGCATTTAAAGATAAAATATAGCAAATTTGTGTCCTCTTCTGGTCTGTGAGTGAATCTTGTGTGAGAAGCTCACATCACTGCTACCTTAAATATCTTAAAGCCATGGTGAATAATCAGCTCAAGCCAGCATCTGCATAACTTCTTTTTTTGAATGAAAATATAAACACAAGACACATTTTGACTTTTCTTACAATGTTCACTTCTTTCTTTTACTAGCTAAAAAAATTATAATTTTCTCAAAATCCAGATTTCCTACAGGCTTTCTTTTTTTATTTTCTACTGTGCTAATAAAATCCAAATAGTGCTGGAACAAGATGATGTTTAAAAAACACCAAAACAAAACAGATCTACTAATAACAAATATGAATCTGACTACGTGTAATTAACAATTTACAATGGACAACATAACATGGAATTTCACACTCCTGGGTATCAAAAACAATTACCAAATTTAAATCTATATAAAGCAGCAAGTCAATGCATCCTCAGAGATACCAGTCAATAATAAACTACTTTTCATTAGGGAAATAATTTATAACATAAGCAATGAAAGCAAGGTCCCAATTGATAGGGCAAAAAAGTCAAAATGAAAGCCCTTTATGTTATGGCTAAATCAGATATTTAAATTATTCTGATTGGAGCTGGAGCATGGACCTGCACAGGCATTCCCAGACATTGTGCCCTGGTTGCTATCAGTGCTCTACTCAATGTAGTGTAGCTTTGTGGCAGCTCTAATGTCACCAGGAGGACCTCTACGGCTGCTGGGAAAGTTCTCAGCTGGAGTTTAATCAGCCCCTAACATTCTTTAGCTTAAGTTAAGGTCATACTTAAGGAAGAGGCGGGAAATGTTCAGTGTCTGTGGAATGCAATTTGTTTTAATAGCACAGTACCTCAAATGCTTTGGAGTGTAACATCACACAGAACGAAGTATGACTTAGTACTGTTCCCTCCATGATTTTGGAAAAAAAAGGTGCCATTTTTTAATAAATAACTCCTGCTGAAGGAAGAGGTTTAATGATATAATTTTGTAAAAGGGAGGCTGGCTCAGTGTTGCCACTAATGTAGCATGAGCAAAATCAGCAAAATGCCAGCACAGGAAAGTTAATAAAGTCCATGAGAGTACCCTTACCCACATGGGAAAAAGATTAATTTAGTCATAGAAAATGACAAAGAGCTAAAATTTTCTTTAATTAAGTGCTAACAATTTGTGGGATGGACAATCCTGATGTTTGAGGCAAAGATGATATGGAGCAGCTGGTTATAAACTTCCAAGTTTGCTGACAGAGATACCCCAAATGATTGTCCTTTCTATTGTTAAAATGTGAAACAGGCAGTGCTATTTTCATATAAGAAAACTATCAGTTCTAGATCAACTCCAAAAAAGATCTATGCAGACCTTTTAGCAGAATAGTTTCAATAAGATTTTCAATTAATAGAAACAGGATAGAGAAATCCTCATATCTCTGTTATTTTTAATAAATAACTCCAAGGGAAGGCCATAAAGTTCCCTTCCCTTTAATGAACTATTTACAAAGAAGCAACAAACTACAGTTAAGTCCTGATGTGCTATTGACTGTATGGTTCATTGGTACCAAGTCAATGGTAATTTGTGTGGATTTCACTAAAGTATAGAAAATTATTATATCAAATAGGTAATGACATTCATAACCAGTGAAGACAGGATATGGATCAGTAAACAAGTGCTACACTTGGAATACTCTCCCTCACCAGAGGGGAATTTATAGTCTTCTCTAAGAGCCATTACATGTAACATGCTCTGAACTAGCCAAATTGGACCTATTGTTGAACAAGCCAAAGTTTCTGAGTAATCTTGGAGGCTTTTTTATGTTTCTTCCTTCATTTCTAAATAGCAAAACGCTGCCTCTTCATTGTTGTATTTAAAACGCATCCTGTTGTGCCTGCAGCTCTCTTTAGAGTGCAGGTTCAGAATACCATGTAGTTTATTACTGAACCTACTGAATTCTTGCAGCCTTTGCTCAAAAAGAGTACGTGTGTGGGAGTAGCACAAACTGCAGCTGGTTGTCTTTATATTTCCACCATTATTGCTGCTGACTGGAAACAAGAAAGATGTACATATACAACATTTGTTTATTCTGTAATACTTCTGTACAGGAGATTGAGAGATTGTCTTGGTGAACAACCTCTAATTTCAACAAAACCTTTAGGACCATGAAAAAAGATCAGCAGTAGGCTGAATTTGTCCTGCAGTTCTAATATTTTGATGTCATATCTTACCAGAAATATAGAACATTAATTTTTTTCCATTGGTTTTATAAAATATTATATCACCAAAGAACCTAAGTGAGTCCAGAAATTTATGGAAAAATTTATTAATTTCACTATGCAGCTGCTAACAAACAAACAATTCAAGTAGATCTAGGATATGCCCCTTTGCCTCATCCTCCCTCTTGTCCTGCTGCCATAAATGTGTTGTGGATGAAAAATTTCCAGATAACTCAAAATGGCCAAGGCTTTTATATTTTCAGCACTCTAGATCAGTTTATAATGGAAATGCTTTTTCTGCATAGTACAAGTATCTGAAGATTGTGAGGTCAGACAGCAAAAGTCCCTGGTCATCTTTCAAAGTGTAAGCCTGTGTGGCCTTATATCCCCTTCTCCCTGACTCTTCAGGCAGTTTCAGGTGTATCTTGCTGCTATGCCCACCATGATCAGGTACTGCTGAAATTCAGACACAGTATGCAGCAAAACACCGGTAGTAGAGGTAGTAGCCAACTTCAAAGAGCAAAATAGTTTATTTAGTTTATTTCCTGCAGCTGATGCTTTCCCCAGCTGGCTCCTGCCTGTTCTCATCACTGCTTTCCCAGGCTGGACTACGATTTTCTGAGAACCTTTAGGTAGTCTAGGTTTTCTCAGTCATTTCTAGTGTTGGCACTCACTCTGCAGGAGAGGACACATTCTAGGTGGAGGCATTTAACACCATTGCAATAGCGCTGGAAGGAATAAGCATCTAGCCTTTCTCTTTCGAGGGCGTGGTAAAGTGTGTTGAGAAGGCAGCTTAACTGCTGAAGATTAGCACTTCAATGTGCAAAACTCAGAAGATTGAAAGGTATCGAGAATTTGCAGGACCATTCACTAAGACTATAGCAACTTAAAGGGGAAAATGTAAGGAGTATGGGAAGAGCGTCCTGATGTTCTGTGTAGTTGGGATTTCAGTCACTGGAGGTTGAGAGGGTTCTCATGTAGGAGTGAAAGTGAAGGCAGAAGAATTTCTCTTCTTCATTATTGTCAGAGCACATCTACGGTAATGTTCCAGGAAAAGATGCCACGACAAAATGTGCCTTTCTCCATTTAGTTCATGTTTGAAACAGAAGTGACTACTGTGATGGCTTTGCCTAGCAATCAGATGTACAGAATTTAAGAAAACTGACCTGTTTTGGAGGCTGCTACTTGTCAGCTGAAAAGGCTAGGAACAGTTTTGTGTATTGTCCCTTTCTGCTCATCACACCTTCTTGCCCCAGACACTAACAGCTGCTCAGTTCTTTCAAAATCCACCTTGTCGCTCTCCACGTATTCAGTATGAACGTCTTTTTTTGCTAGGATTGCAATCTTTTCTAATCATGCTTCTTTTCCAATTTCTACTTTCCACATAAATCCATGCAGGTGCTTCAAAAACATTCTTTTCACTCTTTCTCTAACATACTTTTCACTCTTTCTTTATCAGTACATTTCTTCACAAGATAACACGGGCCTATTGAAAGCCTCTGATTACATTCTCTTCATATTTTTTCTCTGCTGCATCTCCCTGGTTCCCACCCCACTTAGTTTCTGCTAAAGCTCAATTTCTGCTAAAGCTCAATTTCTGCTAATTGTTCCTCTTGTTTGCTGTCACTTTACTTTAGTCTATTCTCCCGTATCTCCCACAGTTGCCTATCTCCCTTATCAGACTCTTTTCCTGGGGTGACTCTGGCCCTAGTTTTTCCTGCAGGGGCAGGAGAGGTCTCAGCACATCAGCGCCCATTATGGCTTGCATTTGGGTAACATCATGGGCCAGATAAGAAATCACTATGTTGAATGAGATAAACTTACTAAAGGAAAACCTGCCTGAAGTCCAGGTCTCAGTTAACACTCTGGATCCCTCAAAGAGCTATGGCATAAAAAAACCTTCCGTCTCCTTCTTCCATCACAGTTTTGATCTTAATGGCTACAAATTATTTCTGTGTTATCTTTGCGTGAAGTACTGGAATTTATAGTTATATTTAAAACTCATTTTTTGAAAACACTACGAAGTTGAATAATCAGTGAAATACACTACGTATGGGTGTTTATGTGTAGATACTTAAACATTTCTGGGCTGTACATTTTGTGAACTGCCTACACAAACAATTTGACCAGCTCTACAGTACTTTCTTTTAACTATAGAGCCTAATGTGTTTAAGCTGTTGCAGGACAACACTGCTTTATTCTCTGCAGACAACTTTATTCTTTGTCTTGTTTTTATTGTTCCACTGGTAGTGAATAAAAGCCTGCATCTGTTCCTCAGGAAGGACTTAATCCAAAGCTTATTGAATGCACTGGAAGAGTCTCCATTGGGCTTTGGATCAAGCTCTTTAGTACACAAACAAATGCTTTTTGTGAGAATATGCTATTCAAGTATTGTTATAGAAGAGTTACAGAGGTTCCCTATTTCTAAAATAATGACTGCTCTTTAAATCTTTTTGCTTTGCCTGTTCTGTTGCCGGAACAATATGCAACTGTACATAATTGTTGAAGTACTGTAGTCCATGGGGCATGTTTATCATGCCCCACCAGTTGATATAAATGTAGAACATGTAATGCTGTAGTAACAAGGGGTTGCTATATTTATGTGGCTCTTCCTGTGGAAGCAGTAATTCGAAAAATACATAGAGATACACTTAGTGGCTTAAGAACGATTGGCTCAATCAGGCAAGCAGGACATGGCAAGACATCTTTGAGGACTGCCTTATGTTGGTGCTATTGACAAAGCAGACTTGAAAGAGGGGTTTGTAAAATAAAAGAGGGATACTACTGAATGGGATTTTTTTTTCCTACCCTTACGAAAAGGAGCAGGCTGAAAGGAGTCAAAAAGCTCACAGTAGGGGAAAGAAACAGGGCCTATTGTGGAAGTGGGTATAATGAGACAAAGATAAGGCAGGATGAATCAAAGCAGAAACGCTAGCTGGAGCAAGACTGTAAAGAACTTTAAGTGAAACTTTACAGCTCCAGATTTGCAATGACTGCATTTTCTGCAGGGGGGGAGATCTACGAGTTGGTTATGCTATGGTATTCCTGAAAGCTGCAATAGAAGAGATTTTTCCTTACAATACCACAGGTACTGAATACTTCTTCGGATTTCTTGTGAAGGGAAACTAACAGTTCCTGTGAACGGCAGAGAACATGATGCCAGTGAAACTTAACCGGTTTTTCGACCGCAGAACAGAGTAACTTCTTGACGTGGGTGTAGATGACAGAAACAGTTACTACTCGGTATTACTCCTGTGACAGAACTGATTGCAGTAAAACACAATATACTGTGTGGTATGTGCTTTCAGGGTTGCACACGTAGTTCGTAGTTCCTAAGCTGATGGTGACTCAGTTTATGGAGCCAATACTAAAACATTACTCACTCAAGGAGTCACATCTAAGACAATGAGATTACTCATGTAGTGAGTGGCTGATAGAGATCTTGCCAAGCTATTCCACCACATAATAGATGTGTGTAAATGAGCTTGTTTGTCAGGTGAATAACTTCAGAAAGGAATTTTTAAGTTCATTCTGTGTATGAACTTTTTCTATTTGAACTCCTTAACCACAGCCGAGGTCCTATTATGTTTTTCCAGCTCCCACTAACTGCCAGTCCCTATCCTAAAACTCATCAACTCATATAGACAAATAAGGGAAAGTAACTTGCCTTCAATCACATCACAAGTCAACACCAGTAACAGGAATAGAAGAGATCTCCAGTCAGTTCACTATCAGCAGCTCCCTGCCTCTGTAATTCACAACATTTCATTCCTGCACTGAATGAAAAGCATTTATGAATACGACCTCTAAACTTCCCAGAGCTGACAGGAGGGTTTCTGCACTCATTAGCTTTATAAATGCACAGAGAATACACTGAAGTACCATTTTCATCTCATACACATTATTATAAGCTGGTGCATTCTCTCATACAGCTCATCTCCATGTTTTTCTGCAGATAGAGAAATAACTAGAAACACAAGAAAAAGAAAATTAATCACAAAATTTTTGACAGCCAGTCTAAGACACTTAAAAATCTGCATCCCAAGCAAAACTCATTTTTCATATTCAGTAGAATTTAGCATGAAGGCTACCATATCACACATCACCTTTCAAGACTGCATTGCATTTAATAAATGCTATAAAAGTACCTGGCATATTCAGCATCATTACCACAGTTTTTTCCTTCTTTTCTTTATTCTGCATTGCTCTCTCAGCGTATTTTAGAGTTTGTAGAGAACATGAATAGTGTGCTGGACTGTAAAGAGCAGCCTGAAAAAATGTCTAATAGGATGAGGTTTATCTTCTTAGAATTATTCTCCATTTTAAGTTTCACTGCATAACAATAAAAAAATCTGCCTTACCAGGCTCCCCTATACTGCCAGGGTCCCAAAGAAAAAATTCTGAGTAACTCATCTGTCTTCTGGATAAAGCACAAGCAGCAGATACTGATACAGCTTCACTCTTTCATCTTCCTATTTCTCTCTCCTCTCCTCCAAACACCCTTGTCCTTCATTTCCTTCTCTTTATCTCCCCATCCTGAGCTGCCCTGTGTCTCTTCCCCTTTCTAACTCCAGGCAGTCTTTGTTGGCAATGGTTCCATCCCCTTTCTGCCCATGGAAGAGCACACATCTGTACAGAGGCAGATTGTAAACTAGGTCAGTTTATATGGCAGAGATAAAAAGAGCAGGAATAAGAGCCTTTTGTATAATAACAAGGTCTCACACAAGCACATGGCCCGTTTGTCAGAGATGTTGAGCATCTGCCATTACCACTGACTTCAGTGGCGCTAGTCCACGTGTCCACAGGCTGCAGACGTAGAAAAAAATCCTCAGTTTTGCAGTCCCCTGCAAGTGGAAGTTCAGATACACAGTCACGGTTCCTTGATGTTCTCCAAGACTCTACATTAACCTCAGGATCTGGTTTTGTCAATTTTTCCAACATGTTCAGCCCAGTCTTGGGATGTAAATTAGGCGGTAATTGGAGGAGGAATGAAGTGATACTGGGGATAATACCTTTTCAGTTCACAAGCACATAAAGCAGGCTTGAAACAGAATGACAAGGGGAGAACTGTCATGTGAGTGTTAAAAATAACTATTTTTCTTGACAAATATTTGGTTAATGCAGCTATCTTTATGTTATTCCTCCTTTCAGAGTTTTTAGGACAATACCAACTGATCTTGCAATTCATTATTTAGGTAAAGGTATTTTAACATTACAATAAAAATAAGGGAAGATTGCACTCTGGCAAAGATTTATTGCTCCTTCCCTCTATCTGAAGCTCTCTGTAATGCTGTAAAGAAATTGCAGAGCATTAACAAAATGCATCAGTCTCATTTGTGATACTGCTTTACCAAACAAGAAAATCTGTGCTGCAGTCACACACATCAGTCCAATCTTGTATGAGTCCAGAAAGCAGGAAAGGGACAGAAGGTAATTGTTGGGACAATAAGATAGAGGAGTGTGAACCCAAAAAGAGGAGCTCTGAAATTTCCCCTTTGACAGTGTAACATTGTTGATTTCCACAGATCCTTCTCCACAGTCTGGTACTACCAGTTTCCAAAACGTGAGGCCTTCAGAAAGCATGATATTTGACAATGCTTATTTTAATTATGATTCTGAGGCATGGAGGAGACATTTCTGCATGGTTCTGAAGGTTTCCACAAGCAAAACCCACTAATTAATTTCCCTTCCTCCCTTCTGATAATTGCCTTATTCTGTTTCTAGCAGCTGAAGTTCCCAAAAACCAAATAAAGAGTGATCAGACCTGTGAAACATATAAAAAGGATGCAACCCCCATGCTCCTTTTCCTCTTCCTCCATATCCCCATATAGCCATTTGGATGGCATGCCAGGCCTGGGAGTACAGACTCATAATGCCTGCAGGGCAGGATGGTGGGCAGGATCAGCAATACATGTCCATGCACAGTGCAGCTTTCCTTTGCTCCCTGCCTTCTCTCTGCATTTAGGTTGAATGAGGATGTACTGTGGTTCTACCTTATCCTAGAAGGACGAAGGCTAGGAGCCCTGTCCTTGGGCAGATAGCTGCATTGCAGGCACTCCTGGGGAACATTCCTAGATGGTGCAGCTCTAACACCCCTGTTCAGAGCTGATCTCTCTTCTTCCTGTGCCCCGTGGTGGTGGCAAGTAAATAATATTCATTAAAAAGCTCATCCTTTGTCCAGAGAATTTACAACATAGTCTGAAAAAGAAAAAACAGATGGTTCCCAGTAGGGAGAATGGCAGACAGTTCCCTGGGTCCAAGACCTTGGTGGGCCTGTACCATACTCTTGTAAGTTTTCATATTCATTAGTGTGCTCTCATACTTACTTCTGTGCTTTCAGACACATATATTTGCAAAGAAGGTTGTGGGCATCTGTAGTTAATTATTAGGATAGCTTTTTACTTACATTAATAGCACCAGCTTACAGATCTGCACTTACATATGTATGCCTCAGTTTCCATACACCATTAGGTTTTATTATAAACCATTTTCATTATCACACAGTTTTCAGGTAGCAACCATGCCTCTGTGTGAACATCTGTGTCCTCGAGCTCTCAACAAAGAATGCAGCAGCTGAATTACCAATAGCAGCATGAAACCTCCCATTTAAAACACTGGTGACTGAAGAGTGGAGGGTGGAAAACGTGAAACTAAACTTCAATACAGACTGGAGAGCTAGAGGTTTGCAAACCTCATGCCTGTAGTGTCCAAATACAGAGATGCTAATTGGGTTAGAACTAAAGGACACTTAATGCAATCTATCTGAGAAGAGTCAACATTGCTGCTGTAAAGTCCTGTCTTAAACAAACCTTTTGGAGGTCTTTGAAAAGGTCAACAAAAACATGGATAAGGGTGACCTAATTTCCATATCAGACCGAGTGTCTAAAAGATTCTTGACAAAGACTTTTAAGGAGACTAAGCAGAGAAAACAAGAGGGAAAGCCCTGGTATAGCCCAGTAATTGCTTGGAAGATAAAATTCAAAGTACAGGAATAAATCACCAGTCCTCGCAATGGAGGGAGGTGCTGGATTGTGTAGAGTTCTGCAAGGGTCAGTGTGGCAATGCGTGCTGTTCAATGTACTCGTGCCTTACCTGGGAATGGAGTCAAATAGCAAAGTTCATCAAAATTCATTTATTTGGCAGTAATAAGAAGAAAGATTGTGAAGAATTATACCTGGACATTATGAGACTGAATGTTCAATATAAGAAATCCAGTACAGGTGAATGTAAAATGACAGACATGGACAAACGGCCATCAAAAATGCTGGGCTCTGAGCTGGGCATGAGTAAAATCTCAGAGTTATGACAGGCCATAGAAACATCACCTCCTGTGCTCAAAAGTTCCTCATGATGTATTGTCGAGAAAAAACATCATTGTGCCACTGTATGAATCCATGGTTTGAATCACATCTTAAATCCTGTGTATTTCCTCAACTCAAATTTACATCTATTAGATCAGGGTCATGCTCAAGAGTGCATCAAGGATGGTAAGAGGAACAGAACAGTCTGTGGACAAAGGTCCCCGTGAGAGCGATCTACAGCTCTTCAGCCACGAAATATAATGATGTACAGAGATCACAGTGGAGATCTACAAACCCATGAGCAGGTCTAAGAGAGGGTTAATTGTTCCCCATCTCCAGCTCAAAGAAAGGATTAGTTGTTCCTCATCTCCGGCACAGGAGCTGAGGGGATAATTAAGTTTGTATTGAAACCAAAAATAAAAGTCAGAGCTACTTCATAGGAAGGACAGCAGATGAGTGGGAAAATCCTTGCAAGCATATTTGGGTTCAAGGCAACATTGAAGAAGCCCAGGACAGTAGTACTACCTACTTAAAAAAAAAGAAAAAAAAAAAAAAAGAAAAACAAACAAACAAACAAATAAGAAAAAGAAAGGAAAAAAGGCAGCCAAAACCACAGCAATAAAGAAAATCAAACTCAAACCAAACAAAAAGAAAGCGGCCCGGAGCCCGTGGCTTGGAAACCCCCCGGAGCTGTGCACTCCCCGGAGGCGAGTCGCTCCTTTCCTCCTGGACGAGCCCCGGCTCCCCGCTCCCTCCCCTCCCTCCCGCGGTAACAGGAGAGGCTCCGGGCGGGGGTAACCCGAGCGCGCCGGGCGGGGGCCGCGGGGGCGGTGCCCGCTTCTCCCGCCGGGACGGGACGGACGGGACGGGACCAGGCGGGGCGGGGCGGGGCGGGACGAGGCGGATGGTGGCTTTGCCCCCCTTTTTGGCGTCGGCTAAGGGGGCGGGCGGGGAGGGAAGTGGGGGAGGAGGAAGAGGAGGAGGAAGAGGAGGAGGAGGAGGAGGAGGAAGGGGACTCGACGTGCCGGGGCTGCGCGCGGAGCTGCCAGCGCACGCCGCGAGCCAGAGGAGCGGGAGAGGTTTGGATAAGGTACCGCCGAGCGCCGGGATGCGCCTGTCCGCCCGGCGTCCGCCCGCCTGCGTGTCTGCCTGCCTGCTTGCCTGCCTCTGTGTGTGTGTGTGTGTGTGTCTGCCTGCCTCTGTGCGTGTGTGTGTGTGTGTGTGTCTGCCTGCCTCTGTGCGTGTGTGTGTGTGTGTGTGTCTGCCTGCCTCTGTGCGTGTGTGTGTGTGTGTGTGTCTGCCTGCCTCTGTGCGTGTGTGTGTGTGTGTGTGTCTGCCTGCCTCTGTGCGTGTGTGTGTGCGCGCTGTGTGTGTGCGCGCTGTGTGTGTGCGCGCTGTGTGTGTGCGCGCTGTGTGTGTGCGCGCTGTGTGTGTGCGCGCTGTGTGTGTGCGAGCGCGGCCCCTCGGAGCGGGAGGGCAGAGCAGCGGGGGCTGCGGCTCCGGCGAGCCGGCCCTCCGAGCGGGAGACGGGGACGGGCAGGGCGAGGCGGGGGAGCTGAGGGGGCTCGGTGAGGTGCGAGGAGAGGCCGGGGAAAAGCGAGGAGGGAATATGGAATCGCGGGGAGGGGAGAGAGCAGGAGAGTAAAGGAGAATGCGGATGCGCGGAGGGAAAGGGAAGAGGCCAGGAGGAGAGAAGAGAGGATGCCGAGGGGGGACATTCCTGCCCTTGCCTTCGGCAGCCCCGGCGTGCACAGCCCGGGCGGGGGCCGCGGGCGGAGAGCCGGGTCTGTGGCCCCGTGTCCCCGGCAGAGAGCCGTGTCTGTGGGCCGGTGTCCCCACACGGAAAGCCGGGTCTGTGGGCCGGTGTCCCCGGGCAGAGAGCCGGGTCTGTGGGCCGGTGTCCCCGGGCAGAGAGCCGGGTCTGTGGGCCGGTGTCCCCGGCAGAAAGCCGGGTCTGTGGGCCCGTGTCCCCGGGCAGAGAGCCGGGTCTGTGGGCCGGTGTCCCCGGCAGAAAGCCGGGTCTGTGGGCCGGTGTCCCCGGCAGAAAGCCGGGTCTGTGGGCCGGGCCCGGTGCCGGGGATGGGGACGGGGGGCGTGCCCGGGGGTCGGTGGGAGCTGGAGAAACCTGTGACGTAACTGGTTTTTAATCAGCGTGTGGTTTTCACGGCGATCTCAGATTTTCCTTGACTCTCCTTTTTGAACAGAAAATCCCCTGTATCTTTGTTCCAAGTATTTGTATTTTTAGATTCCTCTGACAGCAAAGCGAGTTGATGGGTTTGAAATACTTTATTTCTTTTTTTATTTGGCCCCTATTGAGGACCACTGCAGTGTAAACTTCCGAAACGCTGGTGTCTCTTTCAAAAAAGTTCCTGAAATTGTTGCTGAGGTGAGCAGGCCGGCAGCTCTTGTGGCTATACCTGATAATATTGACCATTAGCCTTGAAGAGCAGTCATCCTACTGAAGTTAGGGTTTTATCTGAGGATGAATTGCCTGTCAGGTCCCACAAGATGTACATCAGGGACAAGCACCAGCCTGCTGTTAAAAGAGATGGAGCGTATTCCCCCTGTCGCGATTTTACCAATGAAAAAAACATGTTGTTTTATTATGAATGGTGATTAACAGTTCGACGTTGTAATGATATTCTCTGATTCTAGCATTGTCTCATAGCTCTGGTATGTCAATTTGTATTCATGCTGTGTAAGTGTTTTGCAGAGGTTTTGCCTATCTGGCAGGGATTTATTTCAATTTCACAATTACGTTTTCTGATCCCAGTAGCCTCAGGAGCCCAAAGAAGTTGTATATATACATCAGTATCTGTTAGAGTGTATGACTTCTTTTTTCCCTAAGAAGCGCAAGTTATTTCATGTCTTTAGATCACAATTTTTATATCTCTCCACACAGCAGAAGTTGTAGTTGAAATTGTGTTCATTTAAGTATATTCATTGTAAGCATTTCTGACCAGTCAGTATTGAGTGATTTTTATCGATTTGTCCTCATTTTGTGTTTGAATGTCAGTCCATTTGCTGCCCTGCTGCAGTCTCTGCCGAAGTAAGTTTTCAGAAATTTAAAATGTTACATACAGATACTGACTTTTGACGACTATACCTTGTTTTTGTGTTAGTTTTCTTAGCTGTCCAAAGAGTACAGGTCTCAGGTGAGCTCTTAAGTAAATTAAGCCATATTTATAGATACCTTGTAATAGTGCCAGTAAAAAATAACTCTTGTGGGAGCTGATGGTTGTTTCCCTTCACTGTGGATGTGCAGCTTCTGTAGGAAGGGATGTGTGCAGTCCTTTTAAATTATTTCAATCTCCTGTTGGCTTCAGCCAGTTTTGACTAACTTAAGAATGCAGGATCTTATGGCTTAGAGCATGAAAAGTAGAGCCAGCAGAATCCTGAGCAGTTTGATGTATACTTTGATCATAAGATAATTTGATTCATGTCTGGTTTGTCTTGTCTAAACTGCAAAATTCACTTTTGCTATGGGAAACACCTGCTGATTTAGCAACTGCTATTGATACTCCATTTATAGCAAGACAAGAAGAGCTACATTAAGCAACATCTAGAACTGTCCCTATTGTTACTATTCACAGTGTCATTTTTCTCTCGTTAATGTGGTGCTGTACTGATTCTCAGGCAGTTCTGACTTAACTGATGGGCAGTACACTTATGGGTGTGAGATAAAGAGGGTTGTTCAAGCTGCCAAAATGGTCTCTCTTCCACCTTCCGTTAAAAAGTGAAAAGCTGTGGCACCTGTCTCTCCTAGCAGGCTGTGCTGAAGGGGCAGACCTTTGTTCTCCTGTGCACCCTGTTTTCTTGGATGCCTAGAGTTTAGCCTGAATTCTGTGTTATTTTGAAGCAATTTTCGTTGCTTGTCTCCCATTTTTATGCTGGTTTTTTTTTTCATATTTGTTTCAATGCCAAAACTTCATGAAGGTTCCCTAGGAAATTCTGGACTCACAATTCATTGAGGAAAAGTCTTTTCCAATAATTCCCACTCACTAAGACCAAGTCCGTTGAAGTGGATGTGGATAGACTTGGCATTCAAATGATGGTGGAAAAACAGTTGGCCTGTTAATTGGTGATGATGCTGGCTTACCTAAATATTGTATTAGTCCCGTAGAGGGATGTTCTTTAATTGACTGCTCACCTAGACCACTAGAGTGCAGTTCTATAAAATTAGGTTTAATTTTGAAATATAGCAGCAGCACTGAATGAATGCCAGCAGATGCAGTTATTTCTATAATTTATATTGTTTTCTTTGAACCATATGCCAAAGTGGTGCTCTTTTCCTTCTATATCTCAAAAACTTTACATCTTATGTGCTTAACTAATTGTAGGAATTCGGTGTGCATTGCTCCAGTAAATTAATATTTGAAGTTGAGCAAAGTCCATACTCTGTGAACTCTCCTATCTGAGATTCTTCTGCTGCTAAGAATGTATTTCACAGTACAGCTTGATGGGGAGGGACCTGGCAAATTATTTTGCTGGTTAGACTTCAGTGAGGAAGCAAACCTTGCAGTCTTCTTCTTGGGGTAAGTCAATTAGGGATAGTTTCCATCTCAGCCATGTGAAAATGACAGATGTCCAGTTGTAGTTGGTAACATTACTATCCCTGTATTACACCAAATGGGAAAGATTTTTACAGAGTCAGATTGGGAATTTTTGGAGTTTTTAAAAAGGTAATGGTAACCTGTCATCATAGTCATTGTAGTTCATTACAGGAATCTAGATGTTGACTAAGATGACATCTCAATGGTCTTGCAGTACTTTCTGTCATCAGTTAAGAGTCATGGTTATTCAGTACTGAAATGTGTACCAAGCTTTAAAAAATAGGTGTTGGACACAATGTCTTCAGGAGACCACGCGTGTATCTCACTCCGTCCTGAAAAACAAGTGTGAATCATCAGTGCTGAAGTTTTTCACCTGTAAAACAGAATTCTTGTTCTCCTTATTTCTTCTCTACCTTGGAAATCTTCAGGACTGTTCCACAATTTTCACTCAAACTACGTTGAAACTGAAATTTCAGCTGCTACTGCAGGCTTATTTCCCAAGTATTTACATTCATAGTGCTTGGTTTTTTCTGGTATTGTGACAGAATTAACAAAAAAGAGGATACTTCTTTCGTATTAAAATTCTGGGTTATCAGCACGAATTGTTGGGTTTTTTTGGTGGTGAATAACCTTAATTAATTGATTATAACTGTGAATCATGCCATACCTAAGTTTAAAAATATATAATTTTATTTAAGTTTATAATTAATAAGAGTTCAGAGTTTGCTTTTTTGTTTCTTTGATGACAGTAAGATACTGGATTTCCAGGAGAAAGGAGAACTGTTTCTTCAGAATAATTCCTTAGAAATGTTATTAAAACACTGTATTGTAATAAGAGTCAAGCATTACATTGCTTAATGCAAGAGTTACATGAAATGTAGTGTGAAAGCAAGTATATTCTATTCAGAATACCTATACTCTGCCAGCATATAGGTATTATACTGGCAGAAAATGATTCACTCAGTCCCTTATTAATAACAGAGAAAAACAATACTGTATTTAAAATAAATCAGACTTCCTCCAAAATGTATCTGCATCTATTAGAAAGGTTAGGATTATTGATTTAAAAGATGTTCAGAAGATCTATGGAAAACTTTGATATGTGCTACTGAATCATGAAAGAGTATTCTGTTCATTTTTGAATTTTCTTTCCATCTTTATCTAATTGACTGAAGAGATGAATCATGATCTAGGGTAAGGAATATTTCCAAAGCTCTGGAATTTATTTCTCCAGAATCTGTTGATTCCACTGATTTCTTTGGGGCTCTGGGCATCATAATTTTCCTATTCTCCCCATGTTTCTGAGTTTAAAAGGGACAAAGAGCAGAACACTCTGTGTATAAGTTACTAAATTCACATCACCATATGTACTTCAGAAGAGAAGGGGTCTCCACTTTATTCTACATGTTTCTGTGTTGCTGTATGAAGCATCTGTTTATATAATTTATGCATGATTCAGGAAGAGTTTTTAAGGGTGTAGTGCATGTAGTCCTGGCAGGGCAGGGTGTCTTATATGCATCTCATTTATTCCCTTTTTAGTCGTTGAAGCTGACCGCTTTAACAAAATAGCAAAAAAAAGTCTCCTCTCACAGTAATTTTAAAATACCTTTAAACTGGTAACAGGTTAGGATTATACTCACTTAAACACACACACACCCCAAAACAAACAAGCAAACAAAGCCAACCAAGCAGATAAATAAACACCATACCCACAAACACCACCGCTTCAGTCACTGAGTAACTGAGTAGGCATGACTGTGACAGGGCCTGGGTACAAACACACCTGAGGATATATGCAGCTTCCTTTCTAATAGTTGTTCTCAGGGACTGATACTTGACGACAGGGATGTTATTTTTTAACCGTTAAACCCAAGAATTCAAGTGGACAGCTTATGCCTCATTGTCTAGGACAGCGGCACCAGCATTGTTTGAGTTGAATTTAGTAACAGCTATTTTTTCCCCACTACTTCAGGGAAAAATATAGTTCCATCTGTATACATGCTAGGACTGCCCTACTTCTGTGTCTCATTAAATGTGGAGCAAGTTTAGTAGTGCCACTTGAGAAGAATTTACTAACAGAACTGCTAATATACAAACCAGATCCACCCATCTTTGAAAAAGCTTCACTTTTTTCTTTTATTTATTGCTCTTCTAGGGCAGGTTTCAGGAAAATGACAGACCAGAAATAGGGATCAGATGAATTGGAATCAGATGAAATCAGATGTATTACCATCCTGCACCAAACTCTACTGGCAAACTAATTAAATAGATGTACATATATCAATCCAGCTTGCACAAGTAAAGAAATAAAGATTGTTTTTGTAAAGTTGGTGAGTCAGTTTGCAGAGACTTTTTGTCTCTCTAATTCCGTTCTATTAGTGTATCACTGTACTCCTGTAGCCTTGTAAGGAAGACAGTGTGAAGCCAATCTCAAACCTTTAAATATTTTTCTATCAGCTTTCCTCAGAAATGGGTCATTTATTTCCAATTTTAGAGTTCTCTATTAGCTGCTACCCTGCCCCAAGGGTGAGCACAAGAAGAGGTTTTTGCTGGCAATGCTCTTGAGAACCCACATGCTGGTGTAGGAACTACTATCAATAAACCCAGAGTCATTTAACCTGATTTGAAAACTAAGTATATGCAAGGTGAACAAACTATTGTAGCTTGATATTCTGACTGTCCTAATGTTTTCAAGACACGTTTTACTGGTACAGCTTGCTCCTTGGGAGAGGATAACTGTGGCCAAAATGTCAAGGAATGTCTGGAGGACCAGGTGCATTAGTAAGAAATGTAGCTATGAGAGTTCAGACACATTCAGGCCTCAACACCATGTTGTTTCAACTGTTCACAGTGTGTGACTGAGAGGGGACACACCAGGGCATGTTCCCAGGAGCATCGTTCTGGCATGGCTTGGCCGGCCTCGGCAGAGCAGAGACTGATCCAGTTCTTCATTGTTCTTTGCTCCTGCTGCTGGTTGCAGTCATTAAAAAGATAAATTGAGACAAAGTTATGGTCTGACTTTTCCATTTGCTTGTATATTTTCAGTATTTTCATGGAGTCATATATTCACTTAGGTTGGAAAGGCCCTTTAGAACAACAGTAGTTAAACTAGTTATGACAATCCTGTATTTTTCTGTTCTGAAAGCAGTGGATATACTGAACACACTGGTCAGTGTATCACTGGAAGCTGGCTTAATCAAACCAACCATTTTGACCATTTAGTTAGATCTAAAGAGTAGCACAAAACAACCTATGCTGGCTTTAGATGCTGTCCTTTGATTTGATAGGTGCCTGAGTCTGTCCTGCATCCATTTGATGTTTCCAGTCTCCACAGTGTTTCCCACATTATAACATGTACTTTCACTTACTCCCTTCTGTTTCAGTTCCTGGCTTTGTTTAATTTAAAAATGTCAAACAGAGACATATTGGCTTCCTCTTACATTATTGCCAATGAAAACTTGTTCTTCCTCTCTGATTCTCAAATCCATATGAGTCCCCTCTGAATCTCCGGTGAACAGCAGCTCTGAGGAAGGAGAGCAGCAGCCACACTTTTGGAGAGTTCTTTAAAATTTAAAATGTGCTTTTAAAGAGGAACTAACAAAGACTGAAGAACTGCCCATTCACTTTTTGAAAATGGGACCTTTAGCAGCATTTTTGGGCACTCGGGACAACCCTATCCTGTTTCCTGTTGGGCTTGCCGGAGTGATACACTTGTAAGGCCCAGGTTTAGGCTCATTTTGATGTATAAAATGTGCTTATCAACTTGGTTAATGAGAACAGAAGTGGCATAGCACAGCAGCTCAGAGTGCATATTGACAGATTCTAGCAAATAAGTCTCACTTCAAATTAAAAATGTCTTTTAATTAGTTGACATTTTTGGCATATTGGGATATATTTTAAGCCCTTAAACTTCTTGAAAAATCTTTTTCCATCTAATTAACTTAGAGATAGCTCAGGTAATTTTGAAATTGCTAAGAGGATCACCCTTGTGGGAGAAAAATCACACTTGGAATTGTCACTGGAAAGCTGACAACAGCTACTGGCATATTTAGACAGTCCTGAAGCCAGTTTGTGATAAGATCAGCTCATAAGCAGGACTCCCCAGAATTTAGCTTTGAGTGCCAGTTAATTCCACTGACTTTTTGCTTATTTTTTGGGTCTAGGTGCTGGTGGTCAGCAGTAGAGTTGGATTCCAAATAATATTTGGTGGCTGAGCCAAACTAGCTCAGTCTTTCAGAATGAAGTGTGCTGATAAGAAGAGACTACAATAGAATTAATGTTTCTAGTGGGGAAGTTCCTTGCTGTTGTCTTTTTGTAAATGTCATTATCAAATGAACTTCTGCTCTCAGTAAAATGTTTTTAGGCTATTCTCCCTGTCATTCATTCCCTGGCTTCTCTATTATTCAGGGGTTTCATCTGTATAGCAGCAACAGTTCAGTAGCAAAATTGCTTTTTTCTTTGGTTCTAGTGGGATGTGTGGAAAACTCAGAAATTCAGCTGTTGGTTATGCCTTGCCTACTGTTCTTGTTGACTCTGGCAAGGCAGTGTATCTTGCTGGCCTGAATAAGGGATGTGACTTTGCAGTGACAAGCTGGATAGGGTTTATATTAAACTGTGTCCTGCTGGAAACGTGTTTTCTTTCTGGAAGGAAAGGATGATAGGAGTGTTCTTTTGCATGCTCCAACACTCTGTATTATCCAAGCTTTCTGAAGAGAAATCAAGCCAACTCCCTAAGTTCTTGGCAGAGTGAACTGTCAAAAAGGGGCTTTCCAATGGGATATTACCAGATGATCACCAGCTGCCTGGGGTGTAGGTCCCTGGGGGCAAAGGAGCACATACATGGTCCCCTTCCCATGCCTTTGGGATGCCTTTCTGCAGAAAGGAAAATAAAACTGGAATCCTGCAGGTGCAGGATCCTGTCTGTGCATTGTCTGTCATCATGTTAGATACTGGTAAGGTACCCAGAGGCAAAAACGGAAAAAAGAATGCATAAGTTTTGTCACATCAACTGCTCAGTTTCTATTAAAAATGGTGGTGGGTGTGAAAGAAAGAGAGTGAGAGGAGTTTACTTATGCCAGTATTCAGTAAATTGAGAGCAAGATTTTGTTTAAAGCTGTGGCAAAGTTACATTGGCCAGAAGTGTTCATCTGCAGATGCAGTGGATCTGAGATAATTAAAGACTAAAGTGCCTCTACCAGTGTAACCAATGCCATCTTTTCCTCTGTGTCAGCCTGTGACACATGGACAGTACTCATGCTACAATGCACAACCTCTGGAGAGCAGCAGGGTTGGGCTCAGGTTGAGCCCCACTCAGTTTTGTGTGAAGAATTGGTTCTTCAGTGTTCCACTCATTGCAGATGCTGTCGCTTCTGCAGAAAATGTGAAACATCAGGGCAGGGTTCACTGCTCACACCTTCTTTTTGAGGGTTTGTGTGTTCTGGGCACAGATGCAACTGCTAGTCCATACTGGGAGAGCCAACAGCAAACATCTGAACAGCAAAATGCCAAGTTACCTCTGCAAGTACTTACCATCTCTTTGGCTGTGCATTAAGTGGCAAGGACTTGTAACTTTATTGCAGCAGAACACAGTGGTATTTTATGGATGGGGACTGACTCTCTACTTAAGGCATGTATGTACATGGGTGCTTTGCCCAATATCCCTTTGGCATCAGTCATCTGTCAGAGTGCAGCTGCATTGGGAAATGCATCCATTTAAATTATATTTCTAGCTGCTGGATCTAATGAAAAATTTCCTTTGGAGGCAACAGGGAAGGGAAGAAATGGAGAGAGGAGATGCTGAAGGGCTTGCAGTTTTTATTGTGGCAAATGTGAGTTTGAAATAGTGTGCCTGACATTTTTAAAGAAGAAAAGGGGACCCAGTTTCACAGCAGGAGAACTTCACTTTGCTATGCATGGTGCCAAGATTCTATAGGGACTTGACAGTTTCATTCCTCAACAACATGGCAGTGGGCTCCAGCAACAATGGACCACCATTGTGGAGGGTCATCCATACAAAATTTCTCAGGTTCCTCCTAGTCAGGTAGGAGCTCAGGCATTTTAAGTAGCTGGACAGTATGGAAAAAGGCCTCTGCTGCTCTGTTGCATTTCACATTTGGACTAGATGCTGGATGATACAATTTACATTGGTTTGGTGAAAGCAATTTTGTGTGTATATTCTGTTGCTGGACATCAGTTAATTCATGCTGAACAATATTTGAAATTTTCTAGTTAATTCGTGTTTACTTTGATTATGTGGGCTTGATACAAAGCTTACCACAGATGACAGGAAAAATATCACAAGAGACTAAACTCAAATTTTTCTCTCCTGCAGCTTTCAGGAATCAATGAAATCCTCTTTTGCTTAACTATAGAGCAGCTTCACTGACAACAAGTTTGGGCTTGTTAACTGTAATTATTTTTTTTTAAATCTAAAGTTTTAAAACATTTCCTGGGCTGCAGAGTCAAAAACTAACAAATATGTTTAGATTCAGAGTGTATTGTAAAAACCAGATGAGTCTGAAAAAAATTACTTCTCTGGGTCTTTTCTTGTTCAGATGCTGAGGCTTATAGGCTTCTCTGAAAAGCTCTGAAATAAGCTATCCCTCCTCCACACCCAAATCCTTCAAACCCAAGGCCCAAGCTCTCAGTTAATGTAAATGGACATGGATTGGCAGGAGAAGACCCTATGATTTTCTTCTGTGATAACAAACATAAATAACAGAGAAGTGTGTTACTAGTCTCTCTCAGTATTTCCTGCAGTCTGTGACAGTGTTGTCGGAGTTTCTTTGGTTTGGCTGTTGAAAGGATAAAAGCAAAAAATAGCTGTCCTGGGAGAGGCAGGGCAGGATTCTGGTTCTCCTGAGATCTGTGATGGGAAGGAGATGGTGGGGTAACATCATTGGCCGGGAGCAGGCAACTTTGCTCAGGGGACTAACCAAGCAAGTCAGCTTTTCCAGGGCAATGTTGGCTCAGACTCTTGTTCAGTGAGAGGGGGCAATTCATGTGTTTTCCAGTCTGGGTTCCCTTTGGAATGTCTAGCTTCTGAATTTCTGGGCTTTTGTTCTGCAGGGCAACCTATGTCCTCCCTCCACCTTTAGGCTGTTTATTGTTTGCTTCTCTTCTTTTGGTGTTACATGAGGGGTTTTTTTAAGTATTTGCTGGCACTAGGTGTCAAGAGCCTAAATAAGAGTAAAGCGTGCATAGCCTTACTCCTTCCCAGCTCTGGTCACTGATTTGTGTGAGGTGGAGAGGAAAGTTGAGTCATTTTCTTCAAGGAAGAGGTCTGAATGTTAACTGATGCTGTCAGTTGCTTTCTCACAGAGAGCTAGCTGTGTGTTTCAAAAGGAGTGTAGTGTATGA
This sequence comes from Zosterops lateralis, assembly GCF_965231275.1. Lineage (NCBI taxonomy): Eukaryota > Metazoa > Chordata > Aves > Passeriformes > Zosteropidae > Zosterops > Zosterops lateralis. Next base: position 53,534,444 of record NC_139800.1, on the reverse strand, counting down.
CAGTAGTGGTGGGAACACCCAGAAGAATGCTGTCAGCTGAACAGAGTTCTCCTGCCAGCTGTGCACCAGTGAGTGCCCGTGGCTGCCTGAGCTGCTGGAGAGTTAACACAGGTCTGGTGGTGTGACAGAGTAAAAGATTTCATCCTTCTCACACCGCAGTCCTTCAGTTTGATTCACTGTTCACATTGTACCTTGGGCAGCTTGACTGAGTTATATTTTTGCTCTTAAGGTATTGTCTGCTTTTACAAAGGCCTTCCTGGAATGCAGTTACCAGGCAAGCCTTTTCACTTTGCTGATACTCGCCTGAATCTGCATTTTCAAGCATCAGATAGGTATACAGGGCATGCATAATGGTCCTCCAGAACAGGAAGCCAGGAGAAGACCCTGAAGGCTACATCTTACTGCTGGTCTCCTCCCAGAGTGCTGCTTCCCCTTTCCAAAGGATAGACCAGGAGCAGTGCCCTGGTTTGGGAGAGTAAAGCCCCAGGGTGCTATCTGACACAAGCTTATACAGGGGTTGATTTAAACAGCCAAAAGGTACAGTTCATCCATGCCTTTCTGTTTCCTTCTAAAATACAACTTTCACAAACACCTGTGTGTTGATGCATTGCTGTTGATTCTTTCAAAGAAACATCAGAGCTTTCCATGGAAGAGCAGCAGTTGGCTTGTACTCCTTCAGTGAAAATTACCAGGAGAAGCTGCATCAAAAATAGCTTTTCACTAAAGAAAATGTAGGAAACCTCGAAATTACTAAGAGTAAAGGTTTAATTTTTGCTCTTAAATTCTTGTTCTTGCCAGCTGCAGTATTATTGCTGCAGACCAAGCAGTTTATTCACAGGACCTTTAAACAAACAAAATTAAGAAGGTATTTATGAACTCCAGTTAGCCCCAGCATAAAGTGGGAATGTTGCTCATGTGCTGTTATTTTCTTCTTCCTTGTGGTGCTCTGGTCTTGTTTATGCATTGCTTGGATCTTCTGTGAGCATTGTGTGGGCTCTTTTACTGAGATTGGTGGGATTTCTGATTTCTTATGTGATCATAGCTTTTTGCCTTTCCTTTGCCTTGTTTTCTTTATAGAATTAAGTCAACTTTCTGTGATTAAACTCATTGCATAGAAGGAAAAAATGTGAGATGTTTCCTGCAAACAATTGATGACAAACTCATTGTACTAAGCTTACTGAAAAGGAACTTTTTTTTGGAAGGTGAGAATAAAGGAATTTCCTCCTCCACCCTTCTGTTGTTCAGCTGTAAACTGATATTGTTGAGAGGGAAAAAGTTGCTCTAGTTTTCCTCAGGATATGATTGTATGATCTTTGTGAAAAAACTTTTAAAGATACAATTGACACTCTAAAGGTTTCAGTTTTGTGCAGAATTGAAAAATTAGTTCCTGATTTGATTTTAATTTAAAGCAGAGTCAGTTCAGTTAATTTTCACAAAAGAAATCCATTTCTGAAGGTTCACAGATTCCCCAAGTTAACATCACAGTTCAGTGAGAATGAAATCTCTTTTATGGCACTCTCTATGAAACAGTTTGATAACAATTCCAGCAGATAGATGAGTTTGCACTGGCAAAACAGTGAAGCCACATAAAGCAAATTTGTGGGGTTTTTTTCAGAGGAGCATGGCTACAACTTGGTTTTATTAGTCATTAGCAATTACGTATTGAGTATAATAATTGACTTTTTATTAGAGACTTCATAACCAGGCGAAGTATCCTTGGTACTACCCTTGTGCAAGTAGTTAATTTCTGATCCAGCCTGACTGCATTGAGGGAATGGGAAAATGCTTTTTAAGGGTAGTAGTGGGGGAGGGTATATTCCATTTTTTAATTTATCAGGCAGGATGCCTAAACTAGCGTTTGACATTACCCTCTTTTAATTAGTGTTGAAGTCACTTTTATTGAAACATTTGTTCAGCATCATAAAGTGAGTCCTGTGATGCCCTGTGCCTATATTTTACTTTATCAGACTGTAAGTAGGCCCACCATCCCAGCTTTTCCTGATTCCATGGGATCTCCCACAGACACAAGCTATTGCAGCAATGCAGATCCCAAGCTCTTGTTCTACCGTTTCTCTCAAAACTCACATTGTCTTTTAATTTATTTCCCTGATGGTCTAGTTCCTGTTACCATTCAAGTGAAAGAGCAGAGAGAGATTAATGCTGCTCTGAATATTATTAATAGTTCATTGTTACATCCCTAATTAAGATTGGAAATTGGGTTTAAGTAATTATATAAACTTGTTATAAGATACACTTTCTGTCCCAAAATTCAAAGTAGACAAAATAGAGAATAAAGACAGCAGATAGAGCTCATTGCTCTGTAGACAGCGTTGCTTCTGATAAACTCAACAGAGCTCACAAGTACTAGCAAAGAACAAAATTGTCTCTGCGTACTAGTTCTAGTAAAATTCAAACCTAAAACATTTTCAATGGTCGTGATTGAAAGGCTGAAGTTTCTACAAATCTTGGTTTAGCTATAGGTAACAAGTCACCTCCTCCATGCATGAAAAATGTAAAATGTGGGGTAGATTCTAAACTGCAGCCTCCTAGGTTAACTCTTACTTTTGTGGCTATACTTTTAAAAGTCAGCTGTATCCCTGCCTGCAGGACCAGCCAGTCCCAGAAGATAAAAGAAGCCTTCAAAGGTTTGCAGCTTTTTTTTTATTATTGCAGCACAGGAGGATCAAGCATATTGGTTATTGCTTATTCAGACTCTTACACTGGTAGAATTAAGTATTCCTTTGCTCCTGGTGGAACAGGTATTCATAGTTTTAAACATGTAGCCTTTTTGGTGGTTCTAGGCTTGTATTATTCTACCCTGAAACTGTCACAAGATGAAGCCTGGGAAGTGGTTGGAGAACAACAGTGAGGTGGAGGCAGGGTGAAAGGAAGCTCCTGCAGTCTGAGGCTGGGAAGATATCAGGAAGAATAATTGTTTGTACTCTTTAATTGCTAGCTTTACTCATGCAGCCTGAGTTGACATGGGTGGGGAGAATGTGGTGTACCACATCTGCACTGACTCATAGGACAGTAGTCACCTGCCCCCGCAATTATTTTTGACTTACCGTGACAGACTCAAGGATGACATAAGCAGAGAGAGTGAGAGCCAAAGGCCTTCATTTTGTTAGCTTGGACCGTGGCTCTGTCACCAAATGTAATGATAATCAAAGCAAAATGGAGTTCAAGGTCTTTTTCTAGTTTAAGTGGAACGTGGTAGGGCTGGCTTTCACTTAAGGCACATGGATAGCAAATGCCTTCTAGAGGCACATGGCTAGCAAATGACTGAACACTACCTTGTACTTGGTTCTTAGGCTTTCCTAAAGCATGTCTCTTGTCTATCAGATGGTCTGATCTGTTGAAGAGGAGTTTAAAGAAATATGGCACATTATATTCAAGGTGGTGGTTTTAGTATGGAAGTTGTAGGACATCACTTGATATGAACATGTGCAAGTAGAAACAACCAAAAGTTAGCCTTTTGTATATATGCTGTTTTCTCAAATTGATGTATTTGAGTTACCTTATTTGTATGCATTGTGGTTTAACCTTAGCCACCAATCAGGCACCAGGCAGCCGCTCACTCATGCCCCCACTAATGGGGCTGAGGAGAGAATTGAAAGACTAAGAGCTGGAAAATTCATGGGTTGGGATAAAACCATACAGTAAAGAAAGCAAAAGCCGCACACACAAGCAAAGCAAAGCAAAACAAAACAAGGAATTATTTTACTGTTTCCTGTCACAGCTACAGCTGGTCTGTAAGCTGAACAGATAAAATTGGCCATAACAGACCCCAACTCCCAGGCTAGCTAGTTAAAGAACAGAAGTTACCAAGTCCCTGGTTAAGACACTGATAGGTTGGATTTGAACTCGAACAGGGGACCCCAGCCAATCCCATTCAGGCCTGAATGCAAACATCTAATTGGCCAGTGAGCTGGGCAGTGTTGAGACCTCAACCAATCAGGTATTCAAGCGTGGGAATTTTGAACCCCCTGTAGCAGAGGGGGTCCATCAGTAAAAGTTGGCTGTTGCTGTGTGATCTCCAGAACTGCAACAATTGTAACAGGTGTTAGATGTCCATGGCACGCAGGTGTTCAGCCATCTCCAGGAGAGGAGAGCCCCATTATGCGTAAAAGTTACTGGGATAGACAAACACCATCAGTCTAAATACTCCCCACCTTCCTCCTTCCCCCCGGCTTTTTGTACTGAGCATGATGATGTTGCATGGTCTGGAATATCCCTTTGGTCAGTTGGGGTCACCTGTCCCAGCTGTGTCTCCTCCCAGCCTCTCAGGCACTCCCAACTTCCTTGCTAGCATTGAAGTACAAACAGCAGGAAAGGCCTTGGTTCTGTATAAGCCCAGCTCAGCAATAACAAAACATCTCTGTATTTTCAACCCTGTGTTCAGCACAAATCCAAAATACAGCCCCATACCAGCCACTGTGAAGAAAGTTAATTCTGCTCCGGCCAAATGCAGCACAATAGTTCAACTAAAATAGACTATGCACTGAAGCAAGAAGATTTTGAGGCTGAATCAGACTCAGAAGATTTAGTGAGAACCATTTGGAAGGGGTTCCTGTAGATGGGGAGTTATTTAATTTCACAGTAAATTCCCTGTAATTTCCTTATTAGAGGCTAATTATCACAAAATGTGAATGGCTTCTGGCTCCTTCCCACACATATAACTTCCATGTCAACTCATCATCTTGATAAAGCAAACCACATGAAGCAGATTTATAAAGGAGTGTCCATACCAATGCAACTCTTCATACTGCTGTGTGTATGCAACTCAATATTTTAATGCATGCTGGTGAGTATCAATGGTTCTTTTTAATTGAAGGTATGGAGATGAGTATTTTTTATTTGAAAGCAAGTGCTCATGGTACACCCTTTTGTTGGGTCTTCAGAACACCCATATAGTTGGAAAGGATTGTATATGCCAAATATTTGGTTATCAGCATTTATGGCTTCCTTAATTTAATACTAATTTCAATATATTTTTTAAAGCCTGTGTCATACACTAACTGTGTCCATGATACATCATGCTCTGGAATTGTTCCCAACAGTCTTGACAGGCAGTGAAGGCTATGCAGGAGCAGTGAAGCCAACAAGAACAGTTTTCTGTTGATTTCAGGTTGATTTAATTGCCATTTCCCTACAGATGGCATGACTGGTGTAAGGTAAGAAGCTGAAACTTGTGAGGGAAGATGGAGGCCTAACATCTGATTAGGGCCACTCTGCTTTTGATCAATCTGTTGGTACTCTAGATCGAAAATAAGGCTGATCAAGTTTATAGGAAGAATCTAAAGCCAGGAGAAAGTGTTATGTTATATGACCCTTATGTTTTTAAGTCAATTAAGACACTGGAAAATTTCTGAAATTTCCCTGGTGATGCGTAACTGGGATACTATTGAACATACATGGGAAAAAAATCTTAAAGGTTGAAAAAAAATCTGCCAACAGAAATTAAATGGAAAATATGTGGGACAGCACTGCATAAGGGATTGAAAATCCCTGGGGCACAGCAGTGAGCAACACAGCTTTGAATCAGTAAGGGGTTGTAAACATGCAGTTTTGGCAGTTAGCTTGATTAGGGGAAGAAGGCAGTGATGGAGAGGATTCTACTCAAATACAGTTTCACTTGCCTTGAGACTTAAGGCTTTTTATCTGCAGCTTCAAATCCTATTAGATTTAATCCTCAGCTGTTTAGAAATTTCACCATTGTCATGCACACATTTTCCAGCTTGCAATCTTACTAGCCCTTGATACCTCCATTACTTGTCAGTAGTTCTTCACAGTGTTTCCAGATGGAAATTCTCCTTGAAATCAGATCTGAGTTTGTGTTCACTTGAATTTCAAATTATTCTTCCTAGTTCACTTGGTAAAGAATATCATGGTCAGAATACATAAGTAATAAAACTTCAGTTTGACCTGGTCACCATTAACTTGGAATCATTGTAATGGGGTAATGACCTTCTGTTGCTCATTTCTACACCAGTTTCTCACCATATACACCCTACAGCTTCATGTGACAGCTTTTTTGTTGTTGATATAAGTCAAATCTGTTAGTGCTGCTGTAAAGCTAATATACTCTTTGCTTAGAGAGCTAATTAGCATAACTACCAAGCTGCCTGAGGTCTCTGAGTGAATTAACTCTCCTACACACTCTGCTCAAAGCTAGAGCATCACTGAAACAGCAGTGTAGGGGTAGATGTGAACAACTGGCTGACAGAAGGGAAGAGAAGGTCTAGGAGAAAGGCACTGGCAGAAAAGAAGCACCTTCTTTTTCAAGTCCATTTTGAAAGAAAGCAATTAGTTGCTAGCTCTTCTAAAAATGTGCTTTCCTACTGTTGATTCTTCGTCTGTAGAAGGCAGGAAATAATGTCTTGGCTGAGGTCATTCTTCCCTAGACTTCTGTGCACATTGAAAGTCTACCCCTCAGGTCAAACATTGCCCAATTTTAATCCTTAGGATTGCTTTCTTCCAGAAGCAACTTCAGGCAGCCAAGGGAAAGCTGATAGCAATGAAAAATGACTTGCACAGGATGGGAGGGAATGTCACAGACCTCCAAGATAACACCCCCAGATGAACTGTCTCCATGAGGAGAAAGGCAGTCAAAGAAATGCAGTCTGAGCACACCGTCCAGCTTTACACCCATCAGAAATGCTCACATATGCTTCCCAGGGTGAAATAAATCAACAGATGGTCCATAATCCATTCTCTCCAAAACCATCATATACATCTCCTGATCTGTTAATGAGTGATAGTAACATGTTTTGTTGGCTGTTCTAGGACTCTGATTGTGCCTTCTGGCAAGCAGGAGCAGACCCCCTGTTCTTTGCTCTCTCTCCCTCGTAATGCTGCCATTATGCAAGGTCAGAAAGGAAAGAGTCCAAGGTGTTCCACTAACAGACACTGCTCTGAGTACAAACCAGAATCCTTTCTGCTGCTTTGCCATACTTTTTTAAGTTTACAAGCATGCTGCTTCTCACTTGAAGCACTCCCTGGGTCTCGTGGAGCAGAGAGGATTCTTTGCCATTTATAATGAAGGTTAATTTTTGTTAAAATTTGCTGCTGGTTGTGCTGAAATGACTGTGCTAAAATGAGTCAGCATCCAGCCCTGTCACCCAAATTCTAGCAGCAGCCTTGCAAGGGAGGCGCTGAGAGAAGCAGATGTAATTTTTCATGAACGCAGCTGCTGCAGCAATCATCCACATGGAAAACCACTGTTCTGCCAGAATCTAGGTTTTTATCCTCTGTACTCTATAAGGGAGGCACTCATGAGTCTGTTTCACCTGGTTTTGACCTCAAATAAATTCAGGAATAAAAATGTAAATGAAATGCCAGGGAAGGTGAGAGCAGGTGATTGATACTTTTTTTTTTTTTCCAAGTGGTTGGGAGTTTTCCTAATGTGTGAAGTTTCAGAGTGTATGGATAGGAGTGGGAGAGGCAGAGTGAGAGGTCTGTAGCCTGCTGCTTCTTAAAGTGAGCTGGTAACAAGGCCTACTGCCAGCATTTGCTCATTTTCAGTAGTGTGTTACGGAACAATAGTTTGCATACGTTTAAAAAAAAGGTGAAAGAAGTTTTGCATCCTTCAAAAACTGGAGATAGCATGCTCTCCTGCTTAGCTTTTTTCCTGTGTTCCTGAATCACTCCCTACATATATACTGCATGGTGTGGGGATTTTTAACTCCTTTTGGTGTGCTCATGTTTTTAAGAATGGTGTCAGGTTCACCCTGGAAGTCATCTGCTCTGCCTGCATGAAAGTCTAGCACAGAGAGCTATGGGAGGCATAGCTGAGCCTGGCAGTGGCCACAATGGATAACTGAAAGTAGACCATCATCCAGGGTGGAGTGTCTGAGGAATCCAAACAGGAGGAGTCATGGTTGTGTTATGGCAGTGTGGTGAGTGCTCACGTGGTGCCTTTTCCCTCACTGGAAGAAACCAACAAACTTTGGAAATAAGTGCTAGCTGTCAATTACTTGGTTACACGAGCAGAGCGGGGAGAGATGAAACTGGTCATGATGTGTAAGAGCTTCAAGGGTGTAGTAACATAACCAGGGTTGACATTTGAGCTGGAAAAATCCAGAGCCAAGTCAGAAACCACAACCAGAGGCTTTCATCTCATTTTGAGCATCTTCCCACTCCAAACAGCCACTTCCATGAATGCAAAGGGAGAGGTTACTCCCGCTGCCTCCACCCCTCCTATGTCTTCTCTCTCCTGTGACTAAAGTTAGGTGGGGAAACTTATTCAGCTGCTGAATATACAGCTGCTGATAACACAACAGAGTTTGGACTGCTATCACAGCTTTCATCTGGTTTAGAATTTGTTGCTTAATTAAGCCAATACTGTGTTCTGCACTGAAGATGTGGCTGTCAAGTCATTGCTCAATTAAGTTAGTATTTTGTCCTGCACCAAGGCTGCAGCTGTCATGGCACAAGCAGCACTGCAACTGATGGAACGAGCAAGGAACCAGTGGCCATAGGGCCAGAACTCTGTGCAGACATGCCCAACATCAGTGTGAGTTTGCCCTCAGACCTGGGAGATAGCCTCTTCCCAGACAGCCTCTTCATGGAGGCCCAGCCTCATGCTGGGCTATGCTCCGTGGGAATCCAGCGAGTCGTCTCCCACATTCCTGATGGCCACTGGGGATGGGCTGGAGTGGGCTGAGTGGGAAATGAGCCTTCCTCTCCAGGGACACATCTGCGTTCTCCATTTCACTTACTGGAATAGTTCACACCCTTGCCCCAGACAGTGCAGAGGTTTACACCCTGATGGGACCATTGGATGCTCCTCCGAAACTGCTGCTGTGTTGCCTGTGCCATGTTCTCCTTCCTGGCCTCCTGCATTTACCAGCCGAAGTAGGGCCTGCCCATCCATCTCTCCTTTCATTCATTCTCCCTCTCTCTGCAATCTCTTTGGCTCTTCAGCTGCAGGTGAAGCAAAGGCTGAGCAATCAGCAAAGCCTAGTCCAACCGCACACCCTTGCAAAGATCGTCTACAGCAGTAGGTCAGACTCATGTTCCTTAATAAGTAGGAAATTGAAAGCAAACACTTTGAATTTGAATTAAATTGAATGAAAATTCAAAGTGTTTGCTTTGAATTCAATTGAATTCAGCTTGAATTCAATTGAAATTTTCAGTTTCAGTCTCGGTTACTGGAAGCTTTAAAACAAAGATGCCCAAATGTGATTTCATTTGTAAGTAGAGCAATTCCATTCTGCTTTTGGGTTTGTTGCTGTATGTGGAGTTAGATATATATATAGATATATATATATATATATATATATATATATATATATATTTTTTTTTTTTTTTAGGAAGTAAATATTTTAACAGTTTCTGCATCTGAAGTAAAAATTTCATGACCATTATTATTAGCATATCTGCAGTTTTGAGTAAAGTGTATGTAGAAATAAGGAGTATTCCTCTCCCTGAGGTAGATTTAGTGGGCACAGCATCACTCAAGGTTCCATGACCACTTCAGTGGATTTCCTGAGAACTGAGGAAAATACTTCTTCATCCTAAGTTTTAATTTATGCTATTAAAAGTATACAGATTTAAGCTGTAATTGTTGCCTCGTAAAAACCAGTTTTGTTCCCATCTTCTAATTTTTTAAAATTATTTGATTCACTTGTGGCAGTCGCAAATTTTGATGGGATTTCTTTTTAGTTAAAGCAAGAACAATTAAAGCGAGTGAATCCCAGTGGGTAGATCCTGCTTTTGTTGCAAATTCCCCTCATACAAATAGAATGCTGTTCCATTAACACTGCTGCAAGAAAATAGATTTGACAATTACCAGCAAGGCACAATGACATCACAGTTCTGCTTTGAGAATGTCTGAGGTTGAGAAAGGCCCTTCTCCATATTGATGTGCCTTTTATGAGAGAGGATAAAGGCAACTAAATATAGCGAGGACTGTACTGTAGCTGTTGATGAACAAAGAAATTAAAATAAAAGCTAATGATCTGTGCTATTTAAGAGAACTTAAATGCTAGGGTCTTTTCTCAGTCCCAGACTAAAGGCAAACCTGTGTCAAGCCTGAGCCTCTTGTTCCAGTCCTCTGGACTTACGTGTCTGTTTATGTGAAGTTGCGACTGTGAACTTCAGGATGGAGTGCTTAGAAAGTCTGTTTTAAAAGGAAAATAGCATGGGGGGTTTCTCCTCTCCCCCCTCCATCTTCCCCTGCTAAAAATATCATCACTTCATTTTGAAGAGGAAGAGGGAGAAGAAATAGGCGTGTCTAGAGCTGAAGGAACCTTTCCAGCTTCCCTGCTTTCTGGCTCTTGTGTCTCAGCTCTGCTGCACAGCCCTGGAGACCAACAGAAACACTAGGCAAAGCCCTCACTCTAATTAATCATCAGTTAATGGCAGATACTGCATCAATTCTACAGCAGTCACAGTATCATTTGTGGTCTTTGTCTGGGTATTTTGTTGTTGTTACCATGTGCCTTTATGGTACTGCATGCCACTTGCCTGCATTGTTCAGCTCCAATTCCCAGAAAAAACACTATTCTAACCTTAAAAATATATTTTATTAGATAAAAGGGAAAAAATCAGCTTACATATATGGGAAAATGCAAGATAAAACCTATCAAAGGAAATTATATTATGTTTTGTGAAGCTCAAAGAAATGTGTTTTGTATTCTGGAAACACAAAACAGTCTGCTCTCTTCCTGCACAGCTTGCCATCTTTTTAGTTAGTTAGTTTATTTGTTTGTTTTTAATAAAGTTAGGAATTAAAAAGAGCATGTTTTCTGGAACATGGTTATTTTACTAGCTACAGATTAAATAAATCAAGAAATACTTACTTCAGGTGCCTTTTTTGGTTGAACTTTGGCAAAGTTAAGAAGTACAGTGATTCACAATCCGCTTTGCTTGTATAGCAGCATCCCAAACAGAAATCTCAAGTATTTGTAAATTACTTTGATGGTGAAGTAAGTAAAAACAAGTCTGTCTGAACCTCATCAACTTCAAGAGCCTGGTTACAGAGGAGGAAAGATGAGAGATACTTAAGTTTTGAATTTTAAAAACTAAAATCTCATCTGTGAGTCTTTGTGAAAGTAAAACCAAATTTTCTTTTATGTATCCCAGTTCTCATTCAATAGCAAAAACAAAATTAAAAACTTCGCTAACTAGGTGTCTGTTGTAGGTTGGAGAATAATAAGATGGTTTTATATCCATCATTAGTGTGACTATTCCTCGTGCTGTTAATGGTCTTACTAATCTAAATTCCCTATACCTCCTTAACCAAAATGCCAGACAGTGATTAAAAAACAAAATCCCTCCTTGATGGAAGGAGAAAATCAGTCTCTGCTGTACTGTGCCTCATTTTCCTGCAGTCCTACCTGCAAACCTGTTCTTACTAATCAAGCAAGAGGGGCTTGCATCTCAGCGTGTTTACACACACTCGCATGGATGGAAATCCTTCATGTGCTGCTGGGGGATTTTTATCAGCATCTCTCTGCTGTGGTTAATGGCTTGGTTGGTGTTCACAGAAAACTCACAGATACAGAAAAGACACTGAAGCAGAAAAATTTACTTCTGGCCAACTTGGCATGCTGTTGTAATTATGTATTGCTGTAATTAATCCAGTGTCATCTGCTGCGGAATGTGACCCAAGCAAGGAAAGTCACTGACCAATGTGGCCGATTAACTGCATACTGTAACAGACTATATATGAGCTTGCTGATGTTTCTTGGTGCTTGCAAAGGGTGGGACACAGCATGGTCATTCCCAGTGTAGCCTCACAGAGCCCCCTGTGCAGTGGGAGATCCCAAGAAATGTGATGCACAGCCTCTCTGTGGCAGGTTTAGATGGGTTTAGCACCTAACATACCCAGAGGCCCTGAGATAACTGTCTATATCTGTCCTTCAGCTTTTGAAAAAAACCCACTGTGAAGCCACTGAGCACAGGCTGAAATTAAAGTAGACTTGAACTTTTCATGCACTTGTATGCATGAAGTATTTTTAACCTTCTTTGCATTTTTTAAGTGAAATACTAGTTTGTCCTCTGGTTGTAAGTGTCCCTCAAACAGATAAAAACAAACCATGCTGTTGATTCAAGGATATATGAACTGAGGGCAACTTGTCATAGGGGATACATAGGGCAAATGGTGAACATGCATTGAGGATTTTTGGTGTGCTTATAGAGCAAAATTCAGCAGCAAGATGTTATCATCATGCTAGGCAATGATACAGATCTCCAAGACAACTCCTGCTCATTACCTATGTCTTATTGAATTCAGGGGGAAGCTTCGTTAAAGGGTGGCATTAGGCACCCTTTAGAGGTGGGTATTGCTGTTGAGGTACTGTTAGCATAAGTCCTGTGATGCACATTTTGTATTGTCTTTGAGGTAGGAGACCCAGAGCTGTGGCATATGGCTGAGACCTCTGAACTTATTGAAATATACAGGCAGAAGCAGTTGTTGAAACATGTTTGAGATGGTCAGACAGAAGAAAAAAAGAAAAATAGGTCAAGACAAAATGTTTTGCCTTTGGGTTTTCCATTAATCATTTGGTTGCATCTCTTTAATATTATAAACCTGATTTTATTCCATTAAATTGCCTCTATACCTTCTGGGTTATGTTTCTGCTTTTGCATATAACATTCTCAGCTTCTATTAGCATACTTGAGTTTTGGAGGCCTCAGCTTGGTGATACAGATCATTGACATTTACACACAGTTGATTCCAGGGTGTTAATGAAGCAGGCCTGATGCACTCAAAGATTCCTTTAATTTAAGGCATGCTTAGAGCATATATATTGCTGAAGATTTTATTTCTTAGGAACATACAGCGTATTTTTAAATAGAATGGATAACTTCTCACTGAGGTTACCTTAAAGACAAAACCTCCTGCACTTTGTTTGGACTCATCATGTGGAACATGTTTTCTTAGTTGCTCTCTGTGTGCCCCCAGGATTTTTATGCTAAATCTACCCCTATGAATTTTAAAGTGCCTCATATTGTTCAATATTCTTGTATTCTTATATTGCTCAAAAACTGCAGCCATGAAAGTGTCTTCTTCAGCAGGGCTTAATTGCCTATGGGATCATATTGTTTATTTATTTTTTTCAGAAGGATTTTTTAAGTCCATTGGAGCAAATAGTTGGATTTGTGCAAGAATATTAAGGGATCTTTTGCCTTTGGTTTGTCTTCAATAAATACAACACCTGTTAATGGCAGACCAAGAGCAGTGCTTTCATGGTGCCTGCTTCCAGGGGAATGGAACGGTTTTGAAAGGGCCCTTAATTCTTTACAAATTCAGGGTTGACTAAATGCCATCAACAGTTACAGCAGTTGCTAGTATATTCTACAGAACCTACAGATGACCTTTTCTGCAAAAGAGGAAGTTTACAACAGGTCAAGTGGATTGAATAGGGATGGCTTGGATGTTTCTAGTTTTCTGGGGAGAAAAAACCCAGATTGCACTCTTAAGCACAGGTGGATTAAGGAAGAGTGGTTTGTGATGCCTCTTTTGGAAGCAACACCCCACTCCTACCACCTTCAAGGGAGGAATGGCTGTAGCAGTTTTCACCCTGTCATCCAGTGAGATCACAGCCCCTTTTCCTGTCACACATTTCAAGGCACACTGGTCATAAAACAAAATGGAAGGATCCCATTTCTGTATTCATGTCTGCCCCTTTAGTCCTTCAAGTCAGGTGATAGGAGATGCTTCTGATGCCTTTCACGAGCCCTGATATATGTCCAAAATATGTCAGGTGTAAGAAGATAATGAGAAGAGGAAGAGAAACTGATGAAGATGTGCAGCTTACTGTTTGTTGGTCACAAAAGGATCATACCCTGCCACATAACTGCCACATAACAAAAATATAGATGTCCTTTTTTGTAGGAGCAAATATGTACCTCCTTTGCATGCCAAAGTGTACTTTGTGATGGATACTATTCTGGGCTGGTAAGTGAGGAGGACTCAGGGCCAACTGAGGCTGAGGGTTGTGTTTTGTGTTGTTTGCATGGTGCACAGGTACACTGCAGCTGCATCCCAAGCAGACCACTGGAGAATGTGTCTTAGTTAACACCATGCCACATGTTTACCAGCACTAAAGGTCCACACAGGCTGAGCAGAAACACCAGACACACCTTTGCTTCAAATGGCCTTTCTAGAAGTGGGTTTTGATTGCTCATTGCTTTGATGAATCGAGGAACTATTATGGCAGGAATTATTGGGAATTTACAGGAGCTTTTAAAGCGAAGAGGATTTGGACTATGGTGGTTCACTGGAGAATTGTTCCATGTGTGAGAAGCACCATAGCATAGATAAGGTTCTAATAGGGTCCAAGAGGACATGAAAAGAACCAGCACAACTGAGAGTCATGGTAAGATAATAGCTAAAGCAGTGCAAGAGACATCAAGCTATATATGTGCAATCTCTGTCAGGCAAATTCAGTCATCTAAAGAGAGACCTGATAGGTTGGTGGGAGCAGTGCTTTTTAAGATTTGGGTACGCTGGGCCTCCTCTGGATGCTTCTTCGAGAAAGATGTGTCCTGGAATAGACTCCAGGTGCACTGGACAGGTCCTTGAGGAGGGCAACTTGCTGGCAGTGCTCCATCCAAAAGAATCTAGCTGAAACTGGGTAACACCAGGTTAAACATAGGTTTTCTATATTTAGAGTAAAAGTTTTAGCTCATCTTCCAGTATCTTGTGAAGATCGGACAGGCAAGAACAATGCTGCAAATCAGCAGCATTGCAGACCGTAAAAATAGTTCAGTTGTTGTCAGAGGGCTCAAACAGTGAAGAAGTGGAAGACAGTCTAGATGCAACCTTTTGATCATTTGGAATTTTTTCTATGAGCATCTTTAGCTTTCTTATTGCCTCTGTGTGTGTGTGTGTGTGTGTGTGTGTATATAAATACACAGAGAGAGAGAGAGAGAGAGAGAGAGATAATTCCGTAACTCTAGTGTATGTAACTCGGGAAGAAGATGAAGAAGATGAGACAAAAAAAAAAACAAAAAAAAAAAAAAAAAAAAAAAAAAAAAAAAAAAAAAAACCCACAAAACTATCAAAATTATCAGGCTTTTAGTTCATAGAGGATGGTCTACTCCAGAGGACTTTTCAGACAAGACCAGATCACAGCAAGCCTTTCATTTTAGCCTTTTTTCTCTTTTTGCATTTGAAGATTGTGATTCATTTACAGATCTACAAAACCACCTTTCCCTTGAAAATAATTGCACCAAAAATCAGGGAGCAAATGCTTTCCTTATCGTTATATTTCCTTGTCCTTTTATTTTCCTACAGGAAGGAGTTATTTACAAGCATCTGCATATGAGCTAGTACAAGTAGCAGCTGAGCTCTTGGTCAGGAGAAGAGGATGTTAGGCAAGATTTAAAAGTATGTTAAGAGATAATTCACCTCCCTCCAGGCAAATGAATGTGAGTCCACCAGAAGAAATAATAAAATCACTCACTGAACATGTTTAAATAACAGCATGGAACTTTTCAGAGACTCCTTGATTACCTGTACCTTGTTGAAAGGACCTTCAAAGAAAGGGAGATATGTTAAGGAACATAGATCAGTCCATTCTTGTGAATGTTCTTCTGAACATTCTGAGACTTAAATATTTAGACTGTTCCTGTCTTCCTCCATTCACTGGGAGGTGGTGCTGTGTTTCAGTCCCTCACTTCTGCTTCCCTTGCAGTTCCAAGTGCTGTTAACCTTGAAGCTTCTGCTTCCCTTGCAGTTCCAAGTGCTGTTATCCTTGAAGCAGACACACGATCAACAAAGTGAATGGTCTAAAGCAGACAGAAACTGTAAAATGACAATTCAAATAACAAGAAGGAAAATAAGGATAAAGGAAAAGAGTCAACCAGTTTTTTCATGCCACTGTTAGTTTCATCTTGAAAAAGAGTGGATGAAAACACTTGAACAGGCAGGAAAGATCAGCAGTGCACATCAAGGACAGGCAAATGATCTCTCTTGTCATTTTTGGACTTAAGAGTTACCTGCTTTTCCTAAGGCAGTGTTGCCAAGATAAGGATTGGAAGTGGGGCAGGGAAATTTAGATGTAGTTTTTCTTCGTATTCATTTCTAGGTATTATATTGATATGACATAAGAGAAGAAAACCAAATAAAATATTTTCCTAGCACATCTCTGAGTTTGTGAGCAAGTGTGAACCTTGTTACCTGGGCTTCTTAACTGCTTCAAAATCCTAACCATGTCTGGTAATATGCATTGGTTTTTCTGTAGAGTCACGTAATTTTAATCTTACTGTTCTGTGTCTTCAAAGTAAGAAGTCTCAAGAAGATTCATCCTTTTCCTATATTTTGTGCTCATGAATGAGCTTAACATAAACAAAGTCACAGGTATTAATGTGGTTGCTCTTTTAAGCAAGAACTTTTTTTTAGTAGCGTTGCTTTGTGTAATTTTTCAATAATGTTTCCTTCTGTTTTCATACCAATTATGCCACAGAATACATACTTTTTAAAACAAAAAACATGCTTTTTTCTTAAAAGCACGTGAAAAATACCCTTTTTAACTAATATAACTAATGTATGCCTATTGAATTCTTTTAATGGAGTTTAAGGAATCCTAGAGGATGCCAAAGGTACAATGCAGCATGAGAGTAGAGAATAGTAGAACATTTGTCAGTAAGGACAGCTGTTGTGTGAAATAACATGGCTTTTTAATTAATCATTAAAATATCTTAAACACACACTTAAAAAATGTTTCCCCATTTTCTCTTGATCTCAGAGGCAGTCACATGGATTAGTTGTATGCCTGTGGATCAAGGGAAGGGGATGTAAATTGGGGATGCTTTGGGGAAAAATTAGCTTAGTTTAAGATGTCAGGAAGGAACAACAAACCTAGACAGCAAAGCATGTGTCTGTGCTGCTAGTTATCACGGATGGACTTTTGTCCTGACCTTTAACAACATTAGCAAACAAGCATCTCCCAGGACTTGACCTCTGAAAGGATGTAGGCAAGGGGAGACAGGACTGCTACTTGGATCCATTCCTGGATTTTCTTACTGATCTTCATGCATGGCTTTTACAGTCTTGCTTTAGATACTCATTTCATATGGAAAAAAACATGGTGTGGATGTTCCCCAGGAGTGCCACAGATGCTCAGGATTCCATACTGCCTTGCCTGCTTCTGTATAAAATGGGTAGAGGGTTTAGCAAAAATGCTTAACAGCTCGGCAGTGCCTTTGCTTTGTGCCCACTGATGTCACGTGAAGTTCTGCACCCTGTTCCAATGAGATAAACCGTGACTCGTCGATTAGGCAAAACTGACCGATATTGCTGCTTTTGAAAAGAATTATTCTCCTAATGCTTCTAAGATACAGCAGGCAGCATTCCTTACAGCTGACCGGGAGATCTCTGCCTAAGCAGTAAGAAAAGGCCAGTGAAACTGGGAGGATTAACAGTCGTGATAGGGGGAGCATCAAAGAATGAGAAGAATGGGGAGGGGCTGACAGGCTGTCGGCCGGCTTGGTTGGGAGTCCTGCGTTTCGTGTTTCTCCCTCAAATGGGTCTCTGTCACATCAGATACACCCAGACGTTCCTACTTAAGTTGGGACAAATCACTGTGCTTGCTCACAATGGAACCTGGCTTCCAGCACCTCCAGTTGCTGTCTATAAACACAGGACAGAGTCCCACCTTCGTGCAGTGCATATAACCAGTCCTCCCCTTGTGTGAACTTTTTTTTTTTTTTGTAATTGTCCTTTAGAGTAAAATAGAGTAGCTTTCCTTTTGTCTCACCAACAGACTTGCTTATGCTCAACATGGAGTGATAACACCCTTTATCATTCCATTGTGAGAATGTGTGAAGTGCTGCCCAAGTCCTTCATCCTGATAAGCAAGTCGTGAAGAGTTAAAAACAATGTGATAAATAGGAGAATGGGAAGACTTATGTGTCTGTGCTTTACAATTTGAAGTAGTTACTGGTTGCCCTAAACAGGTGGCTGAGGTGCCTGTAAAGCATCTCACAGGAGTCCCTGCCCTTTATAGCAAGATGCCCCAAGGCCGTCCTTAACCACAGAGCAGCTGCACAGGAGACTGCCATTATTTATGTACAGCTCATTAGCCATCATACAGAAAAGGATATGATTGAAACACATCCCGAAACACATCCCGTCCCACTCTTCCCAATGAATTAACTATCTTAAAGGCATTGACTTTGTCCCCTGAGCCTGCTCTGTCTGTGAACAACGTGTCCTCTTCATTCCAGTCACGTGGGCAGTGCACCATCTCTTTGAGTGTGGATGTGCTCAGCGTTTGTGTCGGCTCACTTAAGTCTCGTGAGCCCTTTCCATTCTCAAGCATCCACAAAGAACCAGGATGCTTCAAAATGTCTGTCAGAAAAAGTTATAAAACTCACAAATAGGTACAGTTCAAACAAAAACTATAAAGTGGAATATGTACCCCATTTTCTGTTTGGTTTTAACATTAATTGCACAATGGCAAATGCTTCTCTCCAGTTTTCTGGTGTTCTTTAATACCTTAGTGACAACTACATACCAAATAAATTTGATGTTAAAATTGAATGTTACGAATGCTGTATCTTAATTAGTCATCTTTTTCTGTTTTCCTGCTTG
This sequence comes from Zosterops lateralis, assembly GCF_965231275.1. Taxonomy (NCBI): domain Eukaryota; kingdom Metazoa; phylum Chordata; class Aves; order Passeriformes; family Zosteropidae; genus Zosterops; species Zosterops lateralis. The sequence goes on along the minus strand of NC_139800.1, from coordinate 53,515,894 downwards.
TACACTTTTACAGTATCAGCCTTCATCTCTGAAGGGAAGTTGCTGTGTCTACTCCCTTTTGACTCTTTCACATCTGTGGTACTTGCTCAAGTTTGAGCTTCATCCCTCTGTGTTGATTCTTTAACTGGCCTCCAGAGGCACGCAGAGAAAGGTGTCACCTCCACATCCACAGCATTTTATTCCTGTGAAATTGTTCTGCCATGGAGTAAGATATTAACCTAAGAGAAAGCACTTGAGAACCATTCTTGCAGCCTTTTTTCCCAGGAAGATTTCCATGCTTAACTTACTAGAAATAAGGACATAAGTTAGGTTCAATGACAGCCATGTAGAAGTGCTCCAAGAGAAGTTCAAACAGATTTTGTTTCATGTACTTCCATTTCTTGCTTTTTCTCACCAGCACCATTTGAAGGCAGACATGTTATTGCCTGACAGTAACAGAAACGTGTTTCAGTTAACTACAGAAAGAAGTCTTGCACTAATCTTAAATTTCCGTTGCTGCACTTGATACAAAAGGCGCAGGAGTAAAGGCACCAGTAGAAACAAGCCGCAACTCTTAAAGAATAAATACAGATGGAAACACAGATACAGTTTGGGCAAGATTCCTGTCTGAGGCTTTTAGCATACATAAAATGTGGTTGGATGGTCCTGCAGAAAGGGGCTTGTTTCCTAAAATGGAGGCAAAGCCATTGGAGAAACATCAAAATCTGGATGTTGGGTTAGTGTACTCAATGGTCTTACAGGTGTTTCCCAAACTGAATGGTTCTGTAGTCTCAGAGAGAGAATATGGTGACAGTCAGGTAATGTCTCTAAAGATGCAGGTGGGGTTCTCTGATCCTTGCTGTTGTGTTCACATGCTGTGGGTGTAACCTGACTTAGGTATTAAACCTCATTTCAAAGGACCTGCTTCCACAAGGGAACTGTTAAGCAACGAAAAGGTTTCATTTCTCCCAGGCCACATGTGCAGCATCACTAAGACATGCTTCCTATGAAGAATATCTTACTGGAAGCAGTGTCTAGGGAGTGTGGAGGAAAGCTGGTGACTTCCAGGCAGGGAACAGCAGTGGGTGGGGAAAGAGGGTGTGGAAGTGTTGCTGTGCCTTCAGGATGGCCTTTGGGTGGGTTTTGCACACCTCGGTGCTGGGTTCCACCCAGCACTCTGACGCAGTGCCCATGGAGCTCTGGGGGGTGAGCAGGGCTCTTCAGATGAACCCCATGGAGGGAGAGGCTTCCTCCCTCCAAGATCACACTGCCCTGTCTAGGCTTGCAGGGTCTGGCACTGGCTCCATCTGTGTGTAAGAGCCCGGTGTGCAGGTTTTACAGGAGCACAGATTTGCACATAACTCCACAAAGCTTATTCACATAAGCCATGTAGAAGTGAAAGCATGGCCCCCCAAGCTGGGTCTATCCCGGTAGATGGGTCTGGAAGCACTGGAGAGACAAATTTCGCAAGAGAAATTCCTAGGTGGAGTTACATGCCGAGAAACTTGTTCAGGCTGCTACATTTATCTTGTTTAGATGGTATTTTGTTTGGTGGTGCTCCTTAGAAACCAAATGTCCACTTCCTTTCTGGCGTAACAACACACTTGTAAAACAATGCTAATCAAGGAGTGTCAGGGTTTCCTTTTAAATATTGCTTTTGACTCTTAAGAGGTGGGCTGCCACTCAAAGCCAGCACTCTGGCTGGTTACGTCCAAAGGTGCTGCAGTTAGTAAAACATCTGTTTCCACACAGCTTTGATTCTCACCTATCCTTTGCTGTTGTTTACGAATTACACGAGGTAGCAACTGTTGGTGTTCTGCTTTCCTTGACAACAGTAGGAGCATGCAGTACCCTCTCTCCCTTTGCAGGAGGGGAGAAGTATCTCTGATCTAGACTGAAGGCATGTAGGAGCAATGCACAGAACTACATTGCTGTATTTAAGATTAAGGAAGATAAATCAGTGAATTGACTTTTTTTCTCCTTTGTAACTTCTCAGTTGGAAACCACATTAAAAAACTCATATCTACCTCATTCTTTATCTGTGCTCTGTGATTACTGTTATTAGATTTTAAAATGCTTGTGTCTGGTTTCAAATGAGTTGACCTGTGTTGAATGATCAGCTGCAGGTCTCTTGACTTTCATGGATTGATACTTTAGCATTTGTTTATTCTTGCACCTTAAAAAATACCTTGAGGTGAAATATAGGTGTTCTCTAAGCACAAGAGTTATCTCCCTATACAGCATCAAGTTTGGATGTTATCTGCATGTAGGTGGTTGTCTGTGAAAGATAGGTAAGATCAGTCTCTCTGTCTAAAGGGCTCTAACATAGCACATCTTCATTCACAGCTACAAGTCTGCAAACAGCATCATACCTCAGCCCAAAACTGTTGAATAGACAGGAGCAGTATCTTGACCGGAATCTGGGATTTTAGACTAATTTTTCAGCATGTCTCTTCACATGTGCTCTTAAGACATTTCAAGACATACTAGACCTCTATGAAAGGCACAACTGGTCTCAATGTCTTGAGCCAAAGGAGCATTTGTGGCTGTGTAATGCATAGCCACTCCTCATATCCATACAGCCCACCTAACCAGATGGATGGAGGAGCTGGTGCAATAACCATATGGCTACAAGTTCAGTACCGAGTAGCAGGTAATTTGTCTTAGTACATGCTGGCTAATAAGTGCGGGCAGAAAAAGCAGCTTGTAACAAGTGATTCCAGAATGGCATTATGGTATGGTATTAGTCAGGGAATTAGTCCTTACTGCTGAGTTTTTAGGCAGTTGCAATGACTGGAGTACTTTCATCCTTGAAAATGCTCCATATCTTAAGTGAGATTCTTGCACAATAGCAGCCTTTATCCATCCTGGCAGGGGCAAAGTGACCTTTCGTGCAACATGAAGTTACTGTTAACAGTGCACCAGAAACCCACTTGTGGGTCCACATGGCAGGAATATATCTTTTTGTGCACCAGTACAGGCAAACATCTCTCTCTCTCTCTCTCTCTCTCTCTCTCTCTCTCTCTCTCTGTGTGTGTGTGTGTATGTATGTGGTGTGAGCATTCAAAGACATCTGCATATGCACCAAAGCAGCCTTCTTCCTCCCCCTTCCCCTCCCAAGGGTTATTTTCCCTAATTAAGCCCTGCAGCAGTGACAGGCATCTGACATAAGAGAAAGCTGGGACAAGCTCGGCCTCTGCCTGGTCTGGGCAGACGCTCGTTAAGCACAGTTAACACCAGGAAGGGAAGACTTCATCTCCATAAAGAAAACTCAGATTGTGCTGCATGTTGGAAACACTGGAAATGGGTGAAGTTAGTGCGATGGTCTCCCAGTATCTGTCAGCAGATGGGAGCAGGGGACTCTTCACGGATGTCCATACTTATTGTCAGGGAAGCTCTTTTAGTAGAAAGCTTTCAGTGTAAGAAGAGTTCACGAGGCAGTGCAGTAACTTTTCATAGCTTATAGGTATATGTTGCTTTATTATAACTTATTAATTAACAGAAAATGAGGGGATTTGTACAAATCCTGTTGCAAAATTTCACCGTTTTTAAAGGGATTGGGCTAAAAGAGAGAAGAAAAGAAGCATTGTTTGGAGAATTAAAAGAGTGTGCCCTGGGGCAGCTGGGTGCTCTGCACATGATGGGAGGCTGTTGTATCTGCTGAGATTTTAAAATGGGACAAGACTTTGCAAATTGATAAAAAATTAAGGAATGACAAGGGCAGGTTAAGGTAATGCTGAGCATTCATCAAAACTCGATGTAAAATATTTGACACACCTGGAGGGGTATTTTACCAAAGTAAATGAAGTGTTTATTAATTGAAATGACAGGTAAGAATTTGACACAGCTGGAATCATATTGGTGTTTCTCCTGCTGCTTTTTTGTTTTGTAAAATTCAAGCAACCAGGATCATGGTGTTGTCATCGTATCTCCTCTTCTTGAGATGCAGTCCTGTCATGGGTTGAATACATGGATCTTTGTTCTTCATCCACCAGTGGTTCTGCAGTGATCTTTATCTGAAAATACAGTGCCTGAATATGTCCTTTAGAGTGACAGCTTGTCTTCCAGTGGCCTGAACAGGGTACAGACCATTAGCTATGAGAGTTCACTGCTGGAAGGACAGAACCTAGGTAGTAAAAGACACAGTTTTGCAATAAAATGAAAAATCAAAACAAGGTGGGAAGAAGCCATGAAGGTCGTAGGAGAGATGAGACTAATACACTGCAAGTTCCTAAAATTTTTCGATTGAGTGGAGCTGGTCCTCAGTCACCAGACTTATCCAAGTTGGATTTAGAAACTATTTTTTTTTGTAGAAGGATGCAACATCTACCTACTCCAAGGAAAAGCAGAGGAGTTTCACACTAATGTTTCAACTGGCAGCTTTTTCTCCCATGATTTTGTCATGCTACACCTTATTTAGCACAAATAAAGGTATTACTCCTAAGATATTACTCCTGTGGAAAAAAGAAAATGTAATGTAAAAGCCATGATAAAATGCCAGATGGCTGGTGAGCATTCTCGGACAAGCTGGTGAACATGAAGTGGCATCTGCGAGATCTAGATGTAGGCTTTATGAGAAGTTTTAGGAGGGAGGCTGAGACCGGAGTGAACGAAGAAGGGCAGAAGTTTTGCTCCATACATAGTTTTGCAGCCATAGCTCCTAAGAGTTCGTGCCAATAGGTGCTGTTCTATTGCTGATCAATAGATCCGTGTACCTGTGCAGAGGTAACCTCTGTTAAACCTCACAAGGCCATGCACCCTCAAAATCAGCCAGGCAGAGAGTCTCTGAATGCCTGCAGCTAGTGCCAGCAGTGCCCCAGCCGTGCTCAGGCGTGCAGAAGAGGTGCTGGCAGAGGGACCAGGACACCGCAGGGAATGAGGTGTGTGGAGGGATGGAGCTGGTAGGGCCAAGAGGTGGCTGGGGCTGGGGCTTGTAGCACGGTGAGGGATACAGCACGCAATTCAGAGAGGCTTGGATCCATATTTCTGAGAATTGTATGCTGCATTCCAAAATTACTTGTGGCTGTGCCATGGAACTAGAGGTGCCATGGCCTGAGAGGTGACCAATTTTGTGGCTGTGGTGGTGCTGACTGCTCCAAGACAAAGAGTTAGGGCGTGCTGCAAAGGAAGAAGGGAATTTTCTCCCTGAGTTCCCCAGTGAGTGGCTGAAACTTTCTCTCGTGTAAACAAAGGTTGCGTGAGCATCCTCAGTTTCGTTTTTCCCTTCTCGTGCCATTTCATGCAGAGGAAATGAGCTGCAAGTGTTTAGCTTGGCACTGTAACTTTGGTAATCGTATCCAGGGCATAGAGTAGCATGGGATGGTGCTTAATCATTCACTCATTAGCTCAGTGTCGGTTGAGCTTGGAAGACAATTAGAGGGTAAGAAATTGTGTTGGGCCGTCTGAGAGGAGCAGGTGTAAGACAGTCCTTGAAGGATGACATACTTTCTGTGTTTCTTGGTGCACTGACTCATTGCCATTTCAGCACAGCTGTTGCCACTGCTGCCAGTTTTGGAGAAAACGTTTGTGTTTGAAATGGCCATTTGCTTGCAGCTGTCGTCATCTTTTAATTGGTATAATCCTGTCAGATGAGAGAAGTACAATCGTGAATATTTCCTGCACTGCCACTGACTGTCAGCATGTCCTGTGCCATGCAGCTGTTTTTGCCTATAAGCCTTTTATATAAATACCTTCCTTATGTACCCAGGGATTTCCCTGAGGGCTGACTTTCCTTATGGGGCAGTACAAAGAGGATTTCTTCCCTCTTTGGCTGTGATTACTTGCCAGTCAGGGCATTTCCAAAAGTGGAAGGAGCGTGACTTGACATTGCAGTGTTTGCATGGACAGCCAAGACATGAAAGCCTGACATAGAATTTGAGATAAAACAAGCTTTACTTGTTTGGTCTAGAAAGTTGCAGACTGGTATATATCAAAAGTTTATATATGCATCAGAGAGGGAAACAACAAGAAGGGCAGTAGGGTACTAAATCAAATGGTCAGTACTGGGAAAAAAAACCCCAAAACCAGAGATGAACTAGGTATTAGATATAGACTAGAAACTAGAACCCAGCCCTTGAGGATCAGACTACCATGTACCACAATCAGTCACCACTCTAGCACTGCCATGGTGAAAGTGGGGACAAATTTTCTTTGGGTTTTTTTTTTGGTTTGTTGTTGGTTTTTGTTTGTTTGTTTTCTTTTTTTTAAGACAGAATTTGAATAATTTCATGAAGATGATAAATTGTCGTGCTTTCCTGCCATAACAGGTAATGGGACCAGATAACATAGGAAATCTTGTTTCCCTCTTCTGTCAGTCCATTTCATAACATGCATTTGTTAAAATTCCTGAAGCAGTTTTGCAGTGGGGCCTAAGATACTGCAACGGAAAACACATTGGTGGATTTGAAACTGCGCACAAACACTGCTTCAAACTGTGAGCTAAACAAATTTCACATAGTTAGGAGGGGGGATGCTGAGCTGGCGGCTTGCTAAGTATGGCTTACCACCCAAGGTAAGTATGATGATTAGGCTACTAAAGTGTCAATTTATGCTGTGTAGTGTGTGTGTTTGTTCAGTTGGAATCTGAATTTAGGTACAAATCACTCTTCCCTTTCTTTTTATTGAGATGACTCTCCAGCCATATCATCAGACAGACAACTAAACCCAGCATAGCAAGGGCAGAAGTGAGCAGGATAACAGCAGGTCCTTTGGCCTTGCTTGCCACGGCCCTGTGACTGTGGCTGCCTGCTGTCCTTGTGTCAGTATCAAAACCACAGTGCCAGCACCTTTCAAGTGCTGTTAGGCTAATGAAAAGCCTGTTTTTCCATGGTGATTTACACATGATCCCAACTGTTGTCATCTAAGTGCTTGTGATGTTTTCTGCTGAACCACAAGAGATTGCCGTTCCATGATTAGTGCATAATTCCTTTCATAAAAAGCTCAGGGATACACTTGGCGTATTACCTAGACAGAGACACCCTAGAAAAGCTGGAAAGAACTGTTATGTAGTCACTCAGTATTTTTCAGGACAGCCAATGTACATAAATCCCACTCTTACCTTCTGTTCCTGTTGTTCCTTTTACATTGGTTGTCTCAGGATGATCTCTCTCTCTTCCTCCCACAGCAGTTCCAGTGAAGGTTTTAAGAGCATTTCCTCTTCTACTATAGTTCAGGATTTGTGTAATCTTTCCCATTTGTAAAAACGTTTGGCTTTTGGTCTTTCAGAGGTTAAAAGGTGGTCAAGCAGCAGTTGTATCTGTTTTGAAAAGAATATGAGAATTAGGGATTTCCTGCTTAGGGAGAGCCATGTGAATACCAGTGGATGAGCACAGTCTAAAACTCCTTGCACTGTACTACCACTTAAGTTCCCACTTAAGTTCCTTGTGCTGTGAGCCATGCCTTTGCAGCTAAACTAGAGAACCTAGAGCTTAACTGAGAGTTGCATAATATCTTCTTCCTGTGTTTTTAGTGGCAGGATTCGTTTGACAACATGCTAGGAGGATGTTATATATCTTCACCAAGCCAAGTAATTTCTGTATGATGTGAAAACCCCATTGATCGTGCCTCAGTATCATCTCTAGTTGTTTGTAGTGCACAAATGGATGTATTCAAGGGAAGTTTTGTGATCAGCGACTGTTTAGATCTTATTCTTCATGATCTCATGCATTCCTTCTGAAAAATGCAGTCAGGAGTCACATTCATGTATAGCTGCTGAGCATTTGGACAAAATACCTTTTTCTTCCTTTTTCTTTCAGCCTGTCTTGCTGCTTTTCCTTTCAAACAGAAGGTAGGAAATTATGCTCCTCAAGTTCCTTCTGTTTATCTGAATTAATCTTTCTAGATAGTGTTAGTCTAACCCATAGTCACCTACATGTTTTCACTTTAAAATATTCTAAAAAAGTCTTTCTTGTGATGAAACAAGTTTTTCTAAGTATGGAGAAAATTATTTAGTACTGGGCAACTCCTTGCATATGCTCTTACTGAAATACTCCTTATATTATTACTCCTTGGAGCACCTAGTACTAGCTAGTGGTCTAATCACTACACATTCTTGTTTTCTCGGAGGTGGCACTTTTTTGTAAGGAAGATGGACATTGAATAATAGTTGCAGTGTTGTATCCACAGAAGTTTACCAGTAAACAATGGAGATGGGTTATGTAGGAAGAAACTATTTCTTTTATTAGACTGACTGGGGGAAAAAAAAGGAAAAAGAAAAAGAAGAAACCAACCAAACCAAACAAAAAAACCCCCAAAACCAAACAAAACAACAACAACAACAAAACAAACACAGTGTTTTGGGCTCAGCATCCAATCACTAGCACACCTGTGTAATAACTTGACTTTCAACAACAGGATGTTTTCTAGCTTTGTGTGTTTTCTAGTTTTTGTGTGTTTTCTAGCTTTGCAATCTCCAGGCTTCACATATAGGGTCTGGATAAAACTTTGCTGCTTTTTTTAAGCTTCTCCATTTGTGTATGAAAATTTGCTTAGCCTTTGAGACATGTGGTTGGAAAAGACAGGCTTCTCATGTTGCTGATACTGCATGTTCAGTGTACTATCTGACGTCTGGCATATATAGTCTGATGCTAAAGATAGCTTTGAATCTGCTCTTTTGTGTCACATATAAAATAAGGATTATGAAATGTTGTGCAACAGAAGAGGTAAGATGAACAAAATGATAAATTTAATTTAGGAGAGTTAGAGACTGGCTGCTTTAGAATTTGTATCGTAACTACTTTCCAACCTGGAGGCAGGAATGAAAAACAAGGGGTTTATACCTATAGGAGAATTCTTGTTCTAGGAACAGAAGAGCAGCAGTATAGTAGTACTGCATACTAGAAATACGTGTCACTCTCCTGAGGAGCTCACCAGGCTGAATTCTTGGACTTTCTTGTTCAATTCTGCATTTCTTTTTTTTGCAATGAAGTGCTCATGACATTTGGTGATTACAGATGGATACTTTGCAGGATTAGACTGCCAAGTACTTTAGCCCAAATTTTTTATCATCCGACTATGTATTTTGCAATTGTCAAACCTTGTGATTATTTAAAGTCTTTGAGTGCTCATGGCCAAGACTGAGAGAGCCTCTGGATCCTCAGAGGCAGTGTCCTTTGCCAGCCAGGCTATGTTCTCTAGGACAGGTAAGAATTGTTCCCTTTCTTTTTAAGGGAATAACAGAGCACAGTGATGCCTTATTTCTCACACCATTTCTCTGTATGTACAGGCATATAGCATGGACAAAACCAAAGGCATTTCAGGAAATTTCAAATTCCCATGTGTCAAATGTCAGACATGGTGAGCAGAGGAAGGGAAGCAGAGGTCTTCCTCACACTTCTGAGACTGTATCTGCAAAACACTCTAGTGCGTGGGATGTTGCATTTCAGTGGGGCACTGAGGGATCTGGAAAATGCAATGGAGCATTTTAATGGGCAGTAAAATGGAAAAAAAGAATTGAAAATCCTAGGTGCCTGTTCTTCTGGGGCTCTTTGGATACCAAAAGAAAAAAATACAACATGGATACTTGCCTCATTCAGTGATGTTATGTGAGAGATGGATTCTGAAGTCTTCAAAGGAGATAAATTAGCAGGTGTCCTCATAAGCACAGTCTTTGTGTACAACTCAAAAAATGCTGTAGACACATTTCTGATAAAAGACATTGAGGTTAAACGATTTTTTCTAAGACGTCAGAGCCCGGGATTGAAGCTGATCTCATAAATTCCAGTCTAATATTTTAGACACATGAATGTTTCACAGCAGGAGGTTTTATCTCTTTGATGCAGTGTCTCATCTTCCTTACTCATGGACAACTGGAAGACAAACAACTTTTCTGGCTTCATCAGCTTGAATAAGTCCTTAACCTTACCCTAAGGCTTTATATTTATTGGGAAATAAAAGAAGGAGGAGTAGAAGGGCAGCACTAGTAAATCCTGTGCTTTCAGAGTCTCACAGGAAGTTGAATGACCCTAGCTTGAGAAACAAAAACCACAGAATGTGGGCGTGATATTTATTGGTACATGCTTTGCATTCTCCTCTGAGGACCAATTGCTACTGTAAATCCTGCCTACCTTTTCCAAGAAGATTTCAACACTAACTCTTCTGACAGCGAGCCGCTGGAGAGAAACAGCTGTTCGGTATTTTTAGTTCTGAGCCCTGGAAAGGTCTCCCCTCGTGTTAATGATTTTTGGTGAAAGGAAGCAATCATGGGCTTTCAGAAACAGTGGGTATTCATTAGCATGCACTCTCTGTTAACAGACCCCACTTGGATGGCACAGTCTGTGCCTTCCCTTCTAGTGTGTCTGTTTTTTTACTGTTTCTCCCTGAAGTCAGGTCAACAATTGCATTGACTTTCTGATCTCCATATGCAAATACTTATATTAGCATAAGTGTCTCTGATCTCATTTAAAATTGGCTGTAGGCTGAAGATGCTTTAGTAGTCCTGTTTTTTTGTTGTTGTTGTTGTTGTTTTTTTTTTTTTTTTTTTTTTTTTTTTTTTTTTTTTTTTTTTTTTTTTTTTTTTCTAATTAAAAAGAAAGGGGAAAAAGCCTAGAATGAAAGGGGAAAAAGATGGCTTACTTTTGCAGAAAATAAGCAAATTGTGTTTGTAGGGATATAAGGTTATAAAAGTTCAGATTATGCATTTTTAATTGTTTACTTTTGTGAATTCTTTCTTCTTAATGTGAAAGATGTAAAAGCTTCAATGTGTTCACAGTTAATTAACTGTTCTAAATATGGCTGATACATCACAATATTTTCAGCTAGCTGGTTTCTGAGCTGTTCAGGAGCATTCAGTTTTTCCACTACAAAAATCAAAGATCTTCTTTTTAGGAAGCTTGTTTAACATTTTATTTTAAGGCAAAACATTTTGTCATTAGTATTTTCCTTAGGATCTCCTAGGTTTCAGGTATTTTTGCAGATTTAGTTCACTGTCAAGTCTGCAGGATTGTATCTTGGAGCTGATCCATTGGAGTTGATCCATTCTGTATCTATATTTTCATCTCACTTTAGAGTTTAAATACTGTGGTATTTAGAGTTCAATACTGTGAGATTTAGAGTTAAATACTGTGGTACAGACTACATATATAGGCATAGGTAATGAGCAAGGCACACAGCCTTTAACAAGAGGAAAAAAAATTTATTGAGAAGGTACAGGAAGAAGTTACTTCACTATGGCCATGGGAAGGGTCAAAGGATGTGTAGAATGACCATTTCTCACCAAAATCCACAGTCTTGCCCCTGGCTATATTGAAGTAACTTAATGTTATTTTAGCAGAAAGGCAGCACTTCCTCTAACCTGTATTTTAACCTAAGTTCTCCTGTAATCCATGTTAGTCCAGACTTCAGATGTGTTTGTTGTTTGCAAAATAGGTGGTGAAATCAGTACTTTAGTAGCGTTTAGGTGTTTTTTGTGGCTATCTGTCCCTTCATTGTCAAGAAAGACAAATATTTATGAGGGGAGTACATTTTCTCAGAGAATTTTCGTAACAAAACAATGTAGTGTGTGAGAGTGGTTCTGTTGGTTTTTGTGCTCCAGTAGGACTCACAGAAGTCTGTTATGACTGCTTTCTGTACATCAGCTGGGGGGGGAGCAGTGCTGTGCGCAGCCTCAGTTCTCTGGTAGGAGTAGCTATAGAGACAATTACTGTATAGTTCCTCCCGCATCCCTGTCATTTATTTGGGTGGCATTGCTGCATTACAAGTACTGGAGATAAAATACTGAGGTTCACTGGGTCAGATTTGAGTCAAAATGAATCTAAAATTACTTCTTCCTCTATCGAAGCTAAAGAAAGAAACCAGGATAACCTAGTTGCTTGATCTGCTTGTGTGGACTTGTATCTGTGATGGTTTGTGATTACAAACAATTGCCTTAAAAGAAAAGCAAACGTGCCATTGATGTGTGGACAGCATCCTACTGTTTTCTGAGGCAGGAGCAGGGTACGCAAGTGCCTTTTTGGTTCATCATCGAAATAACATAAAAGTAGAAAGTAACTGAGCTTTGCTCTTTTACCAGTTTGATGTCTTTGAGAATAGACCTTATTCTCTAACTGAAAAAAAAGTTAATCCATTAAGAAAAGTTTATCCACAAGCAAGGCTACAGTATATTATATTTCCAGTGTTGCAAAGACCTCGCTTTGGGGTATTTTGGAGAAAACCTTTCTGTCTCATTTAGGGTGGTAATTTTATTTAATGTGGTGATTGTAACATGAGAGTGATCGTAGCAGCTTCTGTGTGAATTTATTATTTATTATTGTGCTGATTGTGAAGTAGAGGTCAGGATGCCAGAGACAGGGAGAGGAGGGAATCCCTCCTGACAGGAGGAAAAGGGATTTCCTTTCCTCTTGTCAGGCTGAAAGGTAATAGCGAAAATAAAGAAGGCAAAGCTGCAGATAGTCTCTGGTAGCTGCTTCTGTACTCGTGAAGTAGAGTCAAATGCCTGCGATGGAAATACAAACAAATTTAAGATTTGCAGGAGAAGGAGCAACCCTGCCATGATATGCTGTCCACCACCCGCTCCTTTGAGAGGAGGAGTGGGAAGTTCAAAGGTTATCATCCTATTTATGCTAATTGAGTTTGAGCTAAGCTCTTCCCAAAGAAAAAGCCTCTTATTGAATTAGTTATTCAGTTCCTCAGGGTGCAAGTGGAATGGCTGTAACACTGTCTTAGAGTCTGGTGTGGCCATTGAAGAGTACATCTAAAAGATTTATCTTCATTTAAGCATCTCTCAGATGCAGAGCAACACAAAGACTTGAGACTTGTGTGCCCTTTGCTGTTTGTCTTCAAAAGGGGCCAAACATGTTCAGGTACACAGCACCCTGGCAGGTCCTCTGCTTGTCCATGGAGCAGGGTTTGAGGGTAAGAATGATTTATTTTCGTAATATTGTTAAACAACCATAATTTGTAATTTGCATGCATGTGCTGTAAAGGGGAGGCAGTGTTAGAGCTACTTACACAGAAAATGAAGGATCTGTAGAATGTGTCTCGTTCATTCCTTCACTGCATATGTATTTCCAAATTGCTGTAACTTCAGGGAACAAGTCAGAAGTTCAGTAAAAAATTCTGTGTATGTTTATATGTCTCTGCATTTGTATTCATACATCAAACAAATATCACTGTTTACTTCTATGTAGGAAAATACTGTTAATAATTTTGATTTCCATAGACCCTTCAATCCTTAAGCTTTTGAAAGGTTTATAGAGATGGATTAATTAATTAAATCTCATAGCAGTCTTAGGAGACACATGTTAAGGTAGAATGCCAGTCTGGATAAATTAAGTATTTTATTCAAGGTCATGCAGCAGATAAGAGAATGAAATTCAGAACTTCTGATTCTAAGTTACTCTAGTTGGTTAGTAATTGTTAGTTGTCTTCTAAGCTGGATTTTCTTAAAAACCTTTAGTCTTGGGGATTCATGAAGGTACCATTAAGTGTAGCAGTAGAACAATTATGGTCAAGATTGACATCTGAAAAGAGCAACCTTTAATTTATTTGGCTGTCATTATTTGTACACCTATTCTTGCAGTACATGGCAGTATTCTTTTCCATGAAACCAGTCTACTAGTCTCTGATGGCATTTAATATGAAAGAGTTACTTTGCAATTCAAAAATACCTATTGCATTTCCTTGGGTCTTCTGATTTTATCACAGCTCTTGAAATACTTGGTGTGGGTTTTGTTTCCAAAAGTGCCAAATGCAGAAAGACATTTAAACTTTGAAAATAGATTTATAGGTTCAGAAGTTACAACAAAATACTGGAAATTATAGTTTCTAAATAATGTCTCCTGATCTGTCTTTTTCTGTCTCTGTCCTTGAGGGAGGCAAATCAAAATTAAAATCTTATTTACACCATTTTATTGTTAACATCTAGCAAGACTTGTATCTCACTAGCTTTTATGATTTTTGAAGATTGACTTTTTTGTATCAGTCTCTCTAGAAATGTGTACTTTAAAACAGAATACATACTGCTGTGTTTGCTATATGAAGACAGTTTGCATTTCTTGTTAAGTCCATTTTGACTATTCCCTTTCTAATCCTTTTATCTTAAAAGATCCAACTATACAGATTGTACAGATCACTTATCAGTCATTACATAATCTTTGGGATGGAGGTGGGATTTTTTGCTGTAAAAAGGGTGACCCAAGGCTTCTAAAGGGCTGGTATTTGTGCCGATTTTCCCCCTGCAGCAGGTTCTCAGTTGGCTCTGGAGTCTCTCTCAGAAGAGGCTTCAGTTTCTCAGCTATTCCTTACTACATTATAAAAGCTTAATTCTGGATAATTATGAATCTGCAATGTGTGGTTTTCACAACTAGCAGTTATCTAACCACAATTTCTGCAGAAGTTTCTCCTTTCCTTTTCCCCCTGGTGTCTTAATCAAGCATTACTGAAAAAAAAATACTCAGAAAGTCCACAAAGTGCCTTTTTTTTATCCTGTTTCTATTTAACATAAACAGCTCCAGAGTCATAAGTTACAGCATATCTGAGACTCCTAGTATATTATTCCTAGTATATTACCATGTTTCTAGATGAAAAGAAAATTTGACTGTGTGTCCAGTGGGTCCCTGAAGGCATGGCCTTCTCCATTGAATTATATGCTGTACAGAGCTGTTCAAGTACTAGAGCAATGATAATAAATTTCGGATGTTTGTATCCGAATGCATTAAGGTGTCAGAAAGCAGAATGCCAGCTGCCAGCGTTGGCTGCAGTTCAACTCTGGGCTTCAGCTCAGGGTATTGCCTAAGCCAAAAATTAAATTGAGTGCCTGGGGAACACTCATATCAAATGAAATCAAGTGTGCACTTGCTGTCAAAAAAAAGGTTAATAGATTAAATACATTTACTGTCCTTGTGGTGCAATACTGTGGTTGTGATACCAGCTCAGATAGGAGTACGTAATTTCTGTTCTAATTGAAATTCCTCAGGAGAATGGCCACTTCATTGAAATAAGTGATACTCTCAGTGATACTCTGAGCTTTCTTTCCATAACTGCTTACTCAAAATCAGCCAGAGATGGCTTCTCCCAAAGAAGTGATGCTGCATCCCTATATGGATGAAGTAATGCTTGCTATGACTGTGCCAGGCTATGAAGTCATAGCCTGCTGTCTGCATACCAGCTATTCATTACACATGTGCATGGACTACTATCCAGGATCAAGCTGGTAAGTGTTATGTAGAGCTGTGCTCAGAACTGTCTGAGTTCCACAGGATTTTCTCTGGGTTATGCCAGAATGGTTTAAAACTTCAAGTGTGGCAACAGTGTGGAAGGTATCCATAGCCCCCCCCATACACAAATCTGCCCTCTATGTGTTTAAAAAAACCAGTGCAGTTTAATATAAATATTTGGATTTTACTTATTTGCATTTCTCTATTGCAGTGAGTTAATCTAGTCCAGCCAGTGATAAGTTTCACGTTACCTTTTGCCTGTGCAGGCACTGTTGTACATTAATATTTATTAAATCATATTAATTAGACAACTGATGAAAGCGTACTGTTGACCTTGCTGGAGGAAAGCTGCAGTATTTTTTTTCTCTTAGACCCAGCCAAAGTCATCGTTTAGCATTTCATACTTGGAAGACTGTCACCTTTGCATGTGATCAGCATTCAGGCTTACAGCCTGCTTCTGCTGAAGTCCACAGCAAAACTCTCCCTGATTTAGGATTGGACAAGAGCAGGGTTTGGTGTAGCAAGATTATGTGACAATAGTTTGAAGGTACTATTTATAGTGATGCCAAAAATGGAGAAGTTTTGCCAAAACATTATTGCTGAGGTCTTTGGAGTTAGCATAGGTATGATTAGTGAAAAGGCAGGGCCGCCTCTCTCCTGATATGTAGCAAAACTGCTCTGAGGCTCATTAGAGGCACATCCAGGCAGTGCTGCAGTACTAGTAATTTGTTTTAATGAACGTCGCTCATTTAAAAAGCTGTAATTTGTGCAAAGCCCTTAGGAAGTAAGGAGGAACTGTGGGAATATAAATTCCCTAAAGGAGAGTCACAGTCTTTCCAGGTGGGTGACTAAAGGACATCATAAGCCTTACGAGAAACAAATAAAGACTGTAAATCATCAGAGATCTGCAGTTGCTCCATTGAGCTTGGCATTCTGATTTTTACTGAACTGTTGAGACTATGTTTCCACTAAAGTGTTTTGAATTAGATCAGAAAAAAACCAGAAAGATCTTTGCTGCAATCACATTTGTAAGAGCATTCATGGACGGCAGGGAGAAGGAACTCTGCAGATCTGAGATATTCTAGAAACACGTGGTTTTATTGCAAGGGTTGTGTGTAAAAAGGGCTTTGCCTTCAGCCACCAGCCTCGGCTGAAGGGATGCCCCAAAGAGAGAGGGAGAGAGAGAAGGCATGAGGTAAGGGAGGTAAAATAGCTAAGAGGGGTAAGAGAGTGAGGACTTTGTTACAATACACTCTTATCTCTTTTTGTGTTGAATATTCTAATTTACAGTGACCAAAGGCGTGAGATACAAAACTTACAAACTTTTCATGCAGCCTATGAGAACTACTATATTACCATATCATCCTATATTCTAAACTCTAAAGACTACTTTTCTTGTCTACTTTTTCCCTGATGCATGGGCAGGGTGGAGAGGTGCTGCATTCTTGGGTCCTTTTGTGTTTTGTCCTTCAACCAATCTCCAGCTAATCACTGTCTTCCTGCCTGCCATGATCACATCTCAAAGCTGGCCTTCATTTCTATTTCACTCACAGGTTTTACATCTCCAGTATTTCTTACCAGACAATCATATTTATAAGCCCTTCCTGTCCCATCTTTCCCAACAGATCTTAACAGTAGAGGTAGGTAGGATCCTTTAATATAGTTGAGGGTCCATTTGGCTGTGCTGGGTGGTGCTTTTTTTACACATATATCTGTTGGCTCTAGCATCTCCAGATTTTCATATTTTATCATGTGATATGGTAAAGACAAGATTTGGAAGAAATCCCCATTATTACTACAAACAAATAGTACATTTTTAGCTGGTGGTTCCCAGATTCCAACTACCACATACTAACTATGCCACTGAAAGCCAATACATTTTCATACTTGAATAAAAGTGTTCTCAGTTTGTCTCCAGTGATTCAGATGAATCAACTCATGGCCGCTTCTCTTCTGACTAAAGAGCTGATACAATTTCCTGAAATTTTTCAGGCACAAGAAGCTTGAGCATGGTATCTAACATAATTCCCCAGCTCTTATGAGAACCTGCGTTCCCAGGCAGATAAATAGCACTGCACAGTGAAAAACAATCTTCTTCAGTCTTGCAACTGAAGTGGTGTTTTCAGACTGGTAATTTGTCTTGATAGCAAGTAAATACAAAAGCATCCTGCAAGGAGCTGACTTGCATTTAACATAATGGAGCAGGCAGCAGATGACTGCAGTAGCATAGACTTGGATCACATACTGCCTGTGCTCCTATCATCATAACAGGTCCTAGCAAAGAATGTCAGTGCCCAATAAGGTAAACAGAAAAATGAGCCACAAATGCCCACCCTGGCTGGATAGTACTTGCCTGCACAGAAGTGATTCTGTTCTCTCTATACTTCCTTTTTTTTGTTTTGAGTGTTGGAAAATGAGCATTTTGCTGAAAATCAGAGTTCATGTGAATGAAGGATCATAGAAGAATTTCTAAAGGGTAACTATCTAATGATCTAAACGAATTTCTAAAGAATTTTCAGAAGTAAGGAAAAGATTCCAGCTTTTTCTAGTATCGGAGAAAGGCCTGGAAAAAAGTCAGACTCACTGCTAAGAATTTAAAAACACAAGGAAAATAAAAAGGGCTATATAGCCACTTTTTTGTACTGGCAATTCTTGGCTTCCTGGAACTTGAATAATGTCATCTGAGCAAATGGGATTGTTTTTATTACTGTACAGTTAGGAAGCTTTAGTTCCATCAAGCACCAGCAATACCAGTTTGTGCACATTGTTATAGTAACCTGGGTCATTTTGTCTCTGTTGTCAGTAGTCACATTGCTGCACACTACACTTAAACCACTTCTAGGTTGTTGTTTCTGTTCCTATGTGATGGTCCTCCTGCCTTTCAAAGTGTTCGCAGTTCTCTTCAACTTATTTTCCCTTCTTAGTTTTCAGTCTTTTGATGCTGACCCAGTGGAGCACATGTCTGCTCTCAGTGCCCTTTGTTTTTCACATGACCATGAGACTGGTGATTGCCAAAGAAAAGAATGAGATAAACTGAGGAAAGGAGTGATGATGCCACCAGACTGCCTGACCTGTAAACAGAAGCTGTCCAGCAGAAGTGTCGTAATCTGTTTTGAGCTGTCCACCATGTTCACTGTCCTCTTTCAATGAGAGAGACTTTCAGGGCCCCATCTCAAGTTACATTTGAGCTTCTGTGTTACCCACATTGACATTTTCTGGCAATAAATTAAAAATTCTGATTACGTGTTCATAAATGTATTCTGGGCCATTTTGGTACAAATTCTAAATAATTAAAACTTGTCTTCAGTTGCCATTAGAACATCTTTGCTCATGTTGTGGTGGGAAAGTGTATGCGGATATAAATACAAAAACATTGAGCTTTTGCTGAAGTCAATTTTTGAATCATAATTCCTGGAAAAAGAACTGAACTTGTCCAAGTCATGGCAATCATTAGGGAAAAAAGTTCTTGAGCAAAGTCACAGTAAAATACGTCATTAATCATAACCCACGCACATCTAGGCATCATATCACCAGACACTTCACTGGATGAAGGAACAGTACTGTTGATATTCATGACTCACTATATTCATGGATTATAAAGTTTAAAGTATCAGCTATGATCCCATTATGACTGGCATTGTGACCCAGACTAGTAGATTTCCCCAAATTGATTTTTGTTTGGATTACAGCTTATCTTTTAGAAAAACATCCAGTTTTGATTCCATGTCCTATAAGGGAGCATTAATCACATCTCTTAATAAATTGTTCTGTTCATTAATTATAATCATTGCTAAGATATTTCTGTTGGAAAATAGGCATTATTTTGCTCGTGGTCTCCCTGAACACTCCTCAGTGCAATGAGAAATGTCTTGTGCTCCTTCCTCCTCTTGACGGATAGACTTTGTCTGAAGATTGCAAAAGTGATTGGGAAAGTTTTTTGTTTGTTTTTTACCTTGCATAACCTGTGAGGTTGGAAGAAGTTCTGGCTTATGGCTTTAATTACAGTCTGTCTAACTATATAAAAAACCTTTCTGCTCTCTTCCTTCAAGGCATACCCTTGTGTTGCCAGCACACACCTGTGGCTGAGAAGAGTAATGTTGATGGCATGTGCATGACCTCCACTTTTCGTTCACACTGCTTTCATCTTCTTGTCACCTGATATTGTAGCCTGCCTTCATGTGTCCACCTCTTTGCTAAGCTCTTGTTGGAGGCTGTGACCAGGTTGTAATTGCTATTTTAAAAGTAGGATATACGTTGAGGTCCCCATCTGAGCTCTGTTGCGAACTTCAGAGCATTAATCAGATTTCCTGATGAAATGGTCAAGGTGAAGTGCCTTGGTTAAGAGTTCTTTTCAGAGTTTCAGCATAGTTAAGGGCTGTACTTACAATACCATTTCCACTACAGAATTGGCATTTGCGTTGACATCAGGCACGTGCTGACTCGTATTAAGGGTTGGATGAGGACCATTGGCAGCCACTCGCAGTAGTTCCAAGATGAACCCAGGTTCCATGTGGACTCCAGCCTGTGTGACTAGGCCAGAAGGGTGCTTCTCCCAAACCCAGTAATGAGGTGTCTGTGTGCAAACCAGAGTGGTGATGGGGGATGCAGCACAGAGGTGTGAATCTGGGTGAGCTCTGCTTTGAAGACATGCCCTTAATTGCGCTGCATGTTTGGGCAGTGCTTCTATAATGATTGTTGAATAATCTCAGAAAGCTATGATCTTCCTTTATCCCTTTTGAGACACTAATTGTTAAGAGGAGATGTCCGTGCTAACGCACAGATAAGCACATTAGCCATGTTGTTGCTGAGATGTTCACAATTCCCTAATAGAAGGAATTTATTTCCTTTGGGTAATTTCTGCTTAGCTGACTTACTCAGTAATGCTCTGTCCACGTGTGTTTCCTGAAATCATCAGCTGGATGCTTTTCCATGCCCTCATAGAACAACACAGTGGTCCCACTCAGGTTCTGCCTGGGTTAAGCTGAATTATCCTTTTGCAAGCTGAGTATTTTTTCCCTTGTAGTCAACAACATGAATAATGATGGTCCTTGGTTAGGAGAAATGTCAGCCCTCAGACTGTGGCATGGATGTTTTAGATTCAGTGATCAGCAAACTCTTGAAGTAGTCTTGTTAACTTTCCTATATAGGGTGTGATGAAAATTAAGTAGTACTTTACCCATTTCTTTTCAGAATCTGAGATTCTTAAGCACTGGATGTTAAGCTGGTGGTTGGATTTGCCTTCTAGTGTATGTTTTATTTTTCATCTTGGTGGGACACTGATATCCCCAGATTTCTCATTTGTTGAATAATTTGGCATTATTAACAATATTAACAATATTAATTAATCAACAAAAATTAACATTATTAACAATATTAACAATAACATCTAGATCTGTCTGTCCTAGCAATAGATGTCAGGAACCAGTTCTGGGACTTCCACTTTAAGCATCAGGATTCCAGGATTTTTCTTTTAATGGCTGGGTCTATAGTGTTTGTGGTTCCTAAAAACAAATTAGCTCTGCTTTCAGGACATTTGGAGCTGGTCCAGATCTCTGCTCACTCACTTGCACTCTGCTCAGTGCAAACTGCTGCTCACTATTCCAGAAGAGAGGCTGATTCCCACATTCATCCCACTTACAAACAGCAGAACAACTTGGTTTTTCTTCAAGTTCCTTTTTTTACAGCAAGTGACTTTCTCATGGTACACTTGTATCCTTGTATTCACAGAATTTTCAAAGTTCATGGTGACTCTGAAGTGGTGCTGTGATTATGAGTTTAATTTTCTTTGCCTTTTAATACTGCTAAGAGGATTTTTTTTTCACCTGTGATGTAAGAAATGTTAAATGCTATCTGATGAAAATACATTTGTTATTTATAGGTAAATCCAATTATTTAGTTAATGGATCTTAAAAATAGCTATAAGAGGTGGTCATTCATATATTTGCGAACAACCGATTGCCATTTCCCTTCTGAAAAACATACATTGTGATTGATTTGTAAGTATTCAGATTTGTGAAAGGAAAGCCAGATCTGTTAGTATAACTTTATTTTGCATGTCACAGAGAACAGACAAATCAGTGCTTATTGAGCCACCCTGTAATTGCATTAGTCTGTAAACTTCTGGTGGCCTGGTTTCCTCTCTTATTAAACGGAATGAGAAGGGTTGGAGACATGCTTGCATACTTGCACTTGTAGATTAGACATTTCCTTTTTTGGAGGTTGGCTTTACTGGCTTGGGATTTTTTCCTTAAAAACGAGACATGGTTTTGGTCTGGTGTTATTTTTTGTTCTGCCAGAAAACTGTAATGCATTATGCAAAAATGTTCATTTGTTCTAATCCAAGATTATTTATAGGTCAGAGTTCTCACATGATGAGTACTGCCAGCTTTAGGTCCTCATAAGGAATACAAATTCAGTTTTGAGACTAGCTGTTGTATTTCTTTTTCCAGTTACAATAACTAATTTAGATCCCTGTCCAATTTTGACAGCGTCAGTTTTCATAAATGATATTCACCTCACAAAACTCACCTGTCACTTGGTGAGTTACAGCGTATGTAAAAAGAAACATAAAATACATTTTTATCTTCCTCATGAAAGTTCTTTTTCAACAGCAAGTTCTTGTTAGCTTGTCAGTCAGAAAGGGAAACCACCAAACAAACTTGTCAGTCGGGGCAGGCAGGGGGTAGGGGACAGGCAGGGATTGCTGCGATGTTTTTGTTGTGTGAAAATCAGCTTGAGATTTTTCCCGGCATCCTGAGTTTCTAAGCTCTCCTATATTAAAAGCAGAGAAGCCAACTGGGGGCAATAAAGTTAGACAGACGCTTAAGTATTTTTTAGGAGTCTACAGCAAGGGGAAGGAGTTTTTAATGGGAAGCTGCAGGGAGGCTGGCTGCTTCAGCTGAGAGCTGCCACTCCCCCAGTCACTTCCCTGGCCCCTTTGACTGCTCCCAAGAAAATAAACAGCCAAGGTTTGTCCCAAATCTGCTGTATGACCAGAGAATCCTGTTCAGTTCAGAGCTAGGCAAACACCAAACAAACAGCTTGTACTCCAAACCTTAGGCCTTCAGCCTGTAAGTAATTACAGTTCCAGTCCTTTTACAGTACGTATTAATGATGCAAGATAAATCTTCGTGTTAACTGTTTCAAGCAAGCTAAAGCCCTGCTTACTACCCAGTCATTCAAAGAAGCAACAGTCAGAAATAAAAGTGAAGCTGATCTATGGTCTAATGCTGTGATCCTGGAAAGGCAGATGGTATCCTTGGGGTGCTCCATGGTTACACTGTTGGCCTTTTTCCGAGGGTATCTGTTCAGCTGTGGAAGGAAGAAGGATCAATTAAAAAAACCCAAAAAAATGACTGATTGCAACATGTTTAGTTTGGTAGACAAAGGGAAGCTGTCATAAGAAATTTCTTACAATACCCCACTCTTTTTTTACTGACAACCATCCTTGCCCTCCCTGTAGTTGTGTGAAGAAAGGTTGTCTGTGAGGGAGGAGGTTTCAAAATAGACAGCTTTGTCAGAATTTCATGCTAGAGTAACAATCTTAGAACAGGAGGACTCACATGGTTTCCCCTGGTGGCTACCTTTCAGCTGGTGATGCTCCACGAGTAATTCACAGAGTGGTATTCCACCTCTTCCTCCCAGAGTTTGAAGCTGCTCTGCCTTTCCTCCTGAACCATGTTACAGTTTTGTGTCACATTTTGGGCAGTTTATGCTATATATTTCAGGAAAGGATAACTACAGTGGAGGGAGAGGAGGTGTTGTCACACACGCATTCATCGGCAGGTCCCAGGTAAAATCTCAGAGCCTTTACAGCATCTTGGCTACAGCGTCATACTCAGGCATTAATGCCCTGGCATCTAATTAACAAGTCTTGCCATGAGTCACATATTTGGTATGCTGCTTAATGCTTGTTTTTTTTAAAGTATTTCTCCAGTTTTAGGTTGTTGCGGTTTGATGACTGCCTTAAATGGCTGAATGTCCATGGGTTGTAAAATGGACTAGGAGGGTGATATGCTGCAGAAATTTTTTTTTTAAATACTGATTGAGAATACTCCGTGAAATCAAGGTAACTTTCTGGGATGTTGTGAAACACCTAAGTGCTTACAGTGTATTAAGATTTATTTGTATGGTGAGACTAGAAACATACAAAGTGTTGTTCTGTCCATTATCTCTGTAAAAGAAAGACAGAATAACTTCACGGCCTGCACTTTCCAGACAGCATACTTTAATATGTGAAATTGCAGTACATCCCATGTTTCTCCAGCTGCCTGTGTACCATTTTTCATACAGTAGTATAGGTTTGGAAGACACTCTCTACTACATGAGATAGTATGTATTGTTACGTGCATGGATGCAAGAGATAAAACTCAGCATGAAAGTCATCCTCTGGCCCCACAGTTACCACAGTGGAAACTGCTTCCTGATCCCTCTAAACCAGGAGAGAGAGAGAGAGAGAGAGAGAGAGAGAGAGAGAGAGAGAGATGCAATTCCTGAGTGTATGCTGCAGCAGAGAGTCTCTCACTGTTCCTACAGACAGCTATAGACAGGGAACACAGGCTAGAAGAACATTTGCAATTATTTTCCAAAACCCTACATTCTTCCCATTGTTAGAGCCCTAATTTGCTAAGCATTTGATTTGAGCCCATGAAATCATTATGGGTTGATTTTATTGTTGCTATTATTGTAATAGGAGGAGGGAATTCAAAACAAATGCCTCAGTGCTGATGTTTGACTAGAGTGAGAGACTGATCTGTAAATGCCTGGAAAAGGCCAGGCAGGCAGACTGCTGGGTAGTTGATGAACTGTGTTTTCAGCATTATGTTTTTGAGTGGGATCTATACTCAGAACTTCAGTGGAAGTCAGCTTGGACAGAGGCGGGGTGAATGGGCTCAAACCACAGCATGTTGCTGTTACAAGAAGCTACATGGAAGGAGTGTCGCTTGATGCAGAGAAATTTCAGATACACAAGTTAACATAGTCATTTATAATTCCAAGTTCTCCAGTGTTCAGGAGGCAGCTGCTGCTGTTTCTCTCTCAGCAGCAATGGAGCAAGGAAGGCCTCTGGCAGATGTCCCCCTTGGAGCATCTGTGATACTCAAGGCTGGCCAAGAGGAAGTTGCTTTTAAGTGAAGAAATGATGGGAGGCCTCGAGTCTCTGATTGTTGTCTCAGGTTGGCCACACAGTTGCCAAGTGGTGAGCCTTTTCATTAATCTGACTTGAAGATGTAGCTTTAAGCAGTGCACCCCAGTGCTCATGTCCCATGCAGATGGGGCAGAGCACTTGGAGGGTAGGCTGCAGCAGCTGGGGAGCCACTGTGTGTCTTCTTATCTGCTGCTTCAAGCAGCATACACAGCTGCAACTGCATTTGCTATGTCTTGCAAGCAGAAGTAATGAGCATTAGCAATATATGGAGAGCATTGTGTTCACAGTGTGTGTTCACAGTATATTTACAACTGCTGCAAAGTCATTTTGTCTTGGCAAAAGATATAGGCAAGTCTGAGTGTGAAGGAAAATCAACCCTGTAAAAAAAAAAAAAAAGTTGATGAACAGTTGCTCCAGATAATTCTGAGATTAGTATGCTTTTAACCAATACTCCAGTATTTGTATAGTAAGAGTTGAGGTTTGTCAATACTTAATGGTTTGCGCTGTCTGTGTACAGGACCTAATTCATATGTTGAATCTCTAATGACAAGAAACTGACAAACACGGCAGTATTTGCTGATAGCCCAGTAGGCTATCAGCAGCAGTCCTAAAAGCTCTCTATTTCACACAAGAATGCAGATTTACAGATAGCTCTTCATCATCAGTTCTTAAATGAGGAGAAACAAATTTGCAGGAGGATAATTTCTAAAAAATAAAAATTGTTTCATTAAGAAATCATGTGACATTCTTAGCAATAAATATAGGCTCTTCCACATATTCTATGAATTAATCAGTTGCCACACAAGTGAGAGATCTGTAGCCCTCTTTTTAACAAGGTTTTGGCATTATACATCTTTTTTTCAAATTGATATTTCCTTTAAAATGTCTATAATTTTCAGAGTCTCAGAGAGACTTCAAAATAAAGTATGTGCAAACCTGTATGCACATGTGTTGATTTTCAGAGTGCCTTGCCTTTTCTTCCATTTTTGTGAACTTGACCACCTGCCTTGTCCTAGGACAAGTTGTCCTGCTTGGGAATGTCTTGTATTTATGAAGGTTTTCTGCCTCATTATGGTAAATCTACTTTAACATTCTTCTTCACCTCCCCCTCTAAAATGTGAAAGACAGTTTAGATGTTTCCAACTCAGCATTTTTTTAAATAAGAAAATATTACTGCATCAGGAGAATTATGCTTATAGTGGAATATAGTGCTTGTTTCAGTGTGTTTACTGTCAGCAGGTTCATTTCTGTTCTCTCCTGCTTAGCTTTTTAGTTGAATCTTGTGTCTCAGAAAGCAGTGAAATTTCAGGGGAATCCTGACTTTCAGGGGAATTCATATTGTATCACATTTCAGTTGCTTAGAGGGAAATTAATTATTATTGATTCTTCAAATGTTTACTTGAAGAATGAGCTAAGTTTTAATGCTGAATTTATTCTGAATTAGGATATTATGCTGCAGTTGTATCAACACTTCTTTGCACATTGCCATCAAATCAGTAAAGCTTAGTTTTATAGCAGGGAGCATTAGAGGAAATTTTTGATGACATGGAAGATAAACCAGTACCTTGACACAAGCTTGTCAGTAAAACACAAGTAGAAAAATTTAAGTAATTGCCTCTAAATGCTAGAAAATCACTGTAGTTAGTGAATGCACGCTTCTGTTTCTTTTGTAGTTAAAGGTGCCTTAACATTTCCTGAAATGTTGTTGCTCATTTGATTAAGTATCACAGTCCTTATTTTTGTGTGAAGTCCTACTGGATGACATTGTTCTATGTTGACAATAGATCTATGTCTAAGACTTAAGCTGTGACCTGTAGACATCTTCCTTGTGTTTGCTTTTCCCACATCTTTCTGGAGTCATAGGAAAGTAAGAAGATGGATTTCTTGCAAGATTTTATAAAAAGAGCTTAAGCTGTGTTTTTAGACCAGAAATGGCCTGTCTGCACCTCCTAAGCTGTGTCCAGCAGTTCTTCACAGCAAATGCAAAGCTCTGGCGAAGTTTAGCCTCAGAAGTTTCTGCCAGCCAGCATTGTTGTGGTGCTATGCAGGATTTCCTCTGAACAGTCTGCTGATACTGGATGATGGTGAAGGGCAGGAGGCTCAGGGTTTGGAGTGAGAAGGAGGAAATCAGGGTAAAAGAATCTGAAGGGTCTTTTCCCTGGCATAAAATAGTTTTATTGCTGCTACTGTTGCGGCATAAAGAGAGCTAACCTTACTAAGAAAGAGACAGCTACCCTATTAATGAAAAAAATTATTTGCTATAGAACAAACTTGGGTGTGTTTTGACCAATTTGCCAATATTCAGTGTAGAAGAAATAACAGCTGAGTAATTGCAGCAAAAGAAGCTTTAAATGCAACTTGAAATACACACATTTTTTCTAAGCTTTGGGATGTTTGACATTTTGTAGTGTTAATGTTGGTTTGTAATAGACTGGTCATAATCAATTTATGTTGATAAGCTGTCCTGTGCTTCTTACTTGTCTTCTTAAGGTAGATGGCAGATAGCAGTGGATGCTGTTATTGCAAACAAGTGTTTGTGTTTTTTCCTAGGCTGTTGAGATCTCTCCATTCTAATTTTCTGTCTATGTGTTTAGTTAAAGTACTGTGTCTATTCAGAGCTACAGCAACTCTGCATCTGGAAGAACACCATACGGGAAAAAGTTCTACTCCACCGAAGAAATTACGCTTCCCGTAACTCTGAACATTCCTCTCTGTTTTGCCAGTGCAGGACATGTAACTTTGCAAGACAGCACCACAGTTGAAAAGCTTTAGATTTTGGCTGAAGTAATAGAAATTACCAAGCATAACTCCAGCTTGTAGGACTGGGAGTCTGGGCATTATCTAAACACTTCGTTCTGTTTTAAAACAAACAATTTTCTATCAGCTTTTTCAAAATTCCTGAGGATCTTTGTTTCCAGCCACCTTATCTAAACAGATCAAAACAAACACTGTGCAGAGGTTCCTTGCTACCACAATAAATTGCTTGTTTTAACTGGAGTGGTTGTGGACTAGTTTGTTTTTGGGTATTTTTCCTTGTCTTTTGTGTTTGCCTGAGAAACAGCCTCAGCATGTAGGATTACGGGTCATCTGAAGTACTAACATTTCAAATCATTCCAGAGGAAGCTTATTCAAATTACCTTGTGTTTAGGGAGAGGCAAGAGCCTGCACAGGACCATTCCCATCAGGCAGCTGATAGAGGACAGCTCAGTTAGCCCTTTCATGTCCACAAATGGAGCACAGAGCAGCTAAAGACGGCTTTCAGCAGGGCAGACTGGCTTCCTATTCCTCCTGTCTGTAGGTCAGGCCAGGTTGGGTTATCTGACCTTGGAGACTAAGGGAGGTTTTAGACTTTTACACCTCGGAAGAGTGAAGGCGAAGAGTTTAGTGTGAAGTCTCTGTAGTACACAGACACAGGAATCGCACTGGGTGTTGGCAGTAGCCACATGTGATGTCACAGGTTGTGGAGCTCCCACCCACCTCAGTATCCACAACAAAAGTGGGTGAGACAGTGGTTTTGAAAGGTATTGAAAAAGTGGAGAAGAGACGAGAGGAAGTCCTTCCCCCTCTAAGTGGCTTGCAGCAAACCTAAATAATTTTTCATTTCTGATTTCTTGTTTGTGTGCAAGAGCAGGTAAGGAGATGAACAGCTCCTTAAATATTAACTGTCAGTATCTGAGGGAAAGAAGTGAGTGAGATGCTGCGTGACCTTTCTTACTTGTTTTTCCAGCCCTTATCTTTTCGTGACATGTAGCATTCTCAGCTGATTTTCATTTATGTCTCCATCCCTGGTAATTTTGACAAGATATTTAATGTGTTTGCTGGGGTGAGAGTAGTAAACATGCCATGTGCCACTTTCTTTCTGAATGGAGAATGCCCCCAAAACCCCAGTTTCTGGAGCAGTCAAGTGTGAACAGGCCATTTAAGAAGTTCTACGTATTCAGCATGGAAATATAAATGAAGACCAGTTTTAGCACTGGAAATAAGTTCAATCCAAACAGCATCAAGAGAGGACCTCCAGGTATTCTTGGAGTTGGGTTGAACACAAATTCTTTCTTTCCACCACAGTTAAAGGTTTCCTAGTTAGGTTACCTAACCCAGCAGCCAGCGTGAGTAGACATTCATCTAAGTACAAGTACATGCTGGAGGCATTTTTTTCTCAAAGAAGCTGTAGTCTTTTTCTGTCATAAGAAGACACGGCCCTGACAGTAAGCAGCATCACAGCCTGGCACTGGACCCCTTCCTCTGTGAAAGTGGGCAGCAAAAAGCAACTGCATTGCACCTCCTCACTGCAAAATGCAAAGCACTAGTGAAATGTAAGAGCCCTCTGCTCCCCCATCAAGGTTTAATGTGACAATTTCCTATTGGAATTTATTTTGGTGGCCATCCTTGGTTAATTCATGCTGAGCAATTATTCTCCTGCTGCTCCTGTCTGAAATGTGAGTTTTTAAGGTGGACGAAAAGGAGAGGTTTGAGCTGTGACCATGTTGTCCATACTGCCCATCTCAGAAGCGGGTTTTATTTGTGTCTCATACTGTTCTTTGTAAAAACAGGAGGCCTGGATATAGTACTGGAGGAAATTAAAGTGGCAGAGCCAATTTGTTCTCATAAAATAAATAAAACTGGCCTTTGGTTTTAAAGTGTGTGATTTCCTTGGAAGGAGGAGGAAGAACAATTAAGATTGCTCACCAGATTAAATTCCTTGTAATTGCTTGTTTTCAAATAGCCCCTTAAACATGAGGAAATATCCAAGAAAGCTGTTTATTTTTAAAAAGTATTTGTTGCAAAAAGGAATTTTGTCAAACTGCCTTCCCTTTCTGCTATGAGCTGTCTCTGCCAAAAATTAAAAATTAGCTTGTGAGTAAACGTGATTGGACTGGCATCACAGGTGGATGGGCACCTGCTCAGAAAACTGCCTCCCCACTCATGAGATGTGTTTCCTGCATTTCTTAATCCTTCTGGAACCATACAGTGAGGTCAGAAATGTTTAACTGGAGAGAAGTCAGGGGAATGGAGCAATGGACATAAAAATGAAAAAGCAATGAACCGGCGAGTGACAGCTGGCATTAAAAGCCTTACTATATGCCCTGCATCTTTGTTGTTTTACTCTAGTTCCTCCCACATGATGCCCTCTGATGTTCACCAGCCATATTTAATCCTCCACTGGTTTGGTAAGGGTAAATTTCTAGAGGAGGTACTGAAAATGACAAGGGGATCCTTAAAACGTTTAGTAAACTCTAGTAGTTGTATGCTTAAGCACCAGTTTTGCTTCAAGCAGCCAGCCTTCTGAGGCACTCTTCATTTTACAGTCCCAGGCAGAGATGTCTGTGGAGGATATAATTTAAAAACAATGTGCAGAAATGGTAGCTCTTGGCCTATCAGCCCTCCCCAACATGCAGACAACTTTGCTGTCACACAGCGGAGAGGAGTATCACTTCCTCCAGTGAGGTATGTGTCATGAAAAGACTGTTGATACAGGAGGAGGTAAGGGAAGAGTTCTGATATGTGGTTTTTTTGTTTTGGTTTGTTTGGGTTTTTTTCCTGCAATTGCACATCTTGTATTTAATAGTCATGTAAGGATGCTATGCTAGTCCAACAGACTCAGAAAGTCAGGTAGGGTATTTACTCCCTGAGTAGGACAGGGATGCACAAAAGGATTTGTTTGGTTTATGTTAAGCTTGTGTATACTTTCCATGAAGAGGAACACTTTTTTTCCTTTTCCGCTCCCTTTTTTTTTTTCATTTTTTTTCCCTTTTCCCATGTGTTAAAAGAGCACAATTAGCTGTTTACAGCTGTTACAGGTTGTAACAGTGACCCAGTGGTTCAAGTCATGCAATTACCTCCAGTGTGGGAAGGTGTTTGGGCTGATAGGGAAGCACCTGTGGCCTGAGATAGCTAAAAGGCATTGTGAATGCTGTAATTTTGTTACTTCTTAATCAGGAGATGGGACACTGCAGATCACTGCTTCTGCCACATTTTTAAAGAATTTGTGTTGAAGCAAAACTGTAAGTTGAAAACTGCTGCTAAAATCTGGAACAGCCTCACCCAGAAGCATAGCACAGGCTGTGCCCCTACATTCAGTGCCTCATCATGTATTGTGAAGGTTCACAGAGAAGTGTCCCAAAGTGAAGGCCCAGGCAGAGAACATGGTGCCATCTACATAATATTCTTTGACTGCTTGAGCTCTTGCTTTGCACACCTCATCTGCCTTAACAGGTAGTCTCTTGGCATGGATGAAGCAGACTTGTCACCATTCAGTACTAACATTCCATATGCTGCAGGCCTTTGCAGGATTTGCAGGAAAAAATAGGAGTTGCCTGCTTACAATGACATTTCATACACACAGATTTAGTCATGAAACCCAGAATCCTTGGATATAATGTCCATTTGTACTGCAAATTTGGAAGATTCGGGTCTGAAGCAGGTAAATCACTTCGTAAGGGTCCTTTTTTTTCTCAGATACTGAGGCCGGCACTCCGTCTTTTGTAAACTTGTTCTTGATGTCTCTAGAAAATAATATTTGCTGGTTGTTCAGCAGATCTCTGGTAGTAGCACAGATTACGAGAGAAAAACATGTCAATCGTTGTACACTTACTTCATTTCAGTATGGCATGAGGGGGACCCAGAAGCATACTGCTTATAGTCATGCAGAAGAGTTGGTTAAAAATTCAGATATGTCAAGAATCTTTGCACTTCAGGAAGTTAGAATCTTTGCACTTCAGGAAGTTAAAAGGAATCATTCTGAAGGGAAAATGAATAATTTTTAAATATTCTTGGACCACTTTGACTTAGGTTTCTCAAATTTTTGTTTCTTGATTGATCAGCTGTTTCACATTTCTGTTTGAATTTTTTGTTTCCACCAAGAACACTACAATTTTTATTTATTTTTTAAACAAACTTAAGGTTGTTTTGGGTGGGACCAGTGTTTTAAGGAGAAAAAAACCAACAACGCAAACAACAAAAAATAAGAAAACCTCCAACTTACTTTAAATTGATGGCAATGGTGAGTATGAATTCCTGAGGGGAATGTTGGTTTATCTGAGGCCAGGTATAGCAGAAAAGGGTTTAGCAGGATGTATCTGCTGCCTTTGCTACTAAGCTACACTGCTGTACTGAACACGTTATTACCATTAGCCCATTCATTTTTGCAACATACCAGTATGTTTTCCAAAACTGGTTGGTATGAGTAACAGGTCATTAAAAAAAAAAAAAAAATTTACATGGTGCAACTCCTTTATGGTTCAGTGAAAACTGAATATTTGCAAGTCAAATGGACAATTCCAATGAGTCTATGAAATAAGGGTCTGGAGCTCCATCTCCTGCACATCTGGGTAGTGCTCTAGTTACAGCTCTGTCCTCCAGTGACCTCCCAGGCATGTGGGGCTTTAGACACCTGATGTCAGGGAGAGTACAGAAGATCAATATCTTGTGACCTTCCACTCCTTCAGTCACCATAGAGGAGGCAGGGTTACCTAAACTTCATATTGAATCAATAATCAGCTATAGGAGTTGCATATTAAATCTGTTTAGCTTTATTTAAATAGAGTATTTTATTCTCTGTGGCATGCTTATCCCTCTTCATGGTCTAAAATTCTGGGATGATCCAAGGGAATAAAATAGTTAACAATGTAAAATCTGTAATTGTATATTAAAATGTGTCCCCCTCTACTGTGCAGACAGTATGGTAAGTGTTACAGGAAGGCTCACAGTATTTCCTGTCACTTTAGGCTCACCTAAAGTGAGCCTAAGTCCTTAGCTAAGGACAAGGATATGTTGTGTGCCTTTTTTTTTCCTGGTAAGAACCTTATTTACATTCTCTTTTCACAGACTCGTTCAACAGGTGACAGAGTTTCTTACCTACCCGTTTTAAAAATGTAGAGGCTTGACTTATCTCATTTAATGTGGCTCGAGCGGGTTATAGAGCATATGGTGAGGTGAGCTACCACTGCCTTCAAGGGTTCTCCTGTCCAAAATGTCACTTTCATCATTGCTGGTAAAGGATGGCTGTGCCTTCCCTCTGCTTATGCCCTAAAAGTAGTGAGAAAGCATGTCAATATGTTATGTAACTCCTCAAGTGAATAAAATTTTCTTGAGCTATGTCATTGTAGCATCATGTGTTAGACTAAATTCAAACCATTGTAACCCAAAGTCCAGAGGGCCTGTGCAGGGGATGTCTGGTCAGCACAGCTCATGTTTTTACCTTAAACTATCAAGCCTCCAGGAAACTTAATCCAAGGGTACTCAAATGTCACTAGCCCACAGGCAGCAGTAATGAACAGGTATGGTGCTGTAGAAAAATGTGCTGCCTATTTTCTCTGTCACCCTTCTAAATTTGGGTAGGGGGTTTTTTGTTTGTTTTCACGAGTGGGTTGTTGTTGGGGTTTTGGTTTTTTTGTTTGTGTTTTGGGGATTTTTTCGCACTTCTTGTATCCAGTTGTTTTCTCTGTGGCTCGTAATTTCCATATAAGCTGTGCATCCCTACCCTGACTGAGTCTTCTGAAACAGCTTACCAAAAGTGGCCTAAGCACTTCAGTTGACATTTCAGCCTCTCCTGTGGAAAGAATACAGTCAAGCCTTTTCTTGTTTCCTGATAGGTAAAAATTACTGCTAATTGCTGCTTGGAGTTGTCTTTCACAGCAGCCCTTCATGTAATTGCTGTTTCTTAGTACTAATCCTGCCACTTGTTGTGTTGCTGGGTTGTGGCTCTCCCTGCCAGCCCCCTTCCAGCCTCCCTCTTCCCAACATAAAAACCCCAACCAAAACATCCAAACAAAACCCAAATTTAAAAAAAAAAAAAGAAGAAGAAGAAAACCCCACCCCAAAACCAGCAACAAAACCTAACTGAAACAACAACAACAACAAAAACTAGAGAGAAAAAAAGCTAAACAAACCTAACCACAAAATACGTAAAACAGTAAACTCCAGCTTATGCTAGCTGAAAGCAGGTCTGTTGCCAACACTGCTTTTGAAGCTATCTGTAAAGGAGGTGGCTCCCTTACAGGTGAAGTGAATTCATGCTCTTTCTAAATAGTGTGAATTGGCATTTTCTTTGTGAAAAGGACTCTGTTGAATGGACTGAGCGTATGGGCTTCTTTTTTTTTTTAAACCAGGTCTCCCTTAGCCTGTGACATCACAGTGCTGTAATGAGCTGGGGAAGGAATTTGATTTAACAACCCAAAAAAAGCTAAAGCCTTTATGAAAAACAACACGTTTGGGATTTGCTTCAGGGTTTACAGAAACAGAGAGAAAGGGCAAGCTAAGTTTCTGACCTGCCACACATTATCTACTGTGTTTAGTTTTTTATCTTCTGTACTGGGAAGTGTATTTAAAATACCATTTTTCCAAATGATACTTGTGGAATTTGTTGCACTGTAGCTGGTTTGTTCATTGTGAGCAGTAGTGAAATTTACAACCTTCTACTAGATGTAATACAGGCAGATATTGATTCCAAAAAGAAAATATACTTTTGTATATCCTGTGCATGTGATAACTAGGAAAACCACCCAACATATTCAGTGTCTATATTCTTTAGACAGCACTTGCAAAGTCTTCTGGCTGAGTTTTTAGTTGCTCTGAAGGGGTATGTTTCCCACTAGTTGAGTGTTACCCTTCTTGACACTAAAGCAAATTTCAGTTCATAGAGATGTTTTCAGTGTGTCTGTTTAACTTCATTTTTTAGTTGTTTAACACTGGAGGAAATTAGGCATTGTACTGTGAGCAGTCACATCTAGAGGCGACAGCATTCCTGGGGTTTATGGCATTTGATGCATGCTGTGGCACTTAGTTGATACCTCTGTGCATGCACCAGGGTAACACATTCTTTAACTCCTGAGAAATGAGGAAGGGTATTTTAGTGGAAAGCGTCTGGAAGCCAAGATAACTTGCTCTCTCCTACTTGTCTGTGCTTTGGCTTTTAGGTACACAGACTCCGTAGCTAAAGTCTCATGCAGTCAGTTCAAGTACTGAAAACCAAGCTATTGCTTGTGTGACAAGCTAGTAAACAATACTCTTTTTAGAAGGTCTGGTCTTTCCCCCTCTCTAAAGCAGTTTGATCTGGAATGTGTCAAACTGGTATTTCTACAGACATGTGAGGTGCTGCCTGCTGTTTAATGCTGAGCCGTTTTATGACTGTTTAAAATAGCTCCAAGCAAGCATTCCCTATCAATTAGCAAATTGTCTGAGAAATACAGCAACTCTTAATGTAACAGTTTAGTTTGCTTTAGTGATCTTGACAACATTAAATGAATTAATCACTGTTTATTTCAGTATTTTGTAATTAGGTAAAAAAGAACCCATAACTGTGGGACTGGACAATCTGAAGGAATTTTTAAGCAGAGCAGTTGGAGCTGGAATACCAAGTTCAGTTAATACCATTTTCCTCCACCATTATCTTAATTCTCCACAGGCCAAAATAGCAAGCAACTAATGCCTTAATCAAATAATATC
The DNA here is from genome assembly GCF_965231275.1 of Zosterops lateralis. NCBI lineage: Eukaryota > Metazoa > Chordata > Aves > Passeriformes > Zosteropidae > Zosterops > Zosterops lateralis. The sequence continues at coordinate 53,481,175 of NC_139800.1, read as the reverse complement.
CTAATGTAGTCCAGACGTGCTGTAGGTCATTTTAATCAGTGCTTTTTCAGCAGGAAAAGTAGTAATGAGTTTTTGCATGGGAGAGGGGAGGGGAGCAGGGGCAGAGGGACAGGAAGTGATAGATGCTGAAAGGAGATGTCCCAGGGATTTCTCAACTGCCTTCTCCCAAATAAGAATTTTTTTTAAAAAAATCCTATGCAGATGTCTTGATTTAAAAGACTAGGGAGGGCAGGAGCCTCCCTTGGAATGGAAAACGTAAACTCCCTTCCCCCTGAATTATTACAATTTTGGAATTAAGGGGGCTCTCAGGCAAAGAAATGAGGATAGGAATAACAGTCCTTTACTGGTATGTATAATAAAGCCAACACACACACCACCTCTGGCACTGAGCACAAGCAGCACCGGGAGCCCCGTGACCCCTTCTCGGCCGGGCGTTTCCCCGTCGGTGCAGTTCCGGTCGCGGCCAGCGGGGGCGCTGGTGGCTCCCGGCGGGCAGGGCGGGTGCGGGGATTCCCCCGCGGCTGCAGGGGGCGCTGTGGGCGGGCGGCGGGAGCCCAGCCCAGCTCTGAGCAGGGCGGAGAGGGGAGAGCCCGGGGCCGTGGGCGCCCCAGCGGATGGGGACAGGTCCCTCTTCTACTGAGGCGGGTGTTAACAAGGTCCTGGTTCAGTGGCTGCTCTCACGAGCACAGGTTCACCCCACGGCAGAAGAAGCAGCTCCGGGCTGGGGTCCAGCGGGAGCAGTGAATTCCATCCCTCAAGCAGCAGCTCCAGCTGTCCTCCTCCAAAGCCCAGAGAGAAAGAGCCAGCAGCTGCCCCAGTCCTGTCCCCCACGTGCCCCACTCTTGTGGTATCTATGTCCCTCTGGAGAGAATCCCCCCCACCCCCAGCTGAGAGAAATGCAACCAGATGCCCTCCTTCCCCCTGAGCCTGGCCACTTTTTTGTTTTCTCAAGTACCCATAAGTACACAGGTAGTCAGTGTTTCTTACCACCTTATGGGAAAAATTCTATAGGTATGAAGGAACAAAAGAAAAGAAACCTAACTCCCAGCAGCAAGTCTCACTTTGAGTGAAATATTCTCCTGCAGGACATAGTAAGATGACTAAAATGCATAGTTTTTGTTATGAGCTAGATGAAGTTACTAGCTGTTCACGACCCCAGACTCACACGGTACGTTGTATTTATAGCCTAGGGACAGCCATGGCATGTGAAGAATTTAGCAACATCCTCCTTCTTACAGACTGTACACATTTTGCCTCTCACTATGTTTTGTAGACTCTGTAGTCTGACTTTCTGTTAAATATTAATGATTTGCTGGATAGTTATTGAAATTGTGTGTCAAAGTCCAACATTCTGGCTACATTGGATTCATCGTTTAGTGATAGCAAGTTTAATTTTGTTGATGTATATCTTTGAAGGAGGATTTTTCTACATGCACCATCCAGAAAATTAAATTACATGATGTGCCACTCTTGTTGGAAGTGGCTTCTCTTCCCACTTGTGTGCATAACAGAGCTGATGGCAGAGACTTCAGTTATATCCTTGTATCACCATCATATTTCCCCCCTCTTCACTTACATAATGCGATTTTTGAGTTAGTACTAGGCTAGATATCCTTTTTTTCATGTGCTTTCAGTTTTATTTTTATAATGTTCCAATCATGGACTTTTGCCTGAGTCTGGAGGTAGCAGCTTAAAATGCATTTTTGGTATAGCTAATTCTAGATAGGGATCTTTTGAAGCCACTACATGCTCTCTCTCAGCAGAGAGTTTTAGAGGTCTCTAGCTTTAAAATACTTCTATTTCCTTGAAAAACTGGGAAGAAAGCAATCTGTAGAGTGCTTAAGCCAGCTGGCTGGTTGAGCCCTCACACTGTAACCTTCCCAAGACTCACTGCTTGCAGTGAATACACATTGCCCTGTTCTTCGTGCTCCTGGCAGAGCAGACTACCACTTGGTGAGACACACTGCACCAAGCACCGTTACATAGGCATATCTTCATTTAAGGAGATTTTGCTGTGATGGGTCTTAATCTAATGGATGAGAGCAGCTGTAACAAGCCCTACTGACAAAGACAAAACGTCAACAATAATTCTTAACTTCCTTCAGCTGTCAGAGAAACAGATGTTTGGCCTTACATTTCTGAGCATAATTTGTTCCTTTAGCTCAGTATAGCCTCTGTGGCAGCAGTCCTGTCGAACTCCGGTAGGTATTGAACAGCCATGTCTTTCAGAAGTGCAGCAAGCATTAATTAGGCTTTAGGAAATAGTTTAAAGTAGTAAGATCTCCAAAAGGTAACATTTGTGAAACAGAGAATTGAAAGCAAAAAATCTTAGTCTTTATTGGCAGAGGTTTGTAGGTGGTTGTTTCAGTTAAAGCATTCAATTCCTACTCTTTTGCCCTAGAAAGTAAGTGGTCAAAGAACTCCAGCATAGAGATCATGTATCTTTTTTCAGAAAATGCAGCTTAGGCTGCCATTTATGAAATATTTACCGAATTGTACCAGCTGCTGAAAAGACAGTATCCTCAGAAGACTTTAATACTAATACATCTCAGAAAGCCTATTTGTTTAAGGCAGGTTTATCTCTGTTCCTCACATCTTTTAAAGCAGGTTTTCCTAGCAACCATAATACCTGTTCAGAGAACAAGTGAACTGCATGGCCTTTTGTCTCCATTTATTGCCTTCCTCCTGCCCCTGCCTAACCCAAATCCCTTTCTCAGGAGGGCTCTTTCCTGTTCACCAAAATTATTAACATGCCGTATTTCTCTTGAAATCTCTTATTTACATAGGAGAGTTGTAGATTCGTTCTTTAGATGGAACAGGAACCCTGTGCCCCCAGTGAAAAGACTGAGGAATTTTCCCCTTGTCTCTGTTCTTTTTTGTGTAAGCGACCAGCCGTAAAGGTCACTCTTTCCTTGTGCTGATATTATCTAGATGGGTTAGAGAGTATTAAGAGCAAGGCTTAGTTTAGCATCCTTTCCCCTCCCCGCTGAGATTAGGTCATGCTTTATCAGAGCAATTGTTCCATCCTCGACATGGCAGGGCAGATTTCAACTGCAGCATTTTGTGAAACTGATTTTTCATGCATACATTTGGAAGTTGTGTTCTACTCAAATATTGGTATTAGGTTCTCTGTTAAGCTGAACATTTTTCTTTCCTTTATTCAGCTAGGATTTCAGCTCTTTCATTTATCATCAAACCAGAGGCTGAGTGTGAGAGGGTGTTACTAAACAGCCAAGCCCTTAGCTCAGCTCCACCAGCACCAGCTGAGTGGAGAGCCCAACCCAAGTGGACTCCGTAAGTGCAACAGTACAGGATCTGTGACCTTCGCTTGTGAAGAAGAAATTCTCCTTCTGTTCCTTAAGGATTTTATCATGCATTGAATTATCTGCCAGGTGTGGACAGTTTTCTAACTGTGCCATATTTCTTACGTGTTAGTTGGGTGGGATGCTCTTTATTTCTCCACCAGACTATTGTCCTTCCTTAGGCAGCATTGGAGGCTGCTTCACAAGATCATGCTTACCAATTTAAGTGACTTAGCGCCACAGCCTCTTTAAATCAAGTACCCCAGCTGTTGGAATTCAATCTTGTTTCGGCAAAAGCAGATTTTGGAGAAAAGCCATGGAAAAATAAGCCTTAGGAAAAATGTGTAACAAAGTTTAAAAGTACTAACCATCTGTGGTAGTGCGCTTGATTAACACACTAACATAGTTTGTATTGACCTTGAGTCCAGTGCTGTCTCTCGGTGGCATTGGTTTGTTTCCCATGCCTGCACATAGGGTGTGCTGTCCTTTCTGTCCTAGGGAACTGAGTGAAGCAGCATGAGAAATAGTAATACTTACTGGTGCATTTTAATTTGAGGTAGAAATAATTGTGCAAGTGAAAGGAGCATCAGAAGTGGGAATTGATGAGAGTGAAGATAAAAACACATTTTTCTGGATGAAATGTGTTCTTTTGCACGGATTTACCGCTCTAATTGAGTTGCACTTCCAGGCAGACCTACATTACTAGAAGCCAACAGTGCAGAGGACCAGAGAATGGTCTTTTGGCTGCAAGTTTTGGTACCTGAAATCATCACCAATTTACTGATCTCTTGGGTTCTTCAAGCTCCTGCGTCTCCCTATGTGCAACTGATTGAAAATGAGGTGTGAATGTGGAGCGTGGCAGTACCAAACAGTCCTGCACTTTCTTAATGAGAGTTTAATCACAGTTTCCTGTAATTTCAGATTTGCATCTTGATTATGTAAAACTGAAGAGAGCTTTTATAGCAAAGCTAACCAGCCCCACACAGAGTAGTGTCTGCATCTCCCACTTAAATATATGTTGCATACTCTGATAAGCTCTGCATTGTTTTTTTTTCTTTATTGGAGGTGATATTTCTTTTCACTCAGCAATTAGCAGCCTTTTGTCTCTAACTGTTAATTTCTGTATAAGTCACTTTGTCCATACAGGTCCTTTGTGGAGTTACAGTTCTTTGCAGGAATTAAAATATTTTGTAAAAGAACTCAGTGTTTTATTATTGCTTTTTTACAACAGCTGCACAAGCTTTAAAGAAGGAAGATACTTAATTTTCTTGCTGCTGTAGCACTAGTTGAAATGTAGTAGTTAGAGTTGCAAATTTTTCATGGAGGAACCAAATCTGTGTGCTTAGGAAGCAAGAGAAAATAACTGGCATATACAAGATCAGCTGGTTTCCTACCAACAGAATACCTCTTCAATTTAGGTACCCTGGAATTAGTAGGAAATATTACAAATTTGGATCCTGACTTACCCAGGAAAAAAATCACCTATTGAGGGCACAAAAAAACCTGGAGCTACAGAAGCACATATGGAGAAATATAGTATCAAATGAGTGTGTCCTCATCATTAAAATATTCTGTCACAGAGTATATGTTTTATCATTGGTCATGATTCTTGGGCCATTTTTATCCCTCTTTAGTTTATTACAGCAGCAAAAGAAAATTGGAGTTTGATTTGATAAAGGAGCTTTATAGTGTATCACATGGGGAAGCTGAAACCTGTGGCTCATATGGAATGAAAGGAATATTGCAAAGCCTTTCACGAGTTTTCTGAATGAATGCAATCACAACTTCTTTGCTAAAACATGAAAAAAGGAAATAGGAAAACCACATTAAAAAGTCACACTGCAAGCTCTCCAAGTAAGCACTTTCTTTGGCAGTGTATCCCCACATCTCTTATTACTGTCTGTATTTCTAAAGAGCCCCTCGCTGCATCTTAGGGGGAGGTAGTATGAAGTTCCATTGATTTTTGTTGCATTGAGTGTACTCTTGTGATTTCTGAGTGTTAGGAAACAAACCAACATTTCACAAAGAAAATATTGTACTGTCTGGCTAGCTCAGAAAAGTCAGAACAGCGTGGAGAGCTGCTTGCAGAGAATGTCATTGTGACACTCAACACTAACACTTTTTAGTAACCAGATATTGCTTCAGTCTTTGTATTGAAGACACTGTGTAATGCACTGTGAGAGGAGCAGGCCAGGTTTTGCTTTTTGTGTGCAAGTAGGATTGTGAATGGAGCTATTCAAGGTAGTGTCAGCATGTGCCTGACATGTCTTAAATTCAAAATTTGTTGACAGGATTTGAGGATTTTTTTTTCTGAAACTTGAATTTTATTTCATTAAGTGAAAACTTGTCATTTTTTTGAACAACACTTCCCTTAGTAGTTTTAAAACCTGTAGATGACAGTTTAAAATACTGTATGAAAAAGAGAGACCTTTTTGCACGGGAGCAAGAAGACACACTTTGGGTTTGGATTTGAGCTTTTTTTTGTGTTTTGATTTGGGTTTTTTAGTTTAAAAACATATAGTTTCTGTAGGTAATGTGAGTAGAAACCCTTTCTTTCCTTGAGTTCCACATCATCATCTTCACCCCTTCCTCGCACCCCCCATTTCTAGGATCTTTTTTGGACTTTTTTTTTTTTTCTTGCTACTGCTTTCTCTTAGCTCACCCAAATAGAAGTTTCCAAAACACAAATGTTTGGCCCATTTCTTCAGATTGCTTTGTGCAAAGGCTCCCACTGGCACATTCTTCTTCCTCCAGTGCCGAGGGGAGTTCACTTAATTTTTGGAGGTGGATGGGGTGGCAGCTGCCCCATGAGGCCCTGCTAGGGGAGGGAGTGCAGGAGACATTGTGAGATTGAAGCTGCCACAGTGGTTTGGGCTGTCATTCTCACCTGGGGTGAGATAGTGGCACTTGTCTGAGCACCTGTTGTGTGGTAAGGAACATAAGTTGTGAGGGATGGATGCTATCACCTTTGACAACTGTAGCCTTTCTGATTCATTAAGAACTGCAACATTTCAGGTCCTCCTATCCTTTTAAAGAAAATTAGTTCTGCAAAGATGTACTGTCACTAGCAAGCATGGAGCAATACCTTTGCTGGCTAGGAGTTTTGTCTCTGGACAGGGTGTCTGTCTGCAGCCACAGAAGTTCAGTCAACTTTTATGTCTTTGCAGTGTTTGGGATTGGCTCCATCTGTTACACAGGTGGTGACTGTGTTCTTCAAAAGAGTGAGGTGAATGAAAGCAGCTGCTTTCTTGAACGTTTGCCAGAGTCAGTCTTCTAACAAATTCATCATTTGCTTCTTTCTTAATTGCAAATAAGACAATCAGAAAGGCCGGCCAAGACAGTAGGTAGAGAGGGAGAAAATTACTGACATCAGCAGGGAGGTATGGATTAGTCAGTAAACCATCTGCAAATTAGGTCTTACTACTAAAACTGCTTGATGTGTGGTGGGCCCAAGAGGTTGAAGAGAACGGTGGAAAGGGATGAACAGAGCACTGGTTCAGTACTGCAGTAGGGGGAGAAGGAGCAAGTGAAGTACAGGGCATCTCCAAAAGAATAAGAAAGCTGAAGAAATGGAAGGTTGACAACACTAAGGAAGCCAGGAGGCCAACAGCATCATAAGGTGTCTTGAAACTTGGCTGGAGTGGTTGTAGAGGCCCACAATGAGGAAACTTTCAGATTTTCTTTAACCATGGAACTTCTTAGCTTAATCCTTTCCCTTCCCACCACTGCAACTGATGCTTCAGAAGAATGTTGGTCTGACTCAGAAGGATTGCCTCCCACTTGTTTCCGTAGGCATTTTTTGTTGTGCCAAACAAAGGAAGGCACTGGCACACGTTTGTTGGGTCTTGCTAGTAGTACACCCACATTTTTTTCCTTCTAAAAGAGCTGATTGCCCAAACACTTACGCTTTTGTAGATGAAGAATTCAGCCAAAGAGAAAATATGCTAATAATTTTCTAAGCTGCTAATAAGTGTGGTTTACTACAGTGTGAGCAGCATTGTAGAAGTGACACTAATTGCCCTGTTGCATCTTGACTTAGACAGAAATGAACGCACTTTCAGAGATTGTGTAAATGTAACAGCAACTTCTGGAAAATCTGGGTCTAGATGAGTAGCTTAAGGCCATCATTGTGAATGTCATATGGCTGACTACAATTAGGTTTGAATGCAGCCCTTTTTCCATTCACAGGTCTTTGTAATGGTGCAGGCTTTGAAAATCCTTCTCCCTGTATGCAGCAAATACAAAGCTGGAAAGCTCCCCTCCTTTTCCCAAAGAGCTGAGGCATGGGGTTTTTATGTATCCCACTGCCTCCTTCCTCCAAACCTCCTCCCACCCATGGTGTCTCATCCCCAGCATGTGCCATTTTCCCACACCCAGTCAGTTGTCCTGGGCAGATGCTGTGGCCTGGACTGTCTTGAAAAGCTTTGTTTTGCTATCTACTTCTGTCCTTAGCTATCTCAGTTCTCTTCTTCAAGTAATTAATCAGTGGATTAATTTCTGCTCCTTGCAGGAGTGTCTGGAACATAATCTTTATTGCCATGACCTCACAGAGTTGTCCCTAGATTCTACTAGAATGTTTTGAGGAAAAAAAAAAAGGGCGGTTCTTTTAAACATATTTTTTCCTCTCCTAGCAATCCTCACTGGCTTCTCTGCTGTGCTGGGAGTCCTTAATGCTCAGTTGCTAATCCCTAGCACAGAAGGTTCCTCCAATAAGAACCAGTGTTTTCTCATAGGTTTCAGTGCATAATTATCTGTTTTGCTACATAATTGCATGTCCCACGCTAATTGCATAAACACATGCACTTCAAGAATTACATGCTGTCACAAATGCACGCCCTGATTAAGACTGTTACATGCATGTTCCTTAATTGTGAGTTACAGATTCCAGCTATGGTGGGAGGATGGGCTCTTACTGGCAAAGAGATTCAGGCAAAAAACTACACCTGTGGTTCTGTTACCGAACTTAAATGTCCAAATATGATGTGAACTGGAGTGGTTCACACATTAGAGCAGTGGTGGAAATAGACGTGCTTTGGTGAATGCAGTCTTTGGGACAATCAGGTGTATTTTTAGCTCCATGGTGTGCAGGTACGAGAAGCACAGGAACAAGGCACCCTTTAGCTCTGGTTTGGCTCTGCAGGGAGATGTGTTTCAGTGGCAGGAGAATGCATCTTCATTAACTGATTTTCTGTGTCCGTTCAAGATACATTTTTGTAGCTACAGAGAATGCAGTTAGCTACCAATGTTACTAGTGGCTTTGATCTGTCAGATTAGAAGCAAAAATTAACGGGGACATAATTGCATATCCATGGCGTGTGTGAAAGGGGACAGCTGTCAGTACTGTACTTTGCACAGACTGATGTAGGTGCCACCATACTCCTTTTTGCACCAGGAAGTTGGTCAAGGAAGATGTAACCCCAAATATCAAAAAGGTATTGCAGTCTTAAATCCTGTCACCTGAGTACCTGTTGTGTATGTGGAGCTCTGCCAGTAAATCAAGAGGAATACTTGCCCTTTCTGGTTAAAAGAAGCCTTTATTGATGATTCTTTCATTCCATCTCTGCCTACTTGAAAAAAAAAAAAAGTAAGCACCTTTTATACTCATTCTTTATTTGTTTGCAGAGCATCTGATTTCTTGAATATACTATTAACAGGACTAAATAAGAAACTGTCCACATTTAGATATTTAAATTATGAAAAGTACAATATGCTTTAAGAGAAGAAATGCTATAAACTTCAGCTGGAATATTTCTAAGTTCAACAGAAAATGAAGAAGTGAAGCAAATAAAACCAGTGAAGTTTGTCAAGTAATATATTTAGACAAAAGCGGGTTGTTTGTTTTCAAAGATTTTTTTCCCAATATTTAAGCACAGTTAGGAAGAAAGTGTCTAATGGCTGAAGCCAGCATTCTCTTCAACTGTACAACTACATAACTCAACAGAAAGCTCTTCAGAGTGTTATTAGAAGGAGCTCTTCTAGGTGACAGGCTGTAATTCCTTAAGGTGTGCCAAATGTGTTAGACTTCCTATATAAATCCTGTGACAATGTGATTGTTCAGGTCACTGGTAAGTGATCTTGTTGACCATCTTCTGCTTCACTGTATATTAATAGCATGCTGGATCAGGGACAGCAAGGCAGCGGTGACTAGCAGATAATGGTGCTCTTGTTGGTAGCCACTGAGTTCACGGGTGGCTTTCCAAGTCAGTTCCTCACACATAGAAGCACATATGGAAAGCAAGACAAACCTCAGATACCACCTCTCTGTTTTAAAAGACAAGTCAAAGTGAATAATTCTCACTTCTGGTTTTCATGATTTAGGAAGTTACCAAGTGGTTTTTGAAGAACCATGTTTAAAATATCCTCTTTGTCTTTGGCGTTTTGGATTGGTTTTGTCTTTTAGCAGCATAGAATTATTGAGAAGTCAATTGATGCATTACCAACTTAATCAGAAGTTTCTTCAGACTTTACTCACAGGAAGTTCATTAGGCTGCTTAACCAGTAAAATCTGCCTTATAGTACTTATTTCAATAATCTCCTTGTGACCAGAGGCAACACATCAGGGAAAAACATGAATCCAGTACATCTGCACTACAGATCAAAGAAGTGAGAGGGAGGATATCATGACTGTGGTCCCTGTCATGCTCCTTGTGGTGTTCTTCATACTCTGAGAGTTGCAGATGCTTCCTGTCTCCCAAGTGCAATTGTGTGTGGGTTTCCATGTGAGATGGAGAAAGATCCCATGTCTTTCCAGCACCATGGAATTCTACTCCATGTTTGATGACAGGATTGAGCCACTGAGAATAGAACATGCCCCATCATTGCCACATCATTTTTCCTAACTTGATGGGAATCACTAACTCTTTTGGAATGTTAGCATCTGTTTCTGCAAAGCACAGCAGTATTAACTTTTCATCAGTAGAAGCATTATGAGATTTCTTTTAGGTCTGGAAAGCATTTTTAGACTACCAAGATGAAAGGTGGTGTGTACTGCAGTACAAATCCTTAAGCAGTCTGAACTGCCACGTTACTGTTGACTTAGAAATTCAAAGCTTATTCCTAGTCACAGACCAAGACATAGCCATGAAATAATGACAGTGAGGATGGTAAGCAAACGGGATATTCTTAAATGAAAGTTTGTTTTTGTTTTAGTACCTTTTCCAGCATATGGTAAGGTAACTTCCTATTTTTTGTGTTAATGGCTTGCCTTGCTTTCCCACGCTCTGAAGGAATGCTTTAATCTCAACTTTAAGAAGTGCTAAGATTTGTTTTCCAGATGGTGTTTGCTCTGCAAAACATTAGGTGTTCATTTTTAAGACTTCATAATTTTGCTCTCTTTTATTTTAGAAATCGTCCAGAATCTCTGAGGATGACATCAGGTTAAGAAAAAACAGAGACCAAAACTGTGCCAATTTCTTGGACCCAGCTACTGTGCTTGCTACACAGGAAGAGAAAATGGAAATTGCAGTTCCAGTTTCTGAACATAAAAGCATCACCACAGTGGCTTCACCACATCCCACAGACAATCCAACCCACTTCTTTTCCCCTGCTTCCAGCCGAAATGGACTTAGGGACAGGCATGAATCTCTGGACAGTGAAGTTGCTAAGGAGATCAGATACCTAGATGAAGTGCTGGAGGCAAATTGTTGCGATTCTGCTGCAGACAGTACATTTAATGGAACATCGTCCCCTGAGCCAAGTGCAGTCTCCATTATGGATGGTTCAGGAGCATGTGCTAATGTCAATAAAGAGTCAGTATCCCCTGAAAGGGAAGAAAATGTAGCAGACAAGCAGGCATCCTTGGAGGTTGAGCCACGTGAAGCTAATATAACAGATGAGAACCTGCAATCTAATGGTCATTCCTTGGGTGGGCTGAAAGAAGACACTAGGGAGAGTCTGAAGGTGCCAGGAAGTCCCACCTCTTCAAACAGTTCTAGAAGATCATCTAAGGATGGTGAAACAACTCTTACAACCCTTAAGAAAGAGGCAAAGTTTGAACTGCGAGCCTTCCACGAAGACAAAAAACCCTCGAAGCTCTTTGAAGATGAAGAAGAGAAGGAAAAATACAGAGTCCGCAAAGCGAGACCATCAGAAGAAATGATGGAACTTGAAAAAGAAAGAAGGGAACTCATTAAAAGCCAGGCTGTCAAGAAAAACCCCAACATCGCTGCCAAATGGTGGAACCCTCCTCAGGAAAAACCCCTGGAGGATCAGCTGGATGAAGAGCATCTGGAGTCTCACAAGAAGTACAAGGAGCGCAAGGAGAGGCAGCAGCAGCAACAGCAGCAAGGTGCAGCACCAACATCCCCCAGACAGGTCAGCTGCTCCTTTGTATCCCCAGAGCCAGTCAATATCAAGAAAGAAGATATTGTCACAGAGCAAATTGACTTCTCCGCTGCCAGGAAGCAGTTCCAGCTGATGGAGCATTCAGGTCCATTGCAGAGTCAGGCCCCACCAAGACGGTCAGGAGCACCCAAAATGTTCTCCATCAAACCCTTTTACAAAAGCCTCAATTCTCCATCTGTGGACAAACCAATGTCCTCTGTGACGAGACCCATTTCAATGTGTGGGCAAACTGGACAGCTTGAGGGCAACAATGCCACAGCTGTCAAAGCACAGAAAGTCTCCTGTAGCCCAGAAGGTGACAAAAGCACTCAGGCTACCACAGCTGACACAGCAAGAGAGTTACCTTGCACTGATAGCCCCAGAGCTGCACCAGCTTCAAAACTGTGGGCGGAGGAGGGAGAATTCATGAGTGCAAAGGCGGTCTTCACAGTGGTGAAGGATGATGGACAGGGAATTCTAGATCACTTACCAAAGTCAGGCAGCACCTCTTTGCCTCCAGAGGAGCTTGACTCCGGTTTGGATGACTTGTCTGTGAGGTCCCAAGATACCACCGTCTTGGAGACCCTTTCCAATGACTTCAGCATGGATAACATAAGTGACAGCGGTGCCTCCAATGAGACCATGAGCGCCCTGCAGGAGAGTTCTCTAGCAGATTTCTCTCTGCCACAGACCCCACAGGCCGAAACTCCGGCAGAGTGCCGGGCTGAAGGCATCTCCAAATCTTTCAGTGACCCAGGCTGTGATTCACCTTCCTCTGCCTTGGCAGACACCATGCTGATGGACGACCAGCTGGCGTACCAAGCTGGCCTGCTGGTTCAAAATGCCATCCAACAAGCCATAGCTGAGCAGGTGGATAAGGGGAACCCGAAGGAAGAAGAAATCCCAGCCGAGAAAGAGGTCTCAGCCAAAGAGAAGCCAGCTGGCACTGGGCCAGATCCAGCCTCCAAGGAGCTTCAGAACCCAATGTTTGAGCCACCCCAGGTGTCTTCACCAGTTCAAGAGAAAAGGGACACCATACCAAAGACTTCAAAAGAGGAAGACTCAGGACTCAGGGAAGGGAAGAGTTTGCAGCAGTCATCCGTGTACTCAGCCAGCCAGCCATTCCTTGTGGAGGAAAACAGGCATGAAGTCAGCTATTTCAGCAAGTATTCAGAGGCGGCGGAGCTTCGGAGCACTGCTTCTATCCTGGCCACACAGGAGCCTGAAGTGACTGTGGGCCCTTTCAAGTTACGGTCAAGGAAACAGCGGACTTTGTCAATGATAGAAGAAGAGATCAGAGCTGCTCAGGAGCGAGAAGAGGAGCTGAAGAGGCAGCGGCAGGGTCTACAAATGGCACCAAGCTCTGTTACAAAGAATGCACCACCCATGCCCACCAGAACCGTGTCTTACAAAACTGCACCAGGTAAGAGCTCAAAGTATCAGAGCTGAAGTGAAATGTGACTGAAGGGTCAGGTGTAGTTTAGTTTTATGTCATCTTTTAATGAAAACATTGTTTTGCAGGGGGTGGGAGGGCAGATGACTTCATCTGCCTGGAAACTGCATGGAACAGCTAAATTTTCTGGCCATGAGCACACCTGCAGAAGGTTCTGGTTTTTCACAAATGCAAAGATTCACAGTTCTGGTTTTTCACAGTGCAGATATTCTCATCATCCTTACTAAACTCCATTCTGTATTTAGCCACTGCCACATTGTAGCATGACATGTCCATGGTTTCACTGGTCAGACCACCCACTGAAATTTAGGGTCGTTTCAAGGAAGCACAGCAGCAGTTTGTACAGCTGTGTGGCTGTTTGAAAGACAAACATCTAAGGCCTTCCTTAATAGGCGTCCTGTTCTCTTGCACGTCATTAGGGAAGTACAAAAGTAATGGAGATGTGTAGATTTTGGGGTATGAATCAGATTTCTTTTTTTGTGCATTTTGCTCTCTGTTTTGCTGACATTCACAGCAATTATAGCATATCTCTCTCCACCTTCCCCTTCTCAAAAAATAATGTCAAGCTCTGATGCCTTCTAAATATAATACAGAAAAAGTATGTATTAAAACCCCCCAGAAATACATACCAGGCTTATTTCTGTGTAATGATTTTTATTAAGCATATACCTGCATATGCTTTGCAAGTGCCCATAAGGTTTATTAACATTGGTCATTGTGAAAAAGTATTCATTCTACCAAGAATACTCACATGCTGTCTTTATTTCCGGTGGTGTAAATTGAAGCCAGTGGTAGTAATTTTTTTTAAGTCATGGTAATCTTGAATAAGATACAGATTTAGCCCATTGCTCAATATGATTGTGAACTTTTAGTTATATGGAGCACATAAATATGAATATTTTGTTTCTTCTGCAAAGAGGATGATCTTAACACGTGTTTTTTGAAAAAAAATTAAAGCAAATTTGAAAGCAAATACCAGTCTTTTCTTTGAAATTCTGCTGTTATAAGTCCTCTAATACAGCATTTTTTGTAAGGATCCTCTCTAATCTGAAGTGTTCTGAGAAATGTCTGACAAGATTTGAGATGCAGGGTACCACAGACATCAAGAAGGACTTGTTTTGTAAAGGTGTTCTTATGACTGTGTTCCAAAACAGCATCATCTGTAGCTGAAAGTGCTCAAAATGGAGCCGATAATGATTGTATTTTATTCAGAAGTGATGTTGGATGGGCTGCTGACACTAATGCTTGTTTCAACAGAGCTTCTGGGAAAATAGCATACTTATGCTTTCTCTAGACGAGAAGGCATTTACTTTGTGTCTGTAAAAATGTTTGTTGTAAATTGCATTCTAGAGAAAATTATAAACTCCTGTTTATAATGAATCATTCCAGACAGTTTCCTTTAAATGTCCAACTGCCATGTGTTCAAGAAAGAAAATTGGGATCTCCTAGCCAATGACTCATGCTACTACAATTTGCAGCCAGTGACAAAGCAGAGAAATAATTTCCAGGAAAAGATGAGTATGTGGCAGTGTTTAAGAATATCATTGATCAAGAAACCACAAAGAACATTGACAAAGTTCTTAGTTCTTCTACTTTTGGTGCTTTCTGAACCGCAGATATGCTCAGCATAGCTCTCAGCTGCAGGACATCACCTCAGCACCTTTAGCATTGGAAGGTGTGTAAACCTCAGTTCATGTCTTCCTTGCTGTCCCTTTAGCCAGCTGTATTGCTGTTAACTCCTGCAGGCACCCCTAGATATAGGGTGGAGGAATACCATGTAATCCCTTGCAAGATTGCAGCAACCTCCCTTTTAATAGTTACAGGATCTTTTCAATATTTGTGAAAAAAGGCAAATAGTAATTTAGCAGAGGCACAAACATCAGGCTGTCAGGATAGACAGAGCAGAGGGCAGAAAAGGAAACCTGCTTCTGTTGGGCCCAGTAAGGAATATGCTGTAGATCATATCTGGTACTGCAGTATCTATATCTAGTTTCACAAAGAAAATTAATAGTAATTCCACTACCAATTATAATAATGATAAAGAAGAAGCAGAGGTATTTCTGTCAGCAAATTGCCTTTTCCAAAGAAAGAATTGGCACTAACATCAGGATACCTCAGCAGAAAGGGATTAAGGGGTCAAGTATAAATTGGAAAAATCTCTTTCTAATCCTTAAGTGTGGAAGTGCATACTCAATCTTTTGAGAAAGCATAATATTAAACTTAATTAGCAATGGCCTAACAATGGCCTAAACAATGGCTGTTTTTAGGTGGTGGTCTGGGCAGAGTAGCTTTACTAGGACTCCTGGTGTTCCCTGATTATTTATCACCACTGTTCCCCTTTATTGCTTTCAACGAGGTGGATACTTACATAGGTAACAGACAAACACAATAAGGGACTGCAGTGACCTGCACTGTAATTTAACTGAAGGTTGTCAGGTTGTCAGCAAATAGGCTACCTAAGGTAATTAGCAGTTACTGCAGTTATCTGACATACAGCTTTCATAAAATTGATGTAATACTCAGTTTGTCTGTCAATCACCCAGCACAATCCAAAAGGTCTCTTTGTAATAAACTTCTGTACTGCTAACAGTTTTATCCTTTAAAATTGTTGATGGTTTGAAGCAATCTTTTAACCCATCTCAGATCACTGAATTGAGACACAGAGTCATTTCAGTGGAATGTGTACACTGGAGAAGACCTTCTCCAGGACACTCCTGGAAAGGTGAAGATGAAGAACCTGTGAATTTTTCCCTTGAAAAACGATGTTTCCTGCATGAGAAAACTCAAGACCAAAAAAGTGCCAGAGCATTGATAAATGGATGGTCAACATGGATCCCAAAATATTTTTGGAGCCCTATTAAATCTGAACGTTTCCTCTGTTGTTTTGCTTGCACTTGGCATGATGTGAGCAGCTGCACAGCAGGACAGTGGTTTCCTCCAGCATGCAGGTGGTACAGCATCTCTGCTGGGCAGAGCATTTGGGATTGTCTGATAGTTTATTTGAGCAGGATGATGAGAGTGTAACATGAGAGGAATCCAGTGTAAGCATGGTGATTTAATTCCCATGGGGTTTTTTTACTCCTCTTATTAAAAGTAACTAACTATGAAGGCCTGGCTCTGAGTAATCCTGTTCCTCAAAATAAGATGTGAAAATCATTACAGGAGAGGTCTTGGTTCAGTGAAGGCTTTTTATGTGGAGCCAAACCCTTTGTCAATGACTGCTGTCTCATGATGAGGGATGGGGAATACCTAGCAGAAAGAAGCCATGCCTGAGAGATATTTTGGGAAGCTGCCATATCTGCCTTTTTGGTGCGCGTCACCAAAGTGTTTCCAGGTTAGGCAGAAGGCACACTGTGCTCATGTGCAGTCACTCAAATACTTGCGCAAGCATTGAGAACTGCCCACCATGCTTATCTTCCATTGCCCTCAGCTGGTGAACTAAATGAGAGAATTTCAGTGGGTGGCATAAGCCTAGTGGGGAAGTTGCAGCTTAGGGATGCAAGCAGTCAGATACCTCTAAACTGTAGGTAACTGTGAGGGTTGTGTGTGCTGTCCTTTCCTTTTCTCTCTACTTTGTTAATCTGAGTGGCAGCTGTGGAGCTCAAGCCTCTGTCAGAGAAACTGCTTCAGCCTCAAAACCATTTTCCCCTTCAGTTTTTTCTCTAACAAAGCCGTATGTTTAGGAAGCTTCTCAGGTTCAGCCATAGCCTGAGGATACTTTTTATGTAAAGAGAAGAAGAGAAGCAGAAACTTGGGGCAAGATATTTTGTGATCATTGCAAAATTTTTAATGCCTTGTATGCATGTACAGAATAAGGATCAGATACAATACATATGCATGAACTTAATTTAAAATCAGAATTTTGAGAAAGGCTAGAGCAGGAATGTTTATGGAAGATGCTGTTTTCTTACCTCTTTATAGGCACTGGTATGAAAAAAAGAAAGTTAATGATTTTCTCCAAGGATTCCTCTAGAGTTCTCATCCCCAGCATACTTCCAGGAGTGCCTTAACAACATACTAACCCAGCTCATTTGCCCTTTGTTTTCTTATTCACTCCTTAGTGGAGGATGTCTGGGAAGTGAGAGAATCTTTGAGAGGTCCTTTATTTACAGTTTGCTTGTTTGTGATTTTGCATATTTGCATTCCTCACCTGGTGTCGAAGAAGAGCAAAGAAGCCCACGTTTCACTTGATGCAATAATGAGGCTGTCTTACTAGAGGGATCTTCTTTTTAATGTACTTCAGCAATCCCCTGACTCGAGCACAGACTGGTTTCCTAAACCAGTCTGTGCTGCTGAAATGTCTTGTTTTGAAAACTTTCCATGCAGGTGTCTTAAAAAAAATCCAGCAGCATCTCTAAGTAAAAAGTAAACATGTGTATGTAGATTTGGGATGCTGTAGTTGCATTGACTTTGAAGGTGCAATTTTATAGATGCAACAACTTTGAAGGTCTTTTCCAACATTAATGTTTTTTTGATTCCGTGATCATGAAGATTGATGACCCTTCCATCCAGGATGAGCAGTCCTGCTTGAAGATATCCCCTTTCTTAAAGTGAATTCTCCAAAATCTACAGTTGGCATTGTTTTCTGGGAGAAAGGGAGTGGAAGGATCTCTTTTCAGCCATTAGCCTTGTCCATGGATTTGAGCATCCTGTGGTGTGTCTGTATCTCTGGAGAAGGTACAAGTTGGGCAGACGTTCTGAGAAGCCTCATTCTTCCTCCATTATGTACATCCATGCAAGGCAATTACTACTGTAAGAACAAAGTAGTACATCAAGGTATCTGACCCTTAATCAGGCCTTTAATTTTTACCACCCTTTTTTACCCACTGGGCCTAGTTGGCAGGGCGACAGTAGTTTCAAGTCTTTCCTACTGTGTCTAAGCTGCCACACACGGGGACAGCTACCCAGCTCAGGACCTACTGTTGGCCTCTGCTGTGGCAGCATAACTCCTCTTTATCTGTGGAGCACATCCTGATGCAATCCAGAGAAGAACCTGGGCCCACAGAAACGCTCCCTCCAGTTCTCTGGTAGGGTGATATGAGGAGGATGGATTCCCAGCTTCATCACTGCACTGCCCAGCTTAAATTAAACATGTAATGAAAAACTAATCATGCTGTGTTTTTTAACACTGCTCAGAAATTTAAAAAGGGTAATTCTTGTAAAAATACCTCTGTAGTGTTGGCTCACTTCTTTCAAGAATGAATCCTGTTGATTCTTACAAGAGATTCCAAGGCTGCTCTCTAGTGGCTGCAATTGTCATCATGCTTTTTGCTTTTTGAAAGACTGGCTAGAGTTTTCATCTGTTTCAGCAACAATTTTCCTGAAAATCAGCATCATCTTTCTGATTATTTCACTTATTTTTACAGGGTTTGCAGTGGGTATTTTTCTCTTTCTATGGTATTTTTTTTTTTTACACTGATTGAAGTGTCTGATTTTAAAGAGTTGATGATGGTCCCATGGAAAAGGAAATGAGATTTTGGTTCAGCATTTCTTTCTTCTGTCACAGCTGAGAACCCTCACATTCCCATGACTTGCCACTGTGGTCTTCATTGTTCCCAGCAGAGCATGGTGGGTGGTTCACCCCAAGTCAGTGCCTGGTGATGAGAAAGGCATACTGTCCCTCCCAAAGAAGCATGGGTTGTCCACCTGTGAACTCTCCTGCAGCTTATAGTAGCAGTCTCTCTTTCTGGTCTGCCTTTTACCTGCCTTTGGGGTCACTGTAATCAAAACAATGACCTTCCATGGGGTGCAATGAGCTCAGCCAGAGAGAAAAATGAGTTCTCTCTGGCTTTCCTTCGTCCAGGAGGAAACTCAAAAGCCACATCTGAACCAAGAGTTTATAGGACAGAGACCTGACCCTGCTCTGCCACAGGAGCACTCTGTGAAACATGCAGGAAACAGCTGCAGGAAAAAGCAGCTTTAGGATTCACCCAAAGCCTTTCTTGCTACAAGAGCAGATGTAAAGCACTGGAAAAAGAGAAGGCAGCTGTGTTTATCAAGATACCTTCTTTGGATGTCTCATGCATGGTCCCTGCATGTTGCATTGGCTGAGCAAGAAAAAAAATTGTCTTGTGGTTTTTCAGAATCTTACAAACATTTCCAAATTGCAGAAATGTATCCTGTAGGAGGAAACTGGGTATTTCAAGCAGGTACTTTTTTAAACGGTGGTTTTGTAAAAATATTTTGTATTGTTTTGGTGTAGTGGGTTGCAGGAAGAGGGAGAGATTTTTTTAAAGTCTGTGACCATCCTAATTTACCAGATTGTTTCATAGACTTCATTCCAAACTCTTTCTTCATTCTAAACCTGCTGAAAATGCTTCTCCAGCTGTCATCTTTGGTAAACAAATTGTGAATCCTCAGCTTAGAAATGGTCATTCTTTTTCTTGTCATTGCAGGCAAGATAGAGAAGATCAAGCCTCCTCCATCCCCCACTACAGAAGGCCCTGCTTCACAGTTGGACCCTCCACCCGAGGAGTCTGCAGGAGCCCAGCGGCCCAAGAACCTGATGCAGACCCTCATGGAGGATTATGAAACACACAAAACCAAGAGACGGGAAAGGATGGATGACAGTGCGGTGAGTGCAGTTCTCCTCCTCCCTTTTCCCTCTGTGGCAGAGACCATGACTTGGAGGAACCTAAAGACTCTGGAAGAGGTTATCTTACAGAATCTGCTCAGATCAGCTTGCAAGTGGGTAAGGATTTTAACACATTGTAGGGGACAGGTGTTCAAAATGGAAGGATGCAGGCCAGTGAAGAGGGAGTCACTGCAAATATTAAAGGCAACTCATATTACATTTCATTTTAGTTAATTATGTTAACTAATAATAAGAGCAGTGGGTAGTTGCCCTGTAATTGGCAGATTCTGTTAATTCACACATCACCAAGAACCTCCAATGGGTTATTTCAGTGATACATAGAAATTTGTGGATCAAGCATGTATTCACACCTGTGTTTGTAGATACCCCCCAAAGTCCAGTCCAAGTGTGCTCAGTCTTCACTGTAAGTTCATAACCTCCCCAGAAACCACCCATTGTGGAACTAGGCTGGGAGTGTCTCAGAAGTTAACTTGGATCCTTCAACAGCTAGCATGTTGTTGCTGGATTTGCTGTCTATCTTTCACACAAGCAATAGGGGAGTGTATCTGAATTAAGGTGTTCTTTATTAGAGACACTAATAAGAAGAGCTAAGGATTTTGTAACTGGAAGTATCAAAATTCAGGAAAATCTCTTTTTCCTAAGAGAGCATGAGCTGTTTCTTATACAGAGTCATTACTACTGTGCAAGGAGTCCAGAAGATACAAGTAAGATACAAGGTCAGTGTTAAACTCCTTAAATGGACACATAGTTTGCTGAAGCAGCCAAAGTCCTCCAGACATTTCCCGAAGATGTCTGAACAATGATCCTACTGCCAAGGATGCTCCAATAAACTGCTTTCTAGTAATGTTAATTAAAGGCAGATTCTCGTTAGGGATATAGATGTAAATGAAGGTTTGTAACATGAATACTGCACTAGTCTCGCAGCTTTTAATCACTACTTGTGAGTATTGCACAGTAACAGAGAAAGTAAAAATCAGAAGGAATGGACTAGGGAGGCATCCTGTTGCACTTTTGTTGGCTAACTAAAAATGCAGGTAGATTTGTTTCCAGTGCACACTAGAAACTTACTGGGCCCTTGTTCTACTAAGGACACTGAAAAACGAGATTTCATTGTCCATCAGACTTCTATAGCAGGTAGAAAGCCAGCTTGTGCACAGGAACATGTCTCGTTCTGGCAGTAGCATCTTGGGGCCACATTTTAGGAAGGAGGTCTGGTTTCCTCTCCATCTCCAAAGCACCCAGTGAAAAAGGGTGGCACCACCTGCTCTGGTGAGTGCTGTTTCCTGATGTCTCCCCAGAGTGTCCCTCCCTGAAGGTGCTTAGTGGCTTGCTGGGCAACTCTCATGACCTTTGCAGAAGCTGAGAGGAACATTAAAAAAAGTTGGGTATAAAACACCCACTGTGGAAACCAGCACTGGAGTCCCACACCAAGACCATCAGCCTGGTGGCTGGAAACTTCAGAGCAGCTGAAAGCAAACAAAATAAAAAGACATAAGCATGGTATCTGATCTAACTCCATGCTTTTCTTTGGCTATTTTTTGATTTAAGGCACTTTTTTCACTGTTAATTTTCAAGTGAATCTTTCAGCACATTCTTTTTTCATTTTATCCCAGATTTGTTCTGGAACAAACACAATGTAAGGCACTAAGTTGTTTTTTTTTTTTTTAATTCAACTTTACAAATCTACATCTCTTCTGATTCTCTCAAAAATTCTCTTCTACATTCCTCTGCTAATGGGGTGGCACCCCGCTTGTACTTGCCCTGTGCCCTTCCTCTACCCCTGTGAAGAGTGAAGGTGACCTGCCCAGCCTGTGAAGTGGTGGCTTGTGGCTGAAATCTTTGATCCTGCTCATTTAACTGAGTACAGTTCTTCAAGTGCTTGCAGAGCTGCACACGTGCTCCCTGAAAGGCAAACTGGCCGCAGTTGCCTGGTCTCTGCTACAGTCTGAAGCAATGTCCTGCCCAGAGTGCTGGGCAGTGGTCTAGGCAGTGTCTGACCACAGAGGTCTGCTTTGTCTGGGTGCCATTTCAAGCTCTCCACTGCAGCTAAAGCTGCCCAGACACTGACCACCCAAAGATGCACTGCCAGAGCATTGGTACCACTCAGACAACCTGTGGGATAGATCCTTTCCTGTCATGAATTTTCAAAGCTTTAGTGAATTTGCAAAGTCCCAGTGCACACCAAAGTCCCACAGTGTTGAGGTTTGTTGTCATTCTCCTCTTTTGTAAGCCCACTGCATACAGCCAAACAAGACTTTTTTTTGCTGCTGCCCACCCAAAATCCTCTTAGAGGTCTGTGTCCTGCAGAGCCCAGGGAGAACTCCCCAAGATCAGCCAGGAGTGTTTTGTTTCTTTTCTCTGGCATTTTCTGCTCTCCTTTGGTCAACAACTCTGCCATTGACAAGGGACAGATAACTTTAATAAGAGGTGCTGCACTTGTACCACTGTCAGTTTGAGCGAGTATTTTGCAGTCCAGGCTAAGCAACTATTATTTTAAAAACTTTTATTAAAAAAATAGTTTTAATTTGCCAGCAGAGAGCATTTGCACAGTGTTCTCAGGAAAAAGGATTTCTGGAACTAAAGAAACAAACCAGCAAATCACTGCACTATTTAAAAAAAACAACATTAAATACAGTGGGAGAAGGAGCATAACTGCAAACCAGACAGGCAGCTGCTACTTGGAGTGTTATGTCCTGAGAGCTGAATGTGGCTCAGCATTGCTCCTTGTGAGTGAGGATAAACAGAGACTTCCTCAAGTACTGGGAGCAGTCAGGGTGCCTGGCATAGCAGCTGTGGTCTCCTGAATTAGAGACACTAATAAGAAGAGCTAAGGGTTTTGTAACTGGAAGTATCAAAATTCAGAAAAATCTTTTTCCTAAGAGAGCATGAGCTGTTTCTTATTCAGAGTCATTATTACTGTGCAAGGAGTCCAGAAGATACCTTTTCTCTGTGGAAAGGTTTCATGTCCACAGGAACTCCCTCTTGTTCTGAGCACACCAGAAGTTCTGATGTGTAGAGATTCACTTTTGCCCTCCATAAGATACAACAAAAGACAGGAGGGTGGCTTCAGTAGGACATTTACCCTCTGTAGTCTTTGCCTCATTGCCTTGTTTCATGTCTGGCTTCAGTGGCTTTAGTGGCCTCTCTGGTCAAGGCTTGTGGGTTATGCCTTTCAGAAAGAGAGCAAATCAAGCACATCTTGGAAGAACTTTGCTGCTCAGGAAAGGGGGCAGTTTCTTCCAGAGGATGTGTTGCAGCACTTACTTCAGCAGATGTGTGAAAGAGAAAAAGCAGCAGCAAGGAAATGGGTCAAGCACTGATGGTAAACAAGACTGAGACTGGCCAAGCAACATCATTAAAATAACACCAAACTGGCTAATCTTTTCTTTTTATTTTTTATGACACTAAGTTGCTTGAAGTCTTACTCTGGAATGTGCCAGTTCTTGGAATTTCTGTAATTTATTCTTGTTTCCTAGTTATAACATGCTTGTTCAATGTACTAATGCTGGTCTTTTCCCTTTCTACCAGTACACCTGTAAATTACTGTCTAGCAAGGTTACTTCTGAGGTACTTTTCAAGTGTTTGTTAATTTTTACTTCTTCTTGCATGGTGATTCCGTGCATGTTGCTGCAGTTGGCATTTTCATAGTGTTTGCCAATGCCATTTCATATTAAAAAATGTGTGTGTGTATGTGATATTCCCTTATATCTCTCATCAGTAAATATTTCTGTGCCTGGTTTTGTGACCCTTGGATTCTAGTTACAATTTCTGCCATGGGAGGGGTTGTAATTAGAGGGATGGGAGCTGTTGTCTGGGACTGGAGCATCCCTGATGTGAGAAGTGAGAACTTCCTGTTAATCCCTCTTACCATTTAGCTGGCAAAGCTAAACCTGGAATCCAAGCATCTTCAGATGCTGCATGAAAGTTCTATGGCTTTCCTTTGTCCCTGATTACAATATATTTAATACTATCAAAATCTCTAGTATTTTGTAAAAAAACCTGTACACTATCCTTTCACCTGTGGAAGAGTCAGATCGAAGTGCATGGCCTCAGTCTGATTTTGTGAACCTTTCCTTGTCTCTGTCTGTTGTGATGGTGATGACTGATCACAGTCCCACAACTTAGCATCATTGTTTGTCTCAGGGTGAAATAAACCCAAATCTGCCAAAACAACAAGGGGTATTTACAGTGATGCTTGATATTTTAGCAAAGTAGTAATTGGCACAGTCCTTACCTCCACAAAGCTGGACTTTGCTTACGGCAGAAATTTTAAGAGCAGGTAGTTGATACTAAATACACTTTTGCAATGTTTGTTAAGAATGAAGTGCTTAGTAATGTGTATATTTCTAATACCTGTAATTTTCTCTGCAGATTGTGATAATGACAATTACCATTTGATACTCATTTGTCCAACATCAGCACTTTTTTTATATACCTGAACCTTCCATTTTTTTCCTATTCTATAATATATTTGGCCACATCAGCTACCCCAAGACGAGTCCATGAACATTTTGTGACCTGGAGAGTAAAGCAAAGACCAGTCTATGCCATTTCCTATACATTAAATAATTTAGAATGGGTTTTATCACACTGATACAAGCCAGTGATTGATCTTTGTGTATTTATAGAGAGTTAAATTGGTGTAAGAGCAGTGTGCTTTCAGAGTCTTGGTTTTAAACACAGATAGTGCCTTTTCTCTTCCATAATATCTACACAATAATCTAAGTCAAGATTTGCAAACAGCGAGTAGTGATCAGAGTGTTTGATGCTGGGTGAGAGGCAGAAGTTCAGGTGTAGTTTTTACAGGCCCAGGCCATGATCTTCTGCTGCTGGGAAGAGTTTTGTGTCCACCTTGTGTAATGGTAATGATGCAAAGAGTAAGGTGCTGGAAAAGAATGTGTATAAATGGGAAAGGGGCTAGAAATAAAAAAGACTGTAGGACACAGTGATTCCTCATGCAGATGAAATGATGTTCTCTGGCTATTCCCCAGCATCCAACCTCAGACTGAAGAATCCATGTGATTTTCACTGGAAATCTTCAGCTAAAACCAGACAGGTTGCTTCAGAAGAAACAGCAGGACTCAAGGCACTATATGCCCATACTCTCTACTAACCCTACAGCTGACCTGTGCCTCTTGTTAACCAGAGCCTTCCAAAATGCACTCTGGTGCAGGCAGGGGGCTCAGTTTTAATTGTCGTTGGCAGCACTGTAGCTGTCCCAGCTGTGCTTGCACAGGCTTAGGAGCAGGGGCTTCCAGTCATTCTGACAGCTCCACTCTGGAAAGCAGAAAACAGCAAGGCACAGTAACTGCTAAGTTCAGCTACCACAGCAACTGCATCCTGCTTCATTAGAGCAATGTGTTGCATCACCCCCAAATTCCTGCAGCTTGCAGTAAAAGCACATCCCACTGCTGCTTAGAGACTTGTGTGTATGCCTCCATATAGGATGTTTCTATCCTCAAAACCTCCTGCTTTTGGCCTTACAGATACCCATGTATTCAAATGTACAGGACATTAGCTTGAGTTTCCTTAATACCAATCCTGCTGTAGCGGATAACTGCAGTAAGGTGACATTTATGCAACATTAAAGGCTACTGCTGAAAATTTTTGTGTTACGAAACAGGAGATGAACATTCTAGATTTGATGGCATGGGGCACACAGTTCATGTTTTAATACTGAGAAGCAGCAATTTAATACTGCCACTGTCTTGTTTCAAGTAAATACATTTTAATCTCAGATACCCAGCTCCTCACTGTGTTTACTAGCAGTCTGGGTATTCAGTAAACATCATTAGGTAGGTACAGTAGGGAAAATACCTTCATGCTGGAGAAATAGAAGTTCTCTCAGTAGTTCCAGTTTTATTTAAAGCATTTGGTTTATCATTCCTGAGCATGAACACTCACATCTGCAGGAGCAGGCAGCCTGTTCCCTACATTGTACTTCCACCTCTTTATGCACACTTGTGCTCCAAGAATGTGTTTGGTGCAACAACTTTACCATACAGTGCTCACAGATTTTAGGCACGCAGACCTTTGCATTTTCTGTTTTCTTTTTTTCCTTCTAGTTCTTCCAGATTCAGATGGGAAGAATCAATAAAATATTAAACCTCAGAAAACTGTATCAGTTTTGCCAGTACTGTTCAACAAAAATTGTTGAACAGTATATAGCAGTCAATTTTCTGACTACTCAAAAAAACACCACTACTTCAGTGATTGTGATACATATTATTTGGGCTAAAGCATACATACATATGTATACACACACACACACACACACACACATATATATATAATTGCTTTCTACTGTTGTCATTAAGAGTTAATAACAGCAGTTATTAAGCTGTAAGCTGTGTACTAGATTTGTTAAATCTGATGGTGGGAAACAATATAGGTTAGTCTCCATCTCTAGGATGGATATAAAAACTATTTAAACACCTAACAGTGGCCCCTGTTTCAATTTTTTTTTTCTCCAAAAACCTCAAAAAATAAACCTTCAAGGAAAGAAGAACCCTCTGCAATACTTAGTGAGACCTCAAGCTGCAACCACAAGATCCAGAAAGAAATTTTTTGCAGAGAGGTGAAGAGCAGTTCTTACAGCCCTACATATCTTTTGTCTTTCCCTCAAACCTACATCTGCTCTCCAAGTTCTTCCTCTTCTACTACAGCTGGTATTCAAATCACCTCTACTAAATAACATGATGCTAAATAAGACACTTTATGTAACATTGCTTTTTTCCCGGATGTGATCTTTTCACTAGGATGTAGTTCACAGGTTGAAGAAGCCTAAGCTTAAGAGAAGCATCTGCTTTGTGATCTTCCTTCTGCGTGCAGTTATGACTGTGGCTGCCTTAGGACACCCTGAGCACCAAGCCTGGCCCTTCCTGTGCCCACTCAGCTGATGCAGGGCATCATCAAGGAGGGTGCTTGTGAAACATTGAGATAGCATTTTTGATTGGCTGTGGGGAACCTGGGGGTGCTGCACTCACTAGGGGTCTAGAGTCAGCCCTGATACTGGCCAAATATATTTTATAATGGGGATAGTTGGCTATTTTTAGGCAAGCAGCTTCCTGGGTAATGAATTCAATGGTTCATTGAGGAGTCTCAATTCCCCAGTCATTCCATTTGCATACTATAATTATGCCAGTGTTTCCTCTAGCGTGTCTAAAACTGTCACAGCCTTGTGAAAACAAGGGTTGTTTTGAGTTAGACACTCTTTTCAGTAGATGAGAATAATAATTCTGGAATAATTATTCAAAAGGATCTTTAGTTTATATGCTGTACCATTTAGTGTTAATACTGAGCCAGACTTGCTTTCCTGCAAGGTCCAAGACTACATTCAGTGCCCTCATGGTACCTCTGATATGAATCTAGATACAGTTTTGCTTGGAGAGTCAGCAGCATTTGTAGAAGCTGACAAACTTTGAGGTAGGTGTGCAGACCAGGGATAAATGAAAGAAACCCTATCGCCATCTTTTATGACAAATACAAGCTGACTGATCCAAAGCAGGAATCTTCAAAGTTCAAGAGTCCTGACTGTTGCAATCCATCAGCAGAGACCCTCACAATACTGTGATGTCCAGCAAAGAAGCTGGTTTCAAACTATTCTTAACTATGTAAAATCCATTTTGTTTTCAGCCGGCATATTTTTGCAGGCCAAATTCCACAGAACCTTATTTAAAAATAGAGTGGTAGTTTTAGTTTGAAATTTATGCTATTCAGCATAAATACCTGAATACTCACTCCCAGTTTTACTTCTCCATTATTCAGTTTGGGGTGTCTTTCTTGGTTCAGGCATTCTGCAGTGGGAGTAACTCCAGTACACAGTTTACAGGCTCATGTCTCAGACCAATTTTTTCCTACTGATTTTTTTTAAATAAATTGATAGGTTTATGAGCACATTTGCCTTCTGCTAGGAAACACAGAAACCACTCATCCCTTGTCCCTCCTTTTGGTGGTTGTTCTGCAAAAAGAGGAGGCATGATTTTGGGCAAAATTTCAGAGCAAAATCCCTGCAGTGGACCTGGATTAACTTTGTAACCATGGTTAGTGGTGAGAATGAGGTGGAGCTTTTGTTATAATTTGTCTCTGTTAGCCAGATTTTGTCTTGAGTTCTTTGGCTTGTTCATAGTCATAGTCAAAAGAAACTAAGAGGGCAAAGAAATACTCATGCTGGCAAAACTTCATCCTATCTTCAGCTGCTGGATGAAGGTCTAGGGGTTACAATTGGCATAAATGCAGTAGTGCATTCTCATTACCATAAGCAAAGTTATGGTGACCTGTAATTTCAGCTGGCAGTTCAGAGCTGATTTTCTGATACTGCCTATACAGGAGCCTGTGTACTCTTCCAACCACAGCTTGTCACAAGCTGGAAGAAGAAGTTCTTTAGTCTTAAATTATTTACTTTTATTGTAGTCAAGGTTTAAGTTGTCACTGCGTGTGACTTTCTTCACAGAAGAAAATACTATCATCCCTTCTCAAAAGGTTTTCTACTCTTCTGCAGTCAGCAGAACAGCTTGCAGGAAGCATTAGGGACAAGGGATGGCCAGCATTCTTCAGTGAAGACTCATGTATTTCTTGTGGGACTTTTTAAACTGATGTAAAAAAAGCTTCAAAAGTTTGCTTCTTTGGGAGGGATGGTTAAAACACACTGAGGGGAGTTGACATTGCCAGCTCTGTACTTTTCATTATGGAGCTGTTATTCAGTGTTGGTCAGAAAATAACAGTCATATGCTTCTGTAAAAAGGCTCCAGACCCCTTTGTATCTCACTCTGCTGTGTGGAAAACAGCCACAGCCATGCATTATTTGCTGAGAAGTACGTCAGGCACATCGCAATAATGCCTTTTTTGTGTTGTCTCACTTTCTTTTTGACTTTCTCAAAACACATGTTAAAACTGTTTTTTACATTTTAAGTCAATTGTTCATGTGTGTGCATATGTACAAATAGATACACAGTGTGTGCATATACCTGTGTGTGTGATGAGTGTATATGAAATACATATGAATGTATTGGGTCTATCTTGTGCCAGGCTTTGTCAACCTTCCTTGTGTAAATCTCCTTTTGCCTGTTTGTAGAGTGATTTTTCACTCGAGGAGCACTTCGATCATAGTGGGGGTAGCTGCAACCCAATGACCACAGGAAGGGCAGGGGCTGGGGGCAGAACCTGCCTAGTGCTGCCTAAGAGTGTGATGTGCTGAAAGAGGCAGCTTGTCTGCTTCCTGGGCTTCATGTGCAGCTCCAGAGCAGCCTCTGGACAAAGCTGCAGAGTGGTTTCTGGCTCCTGGTACTGAAGGTGTGCAGTTTCAGTTTGAAACTAAACTAAACTTGGCCCTGGGGAGAGGGCCAAGACCTTGGGATGGGGCAGTTGCAGCTGGGGTGGTAGAGGTCAGCTGAAGCTCTCCTGCAGAGAGTTGGATGCTGTCAGACAACTCCTTACCACTTGTGTCCTCCTGTAGTGCAGCTTTGCTCCTGTGTGCTATCCCTCCACTTTCATATGTGCTTCATTGCATGTCTTCCTTTTCTGTGCAGGGTGTGACACTGGAGCCCCGTGGGGAGGGCTGGCCTGGCTGGTCCCTGCCCACCTGGCTGGCCTCTGCCTGCCTGGGTGCACAGTGTGGGACACCCTGAGGGCAAGGCCAGCTGAGTGACATCCTGTGCTTTCCTTTTCTCTCCTGACCAGGTTCTCGAGGCGACCAGGGTGAACCGAAGGAAGAGTGCTCTGGCGTTGCGCTGGGAAGCTGGCATTTATGCCAACCGAGAGGAGGACGAATAACCACACTGCAGTGTGAAGACAGCAACCAGACATGCCAGAACCAAAAAGAAGAGAAAGGAAGAAAGAAAAAAAAAAGAAAAAAAAAAAGCAAACACAAAAACCCACCATGAAAGCAGCAGCATTTTAGTCCAATATTTATTAAATACTCAACAAACTTGATGCACATAGACACAGAAATGATTCAGCTCCTGGCAATCCTAAAACTACAGGAAAAACACACCTAGAAAACAGCCCCTTCTTCTTCCCTCCATCTCTCCTCTGAAATAATGCAATAGAGAGGGTGCAGGGAGTGGGAGCCCTTGGGGGTGGGCACAAGAGGGTGATTGTGCCCACGGACCAGATAGGCTGCAGGCATGTGGCCGGAAGTCATTTGTGGAGGAGTCTGCGGCCAGAGCTCTCACTTGTGTTTCTTGCTGACTGAATTGCCAGCCCTGCTTGCCCCCAGAACCACGGTCCACCCAGCAGCTTCTGTCAGAACCTCCTGCAATTCCTTCGCCTCCCACAGTCGCTGCACAAAGACTGTCGACGTTAATTCGGCATGCTCTTACCCATCCTCAAAACACAAAGATATGCCCTCTGTTCTATTTCTTTGAGTAGACTGAAGGGTTGGGTTTGGGATTGGGTTGGTTGTTTTGGGGGAGGGGGGAGGGGGTGAGTTCTGCTCCCCTTTCTAGTAATTTATCTGTTTAAAACAAGAAAAACCCAACAAACAGGGAGGCAGTTACTGCAAATGTACAATCCAGCAAACTCAGTCAAACAGTCCTTGTGTTGCAAACACAAGCCATCACAATTTAGGAGTGGAATAGATGGGGATGAGAGCTAAGCCAAATGGATTACCTTAGCTTTAGGATTCTATATGCTTGCAATATCACCTGAACTCCAGGTTCTCAGAGCATATTTACGCAACAAAGTTTCTAAGTAGAAAATCTGTATTTAGCGGATGACAACTATTTTTTGATGGTGGGGTGGGAAAGAATGGCATATGTGTTAAATCTTAGAAGATGGATAATTTGAAGTAGAAAGGTAGTGGGAAAGGAATACAAATAAAGTGTGGACATTTAATTTTTAAATGAGGCAATAAATGAACTAAGCCAGACTCTGGCCTAGAAAGAGGTATGAAATAAAGAAGAAAGATAGTTATGTCTTCAATTATATTTATACAACTTAAAAAGCCTTTGAAGTAGAGTGCTTTGTGGAAGTCTTCATGTTTCCAGGCAACAAAAAAGCTAAAGGGCATAATGAGTTGGAAGGAATGAGCAAGGAAGAGCAGACAGGAGAAGAAAATAATTTTTTAGCTGTTCAGCCAGTGTTTTCAGCGCTACAAAAGCAAACCATAGAGCCTTTAGTTATTGCTTAGGCTTGGGATCAGCAGTGAAGGATTAGTGTGGATGTGTGTGGGGGTGTGTGTGGAGGTGTGTGTGTGGGTGAGTGCATGAGGCTGACATACCAGAAAGTGTATGGCAGTGCGTGTACTCATTATTTTCTCCACAGCTGTTAACCAGCTATAGGGGTGAGTGCTGTTTTGTTTGGTTTTTGTTTTTTTTTTTCCGAAAGGGGATATAAAAATAAGGCACTGAGTTAATGCAGTATTTGTGATATTAAAATTTGACCCAACATGATATTTGCATGAGTCACAATTGCAAAGTATTGACCAGTTTTGTAAGCTGACAATTAGGAAAAGAAATGTGGTATTTATTCTTGTGCTTTGTATTTGTATGTGGTATAGAGGCTGCGGGTTTACTCTTTCTTATCACCAAGCAATACAGTAGGAATATTTTACAACTGGGAACCATAATTTCTGGACTAGAAACCAAAAAGTTTGGGAGGTGATGGGGAAAAAAGACACTAAACCTTTTTTCTCTAAAAAATATTCTTTCTTTTTTATAATCAGTTATTATTTAGACATCTTTTTTAAAAATCATCAGCCAGGATACTGTGTCCTCCCTAAGCCTTTCCTTGGTTTCATGACCTGCTGTGCTGTTTTATCCTGAAACAGTGAGCTCATTTAAAATGAGTACCGATACTGTGAACATACTTCTGGTGCTTTTCTTAAACAAACACAGAGCTTGCAACCAAATTATTCACCACCACCACCCTTCAGTTCCTCCAGCATGTGATTTCTGTCCATGCACACTTAAAATTTTGAGGCTTATTTTCAGGGAACTGTAGTAAATACGTTTCTATCTAGACATTGACTCAGTTCTTTCCATTTTCTCCATAAGTGCTACTGAACTGAAGAAAACTTGCTGAACCGAGAGTTCACTGTGATGAGGGCAGGGAGCTTATCTCAAGGAGAGGCACCATGGGGAGGCTCCATGCCTGTGGAGGAATTAGATATTTTATGAAGTGGACCTGTTTTTCAGGCATGTTAATCGAGGGTGAATCAAGGGTGATTCATGTCTCAAGGTAGGTTGTTACCCTACAGCTGTAGGAAAAACACCAGCACTAGGACAGCACTAGTGAGACCATATGTCACTGCAGATGCGAGCTTCACACACCTGTGTCAAGAAGATTCCTGACCTTTGGGGGAGAGCTCAAGAGAGACAAGGAAGAAGGAGTTTTCTGAGAATAGGAGATGGCCTCTGTGGTGTGGTGGTCTTGCATTAAATTACACTCTCATTTTCCCACAGTATTTACTCCTAAAAGCTGGGTCAGCCCTGGACTGCCTTCCCAGGAACTTGAATTTTTATTTTCTTTAGTCTATAGGCCTGTTTTTCCCTCCAGCTTTCTCAGTGGAAACCAGTGACAGTAATCACCCATCATAAGATGTATTTTCGTGTGTTGTTCTCTGTGATAGAAGCATTTGCTTTTAGCCCCTGTAGCAAAAGTATATCAGTCCAGGACAGACAGAATTTCCACCCAGCACAGTTTTTCTCTTCCAGAAATTATGGACACTTATAGTCAGCAGCACATGTAGTGCTGTGGTAACAAGAGTGAGATGATGCAGTTTCCTTGCCTCTGTTATTTCATTTGCATGCTACCAAGCTTAGGTGTTTATAAGTATATGGCAGTAATACATATCTATCTATATATGACTGTATCAAATGCAACAAAAGAGCACTATTGCAGAGTTAACTTTGTCTCCACAAAAGAAGCGCTCAGATCCTTTCCCGTGGCAAAGACTGGTTTTAATGAAACTGTGTATTGAGAAATAGTTAAGCATTAGCATTTGTGATTATAATTGGTTTGGGATTACAGTGCAGGTTTTCTGAACAATTTGTTTTTAAAGCTGCTGATTTGGGCTTCATCTTGCTCTGTACTGACATTTCTGAGGGAAAATAGAGTAGTATTGACATGTCTGGCAATCAAGAGGCAGCATCTTTGTCATGACTTACCAACCAGTTTCAACAATACCTGGCTTTCTGTATGTTAACCACTTAAATGTTATCCTGCTTCTGTTTTATAGTGACTGTGAGGCCTACAATGCAAGTATATAATTATTTTCTCATTAAAATAGAAACCTGTGTTGTGTTTCTATAAAACTGCCTGTTTCTTCATGTTATTGCAGGAAGGTGTGCCCCTGAAAACTGCATGTGGCTGGAAGAGTGGCATGTGTCCCACCTTCCATGGCAGTCGGTCTCTTCCTGTGATTCTTGAGTTGGTGTCTCTCTGTCTGGAAGTGAGAGAGATCTCTCTCCACTTGGTGGTGTCAGTTGCAGGAACAAAGGCATCTCTGCATTTTTTTTTTTTCCGCTGTCATGCTTGTGGAGGTTTGCAGAGGCCAAATCTGCTTTATGATGAATCCCATGACCTCTCTTTCTTTGCTTCCTTCACCCCTGCAGGAGCCCCACTGTCCTGCATGGCAGAGCACACCCTTTCAGCCAGTTGTCCATTTACCACATGCCTGGCTGCAGCAACCAGCTGCTTGCCCATTGCCCCTCACTCCCCCTTCATGGTCAGCCGGACCAGGGGAGATCTCATCCCTCATCTTTGTGAGGAAGCTGCTGCCAGCTTTTCCCTGCAAGAGCTGGGGGATGCCAGAGCACCGAGTGCACCTTAAAAGGGTCACAGGGACTTGCTGGGATCTAGCCAGGTTCACGCCAACATCTGCCCCTCCCTATGCCGGGAATAGTCAGATATTTAATTACAGCCCTCTGTGGGAAGCAGCAGAGGACACAGGTGATTTTGATGGGAGTTGGCTAGGGACAAGTGCTGCCTCCAGTTCATAACACCAGCCCACCTCTCCCTCTGCAGATAGTATCAGAAATTCCTATGAAGAAAATCAGTTGTGAATTTACATTCCAGTTAGTAAATGAAAATTAAGAAATGGGCTGGAGAACAAGCTTGAAAATTTATCCATCAGATCCAGTCCCTCTGTATTTGAAAAAAAAGTTGTTGCTGTCTTCTCAACACACGAGAGACTTTCTGTCTTCCTCTGCCTTGCTGTGCTCTGTGCCAAGAAGGATTACATATTGGACTTAGTGGCAAACAGTAGGAAAAGGAACTCTGAGGCATCTTCTTCAGATTTTATGTGAAATAAAAGTGAAAACTGGACTTCTACAAGGGGGCATTCAAACACTGTAAGAGTAATTCAATGACATCGCTGAGTGGCTGCAGGTCAGAAATTTTGCAGTTCTGCTGTTATCAGCCATTGCTATCTGTTTCGTAACACACTTGGAACATTTCGAGTCCCTCTCACCCTGTTGCATAGCTGAAATGGCATGTAGCAAACTTCAGAATGTTTTTTACAGTGTAGATAAGGACTGTAAAACAGCATTTTATCAATAATTTCTGGCATAGCCCCATAGGAGGTGAAAGTATTGCACCTCATTTAGTTTCAGGTGTCTTCAAGAGGCCCCAGCACAGTGGGAAAGCAAATGCAGAGACAGGTTTGATGAAACTGCTTTAAAAGGAGGGAGAACATTTAATACAGTGATTTCAGTTGTGAATGGGCACAAGAGTGCCCAGTAGTGTAAAGAAAGCAAGTCAGAGCACCACAAGCTGTAACAGGGTGGAGGGACAGGGCTAGGTAGGGCCAGAACTACAACTGTGAGCATGAACTCCACCACTAAAGCCTTTTAGTTATATTCTAGTTGCTGAATTGACTGAGGCAGGCAGTGCGGGAAACTGCCAGCAGCTGTGTCCAGCCCCCCACTGCTTCCCAGGCCAAAGGCTGAAAGAATCCCAGTGTTTCATGTGGTACAAGACTGGGAGCCAAGGGCTATCCTGTCACTTCAGCAATAGCATAGGGAGAAAACTGACAAAATACTAAACAAAAAACAACCTAAGCAGTGACAGAAAAATAACCAAGATGCCACCTAGACCTCATGGTCTGCTGCTAGCTCTGGCTGAGCACTGATTAATTGTCATCGTTCCCCACTGCTTTATCAATGTGGTCTTCAGGAAGAGGGCTTTTGCAGTAAAGCACTAGACATGGCAAGCAGTGTGAGAGTTCCTGCTCCATTCCAGACATATGTCATCTCTGCAGTGAATTGAGAACGGTATGCCACTAGGAGTTGGAAATTACTTCAGGCCTTGTTCCAACCTAGAGTGTGGGAGCAGTGGCAAGAAAAATCAATGAAGGAAGAAAAATGTGCACAGGTACCTTGTCATGTTCTCTGTTACTGCAAACCACATGGGGGGATTTGTGTAGCAGCAGTGACATCTGCAGGGAGGATTCCATGACCGTGGTGAGAGCTTCATTTCCAAGGATGGTGCCTGGGAGCCAGATCCTGGGGGCAGCCAGAACCTGGGAGGGATGTGGTGAGTGATGCCCCGCTCCCAGGGCCCGTTCTGTGCTGAGCTCGCTGCAGCAGCACCCCTGCTAATGCAGGAAGCCCTCTTGCGGCCAGCAGAGGATCGCGAAGAGAGCCGTGGTGTATCTCATAAGCCTCCCGTGGGGAGACAATTGAGATGGAATCCCAGAAAAAGCTGTTGTGCTTAGCATGCATACCCCGTGCCCTGGTCATGCCCCTTCCTACAGGAGCTCCTGGGGCACACCAGCCCTGCCAGGAAACCACTGCTGGGAGCAACTGCGGGCTCTGTGTTGCCTTGGCAGGCAGTTTGGTGCTGGATGCACAGACCACTTGGCAGGGGGCCTTACTGCACTGAACTCTTGTGGGGACTGAGAAGGTGGATGCAGAGCAGGGAGCAGGAGCAGGAGGCTTGAAACTGCTCTGCAAAATGTGGAGGATTTCATACTGAGCTGCAGCAGACATACTAGGGTCATGCTATCCCCACTGGGGTGTCGCTGTGACTCACAGTGAGCCAGGATGCTCATGTACAGATGACCTCCAGAAGTACTCCTTCCTGTAGTATCTGAAAATCTGAACTCTCTTGGCCTTATATAAAAATGAGCATCAAATCTTCAAGCTGTGACTGAAACACAAGAAAGCAGGAACAAATTAGCAAAAGCACAAGGATAATGACACAACCTTGGTGAAATAGTTCTTCACAAGACTCACATAAGGCTTCCAAAGTGTTGCAGGCAACAATGTTGCAGTGTTCAAAAGTGTTGCAGTCATTAGAAAGGGGGAAAGAGGCTTTTTCGAAACATTATCTCCAGATACACAATGAGAGTTGACTTGCTGGACAGCTTTGTAATCCCCACACTGTGGAGGTGGCAGAAAGTATTCAGCCCTATTTAAATGGGGTAAAAGAAGGAAGGTGCTAAAGTAGGGCACTTGTTCACTCTCTGAGAAGGTTTGTTTGCTTCTAGGAGTATAGTTTTGGTATACAGCACAAGCCCAAGGTGGACCCAGATTTTCATAGTATTACCCTTTCCTGCTCCCTGCCATTTCCTTGCCTTCTGCTGTTCCCTTGTGGTTTCCACAGGATGGTATTGACACTCAAAACAGGGCTGGTTTTGGGCACCAGGTGGTGGTTTCTGTGGGCAGAGACCTATCTCACCTTGCCTACACTGAGCCTCCTGACTGACCACTACTGGAAGGCCCTGTCAGCTTCCAGACAGACTCCCTCCCAGGCTGGTTTCCTCTGCTCAGGTATTTCACTGGATTTATACTTCTTGGCTAAATCATCCCATGGAATATGGATAAACTGAGAACCATGAGTTAAACCTTAAATGGACTAAATCCAAATGTACCAACACACTTAGATACCTACGTACCTGTAAGGGCCTTGCTCTTTGAGGGCTACACAACACTAAACTCAATTGGAAGCTCATGCCAGTTGAGCTTATGCCAGTGAACTATAAAATGATGCAGATATGTTAGTGGGACGGACTGGAATGGGTGTTGGGGGAGAGCCACGTGAAACAAAAATCTCTTGGTTGCATTACTCATGCCAAAAGGGCATTTCTGCTTTTCTTTAATGCTGTGTTTGAATAAAGCAACTGCTGAACAGTAGGCAGACTGAGCTTATATGTGATGCAGAGGGGAGTTTTCAAAGAAAAAGTTAATTTCAAGTTGTGGGACGATGTATAAAGAAAGTGAGGATTAGTAATGCAGGTCAGAGCAGAGTGGTATAAACAGTGGAAAACAGAAAGATAAATAGGGGAAAATCTTGCTGATGGGGATTTTTCATGGAGGGGGCCATTTCAGAAGCCAGCTGAAAGCATGATCAGGAGATGTTTCAGCAGAGGTGGAAGGTATACAGCAAAAAGCGTATTTACCCAAGCTCTCTGGAACCACAAAAAAACCTTTTGCCAGTTATAGCATAAGTCTCACCTGCTGCCAGATCTGAATTGTGGTGGTACAAGACAAGATTCAGCTCATCTGTCCTTCTTGGCCACTGTTTGCTGGGTCAGTCTTCAGCAGAAGGGAATGAGGAAATAGCTGAATGAGATCATTGTTCCTGAGCCTCATAATTTATTGACATGAGGACTCAGAATTTGTAAATTAAAAGATATGTCAATATAATCTGTCTAAGCTTTCCTGGATGTTTCCAAGGAAATTATTATAAAAATGCTCAAGCACTAAAGGATCAAAACAGCATTTCAGTACCCCAGTGGACTCCATTTTTCCAGTCTTGCTTAATCTCTTGTTTCCTTCCTGTACAGAAATATTAAATCAGTGTGGTTTTAAAATGTCAGGAGCTCACTTTATTTCCAGGCATCCTCCTGCTTTTCCCTAGGCTGCTCCAGTTATGTGTCCTTGCAGAGAGTGTCTTAAAGTTCATGGCAAGACATTACTTGCTAGCTGCTAATAGTTCCCAGTGGCATCTTGGAGGTCACCTCCAGCATTAAATCCCTGAAGGTGACAGCTACTTACCCATGGAAAGTGGTGGTGTGGAAGTAGATCACGAGTGGCAGTGAGAGGCATGATCTCACATCACCTACATTTTAGCTCACAGCAAACACCAGTAACAGATGCTGTCTTGCCACCCAGTTTAAAGTTTACATGTATGTATATATGTATATTTGTATTTATCTGTGCTTGTTAAACAGTGAAGGAGTGCAGCCTGCAAAATGTTAGCAGCCGAAATATTGCTGGAAAGCTACCTGGACTTTCTAGCTTCCCTAGTGCCCTTTACCCAATAGCCCTCTTCAGCTCCAAAATTTCCTGTAGTTATAACAGGATCCTGCAAAGAAAGGAGAAGACGTGCAGTATTCAAGTCCCTTAAATGTCTTTCAATATCTTTTTATACATGTACTGGAGCCCTAAAAACACACAAAATTTACCAAGGCTGTTAATTCTTTAGCTGCCTGGGAGGGTGCTAGCTAGCTGCTTCTCCAAAGCAGTATGCACTATCTACATGACCTCCAGTCTGGAACTATCTCCTAGAGCACTTTGATGCAGAGCTGTGGGTCTGGGGAGCTCCAGACACATCTTCCCTGTGTTTTGAGTGGAGGTGACAATTCTG
The DNA here is from genome assembly GCF_965231275.1 of Zosterops lateralis. NCBI lineage: Eukaryota > Metazoa > Chordata > Aves > Passeriformes > Zosteropidae > Zosterops > Zosterops lateralis. The sequence continues at coordinate 53,442,972 of NC_139800.1, read as the reverse complement.
CATGGGTTGCAAAGCCTCAATAGCCCTTGCTGTTTTCCAGGTAAGGCTTCTCCAGCACCAGGATTGCAGCTTGCCAAGGCACAACTCTGTTCTCTTGTCTGAGAGAGAATGGCACCATTGGTGCCATTTTTCACTGGTGCTGTGAAGCAAAATGAGTAGAAATATCTTCCCCATAGCCTCCCAGCCACTCTCATGGAAGATGTTGGTGCCTTTCCCTTCTGTCTCAGGGGCATCTCCATTTTGCCAGCTCAAAACAAGCTGGATAATTAGCCAGGTGTGGCCATGGCACATGTTATAAACAGGGTTATCCCTATTATTTGCTGTGCCTTGTTGTTCAGGTTGCCTGGAAATCCTCAGCTGTCATTGGAGCCTGTTTGCAGTGAGACAGTGACAGGCACTGCCATGCAACCTTGTGTGGGCTCTGCATTCAGCACCACCTGTGCTGAAGGCCTTGTGAGTGGCCCACAGAGGATCAGATGGTGCTCTGTAAGCAAGGAGAGCTTGTTATTGAGTTTCCTGTGTTTTTCATTTCTGAGCTGCAGAGGTTGAATGAACACACCCCGCCTGAAGAACTGCTGTATGGAAAAAAGGGTGCTAAGGCTTAGAAATGTCACTGGAGTGTGCCACAGCATCTGCAGCTTTTGGGTTGTGTATGCCATTTCTTGATTTTTGCTTTTTCTTTTTAACAAATGACTGAATGTGTTTGATGGGATGTTCTGCATAAAACAGTGCAGAAAAATCAAAAATCTAAATTACTAAAACCATAGCCAATTTCTGTACTCAGGACCCAGCCCAGCAGAGTAAACAGAGAGGTTGTGAGGAGCGAGTTACCATCTGCCTGCTCTGAATGTCTGGGATTTCACTGAGGGCTTACTACAGGTAATGGCTTCAGCGTTAACTTTGTCTGTTTGAAAAACAGAAATTTAGCCAGGCAAGGAGCTAGCTTGAGATCTGTCAGATGAAAATGAATGGATTACCATCAGGCAAGGGTGTCTCCAGAAGATTTAAAGAAATACATACCTTTCCTCCTCTCCAGAAAAAGCATTATGCCTTGCACAAAGCAGAGATGCAGAGCCTATATCTTTATGCATTTATGATGCTTTTGATGGTCTCCACCTCTCAGCCAGGAAAATGGGGTGGGTCCATCCCTTTTCTCTCCACTGTCCTGATGTCCTCTGGCAGCTACTCTTCTTACTTCTTGTAGAGTCTCAGGCTTATGGAGAGATATACATTCCCTCTAATTGTACTTGGCTAGGGCTGAGTTAATTTATCAAAGGTCCTTTCAGACCAGAAGAATCAGCACTCCTCCTTCCTTTGTTCTCCTCTTCTTTCTTCCCTTCACTTCTAAGAATAGGTGATTTACTATTTCTTTCTCCTCCTTTATTCTGCCATATTATTCTTTCCAATATGCTTCGTGTGTTATCTTCCTCTAATTCATGTTGACACTTAACACCCAGATCCTCTCCAAACTTGTAAATTCCAAGTCAAATTTACATTTCTACAGAGCTTTTCTTCACTCTTAAAGTTTTTTTTGCAAATATTATTATTTAAATGTTTTGTAGGCTTTTTGGAACCAATTCACCATTGCCAAAAGGTTTTCCAGACCTAAAAAAGAAACAAAAATACGAAGTAGACCAGCAAAATTATTTCAAAATAACTTTGGAGAGCACTTAGGAAGAGGAGAGAAGTCTGTGGGTTTGAACCAAGTTTTTATATATTAATGACTACGGTTCGTTCAGCAGTGAAATTTTTTAATAATCATGTTTTTGCTACAGCTATTTTATTTTTTCAGACTATCCACTACTATGCAAGATAGGATTCCTTAAGCTGTAGTGCTAAGACACTTTATTTCATCCATTTCTCAAGGCCATTGCTGCCTGCACACTCTTAAAATTTGCAGTGCTTCTGTTCCAAACACATACATACTTTGGCAACAATTTTTAAAAAGGCATGAATATAAATGAAAAGGAGGATGTGCATACACACACACACAAATATATTTAGTGCAAGGATTATCTGGGGCTTATCTAAGAGCAACAGCAGGATTTGTTTTGTGGTCCAGCTGATCAGGCAGACACCAGGTACTGCAAGAACCCTTTTTTCCTGCTTGCATAGAGAGGATTAATGTTAAGGCATATGATTAGTTGTCAGGACTATTAATTGCCCAAATTCCTCAAGCTAAAGGGAAAAAAAGTCAGCTCAGCAAAAACCTTCTGTCAAGAGATGGTGTGTTTTTATTTTCAGCAGGGGATAGGCCCACAGGAGATTCCAACGAGGTAAGCAGAAATTTCTGAATGGAGAGAAATAGAGAAAACCATGATGACTGCTGGTGAAAGCAAAGGAACCTAGGTGTCCGGTGCTTCTTGGTCAGCCAGTGACCATCCTGAAGGAAAACTGGACAGTGTTGCCATTCATAGCCCCTTGCTGCTCTTCTGTATAGTTCTGAAAGTGGTGGTGAAGCAGTGGAGAGTGCCAGCCTTTTCCAAAGGAGGGCTACAGACCTCCCTATCCTTGTGGGGGTCACCCCTTCCGTCCAGGCTTCATGCCAGTGTATCCCATGAGGTCTCTCCATGGAGCAAATTCCCCAACCAATGATTTCGTAGCTTGCAAATCACGCTAGACTTCGCTCACCTGGAGCAGTGGGTGAGGTCTCAGGGCACGGGGTGGGGAGTGGCAGGGGGAAAGCTCCCACTGCCTGTGGCCTGCACTTCCTTTTCCTCCCAGGAGAAGCAGAGGGGAGCAGATGTCTCCATAGATGATCCCATCATGTCTGATGATACTGCAACTCCCAAGTGCCAGACTGCTGGCCCAGAGGTCTCAGTGTCTGAGGCCCCTACAGGTGCCTATGTTCCTGTATTTTATTACAGTAATGGTGCACTTGCCAGCTGTTGTGCCACAGACACTGGCACCAGCCCCCTGAGTTCCCAGACAGCTTCAATCTTGTTTCTCAGAGCCACAAAACAAGGCTGCTAGATGTCTTTTTACATTGTCCAGGCATTAGCTTCCACCATCAGTGGCTCTGGATCCAACAAGACTTAGACTAGAATGCCGCATTCCTGTGCCTGTGGCTTTCCACACAGCTCCCATTCTCCCTTCATCTCCCCCATCCCTATGAGCAGAACCACACACCTTATGAGGAAAGGGGTTGTATATAATTGGATGACAGGCACTGAAGAAGCCAATCTCCCAAAACACAGAATGCTTTGGTCATGTATGATAAAGTGTTTTCCAAAGGAAAACCAGCCATCACTAAAACAGCTGCTTCTCCCCAGTGTTTTCAACCAGCTCTCCCTCCCTCTGGGGCTCTAATGGGGCTGCAGCTCCAATAGGAATCAGACCCAGGTACTTAACAGTTTCTAGTCACGTTTCCTCACTTAACTACTGCCACAAAGTGACAGAGGAGAGGATGATCTGCACACACCAAGTAGGAGGACAAACGCTGAAGAGTTGGTGAAACATTTGCTGATCCTACCTCTAGTGGACCTCCAGAAAAGACCACTTGAGAGAAATGACCTAAAACAGTGTGCTCCTTCTCCACAAGGCTACACCATTGTATTTTTATTGTTAACTAGTCTCTGATTCTGTAGGTACATTTTTCTTAAATGTCAAGGGACACTCTCTTAAGGCTCCACTATATTTATGCTGCATGAACATATTTTAAAGCAGATGAAAATGTCCCTTTAAATATTAGCAATATAAGAACAAGGGCATCTGAAAAATTACTAGATAATAGTAATTTTGAAGACTTTGTGGCATCAAATTAATATGGGATTGTGAAAATTGTTTTGAAGTAAATATTTTGGAGCCTGAGCTAAACTCTTACTTTAGCACTTAATGTTTTGCACTTACTGACATGGAAATACATCCTTCCATTAGAACTAGTTTGAAAAAGGGCATTTAATGTGAGTGAACACACAGAATATCCTGGAAATATAGATGTAATTCATGAGATCACTAGTAACATTTAGCACAGTTCATTAGCTATCTAGGCCTGAACAGGGCTGGCTGAATAAGCCAAGCAGTCTGTATTTGCAACAAAGTGTGGAGGAAAAATATGCCTTCTGTGGGAGTTGAGCAGATCTGCAGTGTCTTGAGTGCAGTGACTGTAACATACCTCTGCATTTCAATTTGATTCCATAGCACCAGACCACATGTCCCAAACTGAAGCTTGAATTGGACAAGTAATTTATCTCTCCCTGTAATTCCGGTGGCAGACACAAGGCTCCCTGAGTGAAGTAAAAATTTGGCAATTCCTTTGGTTGCAGTTGTTGCTTAAACTGGTCACAGGCTGATGCTTTGGGGTTTTCAGTAAGGCTGTCTGGAATTTCCCTCCTCTGGAAATATTTCAGGGTTTGCTTAAAAATAGCTGCCCCAGTTCTCAATAAAAGCTGAAGAAACTAGACACCTTTTGCAGTTAATTGGGAGAAAAGACAAAAGACAACTGTTGGAACAAGACACACTAATTTAGAGCTGGCTGAGAGTATTTTGGTCTAACAAAAACCAAAATTCTCTGATGAAGGTGGAATTTTCTAGAGCAAATAATTCTAGCGGCACTTGCCCATGCCTTTCCTGTATCTTTCTTCCTGTAATTGAAATACAAGCCAAAAATTATTGCACAATGAAACAGAGTGAAAAAAAGAAACCCTTGAGCAGTGGCATTGAGTAAATGTCACCTGAGTCAACAAAGAGTCCAACAGATGAAGGTTTTAACACTGTTTTTTCAAATTCATCATTAACTTATTTTTTAAAGTAATGACCATAAATCTTCCTAGAACAAATTGTTATTCTGCCTGTTATGATTCATTATACCAGTTCAGAATGAGATCATTATCATTTAAGTTAGCATTTTTGAGTCTGCCAAATGTCCTCCAAGTACTTCCTGCAGCCGGGACTGCAAGCATTGTCCTTAGAGCTGGCAGCCTGCTTGCACCATATCCTGGTCTAAGAGCTTTTTGTGCCTCTGGCTAGCAGCACTGCCATGCCCACAGGGCCCTGCTTGAGTGGGTTGCTTTACCTGCCCCTCAGGCAGCAGCAAAACTGGAGCTGACTTCAAGATGCAAGGCCTGAGAGTCCATGGAAATGAGCATCTGCAGAGATACACAGCCTGAAGAGATAGGGCTGGAAAACCCTTCTCCAGAGGTTAGACTCGCACCCACCTCAGCCTGCAGCTGAGCTGGCTGATTACTGGGACACAGTGGTCACTGATGCCTTTGGATAAATTGGGACTTCTCTCCTCCTCTTGCAAACTCCCACATTGTAAAGCCAAAGGATGTGGCAATAAGAGTGGAAGCCACAGGAGACAGGTTACCAAAAATAGACCTTTTCCCTTTTAATTTCTTTTTGGTGTAATTTCCTGACTGCATTACAGAAACAACAATGACATAAGGGGCATGATGCAGTGACAGGGAAGACAGAAGCAGGTAAAAGCAAAAGAGACAATGACATATTTGTGTAGAAAAAAAAAAAAAAAGAGCTGGCAGTAAAGGGGAATTCACAAATTACCTGATAAAAAGGCATATAGCCATTCCTTACCCCCCCAACCACTCTGAGAGTTGTCTGACACATGAAGGATACCAAAAGGAGAAAAAAAAACACCCAAGAAGTCAATAAACAAAAAACAAACCACCACCCCAAATTACAGCAATTACTTGATCAGGGAATTTTCACTTCCTATTCTGTGAGAGAGAAATTCCCCAGGTCATCTGACCTCTGTTGAAACTATACCAGGAAGAGGAGCAGCGACAGTCAACAAGTGCAGGGCGTTCTCTGGCTGTACAAAAGCCTCCCATGTGTAAACCAGAGCTGAGAGACGCGCAGGGATGTGCAGGTGTGTGAATACATAAGCGAGGAGAGCTGCGAATATCCTGCCAGCCAGATCATCTCTTGCACAACTCTCTGGTCCTGTGCAGCCCGGCAGACCTTTTACTTTTCCTTTTGCTGCTTGTTTCCAAACGTGCCTCCGGAGCAGAGCTTCTGAGGAGCTATTTCCTCACGTGCTGTTTCCTCACATGCTGCTGAAAGCAGCTCTCTCCAAGAAGAGGTGGTGGCCAGCAGCATGGTGGGAACAATGGCAATGAGGACGTGGATTGAGCCAGTGGTCACGGGCTCCCAAGTGGCCAGTGCCTTCTACGACACAGCACTGCTGCTGGTAGTGAAGAACTACTACAACCAGACCAACAGCACTGCTCCCTCCCACATCCTGGAAGATGCTCAGCAGAAGGCTGTATCTAATTTTTATATCATCTACAACCTAGTTCTGGGCTTGAGCCCGCTGGTATCAGCCTATGGCTTGACCAAGCTGGGGGACAGGATACATCAGAAAATCCCCATCTGCATCCCTCTTCTTGGTTATTTGGGCTCCAAGACTCTCCTGCTCCTCTTGATCCTGCTGGGCTGGCCAGTGGAGGTGATGTATGGAGCTGCTGCCTTCAATGGGCTGACAGGAGGCTTCACCACATTTTGGGCAGGCATCATGGCTCTGGGATCCCTGGGGTCCTCCGAAAGCAAGAGATCTCTGCGGCTCATCATTATTGAACTGGTGTATGGCCTTGCTGGCTTTCTGGGAAGCATGGCATCTGGCTACCTCTTTGTTGGCTTCAGTGACCGCTATCAAGAAGGCACTGTGCTGGTGTGCTGCAGCATTGCTTGCTATGTCTTCTGTCTCCTCTACAGCATTTTTGTCCTCACAGTCCCCAAGCCTACTGCTTCCTGCCCAGACAAGGCCAAGAGTGCAGAGGAGGTGGGTGGTCAGCTACCAGAAGCAGCAGTAGCAGGGAGCTCCCAACCTTCAGAGAGCAGCATCTCTACTCCAATATCACCCTCAAAACTCATCATCATTCTGCTGTTTGTGGCAGCAATCCTCTACGACCTTGCTGTGGTTGGTGCAATGAACGTACTCCCACTGTTCTTGCTCAGGGAACCTTTAAGTTGGAATGCCGTAGAGATTGGCCATGGCAATGCTGCTGGGTACGTGATCTTCATTACCAGTTTCCTTGGGGTACTTGTGTTCTCCAAATACATGAGGGATATTACCATGATCATGATTGGAGTAGCATCGTTCAGCGCTGGCATCCTCATCATGGCCTTTGTGCGGTGGACGTTCCTGTTCTACATTGGTGAGTTGAACAGCCACTCACATCAGCAAATACATGCTGAAAAAGGGGGGTTTCAACACAACTGGAAGAGCTTTTTGCTTTGCTTCTTGACAAGTTTACAAGGAGGGAGTTAGGCAGATCATCACATGGGCAATTTGCAAGAAAGCATTCTTATTATTCCTCTTTCCCCACATCTCCATTAGTACTCTTAAGACTCAGCATGCTACAATATCCTGACAAGGCATAGAGTCCTGGCATGGATTAGTTTAAGGCCCATTGACTTGTAATTCACCATTTGGCCACAGACCAGATCTGAGCAGAGCAATGTTCACACTATGGGGGACTGGGAATTGTTCCTGACTCCCTGTCCTAGTAGGACCACATCACTGAAGCAATAGGAGGCACTTGCTTCTTCTGAGGTAAGTCTTAAGGCTACAAAAGAAGCAAAATGGCAAAGGCTTCCTATTATATGAACGTCTTAAGATGTGATTTATTTTTGTCAAATGAAGGCACTTACAGCTGATGAGAAACTTAATGAAATATTGGAGCTGTGAAGTATCATAATAATGTAGTTTCCAAATCTCACACTGTATATAACCTACTAAGGGATGGGTAACAAAAGATGGGGCAGCATCCCATGATAAAGGAAAAGCAATTTTACTTTTGGGAGGTAACCTGGGATAAAAAACAAAATCCAATTCATTGTCGATTGAATGCAGAATCCGAATCTGCATTCATTGTTGCAGAGCGCTCTCACAGAGATCTCTTGCATGGCTTTAAGGTTTTGCTTCTGAGAAAGACACTGGAGATACATGTCCTGAAGTGATTTTTCTGTCCGTCCCTACAAGGGATGAGAAATTGAAAATTAAGCAAAGTTGTTCTAAAGGGGAAGATGATAGCATATTGTATTTGTGTACTAAGCCAAACACTGAATGAAAATTTTAAGGTTTTGTTTGTTTAGCCAATCAAGCTGGGGAATAAAAGATTTTTTAAAAAACTAAAAAAACAAACCAAACCAAAAAAAAAAAAAAAAAAAAAAGAAAGAAAGAAAAAAAAAGAAAAAAAAAAAGGAAAAAAAAAAAAAGCTTGCTTAATCATTCATCTCATCTTCATCCTGAAGACATGCTGCTATGCAGTTTGTAGGATGCTTATTCCCTGCATTGCAGATACACCTTGGTACACGAGAAATGGACCAAATATTCACTGAGGCTGGTTCTGCTGACAGGAAGGTAATTCCAGCTCCCTATGAATTTTCACAGTAGAGACAGACTAGAAAACTGCAATCCAGAAGCACCAAGATACAAGACAGATGTGTGTTGTAGTGTTATAAAGGTACAGTTCCAGTCAAGGCTGTAGCACAGGGGGCTCTCTCTGCATGTTAAGACTTAAATCATCATCCTCACTATCTCAAAGGAGAGCGAGGATCCCATCTCACTGACATGTCTGGCTGAGAACAAGAGACTGTCTCGTTAGGGCAAAGTACGTCTGCTAATGGGAGAAATAGGTGGCTTTATCTGCCTTGGATGAAGTGAGGACTCACCTCTTTTTAGCACTCAAGGGATGAGAAAAGGTGAAGCAAAGTGCCTGCCTAAAGCCAGAAGCATGTAATCAAAAGCAGTGGTTGTGTTGGGTCACAAAGAGTAGGTACTGGTGATAACTCAAAATTCATTGCATTACAGCACGGGCAGTGATGATGTTTGCCCTCATCCCCTTACCAACCATCAGGTCTATGTTGTCCAAGCATGTTGAAGGATCATCCTATGGTGAGTATTTTGGTTGCCTTACCAACCAAAACCCCCTGAAATCCCTTTATTCTGCCTAGACTACTAGTACTAAGAGAAAGGTGAGTTATTGCTGCAATCTGTTCTTGTGTAATAATACCAGAACAGATGATACCACAAACAGGAAGGGAGAAGCAGAGAAACTTGCTGGACAAGATTCTCATATCCAATCTTCTTGTCTTTGGTTGCATCATCATTTATCCACAAAATTTCAGCACATACTTCAAAAGATTACAATCAGTGCATAGTTCAAAGGTGGGGTAAAGAACTGAGGTGCTGCTCAAAAACACAGTACTGGAGGGAAAACCAAGAAAAGCAAGACATTGAGTTGAAGCATTGTGACATTCACACCATTTATATCTGGCTTCTTTTACTTCCAGTTCTGGGAAGGATGGATTATTTTCATTTTTTTTTTCAGTTATGCTCTCTAAACATTTCCTCAGGTGTTTGGCAGTTTGTTCTTGTCAGGCGTAATTTAGGTACAAAGAATAACTTTTGCATAAAAATTTATGCTTCTTGGAACAGCAGCTGGAATTCTTTTCCATTAAAATATGTATTAAAAGTAGTAAAATGTATTTTACAGCAGCATATTAAGGCCTACCATTTTTACCCCAATCAGCTAGATTTAGACACAAGATACAGGACTGGCCATTCATTCAAACAGCACCACAGGCCCACAACTGCTCATACCTCCTCCAAACATGTTTCCTCTGCATCCTTCACATCCTTTTCCTTTCTGCCATATAAACGTAACACTGCTCTGTCACTAGTTTGTTCCTACTGCTTGTGCTCCCTCAACATCCACCATAGCAAAATCATCTACCTGCCACAAACAGGGCAGCTCATACCCCAAATTAATCACTATAAATCAAATGTTTTTAACCTCCATCTTGAGCCATAGGGGTTGCAGATGATTCTGGTGTCAGTCCAGACTTCGAGCAGGACCCTGCAGCAGAGCGGCACTTGCCTTCTGAAGTCTCTTCTCCTGAGCTGGTGGCTGCTGGTGCTGGCTGGCTGCAGGCTACCAGGCCAAAAGGCTCAGCACACAGCCCTGACCTTGCCCCCAGCCTGCAGGTCCCAGCAGGGCTGGGTTATTTCCCTTTCACCCATTTACAATGATAGAAACCCTTCAGTAAAGAGTGGTTTCAACTAGAATTCAGTTTCTGCCTTTCTTCCACATGAAACACACAAATCACGCACATGTTCCCATTTCAGGCATTATTGTAATTTCAACGCTGTGAACCACTTTTCTGGCCTAGGCCAGAAGTAGACCCTGACTGAAATTTCTCCTGTCCTATTTTTCTACCTCTAGGAAAAGGAGCACTTATTGGCCAGTTTATTGCTGCTCTTACAAGCCACTACCTTTATATGTAGACCATTTAAGCAGACAGTTGTCCAGTTGAATCTTTTGTCCTATGCCCAAGAGGAGGAAAAATTTAATTGAGGTCTAGAACAGAAGCAGATACAAGCTCATGGCATCTGGTGTTAGTGGAGCAATGACTACACAGTTGTGATCCTGGATTTGTCAGGGAGGTACCACAGCTGGTTTGTTAATCTCCAGTGACAAACTATGTTCTTGTCTTACAGGTAAGGTGTTTGTCCTGCTGCAGCTGTCTTTAGTCACCACGGGAGTAGTGACATCTACAGTCTACAACAAGATCTATCAAAACACACTGGACTGGTACAGCAGCTTCTGCTTCATTTTGTCTTTTCTAGTTGGCTGCCTGTGTCTCCTCCCTTTAAGGTAAGAAAAAGGATATGTTGTATTTTCTCTGTGGTTCCTTATTCTAGGTCTAAAGTATATAATAGGAAAAAAATTTAAAAGGAAACAACACCCCTCACCAATTGAATAAAAAAAAAAAAAAAAAAAAAAAAAAAAAAAAAAAAAAAAAAAAAAAAAAAGGGAAGAATTGCAGAAAGAAGTTGACAAATAACAAGAAGATTCAAAGAATGAAAGCTGCAATGTCTAGCCAGTGGGGGTTTTTTTAATCTTATTTTTGTTTAATGTAACATGAATTGCTGTAGGAAGAGTATTTGGCAGTTTAACACCTAATAATCCCAGGGGACAAAGCATTCACACAAATGTAAGTGTTTGATACTGTGAAAATAGTAGTAAGTAGACTGAAGGAATAACCCTACACAAAAGAAAATGTTTAAATGTTTATATGCTTATATGTTACTTACCCACTGTAACAGAAAAGAATATTCTGAGTCTCCCTCAAGTGTTTCAAACAGAAACCATTACCACTGTGAAGGAAACAGTTACTTTTCTGGACCACTGAATATGCCCAACTGTACCACCATGGAGTGACTGAGTGGTACAATTTCAGGAACACTTTTAAGCACAAAACCAGAGAGAAAGCTGAAACAACCCCTCCATCCACTTTTACAGAATGTTTGAAGGGTCTCCCTCCAAATCTCACTTTGTCCATTAGAGCCTCCCCAAGACTCTCCAGCTTGTATTATTAGAAACAGCAATATTTTTTCTGTATGAAGTGAACTGTGATAATGTCAGTATTTAATCCATGTAACAGTATTTTTGTTCAGATATAAAGCATGTACGGGATAGGCTAATGCCTGGTTCCAGGCAAAATTCTTGCCTAGCCCTGCTGTTGTTTAAACAAAATATAGTAGTACAAAGTTTAAAAGCACTTCGTATACTGACTTCAGCGGCACCGCTTAAGAGACGAAAAAGTAACACCAAGGAAATCTCTACCACCACCTCTGTTTTATTCAGAGCACTGAAGGCTTTCTGGGCTTGTGAATGCATTTGACAACCAGTCTTCCAGACTACTAGTGTGAGGAAGGCTACTTCCTACTAATCATTCCCCTGGCTCTGCTTTCCTCCTCAGATCTTCCAGACACAAAGGACTTGTTTCTTATGTGCAACCCTCTCTTTAAAAAGGGTCACTGCTAGCTACTCAAATGCTTTTTAATACAGGTTCTAAATAGAAGTACCATTATCAGTACAAACATGGGTTATTAAAGTGAAGGATAACAAATGGTGCCAATGTCATTGCTTGTACACAAGAGAGGCTGGCAGATCATTCAAAGCAATCCCATCAGCACTCAGCCAGCTCCAGACACCCCAGCAAAGTTTAAGACATAGATGTGGAAAGAACAAACTGCAGTTTGAGAAGGTAGTTTGCTAATTCTTATTAACTGTGTTTTTTATTGTTCTTTACAGCTTTGTGGCCATCAAACAACGGTCAACCACTGGTTCCCTTGAAATTCTGACTGAGTAACAGAGGCATCTTCTAGTTGTTATCATTAGTCCCTACGGTTACCAACACAACAGGATACATAGCATTTGTATTTCCACTTTACAGCATGCCACAATCACTCAGCCACTAAGCTTGCCCAGGAAGAGATGTTTGCCTTGTTATTTTTGCAATATGCATCTCATCCTGCAGAGTATGTGCATTGGCTATTGCACACCAGCAGTCCTCAGAGCATTCTGATTTTTGCTAGGCTGGCTAGCAATACCAAAGAGGGACAAGAATATAGGCTAGGAATGAAAATGGCATTTCTACACATCATTCAGAGTGGAAGCAGAAAGCAGAGGATAAGTTTTTCATTAGTTCCTTCTTGTCTGTTCATTCAGAAATCTCGGGGCAGTTCTGTGATTTTAGCTGATGAAATGGGGCTGCAAGCCACATGCCATGTGTACAGGACCATCAGCAGGACACACCAGCTTTCCACTTTCTACAGATGTTATCAGCCCAGCCAATTAATGTGACATACAAGACCATTAAATAGAGAAATAACACCATAAAAATATGTAATATTAACAGAATTTTAGTAATCCCTACAATAAAATACCCCTGAACCCCTGTTCATGACCCTGATTTCTGGGAGATTGTCCCACTGTCCCTGGACAGTGCTTCAACAGAGCTCATGCAAGGACTAAGACTCAAGAGCTAATGCTGGTGTTTCAGCTCACACCACCAGTGTGCTGCTCTTGTAACAGGTTAAGAACAGGTTAAGTGCAGAACACGCCTCCTACAGAATTTATGGAGGGTAGGGACACCGATACCATGTAATAGTCACTGTGTTACCCCAGCTTTAGTCTGGGTTGGAAAGGAACCTCATACAATACAGCAACCAACATGAGATGATGTCACATAAATCCAAATATAAGTCAAAAGTCTGGCATATCTCACAAGGATGTGTCTGCTTACATCCTGATTGAACTAAGATGGATTAAGCAGCTCCCAAGGTCCTGGACTAAGTAAAGGGAAGTTAAAAGCTCCTAAATAACTGAAATAATCTGAAGGCAATTCAGGCAGCTTCAGTTTGAGCCAGGGGTATAGCAAGTAGAAGTTGGTTCATCATTAGAGAATCCCTTGCTCTGAAGAAGTCCCTGTCATCCTGTCACCCTTTCCACACTCCCCCCTACCCTGCCCCCACCAAGTCTTTCCTCAGCTCCTTCACTTTCAGTACCAGAAGTAATGGAGCAACAGGTCAGATGATTTCTACTTAGATCAACTGTGGAAGAAGATTTTAGGGGAAGGGTATTTCTGCAGTAAGATAGTGAGCTGCTTAGCAAAATAAGCACACACATAATTTCACTAGTGAAGACGGCAAAAAAAATGAAACTTTATTCTGAGTAAAGGAGTAATCTTTTAATACATTTATTGGTCCATTCCATTAAATTAATTGAGGTAAACAAATGGTGCATTTCAAAAAAAATGTACACACGAAAAAGAATTACAGTTTTACCTCAAAGCATTTTTCTCCATCAATACTAGCTCCATAGTAAACAATGCACAAAGTATATTTAAAGAGATATATGAAAGGGTATAGAAACATGCCAGCACCAGAAGGCAAGACAACATTTCCTAGCCTGCAAGTCTGAACAAGAGCATAGTTGCCAGATTTAACCAAGTACAGGAAGCAAAAGCCTCCTTCCCATTTTTACATTGTTTACTGGCTAATTCACACAGAGACAAGTCTTTTTGCAGCTTTCATTTTGTATTTTAATGGTATGAACAGTGACTCTAGTTCTGGTGAGTGGGTTTATAGAGTGAAAGCTTAAGAGTCTGAATGAGGAACCAGCACCGTTTTGGTCCCCATCACTGACACCTTCAACACAGTGTATGAAGATGACAGCCAGCTTACCTTCACCTGCATGGCCCAACTCTCCAGACCTTAGAGAGGGACAGAGGGATGCAGGCACAGAGAAGCGAGAACAAGGGTGGTACTTCTTTATTTTTGTGTACTGTAGACAAAAGCCCTTTGGCTCTTATTGTAACACTGGCCCTCAGCAACCTGTCTCCTTGTGCAGTGGGAATGTTGTCACATTGGCCACAACACTGCAGCTTGATCCAAAGGTATGGATACATATCCCAGCACCAGGGTTAAGGAAATGGTTTAGCTTCAAAGCATAGAATACCAAGACCTTCAAAGTAGTCAAGGACAGTGACTAGCCCTTATTGTTTTAGCATACCATTTACATAAGGGTGATCTACTTATACCTCTTTGGAAAGCTCAGTATGTTCTGCAAATTTGCTGTGCTTTAGGCACATAACCTTAAAATTTGTCCAGTTCATTACTAAGTACTTCTACATGTCAGATACCTCAGCAAGACTTCCAAGTGCTAAGCAGAGGATTAAGCAGTGCCATTTTAGTTTGTAAATTGGTTCAACAGCACTCCCAAAAAGTTTTAAATGCCACATTCTGTCTGCCAGAAGGCAAGGTTATTCCTGTGATTCCCAGTTTTTCTTCACAAGACAAATACAAAATCCAACAAGTAGTAACAACTTGCCTGTCTTTAAATAAAAAGTCCTCATTTTCCCTATGTATTGTTGTAGTAAAAGTTAATATACCCAAGGAAAGAATGCTCTGCCTTCAGAATTTAAGATGACAGAACATCTAATGAGTTAAAGTAGTCTCTACAGTTTTGTTCAGTGGTTATCAGGACAAAGATTTCCAACAGTCTGCAACAATAATCATAACAATATGTAGTTAAATTGTGCAAGTTTTAACAAAAGCATGGCTCCTCTTAAAATAATGAACAGTTCCTGCCAATTTGGAAAAGAATTCATTTGTACCCTTGCATCTGCAGGACTGACACCTGAAGCAATATGTGTCATGAACAGGTTATGCACAGCCTCTGCTTCAAGGCTACTGCACAGTATCTCCACAGAACTGTCTCTACCACTCAGGCTTTGTTTCTATCAGTTATTCTATTACTTTATCCTTGGCACAAGTTTTAGTGCAGCAAAAATCCAAGTAGATTTCAGTGAAGAGTCATACTTCACTGTTTAATACAACTGACACCAAAACTGCTTGTGTCTTTAGGGCTACACATACTACCTTTTCATTTTTCAATGCATACCTGAAAAATCCATGATGTTTTAACATCTATGTTTATTGCAAGATTTAGAACCTGATAAAGGTATACATGAACAATGCATGGTCCATTACTGAGGACAGAAAAAAGACCTAAGTGCTTGCTTTATTGTGCTGGTACCACTTAAGAGAAGAAACAAACACCACAGAAACTATACAGAAGTAACTGGGTAGCAGTGAATTATGGATCCACTGAAAGGGCCTTGCCCTGGCTACAGATTATGAGGAAAACTGGGCTGATTTAAGGACTGCTGAAAGAACTACATGTTAAACAGGCTCATAAAAAGGGCGACAACTACTTTTGGTGTCATTTTGGTGCACATGCAGAGAGTCATCTTAAGTGACTAAGCACTCATCGTTACCCAAAGATGAAGCTCCTGCACTATTCCTTGTTTACCAACAATCATCTATTTCTCTCATGGAAGTGTGGACCATCCAAAGGCTCTTATTCTATAAGGATTACAGGATAACACATTAAAGAGTTTCACTCTCAGTTCAGGACTCAACCACCTTCTAACAGCAGGTACGTGATACAAGTGTCACTCTGCACATCTTACAGGGATTTCCTGCAGCTTGGGTAGTTTTCCTGACTGGCATAGCTGCCCCAAACATCACAGTCAGGATCCTCCCCACACCTCACCCACAGCCTCTCCCCCTTAGTCATCCTGTGATTTACAACAGCCCTTCATAAGAACAGACCACTCCACAACCTGTAGGAACTAAGACCCACCTATGCAAACCCTTATTACACTGTAGCAATTCTTGCAGAGGACTTCTTTGAATGTCAAGTTTTATTTCCCTTGTAAGAGCTTATGAGGTTTTGGTCCAGATCACATAAGATATCCTGATCTTCAGCAGCTCCAGCCTCAACAGTTAAATGTTGATTTGAACTTCACTTGGTACTCTCCACTGTCCATTATGCTTCTCATGAACAGCTGTGATTTTAACTGCTGAATTACCCCAGAAGAATCACCCAATTCAGTCTGATATAAAGCAAAGCAGGAAGAGTCCCTTAGTGTTGTAATGCATCAGATGAAACCACTTGTAGGAAAAAAACACCATTCTTTCTACTCAGCTTGTGCTGTTTGTTTTAATAAGATGGTGGGAAGACTAGTAGTTCAAAATATATTTTACTTGAGTCCCAGTGATGTTGTAGAGTCAACTACAACATTTAAAATTCCATTTATTCCACTAATTTGAACTAATTCAAAAAGCATGTTGAGTTTTCTTAGTGGAAAATCAGGAAGACTGCAACCCTGAAGGACAGACTGTAAGATAGTATGCAAGTGCTTATTCTAGATTGCTTCAAGATGATCCCCTTAAGTACTTCCCCCAAACAAGAGGAGTCTGTGATTCTGAACCTAACAGTAACTTAAACCAGAGTTCTCATTTACACCAAAAAGTACATATTGACAAACTGACCTTAAAACAAGAAACACATTTTGTTTAGTACCGCAAAGTTGTCAATGACAGCTGAGCCAAAAAGAAAAAAATTTCTTAAATTTTCCTTTTTCATGCAGAGAGCACCATCTCATTAGCCTGATGGCTACCAATACTGCAATAACTCATCTAGAGAGTTCCATAAGGCCACCAGGCTGAGAAGGGTGGCTGCATGTTCAGTTGGTGTTTGTGAAGGAATAAATTCCAAATCAGACTAGTACCTGGTAGGTTGTTACAGGAGAACAGAGAAGTTGCACAAAATCAATCACTGCTCACATTCTTTGCAAGAATGTTGCCAGAGAACAAATAATTACTCAAATATAGCAGTCAGCACTGAGTTATTTATTGCCCTAAATCTCAGTATTAACACTCATGGGAGCCCCAACCCCCCTCACTAGGATGGTTAAATCACATCAGCATTCCTAAGGCCTTTAACAAAAAGTAGGCATTTACTTGAGGTTGTTCTGCAAGAGCAAGGACAAAAAAGGGACTTGTAGAAGCAGCTGCAATTCTAAAGGCCAACAGAAACTACCAAGAAAATAGGTCAGTAACAAAACTAGTCCTAAAAGACTTGCCATGTGGTTCAGCAGAGACAGGTATGAATACTAATGTGTACCTAATAGGACACCCATCTACCCCCACCAACCCATTTAAGGCAAGTTTCACACACTCTGATGCTTGGTGGAAGGAAACATTTGACACCTTTCGGCCTTGGCTGCTGCAAAGAAAGTGTGGGGAGAGAAAACAGAGTTCTACTTTTACTACAGCAGGTATCTTAGGTGACCAAGCCTAAAGTGGCTCTAGTAAAACCCATACACAAAGCATGGTGTAAGAGATCTCCACCACACAACTTCCAGAGCTGGCTTTGGAAAAATTAAAGACTCGTACTTCCTTCCCTACTCCCACAACCCTTGAAAGGCTGCAGTCCAACTCATTCCCACAGCAAGGCTGGGTTTTGATCCCCAAGTCAGTCACAAGTACACTTCAGTCAACTGACATTACTTCATAATCACCAAGGTAAACAAATATATTCAGTATGAACCAACAGCATGCCACACTCACAAAAACCACAGTTCATGCTTGCATCACCAGCCATCTGCAGCTGGTGCAGGTATGGTCTGTCTAAATCCAGCCCAACTCCCAGACAGAAAAGTCTACAGAGACCATTTCATCTAGAGGGAGCACACGAGTGGTAGCAAAACAGAATATTCTTTCCCAGCCTTTCCTTGTCCATTCAAAAAAAAAAAAAAAAGGGGGGGTACGGATTGGCTAGGGAGTATTGTATCATAGAAATAATTATTGGTTTGGATTTTTTTTTAAGCAAACAAAACAGAATGATAAAGATGTCATTTGGCACCTTGCAGTAGAGTTTTATTTTCATCTTTTTAGTGTTTCACTCATCAGTTCCTTCCAAACTAGAGAGGTAAATTTTATCAAGATCCCCATGCACTTTCACTATGAACCCCAATCACTCCATAGGATAAAGAAGGAACCATTCAAGATAACTCAAAAAGATGAAACATACCCCAGTTTAAACACAAAAATTGAGGAAAAAAATTCAAACAGGCTGGAACAGATACTCTGAAAAACTAAGTGCAGCTGTCATTTCAGTCAACTTAACAAAAAAGAGTCCTCCATACAGTTCCAGTATGACTAGTGGTAGTGAGCACAGAAGTGCTAGACTGTCCATGAAGGTACTTCTTATTTGGTCTCTGGCTTGTCTTGCAATAGTGGTATAATTGACTCCCACGCTGTAAGGCACTGAAGAAAGAGAAAAAGATTTACAAAATTAAATTTTATATCAGTTCATATAACTTCTGATCAACCTTTCCAGACCAACAGCATGCAAGTTGGAGAAAAGTTATATGGGTCTTTATAGATATTACAGAAGAGGGAAAAAGCCTAGAATGTCAAACAGCAAGGAGGTGTTAGAATAGCTGCACCTTCCAAACAAATTCAACATATTCAAGTTTTTCAAAGTCATCAGCTGGCCCAAGACATTAAAAATCATCAGAACACCAAGGATTTCCAAATACTAACCTAGATTTTTCTAAACTGAAAAATACAATAGCTTTCAGTTAGGCAGATTAACTATTTTGAGTAGAAATTTACATCTTTGTGGCATGACTGTAGGGGAAGGCTGATTTGAACACAAATTGGGATCTATTACAGCCTACCACCAGCAAACTTACTTGAAAGAAAACACACATTTAGGGAAGTTAATTCTGAAATACAGTGTATTCCAGTATAGCTCTGGGACTTGACTCCACTACATGATGAACTAGTAGTGCCTGGTATAGTAAACTGTAAGTAGGATGTAGCTTCTGGGTTATTAGAAAGCCACTCCAGGCTTTGGAGTCATTTTCCCAGACACATACAGTTACTACAGTCCTTGCACTGTGTGTTGTTACTGTCTTTCAACCACATAGAGCCCAGAAGTCAAACTGGGAAAATACAGACTGTGGAATCCAAATTATTAAATGCTGGAAATGGGCAAACTCATCAGCAGCTCTTATATCCACAAGTCACTGTTGACAGACATCTTCCTTCTAACCTTGCTGATTGTACTGCAGATGAATAGAGTACTTCTAGTTATGTACCCTGAAATGGCTGGTTGGTTTCTTACCAAAAAAGCTTCCTTGCTAAAAGCAGAACTAATTTACAGATCTGTCAATGGAAGAGCCACTGCTGGATGTTCAGTGGAGTCTCTAATATCCCCCTCCACAAGCAGCCTTAGAACTGAGAGACCAGGGTGAAGAAGTTCTGTGTGAGCAGTTATGAACTATGACAAGACAGACACTGGAAGGGGAGAAGGTACTGCATACTAATGTTACATGGAGAGGTAACCTAGCACAGGAAGAAGCTTGTAAAGTAGATGTGTAAAATTTAACAGACAAGATGAAGTACAGTTTGCTAGGCAATGCATAAGCCTAGTAGTTCTAGTAGTGTTTAGTATTTTGTAAATATTCAATATACCTAAAGGGGGCTTATGAGACAGCTGGAGGAGGACTTCCTACAAGGACTTGTGATAGGACAAGAGACAATTGCTATAAACTGGAAGAGGGCAGGTTTAGATTATACAATTAGGAAGGAATTCTTTGCTTTTAGGATGAGAAAACACTGTAACAGTTTGCCCAGAGAAGCTGCTCCATCTCTGGAAATGTTTTAGGTTCATGCTGGATGGTGCTCTGAATCACGTACTCCAGTGAAAGGCATCTCTGCCTCTGGCAGGAGGTTGAAACTTAAATGACCTCTAAGGTCCCTTCCAAACTATTCTGTGATCCTATGGTATCAACCACTGCATTGGGCCACACTGTTCTAGCACAAAGGAAAATTAGATTGCAAGCATATGCAGTTAAATGTCAAGGTCCTTTTAATTAAAAATTTAAAAATCTAACACCAAACCTCAGGTACAAGTGCACCAACTGAAAAAGGGCAGAGGCTTGGTATTTTCAGGACTAGTATACAAGGAAGAGAATGATGCACAAAGGGACAGCAATTAGAGTAACTTACACATAGCAGATGTAATCTATATATGAGTGTGTGGATGTGCATTAACTCATGTAGTTTTGTTCATAAAAGGCAGAATCAAGAGATTTTTCTACTCTGTTAGTATTACTAGAATGTGCGATTTTGGGGGGGGGGGGCGTTTATCACCACTGCTGCTGCTCAGTAATTTGTTCAATTCAAAAGTGTAAAACAGACAAGCATGCATGATAAAATGCTGTTAGAATGCTAACTTGCAAAAGAACACTAGTCTCACAGAGTTCACTTGACCACAACTTCGAACAATGACAAAGAGCAGCTTCAGATGTCTAATATTCTTGTCTTCAAGACAGTGTGAAGATTTCCTGAAGAATGTAGTGATAACCACTTCAGAGGAAAATAAACTACTCTTGTTCTTGCCAGTGCTCAAACAATGACACATACCTTCTCATAGTACTGGATGTTTTTATCTGCCATCCCCATGAGTAGCTGCCTAAAGTCTTGTCTTTTGTTGTTCTGCCATCTCTCCATATCCGCTTTCAGGTCAGCATTGAAACATTCTACTCGGTCTTGACATTTTTCAACGTCTGTGGGTACCTGCAGCAAACAAAATGAATTTTTAAAAACAAAATTAAAATTGTCACTAAGAGTGCTAGATTGCTGAATTAGCTCAAACCTTACTGAGCAAAACTACAGAAGAAAGGGTAAGTTCACAATCCAGTAGTTATCCTGAATCAACTCAGTTATGGCTAGAGGGAAAAAGCCACTGTTCTGAACTAGAGAGGATATGAGATTGCTTAATGTGTTTTTTGCTGTTTTAAGTGGTGAACGCTTGTGCTTGTCCATCTCCATGCCTGACATGAAGGAAGCACTTGCTGAAAGCACAGGAAAACCATTTGGTGTAAATGCTGGTACCAAGGTTCAGTTCCCTAGTGCTCCAACTGAGCAGCTTGGTTCCACAGCAAACTTTCCTGCTTCACTTTTATAGCTGCAGCAGGAATGTCCCAATTTACACCAGTGTGTATATAACAACAAACATCTAGGTTTATCAAAAAAGCTGCATAAGACACCTTGGTATTGACAGCTGCAGAATAAATTTCTAAGTCCTTAGTTTCTAGCTTCCACTTTTAGCCTTATAGGCCTCTTGAACAAAATTTAACTGCAAAGCGCTCATGATCAACATTGGATGTGCTCATGGACTTCTAGGCTCAACAACAGACATACATTTGCAAAAGCAAGAAATGAAATCCTGAAGGGTCAGCCTACTGCAAGCTGAGGTAGAGATTTAAATGATTTTTGACAATAGTTACTGGCCCAAGGTACATACACTTTAGACCAACTAAGCTGGTGTTCTTTGCTTATGTTTCAGCTAATTTAATGTATAGCACCAGGCAAAACCAGGAATAATTTACAAGTATTTTGTCAAGCAGGAAAGCCAAACACTATTTTTTCCCTTCGCAATGCTGCATGGTCTACACGGACAGGAATCCTGTAAGGACATGCAGACTAAGCCCATGAGCTCAGAAGAGGAAACTCCTGAATCCTGGTACCAAAGTGAGAAGTGAACTTTTGCTCTGAAAGCTGTGGCTTGCACAAAGGCAAATCACAGAATGAAGAACATTTGAAGAACTTTGTGGTGGCTCCTCTCATACTTGATACTTTCAGTAAACTCCCTTTCTGAGGAGTGTGAAAGAAGGAAGAGGATGAACAGACTACACAAGATGCTTTTCATGGATACCTACATGAAGTTAGAGGTGGGCTACTATGTTGTTGTTTGGCAAGGTAGTTGATTTAGGCAGAAACACACCAACTGTACTTCTCCAGAACATGGATTAGGGCTGATCACTTTATTACTCAGAGAAGGTCCTACATCTATTCTTCAACAAACCAACCCATTTGAGATTCAGGAGCTCTTCATACTCAAGGGATTTGAGTTCCCCTTTAATCACACAACTGAATTTACACTACAGGCAGCTTGGAGGTTCAGTAGATACTTTTTCTCCCTGCCATGTCTGAGCACTATCCTTATGGCTACAGAATTCGCTCTGCTACAAAGTTCCTTTGTAGGCTGCAGACAAGAACAACCAAGCCAGTGACTTGAAGGTTTAGGGGATGCTCCCTTCAAGGCACATATGCCTCACATCGTAAGTACTCTGGTATCTTAATGGGAAAAGGCCAGGCTATCAAGAGAAATATTTATGAAGACTGGAAGCAAAACCATGTAAGATTTCCCAATCTAATTAGCTTCTAAGCACTCATCAGCTTCCTGCTTCTGTTAGGATCTGAAACCACAATGAAGCTATACAAAAACCCGCTCTTTCTCACAGCAAGTTCTCTGGCTTGCCAGGCTGAAAGGGCTGTATGAGTTTAGAGCTACAGGGATAACCCAGTGGTCAGCAGATGGGTCATGTGCTCTCATTAAGGAACAACAACAACAACTAACTGCAACTAAGTCTCCAAAGGCATCATGAAAGTAGTGTCTACACATGCTGCAGTCCTATTTGGGAGCACAGATGCCTTACTTTACAAACTGCAGCTTCCTAGAACATAATCTGCAACTCAGTAGTTAAGACAAAATTTTAAGTTAATTAACAGCTTTTAAGCACTTTATAGCAGTGCAAACTCAATGCAAAGAGATATTCTATGTTTATCATCAAATTTGGGTCTAAGTTGAAGCATCAAACTGATGCTTTTATCTGTTTTTACCAGTGGAGACACTAAATATTAACTACCACCTAAGAAACAGGAAGGAAGTAGACTGGACTTAGGGGAAAGTTGCTACTTCTTTGCTGATATCTGCTCTCAGGTACTTAATAGCTCAAAAACCCCTCAAGCCACAAAACCAAAGTGACAACTGGTTCAAACTCCAACACACTCTTAAAGGGTCCAGAATTATTTTAGTGAGTCAATTAGAACTGGTGAGAGATGTATATGCAGGCATATATGTACATATATGATAAGAAGTTCTGCATATACATCTAATCCTCTTCATGCTGATTCTGTTATCTTAAAAAACTAAGCTTGCCTAACATCTGTGATTTAATGTGGTCAATCACAGATAGCATGTCCACTTTAAAACTCATCATCATTACCAGGTAATAAATGATCCTGAAGCAGAACAAATCCAGCATTAATTAGACAACAAATCTTTGCATAAGATATTTCTACCTTCCTAGTTATGGGAAACAGTTATCTATTACAAAGTGGTTTTTTCCTCACCTTCAAGTTCTGCGCTGCTGTATTTACTGTTCCCATAGATCACCACACTTCAAAGTCTTGAGGTAGACAGAATAAAACAGGTCATCAGAGGCAAACTTCATCTCACCAAAATGAAACCACACCTGTCCTTCAATGTGCTTTTAGATTACTGCAAAATTAGCTCCAGCATGGGTCAGAAATGGATGAGAGGCATTTCACCACTGCATTTGTTAGAAACTGAAAGGCTGCAGACTCCACACAAACATCACGATGGTAAGCACCACCCACTCTGTGCTTTTGGTGTAAGCTTCAGCATTTTGAGCAGTACCTGCTGACAGAGTCACAGTAGCACTACCAGCCTTCTGCATTCATAGGCCACTGAGCTCTAGGCTGATCCCACTGCCAGAGCTGTGATGGCCTGGTGAGCTCTGTGATGCCAGGCTGGTATGTGCACAGGAGGCCCAGAATGCCCTCCAGTGACAGATTATGAAGTAGCGATAGGCTTTCTTTTCAAGATCTAAACAAAGGCCTTTGTTCTCTTAAGGTTTCATTTCCGGTCTTTTTACATAATTTCTACCAAATCAGCAAATATGCCACAAGGAAGACAAATGCTATTCCACAACATGACACTCAGCCTGCTTTTAGTTTCCAGCAAGTCATAGCCAGGAGACCTTGCTGAATGTACGATATGCTGCTAGGCACAGCTCTGAGCTATTAGCTCTTACAGGTAACGACACATCCTCTGGCTGGAAAGGATCTGAAAACCCCAGAGATAGTATTTTGTGAACCTGCAAGGAGTTCTACACAGTTTGTTTAACTCCATCTTATAAATGACAGGAACTACTTATGTTACAAAAAGGTACAAGGAGTTGCCAAAAAACATGGTGATACTCTGGAGAGGAGATGTAAGTATTCAAAAAAATTGCAAGATTTAAATGCTGCACTTTACGCAATAATCCCACTGAGATATGAGATCTAAACACCTTTTAACAGGTGCAAGATTAGCAAAATTAATCAATTCCACTCTATCAAGATGTTGGTAAAGTCAAAAAAACTGGCTTGTTGGATATGTTAGATTTAGTTCCGTCCATCCTAGATACAACTGTTAGAACCTGTTCATACAAAGCTACACTGTGGAAGTAGAGTGCGTATCACACCAGCCAGCAGAGGAGCAGGCAGTAGACTCAAATACAGGAGCACCACAAAATACCTAGTACACCACTATTTGTAGTTCATTATAGACAAAAGATAAAAAAAACCACTTTTGCATTTCTATGCTCTCATCCTCTTCAGCTTCTTAGATTCAAAATATTATGTGAACCTACAGTAGAGGGAACCTTATTGTACAGTAGTCATAATAGTGGAAAGTCATCCATTAATTATTAACACAAAGATAAGGGAAACCAAAAACCTCCAAGCAGAGGAAGGGAACAAACCCTGCTGCCATCATCAGTTAAATTTAAAGCTGCCGTGATTTAAGAAAAGGCTCTTGTACTCTGTTTCATGCAGAAGTGAGTGGCAGCATAAACATATCAGTTCACAGCTTGGCTTTTGCATAGTGCCCACCCAAAACCTGTCATCCAGTGATACATGCTGTCTCTGTTCTGCATCACACAGGTAGAGGTCTCTAGCAGAAAAGGCAAAATAAGGAGTTTTCGAAAGCCAAAACCAGTGTTCTGAAACAATACAGTTCCACAGTGCCAGGGACAGGACCTTAACTCAGCTAGCTGGCATACTGCTGAGTCACCAGGGACTGTTCTACCACTGCTTTGTTACCTGTCACTGAACCATATAACTGACTGCTGGCTATTGTTGAAGCATTACAGAGTCATCCTGCTCTGAACTGTGAGAGATCAGTAATACAGAAGTTGTTAGACAAGTTACATATATTTATACTTAGGTCTTTATTTCATGCCAGCTTGCCAACAACGAATTTCTGTTCTGCCAGAAACTGCTTATACTGTAAAGAAGCCACCAGATCCAGAAAAAAAGCAAGTTCTGCTTCCCCATTCATTTCAGGAAGTAGTGTAAGTGCAAACTGTTTTTGTAGAGCTATATTAAGTGCTAACCTTTGGACGGTCTTCTCTTTTCAAGGCTACTGCTTCCAGTTTTGCTTCATACTCGGCTTGAACTTGGTCTCTCTTCTTCAACACATTCTATGGGCAAGAGAAAAGAGAACTGTGAAGGGATCCTCTTGTTCCTTCCCCCAGCCCACAAGAAACTCTAAAGTGATACATCTTCATTGCCAATTAAGCCCAAAGTCAGATTTCCAGATTTACTTTGTCCCTATTTTCCAGCATATAGGGAGTAGCTTTTAACAACAGCACTTTCTCTCCATCAGCTGGCAGGGGCAGATAAAATTCAACATTTTGACAAGCTGGAGACATGCAAGGTAGAAGCTGTCATGATAGAAACCATTAATATAACCCTGACTAAGTAAATTTAATTCATCAGTTGACGTATTACCACCATGAAAAGGATATAAACAAAATCATCAAAGCTGACAAGGACTAATGTACTTTCTGATATTCTCATGCAGCAGATAGACAACAGCATTGGCTAAGAGACAGGAAGACCACCACAGAAGGTATTAAGGCTTTCAAAGACTCTTCAGAATCCTTTAAAACAAGCTGTCACATTCCGGTGTTAGAGCAAAAGTAAGCCTTTATTTTAGAACAGTCTGGGGAGGGTTGGTTGTTGGTTTCATTAAAAAAAAATAGTTACGAAAAGGAGAACATGAAAAGGACTGGACTGCCTGAGAGAGCTCCTCAAGCAGTAAACATTTTCTTGACAGAGCATTTTCAAAATAGAGAGCCAAGACGCTATCCTTAGTTTGTACTATATCCACAAAGAACTTCGGTAAGGTTATACTACAGTCTTACAGTTTGAAAACAACCACAGGAATTAGTCTAAGAATGACTTACTAGAAAATAGTTTTGTATCTGCAAGAACAGGCAACTTACCATTTCAGGTTTCACAAAGAAACAACTAGTAATTTTTAGTTACTTTGTTGATGCAAAGTTATTATTAAAAATGCTCAGAGGGCAGTCAACACTCACTGTAAATTTGAAATTCTCTTGCAGCTAACTTGGCTTTGAGTCTTCCCTTCTGCCACCTAGAAGGAATTGTCCCATTAGGACACAAATTGGTAACTAGTAATTTTAACAGGTCCAGAAAAGGCTAGTAACATAGGACTAGTCATATGCACTGTTGTCTACATAAATATGTTTTTAAAAGAGTAGCTTCTCAGAGCTCTAACAACCAGTCTAGATCTAATTAAGAGCAATCAAGGACATACAAATCCTGTATCTACTAATCATCATCCCCCTCCGTCTTCTTAAGCCAAGAGAAGGCCACCAGTGCATTTGTTCCAGAGATGTTGCCATCAACAGTCTTATAAAGTTCAACCCACGATAAATGGGAATGGCACCCCATCCAAAAGCTACTATTAGATTAGTCAACAAAAAGAGGGCAAACCTGAAGAATTCAACAGTTTAATTCTCCCTTCAGTTCCAAAAAGGGATGCAGAAGCATGCCATTGTTTGTGTTTGCCTGAAAAACCACAACATTGCCCCTTCTTTTTCGAATCTATGCAACTATGTGGGATGGCCTTTAAGTGACTGAGGTTACCAATGCAACAAAAATCTGACAGATTTAATAAGTATTTCTATTTTGTATCGCCTCTTGAACCTGAGTCAACTGAAAATTCTGTGAAAAAAACTGCCTCCAGCAATTGCATTCTGCCTTTAGAGGCCTGGAATCAGTGGAGAAGCTGAATCTGTACCAGAAGTAGCCAATGATTAACAGTTATTGGCAAACTGGATTCAAAGAACAGGTGTCTTAATGTCTTAACTCCCCTTAAGTGCTCAAGTCCACCTACTGAGGACCATTAACAATGAGCCTCTGAATACAGTTTTAAGTACCGCATAATGGCCCACCTGTATGTGATGAAAAAGATACTGCACTGCCTTTCACTTGTCCCAAATTTTCCTCTGGCACCTCCAGGCAACCTCCTCTGCTCTAGATCAATGCCTTGGTGCTTTAGCAGCATTTATGAAAAGCTCAGCATCAAGTATCCTCAAAATTGCCAAAGACCATGCAATACTAGTTAAGGCTTCACTTGGAGAGAAAAAAAAAGTTAAAAAAAAAGTTGGAAGAAACCAAACTCAAAACTGAAAAAAACCTCAACTAACACACTTCAGTTATTTCAGGTCAGAACTAAACCAGTGGTGTCTAAACACGAAAGACAGACTAGTTTCAGTGGGTCCTTCACTATTTTATATTTAGTTGGAACGTTCCACCTTGGCCCATACAGAGCTTCAGGCATTTGCCGTCAGCCTCCTATCTCAAATTTCAATTTCAATCCTGTTTGCACACCACATAGCTTCCTACTGTGACTACACATCACAAGAGGATCTCTAGTTACTTCACACCCTTAAAGACACAGTTACCTATTAATGTGGTGCTTGTTTTAACAGCATTAAAAGTAATGTCCAAGAACATCCCTGGAGATCACATCACTCGATAAACTTTTCTAGGAGTGTTGAGCAAAAAGAAGTAATATAACATCCTAATATCTGCACTGAATCATGTATAGGACATTTTGTCCTCTGCATATGCCTCCCAGGGCAACGTGGTACCACATGTTTGCTGACAAGGGCCTCACTGCACCAGGAACTGAGACATCACCTTGCCATGTAATAGAAGCCATAGAACACTAGGCTGGAAGAGACCCCAAGGATTATCACATCCTACCCTTCTTGGCAAAAGCGCAGTCTAGACAAGATGGATCAGCACTTTGTCCAGCTGTATCTTAAACATGTCCAATGCTGCGGAATCCACCACTACCCTGGGGACATTATTCCAAAGCTTGATTATTCTCACTGTGAAAACTCTCCTCTTGTGTTCAATGAAAATGTTCCCAAGAGTAATTTGCATTGATTGTCCCTGTTCCATGGGTGTCTCCTTGTGAAAAGGAAGCTTTCATCATATTTGTAGTCTATCCTTAAATACTGGTAGATGGCGATAAGATTTTCCCTAAGTCTTCTTCCTCAATGCTGAACATACTCAGCTCTCTCAGCTTTTCCTCACACAGCAGGCTTCTCAGTCCTTTGACCATCTTTGTGGTCCTCTTCCGGACCCTCTTCAGCTCATCCACATCTTTCTGTGTGCAGCAGAGATAAAAACTGAGCACAAGTGTGGCCTAACAAGTGCTGAGCAAAGTGAGTAATTTGGAAAGGGTCTCTTCTAGACACTTCCAGAACACATTTTAACTCAAGGCCATAACACCAGCTTCTGCCCTGCTCTGCAAATCTTTCAAAGAAATCCAGAGGCTAGGCTTCTGGCCTCTGTCAACTAATACTCTATTCAACCAGACTACTGGGCTTTGACTCTGTAGGTGCAGCTCCCTCAGGCTCTTCCCCTTAGGTACAACAGTCCTCCTGAAGAAATCAAGGCCTCTTTATCTCTGAACAGTGACAATAATCTGGCATTTCTTACTCAAGGCTCTACAGATCATGTTCCCATACCTACACCAGGGGTACAGTGTGCAACAAAGAAAGCTAATCAAGGTTGAACTGAACTCCTAGTACCTGAAGAGTTACCTTCCACCAAGTACCCCGTGCAAAAGATGTGCTCTGAAAGACTGAAACAGACTTTCATCTCACAAGTAGTCCTTACAGCAGCTGATGAAGACGAATGCACTGCTAGTGAAGAGGACACCCCCTTCAACAGAAAGGCTCTTGCACTCCAAGAGTAACCTCCTTACTAAGCTTAGTTGCTTACTTGGTGTTATTCTGCAAGGACTGTTCAGTAGCTGCTCCCTTCAGAAACAGGCTGATGTTTTCCAGCAGAAGAAAACTGTACTTTGTAAAACCTGAGAGAGTTCAGTTTTGCTATTTGAGAGGGAAGGAAAATATGAATGGTCTGTCTTGGCTAACAATAGTTTTTGTTCTTGATTTTCAAAATTTTAGACTGAATAAAGCAAATAAGATGCCCAAGCCAGACATAAAACAGCATAATCCTTTAGAGTACTAGAAAGTCGAGTCAACAGTCTAAAAAGTTCAAGCTAAAAAGCAAGGGTTTCTTTAGCTGAAGAAGTACTTTAGACAGTTAAGTAACTGTTGGCTTGGAGACAGTTCTATTCTAAAAGGGCTCTAAACGACCAAAAGGAAGCCTAGGTGCAAGTCTATAATGCCACTCTGCCCATGGTAAGTGGTTATTATCTGCCTAAAGTACCTCTTCAGCTAAAGAAGCCTTTGCTTTTTAGATTTAAAAAATTTCCCCTGCTATATTTGTGAAGAGCACCTCTCGCAATTCAGCTTGCCTCTTCAGATGCCATCTTTGGTAGGCATTTTTAGCATCAAAAGCCAGATGTTCTGAGTTAAGGTATTTAACACTAGCCTCAGGCTCTGTTTATTTGTAAGCACACACGTCCACTTCCTAGAGTCCAAACATCCTGAGACAAGGCTTCCTACAGCTCATTGTGTTCAAGCAATACTTTACTGTTAACAGACCCATAAAGAAAATACACCTCATTCATGCTGGGGTCAAATTGATGGTGACAAAAGCAAGTAATATACCCAGGGAATTATTGCAAAGCCACCTGAAAGAATACTTTAATCACACATATGTACAACTCCTGAAGCTGGGAAAAGACATCTACAAGTAAGCATTTAAATTCTCAGCTTGAGAAGCATAGGATGAGATTAACATTAAGATGGAGAAGGACTACCATGTTCAGACTGTAAGTCTACAGTGGGCTATTAGATCTGTAAAGGAATGCGTATCATAGCCTTGTAACAGTTGTTCCAAGTGGAAACTCTTTAGAAGAAACTTCTGAAGTAGGACTATAGCAGGACTGCTATCAATATATATATATGTGTGTGTGTGTGTGTGTGTGTGTATGTGTGTGTGTGTGTGTGTGCATGTGATGAAAAGCTCTGATGGACAAACTAAAGTCCTTGATATAATTTTTTTGTGAAGTCTACTCAGTAATTCTTTTCTCCATTAGATGTGACTGATTACCAGTGCTCTTTAACTTCAAGAGAATAAAACCCACATTAAAGTAGCTTTTATTACATCTGTGTAAGCAGTAAAACATCAAGTTCTTAGAAAGATTACAAGTCACAGAACACCATCTTCAAGCAGTTACTTGGTATGCAGAACCTATTAACAGGCATATATCATGCATAGGGCAGGGGGATTACAGAGGAAACAATGTCTGTTATTCGGACACACGGTCCTAAAACAAGGCACCTAACTCTGCTACATACAAGTGACAGGAACTGCTAATGCTTAATTCCTATTGGACTAGGCTGTGACCCTGTAGTGACGAGCTGAAGCACAACTTGCTTCAATGCAAAGAAAGACCCTAGGCAGCCACAGGATGTCTCCTAGAGAGTACCACCTGCCTCACCAATAAAGAGACAACTCTGCAACATGTTGTGTATGCCCTACAATACTGACCCTAGCTTGACTGAAGAGCAGAGCAGACAGATAATGCTACCCATGCAGTACCCTGCTACTAAAAATACCTAGCTTTGTTCTGACTATGAAAATATCCTCCTACTTAATGTATTATTTACTTCCCCACTTTTCACACTACCACCATTTCTCACTGTTAAAAAAGAATGAACTTGCCAATTCTAGGCAAACACAACAACAGCACTTTCTGCCACAGGGCTCTCTTTACCTTCATTGACTCAGCATACAATATATATTCCCTAAGTACAGGCAGGAAGTCTTCTGTCATGTCCTCACTGAGTTCTTCAAGAGCTGTGCAGCAGTTCCCAATACAGGCAGACACTCCTTCCAGTGGCTCTGATAGCTCAACCTCCAGCCCTCCCCAGGTTGAATAAACAGGCCCATATTCTCGTAGTTCCACCAAATATTCTACAAGAGGCAGATGGAAATATAGATTAACAGAGTAAAAGCAAGGCACAAAGACGTGCAAACACAAAATAGGAGAATTTGTACACCAATCTTGAATAATATTAATCCCCACAGGGAGTCAAGACCTGTGTTGCATTAGCTTCTTAATAGACAGCATTCTATGGCTGCACAGGTGAGAGGTTCAAGTTGCCTCTTTCTTAACTTACCACTCCTACAGACTTCCAATACAAAGACTCTTGCACCTCTGCAGGAGCCAAGGTCAGTTCTTTAAACATATGTAAATCTTAACTCTACTAAGACAGACCTGTAAAGCTTATGTTCTTCTAGGAATTCATTTTGTACTCCTCCAGGTTCTTCCACCTGGAACTAGTCTTTCAAAAAACTACTCCAGTAAAACAGTAGGTTGGTACAAAAAGTTCAACTTAAAAAAATATATTTGGAGAGTTGAGCTAGTATCAGATACTGTGTTAAGTTTTCAGCCTTTTTAAAATCTGGAGCGGGCACTAGATTTTGCCTTCTGTGCAACTTATTACAGGCCAGAATCATCAACACAAATTGTCTTGATCATGCTATCAACAAGAGTAAGATGCAGACCACTTGGATTGAAGTATTATGATGGAACACCTTGTGTCCTTACCCAACTGCTCCTTGATGATCCGTTGTGCTATTCTGTCAATGGTGCCAAGCTTTAGAGAGAATGTGTCTAGATAATCCCCAATGGCTGCAAACTCCAGTGGCCGACTTCTTAATTTGTAGCCTCCTGTAACGTATTTGACAGACTCGCCCATCTTTGACAGCAAAGCCATTCCTTGCTTTTTGTAGGCATTAAGATCCTAGGAATTAAAACAAACAAAGAAACAAAACCCAAACAAACAATCAAAACAAAAAAGAATATGTTTAGGAATACTCACATGTTTAAATATTAATACAATGAAGGATACTTTCCAGTTAAGATCAAATCTTGTGAAAGCAAGAGATTACATGTGACATGCACCCTTGAACAAAGGCTTGCTTTCTACAAGCTGTACAGCTGAGCACAGCTTCAAGGCTTCATGGAGGTAAATTATCCAGGAGAACAGTATGAAGCACATTAGAAATAACTAAGTAGTCCAACTTTGCATGTGGTCATACTTTCCCATGTTCCTGTACTCTCACCAGGAAAGCAGGCTTATTAACAGCTCTGGTTCCACCAAAACAGTTTACATCATTCATCTACACATACTTCTAAGTCATGGCTACAATACCAATATTAACCAGATGCACCAGCTGGCTCTAATGACCTATTAAAGTGCTATGCATTGCACATTGCTTATTTAGTAAGCAGCCTTCCTGCTCCAGTTCTATGGTCAAACTGGAGGCAGGTGAAGACTGCATGCAGAAAAAATGCAGTGTGGGAAGACCAGCAAAGCTCCTCTCCAAGAGACACTGTAGCTCAGGCTGGGTCAGACGCATCCACATTGCCTCCACAGAAAGTGTAAACTTCCTTCACACTCCTTTACACATTCGCACAAACAAATTTTCAGATAATCCATGCTAACAAGACTGCTTGCCTACAATTTTCATGGGAATTTCACCTTAACAGTACACCAGAAAAAAATTTGTTTTAGTTAGCCAAAACGCTGACAATTTTTAATTTTACTTCTTCCAGCAGAGGTCAGTATTCAACATCTGAAAATCAGCTCAGGAGCTAGAGTTCAGTTATCCTACAGAGCGTGAGGAAAAGATGTGTTCAAACCATGTAGAACTGTAGAAATCAAGAATTCAGACATATTATTATAGACTAGACTAAAAGCTTAGGTGTATTAAAAAAAAAAAAAAAGGCACCAAAAACCAAGAAACCAGCAGCCATCTTCAATACATGTACTAGGGTATTTATTCCAAGTACTTAAGGGAAGTCAAATGTAAGTCTGATTAAGAAAATCTGACATCTTAGCAGCTACTATAATTTTCAATTACGTTTGCATTTAAATGCAGTTTGACTTTTGCTTTTCACATGTCCTCAGCACAAGCTGCAAGCAGACATCAGAAAAGATCCTTGAACCAAAAATTATTCACTCATTCTCTCTCAAGCATTCTGGTATGTTACAGGTCCAAACAAGGAACATGAAGAAATGCTACTTTCTCTTTTTCAACCAGGAGGTGATCTTATGACTTCCTGTAGTAACTAAATTAAGTCCTAGCACATCAAACTGACACTTCACTGCACCACTAGACCAAGATAAAACATTAGAGACAGTCAGTAGAACATGTATCCTTTCCTCCCACCTCCCAGGATGCTCTGTAATCTCAAGGCAAATTCTTCCTAAAGCAGAGGATGAAGCCCTTGACATGCATTTCACAGGGTGGGAGAAGAAAAATAAAGCAACTAAGGAAGCTGCAGCATGCTTGGGCAGATCAAAAGAGGAACAGAGCTATATGACATTTAACGTGCTAAACAAATTTTGCATTTCTGGCTTGTTTCAGAGGGGAAATTGAAAAGAACACTGGAGATTGATTATTAACAGCAAGCAGAGCATGAACCTGAAGTGAGATCAAACATCACATTTAAGTGAGCTAGAGTAATGCAACTTTGAAAAGGCATGATTTTACAGCTTTTCTCACCTATCTAGTAGAACCCAAGCACAGCTGCAGGTCCTCCTAGTATTATATAGTGCTAATGAAAGCCAAAGAAAACTGCACCATTCCCGCACGAGTCATGCAGAAGACAAGCATGAAGTTGTTGGCTGAGAACAAATAAAAATGAGGCCTCCATGCTTAGTTTTGAAGGCATCAAGTGCAGGCAGTATAAGAAGTACAGAGAAGATAAAAACTCAAGAAATTTGCAAGCTTTTGTGCAAGAGAGACTTCTCTTCCTCTTCCCCTTTCCACCTCCCCAAAAGAGGATTTTGAAGTTGTAGTGGTTTCTGAATTTTCATGTCTACAGATTTCTGAATTTTTATTCTCTCTCACATAACAGGAGTATGTTCTAGGCTACAAAACAAGCAGGTCTGGAGAATGCAATTCATCAATCTGCAGAGATCATTCCTCTTCCGTTCTAGTACAGGGAACCCATACTGTTGTCACACACAATAGTCACAGTGCCCAAAAACCCTCTAGTATTTTAGAGGAAGCTCTAAAATGCACCTGGCACATGTAGTTTTGTTATTGCCTTTTTACCCTCATTTTAGAAGGGATTGCAAAGGTCAACAACTGCATTTGAAAGTTACTGGCTTACCTTAGCTGTGAGAAAGATGCTGAAGTGCTCGTTAAAAGACAGCACTGGGTGATCAGTTATTCTCTTCAAGAACTTGTCTAATGCTTTCCTCCTTGTCTCCACAAATTCTTCCGAAAAGCGATCAACAACACCCTTCACCACAAACTTTTCAGGAAGAGGCTGTCAGAGCACAAGATTCAAAAGACCAAAAACTTGCTTCTGTTATTTGGAAACAAACAAAGCCATCAAATCCAGTCTTAACAGGAACTGAAACATTGTGTTTGCTAACAGGAAACATGCATCAGATAGGATACAAGCTGTGCTCAGAATTATCCTTTAGCTGGTCTGGATTAAAGCTAGCCATTCCACTGAGTGGCTTCAGCTGAGAGTCACACCAAACAAGTCAGACAGTACTCATACTAACTACTTGTAGCATCGCTTAGATTACTGCTATCCATGCTCAAGATCCAGCTCTAAAGAGAGGCCAGAAGAGCTCCATGCCATTTATAACAGAAGTGCACCGTGCCCCCCCCACCGCCCCTTCCCCACCATCCAGTGTTGAAGCAAGGCTGCCCAGTCTTGGGAAACTCAGAAAATTTGACGATTCTACTTACTACCCACATAACCTCTCTGTACAGTTTAGAGCTTCTGAATAGCGTCCTCCTGTAAAAGGCTGACAGCCTTAGTGAGAACACTGAACAAAAACAAACCAGGGGCTTGACATAGCAAATGGCTGGATCTTTTCTGAAGTATGAGCACACCTGGCCATCTATCACAGCTGACTTTCCTGAGTATGTTTCTGTATGTGACAAAGGCCTGATGATACATCCACTTTTTTACATCTTGCTATTTTGAGTCCATCAGTTCATCTCTGCAGTTCAGCTTGACATATAAACTCAGGCTGTCTCTGGAGTTCCTAGTTACACAGTCCCCCCTGTTAGACTTGGATTACAGACTCTGAAGTACCACTCTGGATGGAAGATAACTTTTTAAGCTGAAACACAGTTAGTTTCAGCTCTACCACTAATCTGCTTTTGTTCTGTTGAGACAGCATGGACTTCAAGATTAATATCAGTTTTAAAATTGTGCTTTGCATTTCATTCTTGTGAACCAGTCCATCCAGACAATCTGCTTACAGTTAGACTAGCAGTGACAGCCATTTTCACCCAATTCAGGAATCAGGATTCTCCTCTCTAAGAGTATATAATCTAAAATCCGTGTCAAAAATAATTAAAGAAAAAAATCCATCCATACTGCTTTCCCACCATACCTGAACTGATGTTCAGGGCTATACATGAAGACTGTATCTCCTAGAAAAGCAGTCAGCATGACTTATCTGCAACACAGCTACATTTTGATTTGTATTTGGTTCTTACAATTTAAGACTTACCTTATGCTTAGCATTCAAATCAGCCAGCCTAGTTAAACCAGTGTAAGGTACCCTATCATTAGATTTCTTCGAAGTATAATGCCTTGTGCATTAGTCATCAGAGAGGAAGAACCTATCTTCCTTTGCTTTGTAAACTTTAGCTGGGACTCTAGGAAGCCACTACCTCAGCACCATATGCAGGAGGAAAAGAAAAAAGTTTAAAGAAAAAAAAAAAAAAAAGAGGGAAAGGAAAACTAGTCTAAAGAACCCTAGTTCAACCAAACACATGCAAACTGGCACTGAGTAATCACTAAAGTTTGAGCATTTGAAGAACGTTCCTCTATCACAAAGACTTCTGCCATTTACCTGGTTTCAACTACAACAGGAGGTACATTACTTTCCATTTTAGGCCTCTGGAGGTCCATCTCAAGTAATTAATAAACACAGCTAGCAAGTGGTATCTTGCTTTAACTGTGTGTTAATTATCTACCTTATAGTCTTCCATCTTAACAATTTATTTTTCCCTACTG
The DNA here is from genome assembly GCF_965231275.1 of Zosterops lateralis. Classification (NCBI taxonomy): domain Eukaryota; kingdom Metazoa; phylum Chordata; class Aves; order Passeriformes; family Zosteropidae; genus Zosterops; species Zosterops lateralis. The sequence continues at coordinate 53,406,634 of NC_139800.1, read as the reverse complement.
AGACATCTGAGCTGAGTTCATTGCCATCAGAAATGGCTTCAACTATCCAAACATGGCCATCCAAGGACAAGAACCTTGCCTGTGTTAGGTTTACTTTTCTAGTCTAGAGACAGATCTGAGATCAGTTCTATACTGTTTTTTGAAAGAAAATATTAGAATGTCTCAGATCTTTTAAAAAGAAGTAACTCAGGAACTGAAGATATGAAGAGGAACCCATACTGAGCTTAGTTTTGGCTCCTAAGTGTAGGCTGTCATGACACACTGCACTGAGAAGACACACCATTTACTACAGGAAGATTTTAGGTAGAATCACTATATTGAGATTAGAAAGACAATTCCCTTTTGATAACTTGTTAAAACAGAAGGCTTTCAGGGATTGCAGTATCTATAATTACAAATACAGACAGTCTTATGTCTTGAAACATCTTTTCACAATACACTTGAGTCAGTACATCTGAAATTGCCTTTGGCTTCTACACCTCATCTGTCACTAGACGATAAATACATAAAGCATTCAGCAGTCTCCCCATCATACCCTGCATGAAGGAGACTAATAGGAGATTCCGTAATTGCTAACTTGTGCATAAACAGATACAATAGGGCAGCACAACCTTTTATCTCCAAATTTTCTAGAAGAAAGGTACCTAAGATACTGGCTTGTTCTGCAGCCGGTTCCATGTCCAGTATTACAGCTACTCATGCCAAGTTTGCTGTTCTGTGTGCAACAAATTCCTCGTTGGAGCAAAGCAGCTTGATTCCCTGGCTGTGACTCACCTTCTCCCAGCTACTCAACTATTACTTACAGCCTTGGAGGCTTCAGGTAGAACTGGCCACCTGTCGGTGTACCCAAGAATCTGCAGAAACTTAACTGTGATTGTGCCAGCTGTTCAGAGAATGGGAGGCGAGATAACAGTATAGGCACTTAACACATGCCTCCACCTTATGCTTTCAAGCTCACTGTCTTTCTTTTCCCTACTGTTCGCTAAACATATTTGTTGCCAGTTAGTGGTGTCACATGATTTTGTGAAGTACCTATTATCTCTGAGACACTCAACTATTATTCCACTCGAGGCAAGTTCCAGCATAACTAAGGACTTAAACGGCGCTCAACCATAGATCAACTTAATATACTTCTCACACAGCCTACTCCTTGCTGAGGGAGGGGGGGAGGGAGGGAGGGAAGAGAAACTTCCACCACCCCAGACAGGCAAGCTTAAGTATGCTAGTAGTTTTGCTATTTCCTCCCAATTCAATTCTGACAGGGCTTTTTAAATGTCTTCGTTCAAAAGCACTGAAGGTGATGAACTCACAGGTTTCCTACCTATTCACACAAAAACCATGTAAGGTAGCACTAACCTCACATCAAATAAGGTGATCAGATCACCGGTTTCAGCAACAATGGGGGCAATAGTTTAGCTAATCTTATTAGGTAAACTTCTACCGACTGAAGGGGTAGCATGCAATAGCTACCAAGCCAGAAGCTGAGACTTCCAAGTCTGGGCTATTAAATGTTAGTGATATTAAGTGTCAGCACAAATAGTTTTAAATTACTCTGTAAAATCAGCTCAAAAGGCCACCTTGAAAACTGAAACTAGAACTTGAAGTACGTGCGACTTTTCATAATCCCCAGATGCCCTGAAATACAGATGTAATAATTGAGCCAACAGATGAAATGTATTCTATTTATGTCACAGCTACTGTAGTCAGCACACATATTGCCCTGCAGAAGGCTGACAAAGCTTACCTCTCAGATGTGACACTCAAGAAAAGTCTAAGTTTCCTAACTAGTCAGGAATGGGAAGCTCTTTCCACTGCACTGTAAGACAATAAAGTACCATACTTAACTCTAACTACTCAAAGAGAATGAAGTACTGTTTTTTAAATCTAGACACATATCATCCAAATATTGTCCTTTGAAGATAGATGCATAACTGTCCTTAACAGCAGATTCTTGCTTACTACCTACGGGAATAAGATGTGTTGGCTGGGACTCTTCCAGCTTGTTCCTTAACCAGTCGAAGTCTTGGTACCGCCGACGGACAGAATACTCCGGCAAATCAAACTCTGCTCGTGTGGTCTGGAAAAGAACAGGATATACTTAGTGTGCAATAACATCTCTTACTTCAGAGCTTAGCAGCAAACGCAGTGCAGCCATCCCTGGCAAGGGCAAAGCCAGACAAGCCTTGCAGGGTGTCTTAATCCCCAAAACTGTGCGGCCAGCATGAGAGAAAGATCCTCTGGACTTTCAAGCAGTGGAAAAGCAGTAATATGAAAAATGATTGCTTGAAGCTGATGTGTTAAGATCTATTTGTAGTTCATTACATGTTCTGCTCTCATCATGGTAGAAGGCCATAGAGCAGAAGCACTGCACACATTACTCTCTGGGCAGTTACAAGATTGCAAAGACTGTATGAGATATTTATTGTGAAGACAAGACTATTTTAATCATCAAAAATTAAAAGTAAAGGTGTTTACTGACTTGCTTATTCTATGATATGCACTATCCACAGGTGAAACAGTATTTCACCACTATCCTGTATTCTGTGATTGATGGGCTTATGACACTCCAAGGTCAAAAGATGAGAACGTAAGCCAGTGCAAGGTTTGACAGACTATTTTTGCTGACTTCCAAGACAAAGAAACAAATCTGTTTATGTGTATGCCCAATTAGATATATTAGATATTATTACATTAAATGAAATATTTTAAATTTTCCCTCTTTAGGACAAGGTCATTACAAGTTTGATTAAAAAAAAAAAAAGTATGTATGCAGATAAACTGTTGGCAAGTGTTTTGTCCAGTCTTTGAACAGTCCATAACCCTTCTGGAAGGCTGACTGTATGGGGCTGCTTGCAGAGCACATACTGCAACTGCCTAAAAGCACTTGTGAAAATGTGTACCAACTAGGAGTGTCTGCTGAAGAGCCTGGCATTGCAGTAGCCCTGATTAGAAGGTAGACGGCTCTTGTAGTTATGTCCCACTGAGAAGCACAGGCAGCTATACTTAAGTCACTTGCAGCATCAGGTCCATCTTGCAATGAATGGCTTGCAGTGCCAGCACACCACATGCCTGCAGCCAGGCATCAAACCCAGCGCATTCTGGAGAATACACTGGCAACTCCAGCTTTGAACTGGCATGGAGTCCAGCACCTGGTTGCTTTGCTAGTTCCAGCCAGTAGCAGCGTTTAAATGCAATCCATCTCTTCATTTGCTCTCTGGATGATTCTAACTCTTCAATTGCTGCATTTTACTCCTACCAGTCACCACTGGGGATCCTGTAAAAGTTCTACATATGAAATCTCTTTCTAGGGTGAGGTCAGGAGCCTTAACACAGTATCAACAGCACAGTAGGTCCCGGATACTGCAAGCAGCAAGCTGATGGGTTATTACCTATGAAATGGTTTGGCTTCTAGTAAAGGAAGGTACAGACAGAAGAAATCGGGATCAGCTCCTCCCTTCTTTGACCTGCTAGGCCATGTTAAGCAATATAGAGGTTAGTCTATGGACTGACATAACAAATCCTCATGAACTGAAGCAGTTGTGTTTGTAGATGAGAGACTACTAAGACCCCAATATCCACTGCAGATCTGTGCTTTACTCAGCTACACACATCTCGGGGTAACATGAGCTTATTTAAAATCTTAGACTGCCATGCTATAAATGTGACTTCTTGAGACTTCATTTGAATAATTTTCACTTGTTTCGGATAACAGACTGAATGGCATTACTCTAGAAATTTTTTTTAAAGGGTGGGGTGAGGCAGTAATAACTCAGTAGGAGGCAGAGCATCTGTGAAGTGGCTGTCACTGCCCAAAGGCATTTTAAGAGATCAGACAGTGAGTGAATGAGCGTAATCAGACTGCTACATACTACAGTAGTGTCTTATTCTGAAGCATGAGAATGAAGGTAAAGTCTCCCATCTGTTAGCACTGAGAAGCTTATTGTGATATATGAAATAAAATAATTCATGCTTAAGAACTAAAGATTTCAGGAATCGTGAAACCACAGGCGGTGACGAAGAAACTGATTGGCAATAGAAAAGGGTGGCATCGATCGAAGTTGAATCTCCTCCAGGAATGGGCCCGACAATGCCCCGGTGATAATCATCCGTTATGTATCTATGAGAAGATATTCGGCGGCATCGTCAGGGGCGTGCATTCCAATACTGGATTCCCTTAAAAAGAATCAAGTATTCATCCCTTCCTGGAAAACTTTTGACAGACCAGCAGCAAGAAAAAGAAGGACATGATTACGTTGGAAGAACAAGAGGGACAAAAGAATGAGAAAATCCCTGCCTAGCCAAAAAACTGTATAAAAACTGACCCTATGAAGGCAGAATTTGTGAAGCAAGGGAGGTTCAGGCTATAGGGACCGAATCTAAAGTTCACCCAGTGCCGACCCCGGGCTCGGCACTCTTCTTGCTTGTAGCTTTCTCAAAACTTGTATCTCAATTATTCAATAAATTATTTTTATTGATTAAATTGGGTAATCAATTTATTAACCACTTATTAACCACTATTCTTCTAATAGTTAAGGAAAACTGTATAGGACTGTCTAGGAGTAGGAAAGTAGGGTTAAGTCCCAGTACATAAACCATGTATTAGCTATCGTTCACCTCTAGTAAACTGCTCTTGTTGCCTTTACTTCACAAGCAGAATTGCTAAGTTTTCCATATTTATTCACTTTTTTTCCTCTGAGATGAAAATGCAGCAACAACGTTTCAGTGTTTATTGTACAGGTTATCAAATCTAGACAGCAAATAAGCTTTTCAAAGACTATTTGAGCAGAACATAAAGGCCTTTCATGGTTTAAATGAAACCTCACTAATGCTAAAGAATGTGGATCTCAGATCAACCTGTTCATTAGTTTAGCACAAGTTATTTTTTCCAGTTTGCACATAGGAGGAAGGAGGATCTTGCCACTATCCAAACACAGTGCTCAAGAACACATCCTCTGAGGCAGCTCGGGGTGCAGCTGCAGGGAGCTGCAGGCTGAGCTCTGGAGCCAGGCAAAGAGGCCGTGAAGAGCCGACCCTCAGCACAACATGGGCCCAGGGACCTGCGGCCCAGCCAGGACCGGACCGGACACCAGACCCGGCAGAGCCGATGATCCCAGACCTTCCCGCGCTCAGACTGGGGAGGGGATAAATGCCCAGGGGTTCCTTCGTTCAGGATCCCTCCTCAGAGACACCAGCTCGAGCTGTCAGTTTGCTATTGCACTGTGATAAAATTATTTTAATGGTTGGAGTGCCTGAGACTGCTATGGGAAACCTAGGAACAGAAAACTGGTGTGACTGTGTGAGTGAGGGAGCATAGCTGGGAAAGGGTCTTGGTATCAGCTCAGATGGTGCAAGAGCGACTGCCAGAGTGGCTCCTGGATGGTTGAACAGGGAAATTTCAATAACAGATAACATGTGAAGCATCTATGTTGTTGACACAGTCAAATTCCTCCTGCTTTCTCAGTAAGATTCATAAATCTCATTTTGCAAGGACATGTGTCTCTTCCAAAAGAAGCTGAGAAACTTACATGGCAGATCTCAACCTCCCAAAAAACAATGGGCAAGATGTTTCCAGGAACTTATTGAAAATTCCAGCATATTCCAGTAAGTCAGCACTGCAGCACTCTGAGCTCAGTTTTACTTGCTGGAAAGCAGGCAGAGTTACAGACACTTTTACCTTAGTTGCTGGAATAGTTTTGACTAAAGGCAGTATTAAGGCAATCACCAAGTGTTGGTCTTGCATAAGACTCTTGTCTTCCTTGGAAGGAGTTAGCAGTCAAACCTGAAGCTAGCCTGTGATGACTATATGAAAGTATTTTTGTACCCTAGCTCTACTCTCTAACTCACTAGACTTAATTCCGGATTCCTTTCCATGTTATAATTTAAGTTTGAGGCAAAATTTTCAACTAGGAAAAGAGGAGAATGACAGAGAAGGGAAAGGAAGACAGCTGGTATTCTCAGCACTCCAGTATTTCTTTTTGCCTCAAACAGTTTAGCCTGTCTGGAAAAGACTTCATACCACTTTTACCTGCTCGTGCCTAGGGAATCAGGCTGTTTCATGTGTTCAAGTAATCTACCCAATGAACAGACTGGAAGCATGAGGAGAAGGACAGGAAAGTGAAAACAAGACCCCCAGTACTGACTGGTTTGAAACACTCTGCCTTCAAGCCTGCAGAGCAACTGCATGACTGAGGAACAGCACTCAGCTATTCAAACCTCCATGGGAAAAGGCACAGAAGAAGGCCTTGCCATCCTAGAAAGTACAATGAAAGTGAAGTCAGAAGTACATTTATTTATGTTTTCTCAGGAGAGATGACTACATAACGTAAGGCCAAGCTTTACTTTCCCCTCTCTTTCTAAAAAAATCCTCTGATTGGTAAAATGTCCCTAAAATGCACATCCATCTATTTGAAGGACACAAAGACACTTCAAGCATCACAGGCAAGACCCATTAAGTTCCAGCACAAGTTTCACCCACTTTTATGGTCTCACTAAACTCCCTGTGTAAGGAAACTGCTTACTAACTTGCATCAATAACTGCATTAGCAAGATGAACACAGGGTATGAGAGAATCAAGACAGTCAGTCCTGAATCAATGGAGGATTACCATTACATTCTTTAAATGTGTTCATCCACAAAACAGACTAGGGAATGCTACCTGGCTCTTACTACAGAGCCGTGAAAACAGGTACACAAGCAAGATCAAGTAAATTTTTAAATTTTCCTTTGCAAGCCAATGTTTTGACCCTTCCTCAGTCACCACCACCTGCTGACAAAGGTTTAAGACCAAAAGCCCAGGGCCAACTGCGAGACTTTTTTTTATTTTCCTGTTAGAATGAAGGACCTGTAAAAAGAAAGATGAAAAAACACACCCCACACAACACAAATGAGACTGTGGTTGGTCTAGACTCTTCCCTACAGTGGTATCCTGCCACAGCCACAATCACACATTACAGCATTAGCAACTCCCCTCTTGCTCCAGTGATGCTGCTTTTCAGTCTTCAGAATAACTCCTTCTATGACCCATGTTCATACGAACCTTCGAGGTTCCAGAAGCATTCTCCAGTAGAAGAGAAAAACCCTAGACATCCCTGTCTCCTCATTCAGAAGCACTAGAGAGACCTTTTAGCGGTCTCAAACTTCTTTTCTGCAAGGCTGCAAGGGAAGTGTTGAGAAGGCTCCTCATCTCACTCTATGGATTATTCCTGTGCAGATTTTCTGCCATGTTAAATTACTGCTTGGAGCTACAATGGCTAATTGGCGATTAGCTTGGCATTGAAGACACCTTATTTGTAGGGCAAGAATGAGTTAGACCATTAATACTGGTAGTCTTGAACAATGGTAGATAGTCTTAGAGGTTCTGATCCTAGAGATTAACCAAAAGTTTCCAAGAATAATAAAACTAAAAAGATGAGGATTTCATGGTAATTCAGACAAGTAACTTACACAGTTTCATAATAGCATTGCAATAGTATAATACAGCAGATTTATGTGCTACAATGAGATCCAAAATAAAACAATTATTAACAGACAGGTAGGTAGACATCAAAATCAGAAGTATAGAATTATTTTTTTAAATAAGAAAAGAGACACTGTTGAGTAATAATTCTGATCTAAATATAGTAAAGACCTTGGCCACGTTTCAGAGTTTTACTTTAAAAAGAAAAGGAACCCTTGAACATAAGGATTTCCAAGCACAGGAACATTATTAGGTTGCCACTATATAGAAGTATTTTATATTGACGATGTCTTAATTTAAGACGGGAATAATATTAGTCAATTTTAGCCATTTCCCTGTGGAAAGCTGAATTTTATTTTGTGGTTCCTATTCCTTCTGATCAAGTAAGAGCTAAAAGCTTAGCTGAGCCAAGTAAAAAAGGATACAATGTGTCCTGCAAGATTAAGACTCTTAGAGTAAAAATGAATGACAGAATTGTGTTAAATGTAACACAGCAAGAGACAGTTACTATTTTAGAGAAACTCCATTTTCCCCTGTGCAGTCCAAAAGTGAAACTTCGACATGGACATTTGAAAAAAAATTATCTGTGGCCTGTGAAAGTTCCTTATCTCCAAGGAGAATATTTGCTTCAGTACATACTGCCATCTAAGTGGGCTGGAGGAATGTTAATCTTTCTGGACAAGTGTATCAAGTATATTACTAGCAAAGTTAGTGAATGCCTTTTGCCATACGTAACTACAAGTGCCCAAAGCAGATGTCAACATCCCCTAGGAGCTCATTATAATGAGAAAGAGTTAGTTAAGAGGAATCAACATTTCATTTGTGAATGTGGTGGACTTTTCAGATCATTTTTCATATTAATATATATAGATTACATTAATGATTGAACTACAACAGGATCTGAAAAAATCTCCAGCCTCTTTTGGCTGGCAACAGCATTCTTAAGCTACTTCATTTTATTACCAGCTGTAGAGCTATCTGAACCAGCAACTGCATGAAAGCTGAGGATCAAGACTATGATTTTAGTGGGTAACAGAGGAAATGTAGTAAACACTTCCAGCAACAAGCTTAAAGCATTTCAGAAAAGGATAGACACAAAAGGTGAGATGATTAACAGTGAACCAGTAACAAGGCACATTCCCCTTAAGGGAAATCAAACCAACTGAGTGTCAGATTATTTAAATGAACAAACTGTGAAGTTAATTAAAGAAACTGGCCTTGCAAGTTTACAAAGTTCTATTTAGGAAACAAAGACAAAAAAAAAATCTAAGTTGACACGTTAAAAGATTTTTCCACAATTTCAGACACCGAAGTAACAGTTCTGCTAAGAGAAGTCACTTGTTCAACATTTTTACAAGGTACCAAAAGACACTAAGTTCTTGTCCTTAAGACAGTGCAAGATGTGAATACCCAGAACACGCCCTACAGTTGTTCCACAAAGAAGGAAGTACTAGGAAAGAGAATATTGCTTTGTACCTTTGTTGTGACCCTGTATGTGATATAAGTCTCCATTGTGCACACGTGTTTTTTGGGATCATCAACAGTAACAAAGAGGTCTCTAGTTTCCACATCCAAGTCATCATCCAGCTGCAGCCTGTTGAGAAGAGATGAGGAGGAGGCTGGGCTAGAAGTGTCCACAGGTGTGCCATTGGGTAGACTGAGATCCTGTATTGGAGAGGGAAAAAAAAGGAAGTTAACAGATTCAAAGACACCACAGACAAGCTTCTCTGATATATTATAAGGGTTGTTTCTTTCAGCAACTCCAAGGATCACCCTTTTCCAGGACACCTGGGCAACACCCTAAAGTCTTTGAGCATTAAGCTGAGAAGAAAGCACATTATGACTGTATTTCCCCTAAGTACAGCACAACCTGCTTTCTATTCATAAGGAAGCAGAGTGCTGCTGAACCAGCAGTTCCTGGTGAGACTGAGCCAACCTAGACTGAAAACAAAACAGCTAAGCAAATCAAGAGACCTACTTATAAAACAGGTTTCAGATGAAGTGGCAACACCTCAGTTGTCTGGAACGCAGTCAGCTTTCACCTCTCGAGCTTTCACCTCCTCCTACAGTGGAGGAAGGAGCACAACTTTCATCAGAGGCCTCCCATCCAGCCCATCAACTTCCACACATATTGGCAGCAGTTAGAGTCTGAACTGCCACTGCTGCATTACAGAACAGTCACGGATCATACTATCCTCCCTGCTGGAGTCCTAAAGCAAATGAAAACACTACCTCTTTCTTGGAGAGGTCCTCACTCCCATTCTCCTAAGTCTAAGAGTGTCATCCAGTGCCTAGAAAAGACAGAGGCTAGAAGATCCAGCAAGTGGCCATTTTAGGAAGAAAAACACGAAAGTTCAGGAAGTCTGCAATTCCTTGAAACTGACTTGGCATCAGGGGAAAAAAGAAAAACAACAAAACAACTTTATAGCTAAGTTGGTACATCCACACACCTTCAAATCTCACACTTCAACACAAACCAACTGCTCCATGACAATAGTTTTTGCACTTGCATAAATATCACAGCAAATTAACATGCTCTTTGCTCTGGTTTTGTAGCAGAGGGAGCTGACAGTGTGTGACAAGTTGTACATACAAAGTCCTAAGGATCCATGGCTTTTCTTTTCAGACAAAACAGGACTTTTTTTTTGTCTGCATCTTTTTAATAGTAGCACAGGGACAGACTTATCCAGAGAGTGATCTCCCTTGTTGCTAAACAGAGAAACATTTTTGCAGCTAAGCATCACATTAACCGGAAGTGCTTTAGTTAGACAATTACTTCTTAGAGGAAACTTCACACAACTGTAAGTGGCTAGACAAAATGTATCATCTTAGCAAAGCAATCAGGTGTGGGTGAGAGACTCCTTCTGTTAGTCTGCGTTCCTTTAGCCAAAGGTACAGAATCATAGGCAAGAGCTTCGAGGTAAAGTAACTAACAAAGGTCAGCCTCTGATAATGGCTAAAAGCACAGCTAAATTCCTACCGGTCACTGTCACAAACTCATCCTGAGAGTACTGGGATTTCACAGAGAGCCATTTGTCTGTTGCAGTACTGCAGAACTGTGGCAGTATTGCTCTTCACCTTGAGGGCTGCCTTATGAAATAGAGAAAATAATTGCTTAGTCTAGACATTTTTGGAAACTGGTAATCTAAAATATTGTCCACTAACAGAGAGGTTAGATACATTTTCCCACCTAATGTACAGAAGAGGCTGCCAACAAATAGATGGTTTCAGATTTAACTGGCAGGTGAACAGACAGGAAGGCAGGCACTCAAATGCACTCAAGAGGGCAAAAGAGCAGGAAGAGCAAGGCACAGCTTGCCAGCTCAGACATGAGGCACACACCTCAAAACGACACAAGCATCTGGCTCAGACTCAGCGTAGGAGGAACACATACAACAGGAGGAAGCAATGGCACAATAACTCAGTAGATAAGTTCTGTTGAAATTACATAAACAGAATAAGCAGCAGACAGGATAAGGTTAACAACAGGAGATGGCTTTAGAAAATTTGCAGTTCAGCTAGACAAGAGAATTTGGCTGAGCAGAGTAAAAAGCACAGTAGCTGGAGACAAATCTGTTTCTGTTTCCAAAGGAAAAGACAGCTCATCATTGCCCATGTGCAATACGCATTAACATACAAGTTGTGTCAGAATTGCATCCAGCCATATTCTAAGATTCCAGCATAATAATTAACTTGCAGAAACAGTTTAAGCCTGGTTCCACAGGAGATCTCAAAAGCTTGTAAGAAAACTCTTCCAGAAGAGAGCTTAAAGAATATGACGGAATCCGCTTACAATGTGAGAATCCAGAGAAAGAACCAAAGATGGAGCTTGCAGCCAGTTGCATGAAGTTTGCATTTTTCCCACCAATTCTCTTCAGAAGTAACAATATCATATGAGTATGTCTTGCACATTTTAAGCAGGACAGAAGTCTGTGAAGGCTTGAATCCGCTTCATTGCCCTTGAGTGTGCTCCTGTAGCCATGGGCCCTGTGGAACGTCTCAGGTGTTAAAAGCTGTAATAGTTCTATCTTGGTGAAACACTCCGGACATACATCAAGTAAAGCTTCTGTACATACCAGCAGTATTTCAGATCAGGAGAACTGCTAGCTCTGCTGGTGGGGAAAGGAGAGATGATGTGTTACTGTACTATACTGCCTCATCTGCAGGATCCTCCCCTGGCAGAGACAGCTGGCATCATATCCTGCTACTTAGCTACTTTTCAGTAGATGAAAGCCAAGTTAGAAGCTAACTGTTTCTCCTCCTGAATGGGTAGAACCTCCTAGCTAAGTGCACCAGAAACAATGCATATGGCTGCTGAGCCCCCGTTTAACAGTAGGCAGGATCAATTTTGCTGAAGTCTTATGCTATTGCTACAAAGAGGCAGGCTTTTAAGTATGACAGCAACACACCTCAGGCTGTAATCTTACCAGCAGAGCACCTCCCTGTCATGTTAACTGTGACACCTTTCTTCTAGGGGACTTGGGGAAATTTTTTTTGTTGTTGCTGTTGTTGTTGTCTGGGAAACAGGACTGCAACATTTGCGTTAGTCTGCTTTTACCACAGAAAGAGGAGTATGTCCTGCGGAGCCTAGTGGGAAAGGAGATACGCAGCCACCTGTGTTTCTACCTATTGGTATAACTATCATACCCACAAGACTGGCTAGTATTATCCATTTTATGTGAACAAGCTGGCAAGCTTGTTGGCTCATGCATCAGCTTCACCTTTAGTGTACCAAGTAGCTGCCCATCCATGTTTTAAATTCCTCTGTGCATAATTAGAGACCAACACAGTCCAAGTCACAGCAGGTACCTACTTCTCACAAAGCCTTTGGCAAAGTACCTGTCACTCAGAGTAGTCAGCCTGCTCAGCAGAAAGTTGAGCAGTCCTACAGCAGAGAGGAGAGGCTGTTTCTGGCTGGCCAGGCAAGGTGGTGTGGAGGACATTCTTCAAGTCAAGTCATTCTTAAATATTTTCTGAAGTATCCATAAATACTTTCTGAAGTTTCAAAGCTTTTTCTACAGCAAAGAGTAAAGATCCTTAGTCTCTGTCCCCCACTGCCTCAGGACAGTCTCATAGTTTTGTCATCTCTTGAAGCAGGTCAGGTGAAGAAAGGTCTGGATCACAACCTACAGTAGATAACAGTGTGACATTTAGACTTTCAGGTTCATGAGCTACTGGTTCTTGTTGTGTAACAACCACAAAGGGCAAGCTCTTCATGCACTCCTATGAAGTTCCTAGAATTCCTCAAGACACCTGAATTTATGATACAGAAGTCAGACAATTTTAGCAGCACATGCTTGGTATCCTACAGTGCCAGGCCAGTAGGAACTAACTGCCTGTTCCGGAAGTCCACCCTGACAACTATGACAACTAGGCTGCTTTCTGGTAAGGCTGCTTCACATTAGTTTGCTAACTCATGCTCTCCAAACACCTTGACTAGCCTGCCCAGAAACAGAGATTAATTCTATCAAGAAGTTCACTTCATCCAAACATAAAATTCAACTGATTTTTTTTAAACTAGAAGTCTGCATGTGAGATTCAAAACGAGTTGGGAATTTTACAACTGTTGTCATCCTCTCTCAGGAGATTTTCCAAAAACTGCATTTACAGAGCAGTTTTGGTCCAGATAAAGTAGAAACATCAGGAGCTTGGTGTTCAGTCTTCTGGACGGCAGCCTCTCCCCATGGAGAAGTACACCAGAGAAAGCATCCAGGACTCAACCCATGAGGGTCAAAATTTCTGTAGGTATTGTTTTATTGTGAAGACCATGGAGTGTTCTGCTGAATTACAAGCAACTAGTTAATATTGCAGTTTCCAGAAACCGAATACTAGTTTTCACTATCCTGCCTGAGCAAGCGTACAGCTTAACCAGATAGCCTTGCTCTCAAAGCAGCATCCACAAGGAAGCAGAAGGCTTGGTTCGGCCAGGTCTTCCAAACACACATAAACTCACCTCTGGAAAGGGTTACCCTGAACCCAGGTGATGCTGTGTGCCCACTGCTCCCATTCAACAAGTATTGTGTGACAGAAAGAGACATTTAGAAATGTTGCTGTTTAGAGGCAAAAGGTGCACTTAACCTTATATTCCCCTGCCTAACTTAGAGACCTGAGAGCCAGGTCTATAGTGCTCCTAGAACCTCATTGCTTCACTTCTGAAATTCAGAGTGCTGCACATTTTCTCCTATTTCAAGGTGTTCCATTGCTTTTTGCCATTCATTTCACAGACACACAATAACAGACAGGGTCATGTTAGGTAGACAACAATTCCACGCAATTACAGCTGGGTTTTAGAACACCCTTACCTCCATAGCTCCAGTACATGACAGTAAGTCTTAGGAGAATGGCAGCCAGTGAGTGGAAAACTAAAGTGGTTTAGACACAAACAGTCCTGAGGGCATTATAAAAGTTTACATGAACTTGGCTTTCACAGACCTATTCATAACACTCCTTGTCTCATCCCTGTAAGTTTTGAATGCAGGTGTTTTTTGTACAGGTCACCCCATGCAGACAGAAAAAGTGCTTCTGCGTCCTCCAGTACACCTAGATTAGCTCATCTGTGCAAAGTATTCTACTAGAAGACCACACTAAGCATCTGTTTAGTGAAATTTCAGTCTACATAAGACTATTATCCAATACCAGCTAGATACAGAACAAGGGAAGAAAATGCATTTACTTCCCCTTCATGTATGTTCAGTTTCATTCTCTATCAGGCAGCAGCATCAGATTTTGTTTACTAGAGATTTTTGTTTCTTCACATGTCTGAGGCAGTACATGTCCCAGGCTCTTGCACTTGCTTTTAGGCAGTTAATTTAAAGCACCAAAGTGGGCAAACAGAGTGCAGAGAAGGGAGAATGCTGTGGACACAGAAGGGATGGAAAGAACAAGGCAGTCATGCTCAACTGGATTAAAAAAAAAAAAAATCCTCACAGTTAAATGCCAAAAACCTTATTTATTTCCAGGAAGAAGAACCATGTTCCTACACTGACTCACAAATAAGACAGTGCTAAGACCTACCCTCCTGTAAAAGACTTGAGTGGTTACATGTCCCAGCTCCTGATATTCTTCTCCAGGAATGGGAAGGGATGGTACAGTTTATGTGAATGTAGTCACAAGGAACAAGATGATACTTTCCAAAGAGGTCACTGGTTTCCATTAAAATAATCATCTAAAATCAAACTGTTAGGTTGATGCCATTTTAAGAGCAATACAGAGTAAGTACAAATCAGAAGAAATTCCTCTTGCTCTTACCTTAAAATGTGTCAGTAGAGGAGGAACACTGCTGGATTACTGAGGATCCAAGACAAGTTTTAACTTCTTAGATGTGAAGTGTGTTATGAACCAAGTCTGTGGGCTCTGCAGGGTCAGGCAGAAAGCCCCCAGTTTAATGGGCCATGCCTCATCTCTAAGCAGTAGTTCCAGCACTACAACTGATATTTTGCCCATCAAACTAAAAATCCACTAGATAAAGACCAGATCAACTTGCTCTCAGAATATTTTGAACTGGCATCCAAGTACAACATGCTGCCAAGCCATGAGTCTGGTGACTTTGCTCTGGTATTCATAATTTGAACTACTACTTCTGCTCTGTAAGTCAGAGTTGCCTAGAGACACGCTCCTCAGCATCCTTGAAAAAAATAAGAATTTAAGATACAACAGCTAATCATAATGGCCTGCAGTTTGCACCACTCAAGGCCAGGGAGGATTCTTGCTTCTACAGGTATCATACTTGGAACAGTGCTTCTTTGCACTTCAGCTGGACAGAGAAACAAACACTGAAACAAGCTTCATAGAGCTTGTGTCAACCACACGGTTGACGCAAGCATTTTCCAAGCCTTCTCATTTGGATCAGGGGATTCTCACCTCGTTTCTCAGATTAACAGCCGAATTTCATAGGATGGATTATTTTACTTTGTAGTTTGTCTTCCCATAAGTCATCACAGTTAAGCTAAACAGAACAAGAATGTGGGCACAGAAACACTCAGGCAAACAGCATTTTTAGCAAGAGCTATAAGCTATCTCCAGCCTCTGCTGCTAAAGTCTTTAGGGACTCAGTTACAATACAGCTTAGTTTCAGCACTCCTGTGCACCAGGACAAAGGCAAGTGTCAAAAGAAAGCTGCCACACCAAGTGCCACATCAGACTATCTGTTCATACAGTTTGTCTATAAGTCTGTCTTCTCACAGTCTATAAGAAGCTGGCTTCTTTCCATAGTCTGGAAGGGGAACTGTGCAAATAACAGTCTAAACCTAAATGTGGTTCAGGTTAGACTCTGAAAATCAGGAATGTGAGTGGTATCTCACGGATGTTTTACAAGAGTTAAGACAAGACTTTCAATACTAACAATAAGCCATATTACTGTGCTGCTTTGTTCATGAAAGGCCAAATGCCTTTGGAGGACAGGCATCTGGAAGAAGAAATGGGTTATAATTTGAAGAGGACATTAACTAGGCAAAATGTAAAAGCATAATATATGCTTTGAACCTATAAACTGCCATGAAGCTGACATGTACACCCCCAAATCCTTTGGACAGGAAAGAAAGTACAAGGACTAACTACAGGATTGCCATAGCTTCCTCACTGTGGTAAAAGTCAAGAAGTATTTTAAAATATCCACAGGATGAGCTATTCACTTGAAATAAGAAGTTCCAGATACAAGGTTAGCGCTCACATCTGTTTTTAGAGCACTTGAGTCCTTGCAGAAGGCTGCATCTGTCTTCCTAAGCAAATTGCCAGGATGGCAACCATTCAGCATGATTAGTTCAGTTGTGTTGAAGCTGTAGAAAGTAGTACAAAATGCTTCTGACCTGACGGAAAGCAAGAGAGTTTAAGATTTGGGCAGACTTGGATGCTCCTTTAAAAGAGCTAGAGATTCTTTCATCTTTCCGTTCTCAGTAGTAGGCAACAGGCACAAATTCCAGTCTATCTTCAGAGCTCAAGGGCCTCCACAAATGGCAGAAGCTACATGTTCTTAAAAACATTTAGAAAAGAACAGAATTTATGACCTCTAGCTCTGTTAAGTTCCATGTCTGTATGCAAGGATTGTGTTCCAGTAATATTGTTTGTTATATGGATTCTGCAGTTGCGTGCACAAAAACACCACAAACCATTTCTACATGTTAAAGAGCACCTTGTCAACAAACAAGGCTAACATGCCTCATGTTTTATTTAAAGCTTCATTTTCAGAAGCTGAGCCCTGACCTTCTAAATAGCAAAGCAGCAGCCAGGATTTCAGACCATGAGCAGGAAAACTTCAATCCTGCATATGACTAGGAATCATTCCCAACCCAAGAAACCAGATTTATAACTGATTACAGACAGAACAGTTTATTAAGCTTGTCCAAACTAAACTGCCTTCTCCTCGAAACATAGTTTTGTGTTAAATCTCTGCAGACATACCATGCAGAAGTTTGGATTTTTTTGTTCTCTTGAAGTAGGTTTAGTTACATCTGTTATCTAGGTAGCCAGTGTCACCAAACTGTTAATCTGGCTTCTGAGAGCAAACAGTAATATGCTGGTTTTTTTAAAAATGCGAACAGATGCAAAGGATTGAGGAAAAACAGAGAAGAAATAGGAGAGAATGATATAAGAGGGCTGGAAAGCACTGTAGTATCTTGGTGAATATTTCATTTAAACAAGAAAGAATATGCATACACTACAATGTGGGTTCCCTCATGCTCTTCATTTCAGATGAGTTGCATTCGCTTTTCTGACACAGACCAGTGAAGATTTCGTGAGAGCAAGTCAGACTGACAAGGTATCACTGTGCAAGTAATAGAGGCCAGAGGCAAAGATACTAAGAGGGGAGAATTCATGTTTACATCTCATGCCCTTGAGGAGCTGGAAGAGTGTACTCTCAGAGAAGCTCTCATAATTAGCTCATGCAGGTGCAATTTAAGTGATATCCCTCTATCATGTTTGCTGATATACAAGACATTTTCCAGCAGAAAGGCATTTGCTCTCAAAGGGGTAAAATAAACAAAGTGCTTATCCACTGGAAGAAAAAAAAAAGCCTAAACCAAAACCCACACAGCATAACTGTTTTGAGGAGAAAAACTGAGGAAAAGCAGTCACACAGTATTTCCTCACAGTAAGAAAACTATCTATAGAGAATAATGGACTTGTGTATTGGTTTCACACAGTCCGGTTTCTGATAGCAGAGGGTCCACAGAGGTGGCTTCTGTGAGAAGCTGCTGGAAGTTTCCACAGTGTCCAACGCAGCCAATCCCTGATGGACATGCTACTGGCCAAAACTAGAGAGACTGGTAATGACTCTCTTATAACATATTTAAGAAGAAAATCAAAACAAAGAGTTCACAGTTTTTCTTCTAGTCAGAGAAGAGAGGTGAGAACATGTGAGGGAAACAACATGGAGACACCAAGGTCAGTGCAGAAGGAGGGGCAGGAGGTGCTCCAGGTGCCAGAGATGAGATTCCTCTGCAGGCCATGGTGAGACCATGGTGAGGCAGCTGTGCCCCTGCAGCTCACAGAGATCCACTGGGGATGCAGAGATCCATGGGGAAGATGTCCACGCTGGAGCAGGTGGATGCCTGAAGGAGGCTGTGATCCAGTGGGAGACCTGGTGGAGCGAGAGGTTCCTTGAGCAGCCTGTCTTTGGAGGACTGCACCCCATGGAAAAAGTGACTCATGCCACAGCAGTTTTGGGAGGACTGTCTGCCCATGGGAGCGTCTCATATTTGCAGCAAGTGTGGTTTGGCTGCTGCTCATGAGAGTGCACCCACACCGGAGAAGTTGATGGAGAATTGCCTCCCATGGGAGGGACCCCACGGCCTCACAGGGGAAGGACTCCTCTCCCGGAGCAGTGGAAGAAAATCCCAGTGATGAACTAACCAAAACCTCCACTCTCGGTCTCCCTGTGCTGTTGGTGGGAAGGGGGGAGGGGCCAGGGGGAAAAAGGTATTTTAAGGGTTTATTTAACTTCTCATTATCCTCCTCTGCCTCTGTTATCATAAATTCACTTTGCAACTTAAGTTGAGCCTGTTTTGCCCTTGGAGTGTTTTCTCTCGGTCCTTATCTCAACTCATGAACCCTTCCTTAATTTTTTCTTCTCTCTACTGCACAGCTGTGGCAAAGGAGGGTGAGGAAACAGCTTTTGTGGGTGCCTAGTATTGGACCAGTGTGAAAACACGACTACTTGAGATCTACAGACCATTCTATCTAGAGAAATACCTTTTATTTAATGGTTTAGTCTTATCACAGCCACAAAGGTATATAAAAGTTACACACATGGCTTCAAGTGAAGTATACTAGTCCAGGAGCAGGCTAGTCAGCACATTGGAAGTCAGAATACAAATTGTGAAGAGATCAAGATGATCAGTTGCATTAATAATGGCATTGATTAAAAATGTCCACTGATTTTCTGGGCAACAATCCAAAACCCATAACTTCATCTTGCCAGTACTAAAAATTTTCACTCAATTTGCCTTATACTAGCACCTAAAAAGCTAAAGCAAAGGTGACAGTTCCACACAGAAAATCATAGGTTTCTATCATCCAGGTAATCTGTCACTTATCATTCCCAGATGCCAGTGCCACAGAGTTAGCTGAAAGTGCCTGCTGCTAATGATGCTTTAAGCTTTAGCTCCAATATTTGCAGATTCTGTGCTGCCTAGGGATGTAGTTCTGAGCCTCATAGTAAGTGCCCGTAAGCTCTCTTCACAGAGTAGGCAGACAAAACAAATCCTTTTCCTGCTGAGAACCAAGGACAACTTTCAGCCCAACAGCATAAACAATGGTGGACTGAAGAGAGAAAACAAGAAGGATGGGACTTCACAACCTGAAGCTGTAACTGGACAATTAAAGTCCAAAATGCAAATGGACCAAAACTTATAAAAATATAAGATCTTGTGACTGGTCAGCCATTTTGTGACTATTCTTAGTCTGCCCTGGGTGCAGCCCTGGTAAGGCTCTTGTCCTGCCCAAGGTGGATCCTGAAACCCTTTCAATAAATACCTACTTTTATTCTCTAGCTCTGTCCAGTCTCTGTTTCAGATCAGCCTTTCAAGGCATCATGAACACCATCTCCACTAGTGATGGGGAGGAGGCTTCCCTGCCCCTGAGCAACACTTGTCTGCAAGACATTCCTTTTCAAGGAACACACACAATCATTCAAGCTTACTGAAGAAGTGAGGCAAACTATACAGAGAAACTTTAAGTAAAGGGAGCTTTTCCAGACTTAAATTCAGCGTGAAGTCAAAGCATAAGTTGATAATCATGATGAGAGCATGCCCTTCAGTGCTGTAAGCTTCCCATCACTAGTTACACTAGACCACTGCACTAGTAATACTATCGATCAAGACAGGAAGCAAGGTTGTCATTCTCACAGTAGGGTCTGCTCTCTGTAATCTGAGGCATGATCTAGAAACAAGTTTACATTTTACATTCTCCACATTTTCCTGCAAACCAGAGTACTACACATTTTTGCCATGTCTTTGCTCCAACACACTTGTGTAATAGTTGTGTAATACTTGTCTTCAACCAAGATACCTGAAACGAAAAAGCAGAAACCCATTCTTAAGGGTTATAGACACCACCAATTCCACTTTCAAAGTAGCATCTTACCTACTACATATCACTTCACAGAAGTGGCAGTACAGAAGGTCTGAATGTGGCTGTAAGACAATAATGCTCTCTAACAAGATTTATGCTTTCAGGATCACTCTGATCACAGCTCTTGGCTAAACTCTTTCCTTGCCTGTTGTATGAACTTTGGATTATTGTCTCAATTTTCAGAATTATTTCAGCTAGTTCCACTAATCAGTATCACCTTAGTGCTTACTTTGATAGATACCTCTTGATTTCAGTGAAATATCTGGTGGAGAATCAACAGTTTTGGTATCATAACATCACCTACAGATGAAGGCGACATCTCTTTCCACCTCTTGACCCATCCCATTTGCGAAGCAGAATTTGTCCCATAAATTCATCTGTCAAAACACAGAATCACAGAACAGATAAGGTTGGAAGGGATCACATTGGGTCATCTGACCCAACTTCCCTGCTCAAGCATAATTAACCTAGGGCATGTTGCACATGGCACCCAGACAGTTCTTGAGTATCTCCAGTGAATGAGACTACACAACCTCTTTGAGTAGCCTGTTCAACGTTCCATCTCTCGCACAGTAAAGTTCTTCCTCATATTCAGCTGGAACTCCTTGTGCATCTGCCTGCTCATTGGTCTTTGTCCTATTGCTTGCCATCACTGTGAGGAGCCTGGTCTGTACTTTTGACACTCTCCCTTCAGATCCTCACAAGTATTGATGAAATCCTCTCAGCTGTCTCTTCTCAATGCCAAAAACCCCCAGGACCATGACCTTTTCCTCACTAAGAGAGATGCTCCAGTCCCTTAATCCTGTTTGTTGCCCTCCACTGGACCTGCTTCAGAGCTCCATGTCTTTCTTGTACTGAGGAGCCCAGAATTGGACACAGCATTCCAGGTGAGGCCTCACCAGGCCTGAGTAGAGGGACATGACCACCTCCCTCAACCTGCTGACAATGAAAGTTCTTCATAATTCAATCCAGGTTATCATTGGCCTTGGCAGCAAGGGCACACTGCTGGCTCATGGAGAGCTTGCTGTCCACCAGAACCCCAGGTCCTTCTCCACAGAGCTGCTTCCCAGCAGGTCACCCCCAGCCTGTGCTGGTGCCTGGACTTGTTCCTCCCCAGGTGCAGGACCCTGCATTTGCCTCTGCTGAATTTCAGAAGGTTCCTCTCTGCCCATCTCTCCAGCCTGTCGAGGTCTTTCTGAAGGGCTGCTCAGCCCTCTGGGGTATCACCACTCCTCCCAGCTTTGTGTTGTCAGTGAAACTGCTGAGGAGGCCTCTGCCCCTTCACCCAAGTCATTGATGGGTAATTTAAACAAGACTATTGAACCTTGAGAGGCACCACCATGGACAGGCCTCCAACTAGAGCCTGTGCCACTGATTATGATCTCTGGGATCTGCTGTTCAGCCAGTTCTTAATCCATCTCCCTGTCTTCCCATTCAGTCCACTTTTCCTGAGTTTGCCCATGAGGATGTTTTAAGAGACAGTGCCAGAAGTCTTGCTGAAGACAACATACAGTGCTCTCCCCTCATCCATCCAACAGGTAGCTGTTGGGTATTTCTTCACAGCAGGCAATCAAGTTGGTTAAATATGATTTACCTTTAGTGAATCCATGCAGACTACTCCTGATCACCTTCTCATCCCCTCTGAATAAAGATGGCTACCAGAATTCATTGTTCCATCACTCTTTCAGGGACTGAGGTGAGGCTGAGTAGTCCATAGTTCCCTCTTGGGTGTCTCTTCTTGCCCTTTTTGAAGGCTATTTAAGCTGGACTGGAACTGGAAATGCTAACTCATTAAAATAATTGCAGCTTACTAGTTTGTTTCTTCCATCTTCAATTGATAATTGCAGTAGTGCTAGTAGCTACCTTGCTGTCAGTTATTGCACTTAGCAACTGGAAAGAAATGGTTCTGCCTTGTTTTTCAATAATTCACTAAGAGTAACTTAACACAGATTTTACTTCACAGTTGTAGATGCCATGGCAGAGTTCAGATCTTTTTTCACCATTACATCCTAGTCATGCAGAGTTTTCCCCAGACACAAGAACTTGGAAATCTCAGCTGCACTGGCACCCAGGCTCAGTATAGCTCAGCATTTAAGATCTTGCTCATGGTCAGCAGAGAACAAGGCTCAGCAAAGCTATTTCTGAGAAATACACAAGATAAAATGCTACTTTTAATTGCCTTATTAAAAGTCTTCCACAGACTGAAAGTACATGCAAGTTACAATCAGAAATATGCATTTCAGGTGTGGCAAGTAGATTTTCTTGCAGTGGCACTAAGTCAACTGCACCAAAAGAGTGTCCTGCCTTATCTCCTGACCTACTTTACAGATACCAGTCTCTCAACTCAGAGCAGGAGCAGACTGGCTCATGTGACAGCCAGACCATCTGTTTAAGGTACCACAAGAGTACACCACAATGCCAGAAGACACCTGCACAGATTAATATGCAGGGCAATAGTTTGCACATTAATCTAGCAACTGACGTCTCCCAGATAGGTGTGTCAATAGCAAACCTTTGCACTTTTATTCTCTGTCCCTCCCACCATTAATTACAGGGACATGCTGCCTGAGGCACCAATAGTAGGAGGAGTAGGAACCTCAAAGTAATAACACTGTTATACAGTAGAAGCTATGTTTAGCTTTACAAGAAGAGAGTGAAAAAGTAATGGTACTAAGATACTTATGCTGACTCAAATGTTTATTTCGACTTGCTAACTATTATTCACCTTGATCAAAAAAGAAGTGAATTGCCAATTAAAGAAACCTGCCATAGTTTCATAGACCACTGAGCTTTACAACAGTACTAGAGCATCTATGGTGTAAGATATCATGAAAGTACCCTTCCCCATTTCTACAAGTGAAGACAAATATAAGAGCAGCAGTGTGCTGTTACAGTCTGCTTCTACACCATCAAACCTCAAAGTGACTACAAGGAAAAAAAAAAAGAAGACAAGTACATATTTTCAGTAGAACACTGTGGTATTAATCTATCCAAGTGGTATTACAAGTTTGAGAGACGAAATAGCTACAGAAAGCAGCCCTAGTCAACACTATAATGAAAGACAAGAAACTGTATTCAGCCAGCAGCTTGACTGTGGATAGGATGCTGATGATGTGCTGAAAGTCATGCTAGGTTTAAGTAAGATCTTTTAATAAGACTAGAAAAGAGCTGCCTGACATGCACACACATAATGCAACAGAAGAGAGAGCAGTTCCTTTAAACAAGATGACAATCAAGCTCAGCCTTTGAGAGCTGATGGTCTACTTAGGAAGCATGTGGCAGACAACCCCCTCTACCTAGAAGCTTTCTGGTTTAAGAAACTTGGTTCACTCCTGTCTTCAAAAAGGATACTCGGAACTGCAGGACAGTTAACTTCATCTCAATCCCCGGAAAAGGGTCAAGCAAATACCAGAAACCACTAACAAACACACAAAGCACATGGTGATGAGAAGTCAGCAAGGACTTAAGGTAACTCATGCTTAACTAACTCAATGCCTACCTGCTATGAAGGTATCAGTGGGCTGGTGTGCAGAAGAAGAGCTTTAACATGATTAACTTGAAGTTTAAGAGAACTTTCCAAAAGATCTCTCATAACACTAGACATTCTGACAAAGCACAAGATAGCACAAGGCAGATGTACAACAAAGTGAGCTGAAAACTGGCTAAACTACTGGGCTCAAAGCATTGTGATCCCACAAAATCCAAATGGTGTATATCAGCAGAGAGTATTAGGGTCACTACTGTTTTAACACCTTCATTAAGGACCTAAATGATGGAACAGGGTACATCCTCAGCAAGTGTACTGTCAGTACACAACTGTATAGAATGCTTCATCAGATGTTTGTGCTCTCATTTGGGAAGACCTCAACGGGTTGGAGAGATGGGTTGTGGGATACCTCAAAAAACTTCAGTATGAGGAAATGTGAAAACCTGCTCCTGCCAGGAGCAACCCCATGCAGCAGTGTGTCCTGGAGCCTGACTGACTGAAAAGCAGTTTGGCATACAGAATGACAAAAAAAAAAACAACAAACACCCACCATAGACACTGATGGAAAAACTGACTAAGAGCCAACAAAATGCCTCAAGGCAAAGAAGGCAAACAGCCTGGAGATAATAATGCTCAGGAAATCTTTATCAAGAAGGATAAATATCTGATGGAAAGGTGTACAGAAGGAAGTGACAGACTCTTTTCAGTGAAAATGGAAATACTGGAAGTTTCACTTAAACCTGAGAAAGATGTTTTACTTTATGGGTGACCAGATGCAGGAACAGGATGCCCAGAGAGCTGTTCAAAAAACAGCTTCACAGAATCCTGGTCTGAGCAAAGAAGCTGGATGAGACAATATGCAGAAGTGCCTTCTAGCCTCAACTTCCCTGTAACTGTCATTTCTGAATCCTGTAGACAGCAACAGAAATCAACCCAAACATACTGACATTGTTTCCCAAGTTCACCAACTTCAGTTTGACATTCTGCAGTCCTCAGTCTCTCCTACAACTGCGAATTTACCTCCAGCTTCCTTTAAGAACAATACATGGTGCCAGTCTAAGATCTCATCTAGTCAAAGAAGGAAGAAGTCCGTAGAAGTTCAGGCAGATCTATTTTAAGTTTTCAGATTATACTGCAAGCTGGCTTCATCTGTGGGTGGATAAAGTTAAGAGCAATAATTATAAAATATCAACCAAGTAGGCTGGAAGTAGAGCTTCAGACTCTCAGTCTGGAGGAGTTGGAGAGGTGCCAGCCTCCCTTTCAGAGTAAGTGCTATGTAACAGCACTCCAGCAAACATCAAGTATTTATATTTGATCAGGTGCTAATAAGAAGTCTAAAAATTCACCAGGGTGGTAACTTGGAAGGAGAGGAGCATGCAAACCATAGTTTTCAGTTAGTAACCAGAAGTTTGCAGTAGTTTTAAAGTCCATCTCCATGAACCAGCAAATTCAAGGTACGCCTTTACTGAAGGCCTGGTATTCCACATCAGCTCTGGTATCTGCTTGATATACTACCTGTAAAACAGCCTTGAAGCTCCCATCAGCTGTATAGAGTTAACAGAGGCAGACAAAAGGGATGCAGAGTTTCCAAAAAGAAAAGCTGAGAAAGTTACAGGTAGCTGGCCACAAGTACAGTATCAGCAGTCAAAAATGTCTGAAAAAGGACAAATGAGTCTGAGTCCTCAGACAGGTGGAATATGAAAGCTTTTGGAGTCTTTGGCAAGAAATCAAGTTATGTGAATCAGGACTTTGGTCAGACAGCTGCCAGTCTCAAGGCAGACCATAGCAAGAATAGCCAACACCAGCATGTTAGGAGAGACTCTTAGATGTTACAAGTCTTGAGCAACCACAGCTAGATGACAGTGGAACTAAGTAACACAGAACACTTTCTTTCTAACTGCATAGCCTGGCATTTCCAAATCTTAGCAGCAGCCTACTAAATCTGCACAGCCTCAGGGGGGCTGCATCCAAGTCTTCACACAGCAAAATATAACCTACTTCTCGCCTCTGCTATAAACTCAGTAACCTATTAATACTGCCTTTTCTCATCATTGTCAAAGCATTTGTCCTGGTGCACAGAGCAGATTTTTTATCAAAAGTGACAAACTTGTGCACTAGAGTCAAGTAGTCATGTGCAAGCAGAACTTCCTTCTTTTCTAAAAAGTAAAAGGCAGAGAGAAATCCAGACACTTCCCCATTTGTCTTGCCATCCTCAGCAGTTGATCTGCTCTGAAAACAAGATCTCAGCTTGTATGTTTTTCAAAAGCTAAACTAGCAAGACTTCAGTTTTATAACTAACTCTACAACTAACCCTGCATGCAACTTGAGGGATTTTTTTCTTCTGCATGTTTCTCCTCTCACCTGATGTTAAAAAAACCCCAACCAAATAAAAGGAAAACATCTCAAAACACAACAAACATGGTAGCACTCAAGTTCAGCTTTAGCTGTCTCATCTGAACGCTAGCAAGGGTGAAGGAAGAATAAACTCAAAGACATTCATGGTGGTCAGGCGCCAAGACAATGTTTTATGCAATTAGACTTCAGAGGAACAGAAAGACCTTTATAGAAACACACAGCCAATATACAAGTGGTTTAGAAACAAGAATCTACAATTCAAGTGTTTCATGCTTCCTGTGGCATAACTGTGAAAATCAAGTACTTAGCTAAGATGTCCTTCTCATTTAAGAGGTAAGATGCTGTCAAAAGTCAAGGTGTTGTGATTCCTAAAACTACTGTCCACTACAAGTCAGGATGAAGACACTACTCGAGATAACAAAAGCTCTGCAACCCTCTTCCTAAGATTCAGAAAACTTGAGACTAAAAGATTTTCCTTCCCTTTCCAATGACCTAATGCTCTAGTAGCATTAGCCATCTGACCAGCAACCTAAAGTTTATGAGATTTTAAAGTTACACAGGATCTAAAGTAACTTTAAATTACTATATTATTATAATAATATAATAATAATATTTAAATATATTATTACATTATATTATTATTATATATTGTATATTATTTTCATATGTGAATCAAAATCCAAAAGGAGACACACAGGCAGGTGGTCCTGTTCCCCGGGTATCTCTGACTCAGGAGAAAGTGGTGCTCTTAATCAAAACAAATTAAGAAAAGCATGCTTTAAAGAATACCAAGCAGTGATGGCAGAGGTTCAGCCACTTCTATGCTATACATCAGTGGCAATAAAAATTGAAGCACCTTATGGTGCTTTAGTTCTGAACTTTCTCCACTCAGAGGATTTCAGTCTTAGGCACTTGTAGCTTGCAACAAATTTTAGGAAGTATTTGCTCAGAGAAAACATGAGGAACCCAGAAAAGGCAAATTATCCATTTCATGGTGATGGGCCAGCTATTGTCACTAGCCCTCTTCCCAAAAGGCTATCCTAGTACAGGTCTGGATAAAGACAGTTGTCCTTAAAGAACCTGACTCAAAGACACTTTGAAGCAGGAGACTTGGACCTTACCAATATCCACCAGATTCTCCCAAAAGGCCAGAGAAAAGATTAGAATAGCTCCAACTCAAGAATCAATAAATAACAAATGCAGAGCTTTAAGCCTAAGTCAGACTTGAATGCTGACCTCCCTTTGTTATTCAGTAATTGAAGTTACTTGGCACTACTAGTTGATTAGTGAGCCAGTCTCTCAAACACCACCAGAGATTAAGATTTTTAAGATTAACACTGGAAGTGTTCAAGGGCAGGCTGGATGGAGCTCTGAGCAACCAGGTCTAGTGAGAGGTGTCCCTGTTCATAGCATGGAGATTGAACAAGATCATTGAGCTCCCTTCCAACCCAAACCATTCCATGACTTCGAGACTGAGACATACAAACCACCCAAAAAGTGGTTTTACCTGTTTACTTCCACTTACCATACTCCCTCTATAGACTACTCAATACACAGTGTAAGCAGTGCCTTAAAGCTAGGAAAACCTGTTTATTGACTATTTTTTCTGAGGTGGGAAAGAAGTTACCACTTTTTTTTTCTTGCCAGCGTGTGAAATATTAAGCTGAAGAAGGGACATCTATTACACAGCAGAGCTGTTGATCTCCTTCCATCAAGAGGATAAGACAGTTTCTTTTCTGCTAATTCAGCTAGAAGGAAAAAATATATATATTCTCTTCCTACTAGATATCCTTCTATTCTGAAAAGATCATAGCCTAGTGCCATTTCCAGGTCAAGCACAGAACTGTT
This sequence comes from Zosterops lateralis, assembly GCF_965231275.1. Classification (NCBI taxonomy): domain Eukaryota; kingdom Metazoa; phylum Chordata; class Aves; order Passeriformes; family Zosteropidae; genus Zosterops; species Zosterops lateralis. The sequence continues at coordinate 53,378,921 of NC_139800.1, read as the reverse complement.
CTCAAGTCTAAACATCACCATAGCCACTTTTGCTCTGCCTTTTAGAGTACTTTTGTGCTGCCAAGCACCTAGAACAGAATGGTACTCCATACAGGGTACAGGAAGGTGGATTTCATTTCTATTGCTGATGGAAAAACTGGGCAAAAACTTTCCTACTTATGAGAAGTTAGCTGACCACAGCCTGAAGCTAGAGTTATTTCTGCACTTCTGCTCCCAAGCAATCGGGAATACCGATACACTTCTCAAAACCTCAAAGCAGTAAAGCAGAGAGAAGCTTGCTTGCACTCCAAAAGCAAACCAGTTCTCTAACACAACTGAGGAAAGACATTATAGGGTGTGAGATACTCCTCAGACCACTGCTTCTCACCAGCTATACAGCAGTGTGGACAGACTGTGTTAACAGCTGCAGCTCCTCAGCTGCAAGATTTGTGAAGGCAGCTGCCAATTTCTGTTCCTACAGGTTTGCCAAACAACAACCTAGTTACATGATTAAACCATCTCTCACAGACAAAAACCTCCACAATCCCTACCCCTGCCTTAGTCACATATCCTTTTCTCAGCAGGTCATCAAGTGACTAATTTGTTTGATGAAGGCCTAAGTTCCTGAAGAGAAGGTAAGCCTAGGTTCTCACTAGAGCAACAGTGGGCAAATGTTCAATAAGAGGACTCCTTACATGGGCAGGAAGAAGTGCTGAATACCTACATCACAGCTGCACACAGCAGATGGTGAAATATGGAAGAGGCCAGGCTACCTTGACTCACTCTCCTGTCGAACGGGGGTGTATTGGGCCAGGCACTGCCGACAGCCTCAAGGCTTTTGGAGCCGAGGGGATCAATCCTACCCAGAAGCAGCTCCATGTGCCCCAGGACAAGAACCACAGAAGAAGCACTTCTTGCCACCAGCAACACCTTGTATGCACAAACCAGCTGTGCCAGAACTGCTTTTGAGCCCACATCATCCCTTGCAGTCCTTGCTCCCAGGAAATTCTACCTTAAAAGTTTCAGGAAGACTTGTCTCCGGAGATGCCAAGTCCTTGCAAGCGTAGCTAATGTATCAGCAGTGCTGTATGGCCACTACTGAATTATCACCACAGGAAAGGCGCTTCACAGAGTTCGCTAGTGTCCTCTGACCACACGCCAAAGCTAGGGAAGGAAAAACAGCCATAGATACTCCTGCAGAGCACCCTGTCTGTATTAGTGCCGGGAAGAAGCGAGCAGGAGTTCAGCCTGGAAAGGACAAGCTGATGATAAGGAAACAATGCCAGCTCCAAGCCTTCCCTGTGAGGGCAACAGGAAGGAGAGAGCAAAGGAGCTGCAGCAATGCCTGAAAAATTTACACCTATCTGCAGACCGTATGAGTCACAGGCAGACACAGTAAATAAAACACTGCCTCTGGCCAGCCTCCTGTGCCGGCGCGACCACCGGTGTCCCAGCCGGCCCCTCGCAGCAAGGGACACGATCCTTCCCCCCCGGAGCCGCTCTGGGCTCTTGCCATGGATGTCAGCAGCGCCCAGGGCTTCATCGAGAAGCCGGGGAAAGGGATGTGTCAGGGAAACACACACAATCCTTTTCCCAGCTCTCCTTCAACACCAGAGGTCCCCTCAAACGCCGCGGCCCCTCTCCCCGGGCCATACCTTGTCGGCGATGCTGCGGGGCAGGAGCAGGTCGGGGCTGGGAGTGAGCGCCGGCCCCATCTCCTCGCTGCTGGACGTGGCCAGGGGATGCGGCATCTCCCGCAGCGACTTGGGCCCGGAGGACGGGAGGGGCTTAGGGGCGCCCGCCGCGCCGCCCGACATCGCGCCGGGGCCGGGCAGCGCCGGAGGCAGGGAGGGAGGAGGGAGCGGAGGCCGCGCCGCCCGGGCGAGAGGCTGCGGGGCCGCGGGCAGGGCAGGGCAGGGCAGGGCCGGCCCCAGCGCCGCGACACGGGGACACGCAGGAGGCGGCGGCGGAGGAGGAGGAGCGCGCGCGGCATCCGCCTGCGCCACCGCCCGCCCCTTCCCCAGGGAACGGCCCTGGCACCTGCCGCCCCGCCCGCGCCGCCGCCGAGCGCGCACGCTGCCCCGGCAGCCACAGGCCTCAGGGCGGGCGTCGGGACCTGCGGAGCCCCGGGCGGGCCAGGGGCAGCCGGGGATGGCGGAGCCCCGGGCCGAGCCGGGGGAGGCACCGAGCGGCCCCGACGTGACCCCGGGCCGCGGCGATGTCGCCGCACGCTGTCGAACGGCGGGTAAAGCAATCCAGCTCCTCGACTTTTCCAGCCTCGCCGACGTCAAACTAGGCTCGTGTCGGAAGGGAAATTTGTACAGGGGCGGGTTGCGGTGCGGGAGCGAGCCCAGGCCGGCCCGGGAGGGACCAGGCCCGGCTTCCGGGACTCCGCACGGCCGGAGGGCCCCGCAGGCCGAGACGCGGAGGGGCACCGCACGCAGGGCCTGCCTGGAAACATCCTTCCATTGGTGCTATGTGCCTGCTTTTGCCGCAGAGAGCTCACGCTGAGACATCTCATATTGCTGTAGAATGTTTCATCGTGCTGAAACGGTGCATCAGGACCTCTAGAAGCGAGCCGTGCAAATCTGTCTAACAGCGTGTATCCATTACAAAAATTCAGTGATCTATCCACATTTAACAAGCATGGGAAAAGTGTTCATGATGGCAGGATAACCCATAATTAGGAGAAAAATCATAGTTTGGTCTAAGATGTTTCCTGAGCAGGTAAAGTAGCTAAATCTGATGGATAAATTACCTTTTCCAAACAATTTGCTCAGCACTAATTACACATGATAGAGTAACATGCTACTGGGGAAAATGATGTATAAGACTACCACAATCCCTTCCAGCTACAGATAGATATATGAAGATAAACATAGTTACGTGACAAGATAAAGACTTGGATGCTGTAAACATGTCAGTTGTGTTTAATTTTTCCTGGGGAGCACAGGCCATTGAAATCAAAAGGGCAGCACTAATACCTAAAGTTAAGCTATTAAGATTTACAGGTGTCACTGCCAGGTGCCACATGGCAGGACAAGGATGACAGCACAACACTGGACTGTCATTGCAAAAAGAAATGCTGTGTATCACAGGGAAGAAATATGGGGGAAAAAAATCAATCCTTACTATAAATAACTACTCAATATTATATAATGTTTGAACTCCAGCAGAGATCAAAAGTCCAAAATAAGCGCCAGGCCCCAGTGAGAATGCAGCCATGAAATATTCCTTCTTCATTACACTTCATTACACTTTTTATTACAATTATCTCTGTTATCTGTTTCTGCCATATCATCCTTAACTCAGTTCATCTGACATAGAATACTTAGAAACTTTTTCAAATAACTAACTGGATCAGTATATGCAACATGCAGAAATATTTGTGCACTTGTGAATACAAGTAAGCTGAAATCTGGTTAGAAGAAGTTCAGAAGACATTAGTGGAAGAGCTGTTACACAGGAAAATTACAAACTTGCTGATTATTATGGTGATATTCCTAAATTCTGGCTGTGAAAGTTATATTAAATTTCAGAATTCCAACACCATAGCATGCTGTAAAGTCAAGCTGGCTAACTGTTGACACTAAGTCAACACTGAAATGTAATTTATGATAACAACATACTTTTTTAAAAACCCTAAAAAACAGGGTAAGCAATCTAACCTTTAACTGTCTTAATGACTAATGACAGATGTCTTTCATCCTCTGATTTTGGTGAGTACCAAATCTGCAAAGATTTGTACAGACAGTAATCTAGGTTTAATGGTGATACATATCTTAGGTAGCAAATGTAAACTGATACTAAGAAACAGGAAGAAGACCAAATGGGGTGGAGCTCTGAGTGACCTGGTCTAGGGAAGGCTCCCTGCCTATGACAGGGAGGTTGGAACTGGATGATTTTTAAAGTCCCTTTCAACCCAAACCATTCTATGTTCTATTAGAAGAGTTAAAAAATCATAAATCATACCTTAAAATAGATTAAACTTACTTTAAATGTGTAATCTTAAAAATCAGTACAACTGTCTGGCCTTTGCTGTATTCTCTGCTAGTTCATATCACAGACTAGGGTGAGCTTTTATCTTCTTCAGCTATAATGGAAACCCATTTCTACTTTTTTTTAACATGGAAGATGACCATATTATGTAGTTGATTTCAAGAACTGGAACTTCAAAAAGAAGATGGAACTTTGAATCTGAAATTAAAGTTAGGAGCAAATTCTTATAACTTGATTAGAACTAGTCACACAATATGAACAAGGGTCTAAAGAACTCCAAATCTATTGTGCATGAAATGAAACAGAAGAAAAAGATGTGTTATGTAGCTGACTTCTTGTAGGAATTGTTTTCTACCCTCAAATAGGAACCTCTAAATGTGTCAGCATGTGGTCATCTGGCTCCAACAGCAGGCACAAGAGGTACTGACAAAAACTGAGGAAGTGTCTATTTTTCTAGTACTAGCAGTGAAATAAATAAATGTCTTAATTCTGCTAGGAAATTATGAGTGATTAAAAACATGGTTATGTATCTCTTTCCACTGTGGTGGTTTAATTTTACGACCATAATATTTTCCTTGATTTTTTTTTTTAAATTTTTTTGTTGTTGTTGTTGTTAAACATCAACCAAGTTAAAACCATTCAGCACATGAAACACACAACCAGAGTATAAAATACACGGTGAAAGCCAAAATCAGTGGCAGGCTGAAAAGAGACTGCTACTTAATGCCCACATCAAGATAGCCCAAGTTAACTTGAAAAAACTAGCATGCTCTCCTAGCAAAATCTTAACTATTTATTATGTTTGCATCATTTCAGCTCAGAAGCAGGATGAAATAGAGAGGTGTAATACTAACTTGGCAAGAAGAGAAATGTTCAGTTTGGGGATCAAGAATCTCACCAATGCAAGACAAATGTCATCAGTTTCACATGCTCTTCCTGGAAAAAAGAGTTCTGTCTGCATCACTGAAATCAAAGTCCTGCAGGCTACCTCTTTGGATTGTTTACTAGGATAAACAGGGAGAGGAAGGATCCACAGATGATGTGCAGGACACCTATTTACAGATTAAAGGATGGCACCTATCTTGCATTGCTGTTCTGATCTGGAGTGCCAGTTACCCCAGGAATACCACCCGGGATGTTTTTATAACGGCAGATGGCTTTTTAAGTGTTCAGTGTAAGCCTGAGAGGGACTGTCAGTTGTCTCTTAACATTCTTTTTGTAATGCATCTTTATCTTCTTGTCCAGATAAGGCATAAAATGGCCACAGGGTTTACAATGACTATCAGGAGGCTAAGTTCACATTGTATTTATTTACTAGACCAGACATGTAAAGCCGACCTGTTTTTCATCAAGTATTCTATTTAAAGATAAAATTCTAGGATTCTCAATAGCATACTCCAGACAGTACAAACAATAAGGTAGGCTTGAGGCCACAGAGGTACTGGCAGGCTTGGCTGATTATACAGGTCAAGGGCAGTAAAATTTTTTCTCTGCTGTCAACAGCCTCTCCTCAGCTGCTTTGTTTTTTCCCCACTATGGTCTTTTTTGGCAAGGATAATATTTTGTGTCTGCCTGCACATAGGCACACATGAAACTACTACAGAACAAGACCATTCTAGAAGATGTAAAACACCCAAAAATCCAGCTCTCTTTTCAGAAAGAGTCCTTCCTTCCATATGCTACTAGACCTCATGTCTTGTACTGCAGAGTTTGGAGAGGGCAGGCTTTTGACTCCATCATGTTAAATCTTACGCATGTACTCAGTGACTCTCTAGAAATAGGATTGGTTTCAAGTCATGAGCACACAACACTTGTGTTAAGATATAATGGTTTGTTCCTTTCCCTCTGTCTGGCTTTAAAGAATGTTATTTTCCCAGGTTATTCCTTCCCCTTTTCCTGTCAATCCCAATGTATCATTGCCAGCCTCCTTCCCTGAATCCTGCCTGCCATTCGGCCACCCTCCTCTGCTTCTAGAAAGTTCGAGTAAGGGTGTCGAGTGATAGGACAGGAACGGGGGAATTCCCCTCCCCTACTCTCCCATTGGATCCCTGGACTCTCCTTCCTACCCTTACCCACTCCCACATTGTCCCTTATTGGTTGAAGGTTCCGCCCCTCCTGCTGTATCCCCCCTCTGTTTATAAGTTGTTGTAATCTTTGTCCTGGGGGTCAGTTGGAGCAGCTCTCTTGAGGGTAGTAACTCTCGTTGAGGGGTGTAATAAAGGTCTTGGATTTCGCCCTCTGACGGAGCCCGACTCCTTCCTCCACCAGCGTTGCAAGCCTCTCCCACACAAAGGGAAAGGATTCCTTAGCTGCCCCTCACGTTCTTGGATCCTGAGGAGTGTCCCCTGCATGTCTGCAGTGTCGGGCTAGCCTGGGTGGATAGAGGCTTTGCTCTCTGTGAGAGACACTGTGACACACTTGTGCATTCATGCACACATGTAAGATAATGCTGCATCAAAAGCCTTCAAATCTGTCAAGTTTTATGGGGGTGCCATAAACAGGATTGTGGAAACAAAGGACACTTGTGATACAAAGTGGAAGTCTGAGCTAAAGGGCTATAAAATTAAAAATCAAAAATCCAATCAAGGAGAAGACTGTAACTATGGATACAGTATCTTTACACAATGGGATATGTAAACCCCAATCTAAAATGCTTAAAGACTCTTCAAGACGCATTTTATTTGTTTGAAGGGTTTTTTTGTGACACACACAATAAATAGAGAAAGGGACTGTTAGGGATGGATACGTATGAATAGCACTGCCATACAAAAATAAAAACAGTACTCTGGAAGATCTTGGTTCAACACAAGGAAACATCATGCATGTACTATTTTCACTTAGGGGGAAAAGAACCCAACATGTAAATCACTCTTCTACTTCAACCTGTAGTAACTAGAACTGCCCATGGTCATTCTGAAATCACAGAATGACTAGGTTGGAAGAGACCTTTAAGATCATTGAGTCCAACCCATGCCCTAACACCTCAACTAAACCATGGCACCGAGTGCCACATCCAGCCTATTCTGAAACACATCCAGGGATGGTGACTCCATCACTTCCCAGGCAGACCATTCCAGTACTTTATCACTCTTTCCATAAAATTTTTTTTCCTACTATCCAACCTAAATATTTCCATTGCCACAACTTAAGACTGTATCCTCTTATTCTGTCAGTTGCTACCTGGAGAAAGAGACCAATCCCCATCTGTTAGTAGACATCCAGTGCAGTGCTCCAGCTATATGAATAGTCTCACCGTGTTTTCATGTTGCCATTTATATTCATTCAGAACTACATTCAATTTAACACAGATTTTGTTTATATAATGGGATACAGAGGTCCCTCTACTCCAAGATGATGAGAACAGCCAGGCTGAAAAACAGCATTTTATTGCCTGAAGGAAGAGCATGGCAAGATTTATGAGGCAGTGTTCAAGAACAGCCTCCTTTTGAACTGAAGATTTTATAAAGGGTCTCCCGAAGACATGCTATAAATGTTTTAGTTTACATTTATTTGCTTATCCTGAACAAGAAGGAATTTCAGGCAAAAGCATTCTGACACATCAGAGATTAGATATCATTCGTCTAAAGGGTTACATTTCTTCCTGTTTCTGCATCTTTCATTGATGTGAAACTCCTTCCAAAGCCAAGGGAAGCCTCATTTGACTTGAAGCATGATCATGTTTTTGTAGAGATGCTCGAAGTTACTACTATGATCAGCATTCACCACACTTGTACAGAAATGAAGAATTAGTCCCAGCTTTTCTTCACCTGAGTTTCCTTCCTGATGACTCTTCCTCTTTGCCCTGCTGCTTCTTCTTTCTCTATTTTCCTTTCCTGATCCCCAAACAAGGACTTGATCCCCAAAATTAGTGACAAGGTCACTAATTAATCATTCTTACTACAGTTAGCTGTGTAAAGAAGAACGCAGCAGCTAGGCCTGTCTACCTCAAACTGCAGCTTTTTAGAATCACTTATATCCTCAGGCCTGGAATGACATCACAGGGAACTGAACCAGTTAGGATTATTAGTTTGGTGTTACCCCTTCACGTAGAGGGGTAACAAGTTGTGACGTGGGTGTGAACCCTCACAGAGGACAAGCAGGCAGGAGCAGGGTTAAACATGGAAAGCTCCTTTATTTTTCTCTGACTCCATTACTTATATACACTTTTTACAGAGGCCCAGGATTGGCCCAAGGAGGTTATAACCTCATGACCTGATTGGTCACTCTTACTTTCAATCAAGTTCTCCTCTCAGAGAACAACTATGCAAAACACATAGATAAATTCTAAAAATACATATAGTTTACACAAAGCAGTGTGAGAATCAGACTGCAAAGATTCAAACACTTGAAAGCAAGAAAATCAGGGGCGACAGTTTGGATGCTGTGCTGCTCTTCACTCACCCTACTTCTCAGCAGTTAACGATTACAAGTGAGGTGTCTAGATAAAATGGTCTGCAAATCATCCAAGGGATAATTAAAAGGGAAAAAAAACAGCACATACGACATTTCTAAAGGCAGAACGAGTAATAACAAAATAAAACAAAACAAAAAACAGTATCAGAATCAGGAGGGCAGGTGCTCAGTCAGCTGTTCATGCAAAGAGAACAGTTGACAATACAAGTATGTGGGAATGGTAGCAGTGTTTGCTTCCCACAGTATTAATCAACAGGGCTTTAAAGCAAACACAAAACTCCCTGAGATTGTCTGCTGGTTTGGGTACAGGCACACACACAACCCTACACAAATGCACACTCTCACACAGAGACACACTGCTTTTACCAGGTCAACAATCCAGGTAAATAAATTCTACATCTGGACATTACAAGTTTCCAGACACAAATTTGTTGAGTTTTAAAAATGTCAAACACTTTGTGAGTCTTTGAACAGTATAAATGGAAGAACAGACAGCATACTTGGTTAGCAGAATATTGCCTATCTTATAGAATCCATGTGTATAATATTAAGGCATATAATTTTAAGATAAATTAACACATTATTATAGATGCTGGCAAGATTTTTATGTATTTTGTACACTGTCAAAAATGTAATTTATTTCTTTATGATCAGTAAAGCTGGTTGCAGCAGATCTTAAGAAATTGTTAATTGCCTTCAATACTTCTGTATATATGTAGTTGTCCAAGCTAATGAATTAGTGTGACATTCAGCACCATGTATAGTCTGTGTGTATTGTTACCAATATAAATAATTACATTATGACTAAATCAACAGTTTTTAGTAAGCTCTTTTTCCACTTTAGGCCTGAAGAATGAGGAGGTTATGGACTTCTAGTATTTGATGAAAAAGAAAGCAGATGAAAAAAATGCCCTTCAGCATACAGGTTTGACTACCAGATCCAATATCACTGTCATTATTGCTGTAAGGGTCACTAGTAAGGGTCAGAAGTACCTGTTACATACACCATCAAAACCTTAATATTAAAAATTTTAATATCCTGCAGTAAAAGCATATGTACATAGACATCTTGAACTAAGTCATAAAAAAGTAACTGATTTCTGTTCTCATCCTTAGATTCAAGTAAAGATGAAAAAGGGTCTTTATTTCATGTAAATTGTTTAGTGCCTTAAAAACCCCTGCATATAAAACTGAAGTAAACAATGTTACTGATTTTTGGCTACAGAGAGGTCAGCATTGGCACCACCTGTTTGTAATCTTCAAATTATTTATTTAGAGCAGTCCTTAATAATTTTTATTTATGTTAAAACTACAGCCGCTACTCAGGTTTGATTCAAATGAGTATTTTAACCACAAGGACATAAAAAGTCTCAGATTGCTGCTTTAAGACTAAGGTTTATTCTCCAGATCAGACCGGATCACTTAATCAGATACACTCATCTATACAGTTTTTACCTGACATTTCAAAAGCAAACTATGCGTTGGTTCCATGAACAAACCTCTCTGGAATTCATGCCAAATATTGCTGCGGTGTTCAAACACAACCTGCACGGCAGAGATTTAAAGAAAAAAAAAATTAAAAAGGGACAGGTTAAGAGGACACAACCTCAAGTTGCGTCTGGGGAGGTTCTTCCCTGAAAGAGCGATCAGACTTTGGAATGAGTTGCCCAGGAAGTGTGGAGCCAGTGTCCCTGGAGGGGTTAACCAATGAATGGATGCAGCACTCAGCGCCACGCTCTGGTTGATAGGGCGGTGTTGGGTCACAGCTGCGACTCCATGATCTCGGAGGTCTTTTTCAACCTGATTCCGTGACCCGTTCCCTTCCACTTGTGGCGTTTCTTTTCTATTTAACAGCGAGGCTGCCTGGAGTCCTCATAGTGTGGCCCTCGCGTGAATTCCTCGCGCCTGCTGCCGTTCCCAGGCGGATGGATGCCCAGGGCAGGAGCAGACACCGGCAGACGCGGCCTTTCCGCCGAAGGCAGCACTGGGCCCGGCCGGCCGCGCCTCTCCCGCACACCGTGACGTGACCCGGCCCTTCCGGCCGCGGGGCGCAGGCGCGGGGCGCGGGCGGGAAGGGGCGGGGCGAGGCGCGGCCGCCGTCGCGCGGTGCGAGCGTCACGAGCGTCAGGAGCGTCAGGAGCGGGGGCGGCGCGGGCGCGCTGCGGGAAAAGGGAGCGGGGAAGGGCCGCGCCCTCGGGCAGGTGGGTGCGGGCAGGAGCCCCAGCCAGGCCGGCCGGGCTGAGGCACAGCATCCCCGCCAGGCGGGGGAGAGAGAGCCAGGGAGGCAGTCCGTCCCCTGTGGGCGGGAAGGAAGAGAAGGGCGGGAGAGCCCATTCCCGAGCCGCGGCGGGGGGAGGCGGGCATCGGCGGGAGCGGGTCGGGCCAGGCCAGCCGTGGCTCCTGGGGAAACCCGTCCCGACTGCTGTCACTGCGCATAATTAATACTGCCACTGAGTTATTAATTCACCGCCGCGCTGCTGCTCAGGGACCTGCAGGTCCAGGGCGTAGCAATGGGCCGGTCTCCTGTGGAAGTGTGACTGACCTGTGCTTCACGTTCCCTGCAGGATTCAGCATTCCATCCCTCGGCTCCGCGTGGCCGAGCCAGAGCTCTTCGCGCTGCACTTACAGCCTGGCACCTTGATGGAAACAGATGTTGATGGTGGTCCGAGGTGACGTATGCCCGAGGAGCAGGCCTTCTTTCTTGTTTTGCCACAGCTGCAGCCAACTTTGTCTAGCCTTGTCTCTAGGATTTAAATTGCCTCTCCACAAACAATCAATTTTTCTTGAGTTAGAGCCTAAAGTGGGTTCTTTCAAGACTTCAGCTTTTAATGACTACGAAGATTTGATTCTTAAGTGTAGTCTGAGATACCTTATCAGGAAGAAGTTAAGTTGGGAAAATGAGTGTATGACTCTAATTATATATATTATTTTTACTGGAACAGAAATCGCAAGAAATTACTATTGCTTCATCTAATAGAAATGACTAGAATCTGAAAAAAAGCATTGATCACAACCCTTGGTATTTGAAGCCAAAAGTTTCGGTCAGAACAATAAAAAGTGCATAATACCTTTTAAACAACACACATGCCCTGTTCGGCGTGTGCTTTCTAACAGTTGCCATATTTATGAAGTCTCTAACAAATTTAATTCCAAGCTCTTCTTTTAAGGGAGTATGTTTGTCTTACATTGTGCCTGTTTTGCAGATATTTGTGGGGGTTAAAAGATTTGAACTCCAGCTGAATAAAACAAGGGCTGAAAATTGAAGGATGGCAGCAAATCCTTCAGGACAAGGTAGGTTTTAATCTAAGTATTCAAGGGAAAAGACTATGCAAAATATCAGTGAAGTCACCATAACTGTATTTTTATGGAAAGATGAAGAAGGGAAAGAGGGGCTGAAAGCAGCAGAAGGGCAGCAATTCTTCTAGAACAAGATACACACACATTTAATGGTTGAAAAAGACCACTAATGGCTGGGAAGCTCTGAATTACTGAGCATAACGTTGTGCTTGGGGTTAGGAAGTACCTACCATGCCTGTGGTACAGTGATCATTTCCTGAAGCTTATTTCAGACACTTACTTGGCATTGAACATGATTGGTAGCTATTGCATTCAACATCAGAGAACAGCCAGAAGTAAAATACATTCCATGTCATGTTGGGAACAGCAAGACCCCAACAATAAGTATCTGTTACAGGCAGCAAGTGGCCAGGCATAGGAGAAAAAGCCAATTAAAGCCATAATGTTAACTGCGATGAAGTGTTCCTTTATGCCAGGATGCATCTCAATTGCATCCTTAAAGTAATAAAAATCTCAGAAATGGTCCATCTATCCAGGCAATGCCTGTGCTTTAGAGGGGCCTAAGGGTCTGGGGGTGTCGCCAATAAATTTGAAGGAGGATCTTAAATCGCCCTCTAGAGGTGCTTTTTGGAAACCTTAGGAGAACTCCGAGGCTTTTCTTACATGGAAGCGCTGGGGAAAAAGCTTCTCAGGTATGGCTCTTCCCTTACTTGGTTGTGAGAAATGAATTCTGGGCTCAGTTTCCCAGCTAGTGGAGAGTTTTTGCAGACATCTGTTTGTGTCTACCTCAAGCGCACCTGCAAACCTGGATGTTGCTGGATGATACTTCAGGGGGTGTATGACTCGTGTGGGTCCAAAACACAGATTTTACTTGCTACATGATGAAAAGGATGTAGTTTCTTGAATGCTTAGTGAGATTTTTGTGAGATGTTGCCAGAAGAGTACTGCCGATTGCAGAGCTGCCTGTTTGCAAATTTTAACTCTGTGAAGGTTTTTGGTACATAATGATAAATCTTGCTTTTATTCTGTGAATACCAAATCAGCATCATTGCAAGGAATAGAACCTTGTCATAGAGAGTTAAAAACTGCTTTTTCTTAAATATGTTGGTTTACTGAGGGATGGGATTTTAGTGCCAGAATACCTTTGCTTCCCTCCTGACTCCAGAGTCTAATAATTTAATAGAGCCTTGGAATCTTTTATTTGACATATCCTTTACAGACTTATTAAAGGAACCATGTAGTTATATGAAAGTCATTTGCCCTAAGTAGACAAGAAACATTGTCAAATTTAATTACCAAATAATCCTATAAATAGTACAACTACGAAAGTTAGAAGGGAACAAGTAAATATAAACAACAGTTCAGGGCTTCTGTCTTGGCTAGATGGAGTCTAGTGAAAAAGGACTGTGATAAACCCTGCGTTTTTAGCATGTCTCATGGCACATGTATTAGTACTGTTCAAGCAATGCTTCACTTGGACAGAAGGAATAGAAGTTTACTGAAATGCTCACTGGAAGGGTTATGAATGGTTCCACTTACTCAGGCAGAGCTGTAAGGATGAATTAAACATTAGCCTTCTACATAGGTAGACTGTGATGGGAATTCTTTGTACCGAATTACTGCTTTTCCTTTGATTGCTATCACATATTTTCTTAGGAGTAAATTTGAGTTTTCCATTGATTACCGACTTGGACTATAAAAGTTAAGATTTTGTGGACCAGAGTTTTATTCATTGGCCTCTTAGAAAAGCACTCTTGGTAGTGAGCTGCGTGTTAGTGCTGAAAAACCAAAAAGAATTGAATGGAAAATCTTATTTCAGTTCATTAGTACCACATGGAACTGATAGCATGAGACTGACTGTGGCATTTAAAAGCAATGGAAGATCTTCCTGCATGCTGTGCATTGTCCACCAGATGAGCTCATTGACCAGAGTGATACACTTTGAGAGGTGGAAATCAGCTTCTGAATTACAGCAAGCACTTCTGGGTGCTCAGGAATACACTTCTCCTACCACAGTACTTCACACACAGTACTTAGGCAACATGCATTCATCAGGCTGCTCTTGCATAATGCTTTTGCTTTGCATAATGCACGGCCAGAGCATACACTGTAACTGAATTGACTACTTTGTATGTGAGTCCTCCTAGACAAATCCCTCTGACATGAGAGATGTAACTGCTCAGGACATTTAGAATTCTCCTTTTGGTCCCCAAAGGTGGAAAAAAAACCGATTCTGCTTCACGCAGGGCTGAACTGTTCAGAAAGTCAGAATTCTGGTATGTTGGAAGAAGAAGCTCTTGAAATATGAACAGAGTTCTGAGTTTCAGGCTGTAGCAATTCTAGAGTCTCTTTATATCCTGAAAATCGTTTATCTTTTTGGTCTAAAGGTATGTGGAGGCATTCACATACCACAGTCTAAGCAGCTAGATTTGGCACTCTGTTCACCGAATCTGGAAAGGAAGATTGTGCTGTTCTGCATTGAATTATGTGAATTACATTGAAATCTAAACATTTTGCTCTTCCCCATCTGAGTCTGATCTGTGTGTAAGCATAGTACTTGAGAACTTCGCAGCCATAAAGCTGTCAATTACTTATATTCAGCTATGTATGTAGCTGTTTTCTGAAGGCACAGTCAAAGTACTAATGTATTTTTAAGTAATTCAACTTAATTTACTGAATAACCAGTACACCTTTTGTTTCATTGTCACACAAATTGTATGAAAGCATATCCAGATGTAAATTGTTACTGAGAATGTTGGCATGCAGCAGACTATTAGATGTTGTTTTGAGATGCCAGTCATCAGGACATCAAATATAATTACTCCATTTTTTTTTGAAAGTGATGTGTTTTTAATAAGGTCTTTAGATTCTGCTTTTTAAGAGGGTTCTGCCTCACTTGATGACTGCTGCCATTTATAGAAACATGCACTTCAGTAAAGAAATTGCTTTAAATCCTTTCTGAATTGAGCGGGCAGGACAAAATGCAATGCCTTTCAGTGCTCAGATCTTTGAGCTGACATACAGCTTTGAAAACATTTTCTGAGTAAAAGTATATCTTGGACACAAAGTATTAGAGGGCTATTTAGTGCTGTTACACAACTATGGACAAATGATAAATAGTACATCTTGGAAAAAACTTAAATGTGTTGTGAATTTGAAGCAACAAATCAAGGAAAGAAATCAAGGAAAGATAATCAATGAAAAGCAAAAAATTAAATATAGATAAAGGTAATGTGTAGGATTAGTTAGAAGAAGGATTAGCTTTCTGTGTAGGATTAGTTAGAAGAACTGACTGACATAGGTAATAGAGAGGGTGGTGGATAAGATGTTGAGATTAGGTTAAAGAGAGAGGCTTGCTGTGAGCTCTTAAAGCTGTCAGTATCACTCAGCAAGGTTTCCGCTTTCTCTGGCTTTCTGCTTTTCATGTGCAGAAAATAAGTGCAAGTAATCTTTCCAGTCCCGTGCAGATACAATGCTTGATGTCAGAAATAAAGGTGTCAGAAGGGTTTAAATTTTAAATGTCCTGAATCTGCTACATTAGAGAGCAATCTGATGATCTAGGTGCTAATTTTGACATCTGACACTGCCATTAATCTGTTTAGCTGCCTTGAACAGATCATTTTGTGTCAGGACTCATGTCAGCAAAGCGGAGAAAAATACTAATAAACTGCAATATTCAAACTGTTCAAACTCAAAATATTAGTGCAACTCAGCCTAGTGAAGGGAAATCTCAATTTAAAGCTCTGCTAGGAAGTTCCTGTGTTTGAAAATCTGCACTCACTTTCACAGATGAGAATCTGATATGTACTAAGGATGGCTTTTGATATTCACGTATCCACGTTTTTACGACTAGAAAGCAGAACAGACAAATCTGCAGATGAAAAATTACTCTTATCTATAATTGAAGAGGGAAACTTCTGTAGGAGTTTCAGGCTGGACTTTACGAAAGCATTTTGGGTTCCACAACAGGGAATTTAAATTAAATTCTTACTTATGTACTGCCAGATACAGTTAATTAATTTCTAAGGGTGCCAGAATTTCTCTGTGAAATGCATATCTCATGTTCCACCCCCTCTGTTGTTAACCTTTAAATGAACAGGCTTTACTTTGCATGTTGACAAAATTTACCTGTGGGAACCTCACATAGTTCAGCTGAGGAGTAGTAACATGTACCTGTTGAATGTGCTCCTCCATTTTGTTAAACAGACTTTTTTCTCCTTACCAACAGCAAACTCTCGTAAGCAACTTTATCAGCACAGCAGAATCAGAACACAGCACAGAAGTGCTGATGGTAACTGTCTGAACTCTAGTGCAAAACACTACTTTTAAAAAACCCAACCAAGAAACAATCAAACAAAAAACACACCACAAAGCTCTTAGTAGAGGTATAAGAGAAGAAAAAATACTTGGCTTTCTTCTGAATACCTCTGGAGTTTCTTCCACAAGGTACTGTAACAAGACTCAAAATAGAAGACAGAATCTTCGGTAGTTTCTGATCACAGTTTAAAAACAGCATTTAAAATGTGTTAGGCTTTTCTGAATCATACCATCTGCTTCGTGATAAATTTAAGCATATTTAATCTTTATTTTTTTAGATCACAAACATATATTAAAAAATGATCTCCTTTTTCTTTCCTTAATCATAATATCTTCTGAATTCCAAGGATGCATTTAAATTTATGCAGTTCAGGATAAGGAAGGAGTATTAGAAGCTGAGTAATATGTCAAGTATAAAGGTTTTTGGATTAAAATTTTGTAGAATGAGGATACAAACATGGTTATTTTAGATCAGACCCTCTAAGAGATGATTCAGTCATCCACACATTGTTTAGCTGCAGCTCAGAAATAATAAATCATAGCTTGTTGGCAAGATTTGTCAGCCCTTGTATGTCAGCTTTGTTTTAAGGTTTCAGATTCATTGCAATTGCAAAGTCTTCAAAAAAAGATAGTGTAGAATACCTGAAGAGCAGAGAAGCATCAAAGGCCTGAATCAATACTCTTATCAAACAGCGTTTAAGTGAAGCTAATACCACATGGGAAGGAGAGATTAGTGGACAGAAAAATACCAGTTAATTAAGTGTAACTGAAAATCTCATTAGCAAATGTCAAAAGTTTTGTGGGTGATCTTGCACAAAACCATAGTACAATAAAATCAAAAGACTGTGCTCCTTTTGAGAACTCTTGAGACACTGAAGTTCATGGGTGTGTACGTTAGGCATGGTAGAAGAAAAAGGTGAGAGAGTGATAGCAAGGCAGTACAGATTTTTGTGCAAACTGTTATGTGGAGTTGAAGGTTTCTCTCTGGTAATTGTCTCCTTCACTAAGCCATGCAGATGAAAGGAATACTGGATTATGTAATTGAGCATCAGCACAAGGTCTATCAGAGAGGATGAACTTTGAGTGCAGCTGCTGAAAATAAATCATTTTACCTTGACATTCTAATACTCTCCTTAAGAGTTACCATGTGTGGCCTTCCTAATGACTTGTGGGCTACCATATTTTAGTGCTGTCACTAAGACAGTTTTCAGGGCAGGAGCACACCATACAGCAATTTCCAGTGGGAATCTTGGACTTTTTGTATGGAGAAAATAAAGGAGAACTTGACTTTTCTTTTTATGGTGGTGTCATAGCTTGTTGTCTATAGAACAGCAGCAAATCAGAGATTCAGAAAGCGTGTATTTCTGGCATGAGGAGTGTCCTGAGTGGCGCACAGAGGTGTGTAAGAGTCAGCTCTGGAGCCATTGTCCTCAGCTGGGCTGTTCAGGCACAGCTGGGCAACAGCAGGGACTTGTGTGTCTGGTTTGTTTGAGGGCTGCAGTGAGATCTTTTATTATATGAGCCCTGTGTAGGTACAGGAGTTTTGCCATGCTTGCGTTTAGAAGGAAGCTTTGAAAAATACATAGATAGCAGATTTTAGGCATTTTTAAAATTTTCTCAAGTCACGCTACTTCCTGACACCTTCTCTAGTATTCGAGGTCTGTTTGGAAGAATGATGAAAGCAAATGGAGGCCACGTTTTTATATTGTGTACAGACAGTTTAATGGTTTAATTTCACTTCTTTATTCCAGCATTTGCTTATACTCAGAATAAGGGTAGTTTATATAGGACACAGTATATTTAAACTTTTCTACATAGATGGAATGAAAGATGTTTGTATAAACACATGTGCAAGCTTAGTGATTTGCCCATTCTTCTGTGTTATATATATAATGCTGTGTTACAGTTTGAGTTCACTGACATGAGAAATTAAGCCCCGTGTGTATATTATTCCATTGTTACTGTTGAGTTGAACGTTCAGTGATTATATTTTAAATTTAGAACCGGGTAAGTTTACTTTTTTTTTTTTTTTTTTTTTTTTTTTTTTTTTTTTTAAGGTAGCTATTTTATCATAAACCTTGATTGTAGCTCCAGAGCTGGCTTGGGAAAGGGGTAGGAGCTAACTTGAGTTAAAAGCCTCTATTTTAAAATGTATTGATATGCATGATAGCTTATAGAAGCTATTGCATGCCGAAAAATGAGGCCTATTTAATAATAGTCTTTTCAAATGGGATCTTTGAAATGGGATCTTTGAAGATCAGTGTATTCATCTTAGAGTAATTTTCTACAGGGACTTCTAATTCCACAGGGTTAGAGTTGGGCCTCAGAAATCAAATAAATATCTCTAATATTTTTCTGTCATTCTCACCAGGTTTCCAGAATAAAAATAGGGTTGCAATCCTGGCAGAACTAGACAAGGAGAAGAGAAAGTTACTTATGCAAAACCAGTCTTCCACAAATCACCCTGGAGCCAGGTATTTTATGTTCTTAGACATGTTTGGACATCACTGATTACATCAAGGAAAAAAGCCAAATAGCTAGTGAGCTTGTAAGCTTATATAAATACTTAACAGAAGTGTTTTCTGACCATCCTTAATAACAAGGCAGAGGGACATTGCATTTTAGGAACATATTAGTATTTAAAATTGTTTACATAGCATGAATTTTGGCTTATATAATTTCCATTTGAGAATGAGAGAAGCAGATATGCTTACTCAAGTGTACTAAAGTCTACCATAAAGAAAACTCAGGAAGCAGACACTGGGGAAACATTTAATTATTAAGCTGAAATGCTCCGGGGAATGGAAGTAGCAGACCATTAGGTTCAGATTTCTGTGTGCTTAGAGAAGAACAGTTGGCACAGGAGTGAGTTATTCTTGAAACTCCCTATGTGCAAGACAAAGCCAGTTTATGTTACAGCAGATAATCCTGTAAAAGATGCTGTGTTGTAGGGATGATTCTACACCATAAAGGGCAATAATCTAATCTGAGTTGAAGGGCTGTTACTGGGATTTCTCCCATACAAGACAAGAAAATCAGATTTTTGTCATAAATTAGAAACTAGAAAATCACACAGCAATTTATGTGGAGAAATTGAGCTCCTCAAACTCTGGGTTTAGTGTGAAGTGAATGCAGTGCCACATTCTAGACACAGTGTAACCCGCAATGCCTCTACAGGAGTCAAATACTCTGACTACAGTCTGAGTGCTGCCCGTGTCTTTTTTTCAAAGAGATTCCATGGCACTTTTAATTCCTTCATAATGTCAAAAAACATGCAGAATACTTGAAATTGCCTGATGTAGCTTCTAAGTGAGGTAAGAAACTATTAATAATAACTGTATGTAGTTATTATTTGAGGAAAATTGTTGGAAAGAAAATCAGAATATCATACTGTTACGTACAACTCCTGACTCCTGGCAGCAATGTTTCTGTGCTTCATTTTAAGTCTGACAGAGCTTCAGGGAGTGCTTTGTGCTCTCTTTTTTTCTTTTAGGAACTATAACACTATATTCCAGTGAGCAGAATTAGAATTTTCTAGTTTTGAAGGTGGACATGGGTGGAATCTACAATGCAGCAATCAGACTCTCTGCTTTGGTATGGTGGGCTGATGTGTGATTTTTGACAAGCTGATAGTTTTTTGATGTTGTGCCAAAGATCACAGAATTGTCAGAATTGAGACCATAAAAATTGTGCAAACTTGATCACAAGAGCTTGATGCAGAGCAGTGGTAGAAACAGCGTGAGGGTGAATGAGTTAATTGATTTCCGGCCTTGGCATGTGAAAATCCTGTGTTCAAGAACAGAAGATGTCTTTTGAAAAATATCAGCTTATGTTGGAACCTTAAGCATATCTACAGAAATCATATTGAAAAGTTAGAGGGTACAGATTAAATGCAAATTAAATACCTCTAAAATCACTGAAAATAACTGTGTTTTAAATAAACAGAGTAGTACTCTTCTTCAGCAGTGAAACTTAATACTTGCCATAAGCAAAAAATTTTCTGAATTGTTAAGGTTTTGTTATGCATTTAGGCATAGATGTGGCTGCAAATCTTTTCATGAGCATGACTGCTTCTCAAAAACTGATTTACTAAATCAGCTGTTGACATTGAAACTGCTGGTAAAATTCAGTTGATGAATTTGCTCAGAATCCTTGTTATCTGTACTTATGTCTTTGTGATGGGTAGCAGCAGGGTTTTCAGCAGCAGCCTCCAGTGGCAATTTCAGAGGTAGCTGAGAATTGTATTGCAATACAGTTCTAATGGCAGCCCTCACCTGATTTCCATGTTACTTATATAGAGTTGGGGGTGCTTTTTATGTCTTCTTTTTGGTTTAAGAAGGCAGACAAGTCCTAAGGTATAAAAGACAAGAAAAATCATCAGTAAATTTTATTTTGAAACCTTATACTGCCTGAGATAGATAAGCTAAATCAGTTTTAGGTACTCCAAGCTGTCAAGGGATCATTATTTCAGTTAACATCAGTAGGAAGCTCCCTTATTGTAGGTAGCAAACTGCTTCCCTCCCACCGAAGACCTGGTCTTATACTGAAGTTTGCAGAGCTCTTGTTAGTGCTTCTGTTTGTCACAGTTGTTCAGAATAGTCACTTGGTGACTGATAATGGTGAAAGCACAAAGCTGCTTTAGAAATTCCTTGCATTGTCTAACACTGCACCACAGTGGTTTCATTAACTTCAGTGGGACTCAACCCATGGGCAAAATCCACAATAGGCTTCAGGTTTAGTTTGGCAGGAGTTGTTTGTGATGGCTTAAATGATACAGCTGTGTCTACCCTTTTTTCTTTTATATTTACAAATAGTAATTCCAAACAGTAGCTGACAATTGTCAAGCCATGAGTGAAATGAGAGTTCAGGAAGTCCTGGTATCCATGGCTAAAATGGCAAGAACACATGTTTTGGCCGTGGTCAGTGTCATACCATCTTGTTCTTTCTTGCAGCATTGCACTTGCAAGATCACCTCTGAATAAGGATTTCCGTGATCATGCTGAGCAACAGCACATTGCAGCACAGCAGAAGGCTGCACTGCAGGTGAGCTGATGCAGTCAGAGTTCAGCTTGGCTCTGTTTTAGATGTGCATCCCTTCAGAAAGCAGCCATGCTCCTAGAGATATTGAAAAGCCCCTTTTAGGCATTAGGTATCTCAAATTTCTGTATTTGTCATAAGTGAAGTCTCTTTTGTTATGATGAAACATGTCCTTGGGCATGGAGAGCTCTACCCAGCCCCACAGCCATCTCTTTGTGTTTCTGTTGAACTCCCTGAGCTCAGAAAGCTCCCCTTGGACTGCTGGCCCTGCAGGCAGTTCACTGTGCCGGTTAGCCTTGATCACTCCAAAGGCCCATTGCAGGTTCAGGCTAAATTTGAGATTCACTAGGGTTCTTCCCCAGTGGTGGAGGGAGGGAATATGCAGAATATCTAACTTGCTGGAGTCCGGCCTTTGAACTGGGAAAGGGCATGTAGGATTTCACAAAGGTGTTCCTGAGCCATACGGCAGCTGCCTCCCTCAGGTGAACAAGCATATATCTATATCACATGAACAGAATCCTGGTGTCCCATGTTTGGGAGTGTGTCTGGTGGCACTCCATGTAGCAGCTCTCCTAAACCAAGATTGGAAGCTGGTTATGGAAGGGAGGGGAAGTGGAAACATAGGGTCTAGGCAAAGAAGAGGAACCAGGAGTTGATTTTCCCCCACCTCCATGGGGTTAGCTGGAAAGAACAGCAGAGGATGTCCAAGTTAATTGTCTTGATGGGCCCTGTTCTGATGGGGCTGATCTAAAATGCTGGGTTTGGATTAGACTATGAGAATTAAGGAGCAAACTGGGAGAAATAAATAATTAATGCTGCAGAAACCATGAAATTTAAATCATGTCAGTGCTGCAGGGAGTTATGCTTTAACAAATGCTTTTCTCTTTCCAGCACGCACATGCACACTCCTCAGGATACTTCATAACTCAAGACTCTGCATTTGGAAATCTTATTCTTCCTGTCTTACCTCGACTTGAGGCAGAATAAGGAATGTTCTTTGTCTCAGAAATTCAAGATCTGATTTTTGTCCATAGCAGGAGCTATCTGATCTTTTAATTTCTTTAAGTATCTTAAAACCTACTTTTTTTCACGTTTTTTGCAAATGCCATTCAGGAGTGTGAGCTCTAGTCATGGGGAAATAGTGTTGAAAATTTTTTACCCTGTATTTCTGTTCCTCTGTTGGGTCAAAGTCAAATGCAACACTTTTCTTGGAGTTTGAAGTGCACAGGGTTTGCTCTTCCCTGTTTCAGTGCTTCCTTTAAATAAATGTCCAAACCAGAGTCACATTAGATGCACAATCTGTTTCTTTTTATTATGTACAGATATGATTTTTGTAATGAATAATGAAAAACATTTCTGTCCATCAAAACAGACACGAATTTGTCAAAATGCATCAGCCAGTCTTCCTCCCTCACCCTCTCCTATGCAGGAACATTTCTAGTGTACTGTTTGCCATTGTAGCACCTTCTTGTGTCAAGCCCTTAGTTACAGTGTGCCTGCCTCTTACCTTGTTTTGTGAAATACGAAAATACATTAAAGTGGGGAAAAAAGCAAATGTTTCTAACAGTCTTTTTACAGACAAAAAGTTCTCCACACATTTCAAATGGAAAGTGTTCTTCAAAGACAATTCCTTTTAAAAGGTCAAATTTTTCTAGTCATGTCTTTTTCAAGACTCAGTGTGTTTTATTTTTCACTTTTTTCCTTGGTGTTTTTTATCTGCGATAAACAATTCCAGCTTCCTGCTGAAAGAAAATCTGTTGATCTTAAGGTAAATTATTTTGAAACTTCGATTGTGCTACCAGGATAAGGTAACTTAGAGTGAAAAATTGTCTTTACATAGACTTTCTTATATTTCCACGGCTTTGCTTATACACTTGTGCTATTACATTGATTGCTTTGCCTGTGGAGGCACATTTGAGAAGACAGAAAAGAACAGGGAAACTTATGTGAGAACAATAAATCAAAAAGCATCTGTTAAACTGGTGCCCATTTGAAGCAGGAACAAGAACATCTAGGCTATTCTGTTTCTCTATGCCGGGGATTGCCTGAACCCAGTAAGCACTACTGAACTATCTGTTCATATTTCGCTGTTAATATTTGCAGTAATTGTGAATACAGAACAATTACCAAGAAATGGATGCAGGTATGAGGAAAATGCCACTGATTTCATATACCTCAGTTAGTATAGACCTTTGCAGAAACTGGAGCATACTGAAAAATTTTCAGGAAGGAGAATCTTCAGGACCCAGCCTCATAGACCTTAAAGATGTGCAATTTTAACAAGAACTATTCATACCATATGCTTTTTTTGTGGGTTCTGATGTGATGAATCACAGGAATGATGATGGTTTTTGTGGGCAGTGGAGAAAGAAATCACTTCTATTTTCAGTGCTTGGCTCTGTGTAGCTTTTTCTTTCTAATTACCAAAAGTGCATATGAAATTACCATATGAAATTGTCCTGACTATTCATTATTCTGCAGTGTGAGCTGCATGTCTTAGATGCTTTGAAGAAAAAGATCGAATAGTGTAGAAGAGACAGCTATGAATCTGTCCAACCTGGAAACATACAAAGGGCAAAAAGCGTTAAAGCAGATGCAGCAGAGAGCATGGATTTTATATTTCAGTTGAATTTAACATTAAAGGAGTTCTGTGCTAAGAATTTGAACTATGGAATCTGTCAGTGTCTTTGTACAGACTGGAAAGGATCCAGGCAATGCAACAGTAATCATCCTTCTCCCTTGGAAAGTTATAGTTGCTCCACTGAAGGAGTTAACACTTGTTGGCTTTGCTGTTTTTACCTTAGGTATTGAAAAATCTGCTTTAGGAAATTCAGGGCCTGAGCACAAGAATGAAGGTATTCAAATGGGATGGGGAGAATGTCTTCCACTAGACAAGTTTTCTCGTCACATCTTTGTTTTCCAAAGTCACCCACCATTTCCCCCCCACTATATGCTCTGGAAAATGCTCTGGTTTAACCCAAGAAGCCTGGCCTGTAAAACCACGTGTGGTATCCTGTGCTCTTACTCTCCCTTTTTCCTTAGTATTTTCATTCTGCTGAGCTCCTAGAAGCACTGATACGAAACTGATCAATAGTACCTGATGTTGTATTGGACTTTATATCAGAACATAAAATACTCCATGAAATGCGATCGTGGAAAGAAATTGCACCCCCTGCTGTGGCTTGCGTAGATCTTCCTAATTGCTATGATGTGCTCAATCAGTTAAATTTGATAAACGCTGCTTTTGCCTTTATGTATTTTCAGCAGTGGACAAGCCAGCTGTAATTTTCTAATCCTGTGGACATAGCTGGCTAGCGCTGTTCACAACAAAGATCCCTGTCTGAGATACACACTTGGGATTACTCTAGGCTTTTATTAAGTCACCTTTGTAACTTAAAGGCCAAAGACCACTTACCATTTTGCTGCACAGCAGATAAGTTAGTGCTCTAACTTCTCTGCTTTGAGGCTTGAAGTGTTCTAACTTCAAGGCATGGAGTGTAACTTCAAGGCTCCAAGCCTTCAAGAAGTGCATGAAGAGACTGGGCTTTTCCCAGGCTTCTTTAGAGAAGAGGAAAGTGACAATTATCAACCAGTTTACAGAGAATGTGAGCTTGAACTGATGGAAGGAAATCCGGACAATGGCATCTTAAAGAGCGCACAGCTTTTTATAGCTTCTCTTACAGAATCTGCATTGTTATAGGGGTAGGAAACAAGGGCTGAAGGAGGGAATGAGCTTAAAACAATGTGGTATGAGCAACAACAGACATGAGCAGGCAGTGACTGTCTCAGATAGTCAGTGACTATCTCAGTGCATCCTCTTAAGCATTATGGTAGCTAATTCATTCAAAATCAAGAGAACAGCTGGAAAAGCAACTGGATGATTCCTGTTGGTCGAATTCATAGCAGTGACAATTCCTCCTGACAAATCAGCTCGAATAGCAAGCCTTCTTGAAGGACACTCAATCAACTCTGCTGCAACAAGCTGATTCCCATGTTTTGGGGAACATATGGTAACCAAAAAGACACATGAATCCAAAGGGAAAAGTTGTTATAAGGCAGCTGGTCTACTGAATGATCTGTGTACAGACACTTCTGAAGGAGAAGGTGGAAAATGAGGGAAAGATTGTCTGACATCCACCTAGAAAAGTCCACCTGTCCAGAGCTTTGTGTGCCTGATTTGTTTTGCTAACACACTGGGAAAATTCAGCAACACCTTTGTGTCTGGAAAGCCTGGTAATCAGTGTGTTCTGATACGCTTTCGAAGGGCTAAAATAGGGAGCTTTCTGTAGTGAATGATAACTTTGAAAACTAGTCAGTGAAGTAGTTTTCACATGCTGTTATGTTAATAGCTTGCTCAGTGAGTATCTGCATTTGTTCGAAGCACAGAGCTTGTCTCAGGCATTTTATAACAGGACAACACTGTTCTGCTCCCTAATTTTTGCTCTTCATAGAAGGAATGAAATGATACATGTTTCTGGGGAAATTACCTTTACATTCCTTCCCTGAATACAATTTTTTTAGAAAGAAAAGTTAATGTATTAAATAGAGAAAACTTGATTATTTCAGTGAGACATTATGAAAAATTATGTGAAACTACTGGTGAGAAAATTACTCTCCTCAGCTATTCCATTCTGCCAGGTTCATTCAGGCATTGAATTATGAAAGGTGGTAACATAGTGGTGGTAACAGTCTGTTCCCATTAAGGCCTCTAATCTGGATACTTTGGTATCAGTGGGTGCTTTTTTTTTTTTCCTGAAGATTTTGTAGATAGGCTCTGAAAGTTGTTCAAAATCTACCTAGAAAGTAGAAATCACAAGCTTACATGCCAGCTTCATTATCCATGTACATTGCACATATTAGCATATGTGTATAACTGATTGGTGGTGCAAAAGCTTCAGTAGGAAAAGATGTCTCATTGTAAAAAATATATGTACATTTACAGATATTTTTACATCTTCACAGGCTTTTTCAGTGTGTTACTTGAATCCTCACATGAGGCAAAGTTACTGAGTTGCTGAAATAACAAAGTTACAAAGTTACTGAATACTCACATGAGGCAAAGTTCTCCATTTTTGCAGACGGAGAAAAATGCTAAGGGGTTCCAATGCCTGTAGGTACATAGAAAGGCAGTGGAATTGTCAGGATTAGCTCCTGGTTAGTCAGCTAGTGTGAGGCATCATCTGTAGACTATTGCTCTGCATCCCACACCAGCAGCTGGCTCATCACCCCTTGCTAGAAGGCACAGAGCTCTTTGGTTTCTGGTTTGTCTTTGCTTTCATTAATAGCTAGTGTTTTAGCTTTTGTTTGGTTTTCTTTTTCAGATGGTAAAGATAACAAAGTAAGTCAGAGTTTGGGCCTTTTATGTCTAAAATTTTGAGTAGGAGAGATGGAAACAGAAAGAGAGTTATGTTCCATGTTTGGAAAGAGCTTTCTTTTTTGTGCTTTGTTCTTTGCAACAGTGACCAGATAAAGTTGCCCATTATGGGGTTGAGATGGGGTTTAGCCATCACTGCATAGCCTAAGTAGAGGTATGTTAGAATATCTCTCTGCCTGGATGACTGTAGGTCTTTTTTATCTGTCAGTCAGTGGCCACTTGTGGAAGTAGGAATGGCCAGATGTGGGCCCAAGCCAAAGCTCCTGTCTCCATATTTCTCTGCCAGCAAGAGCTGTACACAGCTGGCTGACAACTGGGGTGGGTCAGAAGGACTAAGTGTTTACAGCCTGTCAGGAAGAGACACACCAAGAGTCATATGTTCTCAAATTCTGCCCAGCAGAGGGCTTGTTTGTCCAGAGAAAGCAAAGTGCTGTGCATTGGCCTGTGTAGGACTGGCTGCTTTGCCAGCACCCCTGGTAGTCCCTGTAAGAATCAGGTGGTTTATGTCCCGTCCAAATGAAGGGTTAGTTTGAAGCTACTCCATTATAAGCATAGCCTGCTTCCCTAGAGTTTGAGGTTTGCAAAGGCTGACTTTTCCCTGAGCTGGGCCTGTGTATATATGTCCCAGTCTCCCACTCACACACAGATTGGTTTCATCAGATTCAGGCCTAACCACTTTCAGTTTAATACCTTGAACTGGTCAGTTTGCTCTGTCAATAAACAAGCCTGCTTAACCTGTCTGTTTGGAGAGACCATCTTTTTTTTTATGGGTTTTTTCATCACCTGACACAGCAGTGTCCTGACATAACACAGGTTCCTACGCACAGGAAGTCATAAATAGGCACAAATAACTGCTGGTTCAGACATTGGTACTGATCTTACTTTCAGCTGAGCATTGCTAAAGCAATCACACCAAAAAATTTCCATTTATAGTAATATCCTCTCTGCTCCTTTGTACCTTATTCCAGTGATAAACTCAGAGGCAGGGCTTCAGAGATGTTAGTAAGATGTCCTGATCCCTGCAGTACATAAGAAGAAAGTGAGTTCAGTAGCACTCACCACAGCTTTCTGGTGATGCAGACATGTTAAAGATAGCTGGTGATATTCAGTCAAGAGTGGAAAGTCTAAAACCTAATAAATTATTACTTATCCAAAACCCCACCTCAGTGATATCCTCCATGTCTTAAGTCAGCAAATTGCTTCCTTCAGCATGGCTGAAGAAACTCAGTACAGCAGCAGAGCTCTAAAGCAGACAGAAAACATGCCAATTCTTGTTTCTGTGATTATTATTTTTTTAGTCTTTCCACACCAGTGTGGTCTGTGATTCTAGCTGCTCTGTTTATTATACCCTTTTGGTCATTTGTAAGTCTTTCCAGCGTTTTCTTAAGACTTTCTAGGGTTACTCCATCACCATTTTTTCCTCTGCTAGACACATTCATCTCTGTCAATTATACTGTATTGCTTCTCCAGCTCTACTTCCTTGCCTCCCACTAGCATTCCTTCTTTGCAATATTCCTTACCTGAGCTACTTGGTTGTGCCACAGCAAGTGTGCTTTAATGAAGTTCTGTTTCAGTACTAAACAAGATGTAATTGCATTTTTTGACAGATGCAAGCACGACTAGGATCAGAAAGTTACTTTTGGGAACCCTCAGAGTATGTTTAGCTGAGAAAGGTCATGACTGTTGGATAGCTCAGCATCACACTAAAGTAATCAGATTCATTGATGAGGAAGTTGGGGGTTTTTTGCAGCACTTAAACAGTTCAGTTATTATTGGAGAGTGACATAGATTGTGAAGAGTTTAGCAAGCTGAGTCAAATGAAATGCTGGCTGATTGCAGCCTGAGGAGAAGCCTGAAGACATGAGTGAGGTGTGCTACCTACTTTTGGTGAAGACTAGGTAAGCAACAACAGCATCTCATAAAGTGCACATCAAGCTGTCTCAGTCCAGAGCTCTCTAAGGGGAAGGTTAAGGCAAGGGGATGTAAGGCTCCCCTGTTCAAACCCACAGAGACTACCTGCATCCCACATGCGGTCAGTTCACTACATTGTCAGCCTCTGACCCAGTGGAAGGCAGTTAACTGGTACAGTCCTCACAGAAACTTATTTTTGCCACTGGACTGTGGTGGCAGAGGGTCAGAAAAAGAGAGTAAAGTGGATGAATGGTGACTGGAAAAATGTTTGTTCTGGGCCATGGGGCTGCAAGATGAGATACCAGTGCTGTCTTGGAACGTGGGTTTGCGCTGTAAATGTGGGAGCTCCTCAATCCTTTTAGCTCTGGAGAGTTCTTAGTCTCTGCTCCTCTGAGACAGTGTCACACTCCATCTCTATGCTGGGAAGTGCAAATGTCACCTTAAAAACAAGATGACAATTAAAGCCAAGTGATACTCTAGTTCTCACTTTCAAAGGGAGGCCTTAGGACTTCACAATAGTCTTACTCTGTGCTGATGTTTCTCAGATCATCTGAGAAGGCAACCAGAAACCCCAGAGGTAAGAGTTCACCACACAAGAACAATCTGTGTGCTGCTCTGTCCAGGCCTGGAATGTGAGCCTGACCTCCATAGCACAGAAAAGTGCCTGAATTCATGCTTGCAAAGGCAGTGCTCTCAGTCTGACTGGAGCTCCTTCCCTTCGGATAAATGGTGAAAAAACAATTGGAACCCAGGCTGACCCACAGTTTCACACAGACCAGATGAGAGCTTGACCCTCAAGGTAATAAGGCTGGTTTTGTGCAAACCAGTGAATTCAGTGTCCGTCTGAAGAGGATCAGTTCCAAAAAGAGAGGTCGAGAAAGGTATGTCAGGAAAATGCTGTTCTGTGCTAGTGAATATTTTTATGTATGGTCAGGACAAGCATGATACCAAACTGGAGGAGGCTTCATCATCTCTCAGCAGTTCACACCCAAATAGAAGTCATACAGGTCTTTTCCCTCACTCAGAGGACATAAATCTCCATCAGACAGCAATTCACTGCCTCCCAGTTCTGCGATGTTTGTGCATTCCACATAAATATGCCGTTACAGGTGCATGAAGATATGTCACTGTAGATTTTTTGGTTGCTTGTTGCTTTTGATACAGCAATGAAAGCCAATGCTGGGTCTCCTTCCCCCTCCCTGACTCTTATCTATGTTTTTATTTTCTGACAGCTATTTCCTACAGTATTGGTTTCAAGTGGCAGGAGATCTACCTATGGGATTTCCTAATGGAGACAGTATAGTGAAAATTACAGGCTTCTCTTTGACAATCAAATTGATTTCAGAAATATCCCCATAAGTGATATTTACAGTAACAAAATACAACTTGCAAATCCCTATAAATATGACAGCTTTTCAAAATCAAGAACATTTTCTTGAAGAACAAGGCAAAATACTGAACCCACAGCAATGGTTCTTATTGGTCTGACATGTAATGCATTATTTACCAGCAAGTGTTAGCTTTCCTTCGCCTCGTAATGTTGATAATTCACATAATGGGTAGGAATTGTGTCTTTAATTCTTTTGCATTTAGGGAGACTGGATTTGGAATTGAAAAAACTTCAAAACTCAGATGAAGGCGACTTACTGATTCCAGTTGCAAATATATTTGTTGAAATATTTTCATCTCATTAGTAGTCAGATGATGATCAACAATTATGCCATAGTGTTCTGCTTTATTCTGACGTGGTAGGGGAGAGATGTTATACAGAACTAGAACAATGAACGTCTGTAAAGTGGGCATGGTAAACCTCACCAATCCTCTCACAATGCTGCAATACAGTAGATAAAAACCTGGCAATACCTTTCCATTAGAACAGAAGCTGATTGCACTTCATCAAATACTGCTCCCCAGCTCTGTGCTAAGTCTTCCAAGGTCATGTTTGTTTGTGACTTAAAAGCTCATCACAGCTCCAGCTGGTACGAAGTTTTCCTCTCAAGAGAAAGTGGACCAAGTCATAGCTGTAGAAGTTCAGGGCAATTATTTTTACACCTGATCAGCAGTTTTTCTAAGTTACGTAATTTGAGTGTCAGACCCAGCATTTGACTTCTAAAATAAGCCCCTTTTTAAATGTCTCAAAACGTCATCAGCCCCAAACTGCTGGTTTTTGATTTAAGTACTTACAATTTATACATTGCTGACTGAAAACGCTGTCCTTTGAGGATGCTATTTTTTGTCTGCTATTATTTTGTTAATTAACTTCATCTGTTTGTTTATTAATTGGTAAAGTAGTAGTAGTTTATAGCAGTGCCTGCAGATCTAGTGTAAATGATCAGTTCGTGAAAATAACTGTATTTACAACACTGAACAAGTGTACAAAGCTGTGAACCATTAAAAAATATGATTTACAAGAAAATAATTTTTGTACAGTGGCTCTGAAAGCATAGGCACTTATGCTTCAGAGTTCTTTGTCCCCAAAACTCAGTCTCCATTCTCCTAGCTATGCTTGCTAGGGAGGAAAGTCCATCATATGCATGTTACTGCCTCCAGTGAGGAAAAAGCTTTCCACCAGCTCTTTCCTTGTAAGACCTGGTAGTGATGATGGTGACCACTGCTCCCCAGCTCTTCAGAAGAAAGCAGTATTCATCCCCAAAATGAGACCACAGCATGTTCCACCTTCCTCTGCCCTGTCCTGTCATTCCACTGTTTTCTCTAGTTTGAAAGCAGCTCAACTTGTTCATATCATCATAGAGACTTCTTGGGATGCTGAATGCTGAAAGTGGACAGAGGGCAGAGTTGCTCTGTCTTGGATGCTGAGATGGAAAAGCTTCTTGGAAGCCTTTAGTGAAGGAGACAAAAGTAAAATTTTCACAGTGCTCCAGGTTTCTTCACCAGCTTGGGGATTACAGCTCTGAGGAAGCAGATTCCCTCCCTTGGCTCCTCGTACCGGACATTCCTCATGCCTCTGACCTGCTGCCAAACCACCAGGTAGAGAGATGACTTTGCCTCCCTTTGTGTCAAGGCCCTTTTACGCACATGAACTTGTAGAGAAGGTACTGGGGCAGAGCTTGTGCTCCTGGGAGATCTGGCCGTAACACTCTGTGTTCTGCCTGTTTTCTTGCTTCCTGCTACCATTCTGGCAAAAAATGGCCTGTTCTCTGAGCAATTCAATGTCATCAAACTCTATGCATGCCTGCTCTTGCAAGGTTTGCATGTTCAGGTACTGGCTGCAATATTTCCCCCTGGGGAGAGGGGGGCTATGGGGCTGTCACCTCCCAGGCATCCTATCCTCCACATCTCTTCCTCTTCAACAAAAAAGAAGTAGACATTGAGAGAGCAGTCACCAGACATCCCAGTCTTGCAGAAGACCTTAGACTTATTCTTCAGCTTTCTCATGGAAGAACTGAAGGTGTTGCTGGTGGTGGAGAAGGCAGCCACCAGTATTCTTGAGGATCTGGTCCAAGCCTTGTTGGATAGTGCAGAATGATGTGGGTACAAAGTCAGACCCATCAGTTTTCTTCATGGTGATGTAGAAGTCCTCCAGGGGTCCATTCACCTTCACTGCTGGGATCTGAAGCAAGAGGAAGGGGAGAGATATGTCAAGGTATTTTTGGAAAGGATATGCATCACAGTGGGGAAAACACATTTCCAGGTTTTTTCTGTGCTCTCTCTGAAGAACCATGCAACAGCTTCCATGCTTCCCCAGAAATTTGTTTCTTGCTAGCCTTAGAGTTTTGGGAAGAGGCTACAATGAAACTCTGTAGTGTAAGGGGTGTTCAAAAAATCAGATGCATTTTGTTTGCTGATGCCACTTTTGCACCAGCTGTAGAAATCTAGATTCAGAAGAAAGGAGCCAAATTCCTGGCTTTTTTTTAAATGAATGAAGGTTCCAGTTGCACTGAAGTGTTCCTGTGTGCAAATGTGTGTGACCTACCACTTGGGTGTAATATTTTGTACTTTCACAGCAACTTAGGGAAACAAATACTTTTCAGGTGAAGAAGAAAAAGTAGATGAAGGAGGAGTAAAAGGAGACAAAGGCAAAGCAGTAGCAGCTTCTTCTTTTAGCCATGAGATGTCAGTATTGCAATCAGACTGCCAGTCTGGCTGCTTTTTCTTGCCAATGTCTTAGAGAAACGTAACAGAGAAATTTAGTTATAAAAATGTGAGCAGGGGTTTTATACTTTGGATCTTAGCCAAAGTCCTTATATTTGTAGTGATGTTTTTGATGTTTCTGGGAGTTCGTTTTTGGAGAAAAGTTCTCAAATGCTCAAGATTATGCTTGCTAGTTCTAGAAGCAGAAACCATATCTTAGGGTAACAGCAGGAAATTTTGTCACATAGAGCATGAGATTAAGGTTGTGTACAAGCATTATGTACAGGGAAACTTTTAGCATCACCCTGTGTTTCAAAGCTACTGCCTCAACCATGAAGGAAACAGGGTATAAATTAGAAAAGGTGACAGTTTTATTGAGAGAAACTTGGACACCAGAAGGACATAAAGAAGGCTGAAAATCCTTCTCTTTTAAACTTCATGATAACTTCATTTCATCAGAAGGGCTGGCTCCCAGCACTGAAAAAAATCAGTTTTCTGCTAAGTTTCCTGACCTTGGTGATGTCTATGTAATCTCTGAGTCCTGTGGTCATGTATCAGTATCTCTACACACTGAGAGCACGGGATAGCCTTGGTGGTGTTGGGGCTCACAGCACTGATAAGCAAGTACTTCAAGTCATCAGAATTAAATTGTTGAGCTTAGTTGAATATGCTAGAAAACAAATAAAGAAAGTGGATAAAAATAGCGTGTCCTAGTGACACACTGCCACCATTGCTGAGTAGTAGGAACTTAAGTGTTTTTCACACAATAATAAGAATTTTAAGAAGATTATTTTCCCTGATGATTTCTTATCAGTTTATGTGCTGAAAGCTCAGAGGCACCAACATGAAGTTACCCTAGTGTTGCTGAAAAGCTAAAAATGTATTGCCATATAGAGCCAATAATAGAGAGGGAGTAATCTTTTGCCATTCTGTAGAAGGCATCCATGCTCCATCCATAGAAGGATGGCAAAGGCAAAGGTTTTTCCTTTTTTAGTTGATCCTGGCACCAGGGAAAAGCTCTCTCTATTCTTCTACTGGCTGACACTGTGCTGCCAGTGCATCTCTCCATCACAGGTGTCTCTGCAAGCTGGACAGAAAATGCTAGTCAAGTAGTGCTTTCCACCCATACACACTTTCTTCTCAGTATTAGGCACAACAGAAATAGACTCTGTTGCTTTAGTGGACCAAAGGCAGGTGCATCACGATGAATACCATGAGTTAAATGAAGACAGGCAAGTGTGCATTTCATAAATGGACAGTTTCAGCCCTATAGGCAGGAACTAAAAGCAGAGGATTGATGGAGAATTTTTTTATAGATGTTGAGATACTTAATAGCCTTTTTGAAAGAGTAATGCATTTTTACGATACAATATTTTACTATAATTTTATTATTATACTATACTTTAAAGTCTACTTTTTATGAGGCTGAAAATAATGGGATTTTGCAGCCCAATGAATTTAGCAATGAGAGGTTGCTCTAAATGTCCATGCAGTGTGATCCCCACAGTGACTACCTCAGTGTGGCAGGAAAAGGGGAAAGGTGGTATATTGAAGGTCAGCAGGAGAGAGATGCTGGATTTCTCCTTCTAACCTTTGAATTTTTGGCCATGGCTGACTCTCACTCCAGCCCCAGAGGTGTAATGCTGCACACTGGGAAGGTGTGATTTTAAAAAGAAGTTTATATTGTTGCAGATTTTGCTGTTAATATAGTATATAAAAGGTAAAGGAGCTGCATAAACCCAGCTGAAGGACCCACTGCAAGAAAATCAAGCTGGGAAAGTGGAACAGATGAGCCCTACAGAGGCTAACAGTGCAAGCACATTGTCTAATCCTCTGAGTTCTGGACTCTTCTGTAACAGAAGTCCTCAGTCTGTGGTGTGCACACCTCTGACAGCTCAGGGTCTTCTGAAGTCGTCAAGAAAGATTCCTAGAAAAAATCTACACAGAGACCACATGTGATAAATGCACATTGCTCTGCAAGTCTGCCAAGGGACAGAATCTCATGAACTGAAGGCACCCGCCTCTTCTTCTGCACACTGTAGCTAGTCAGTGGACAAAACCAGGAGTTCCTTCCATCTGAAAGGTAGGCTGCAAGCATTTTTTTCTAACCTAAGCTGTGTTTAAAACCTTGGGTCATGGCAAATGTTCCTTCTCTGTCTGTGTGCAGCCTGGCAGCCGCTTGAGCTATGCATGGTGAGTTATTAGGTGGACAGCTCTGCTAAGAGAGGACAAAATGCTCACGGAAATGATGAGGTGCTCTCACCAGCAGTCTCCTTGACAAAGGTTTGCCCTCTTGTGCCCTGTGGTCTTGCTACAACCCTCTCGCAGCAGCTGTTCAGGCACTGCTTGCCCCCTACACCAGGAGGTTTCTCTGCCCAGTCCATGGATCAGTAACATTCAGCCTCACAAACTGTTTGCCGTCTCATGAGCTGTGACTGGCTCAGAGTAGCTCATCCAAGGACTACTTCTGAGAGCACCCAGAGCATTTTGGGAAACAGCCTCCTAAAATCAAGATCCTAAACATACACCAGTTCTTCTGAAAGATATAACAGCTCCAGCCTCACTGATATTCTCACACTGCAGTTAATCCCACTTAATTAACTTCTGACAGACCTTGGTGCAAAAATTACGGTAGTTGTTTCTTGAATCACAGTATTACTCAGGCAATTTATTTAACTGCAACAGGAGACAGAGACTTGGCAGAACGTTCCCCATCCTATCCCCCCAACACCTCAGCTGGTGCATATGGATGAGATAGGGTGGCACAAATGGCTGGCAGGGGGTTATCTCTGGGCCAAGAGGGCTGAGACTTCCAGCTGAGAATAAACATCTTGGTCTGGGGAGCAGATGTAGAGAGAGAGAAAAATTAAATATCATTAACCGAAAGACACTGCTTTACAATATAAAAGGTACACAAATTTCCACGGAAACAGGAGCTTCCTACACACTCCCTGGAAATGTGCAGGACTTCTCCCACAGTGTTTGGACACATCTGAGTGGATATTTTTCCAGAAACTGAGAGGAAGTGTCCTATGTATGCCCCCTTAGAAACTGGATGGCAAGATGCATTGAAATCCTAATCTAGACTATTTCTTCACTAGCTGAAATACACATACCTCACTCTCGTGCTGTATTGTTAATCTACTAGTAGTGTTTCTTTGCTTATCCTGTGTTGTAAGTCATCTGCAAAAGTCTTATATCTGTTAATTTTTTTTTCTTTCAAATAAATAATTCAGTTTGTAATAGACCTAATTGATCATTATTAAGAACTTGCTGTTGAGAGTAGGCTTTGGGGTGCCGACCACCTTGGTAAAACTACCGTCTACTGCCAAAGGCCTGGGCAAAGACAGAAACTTGTTTGAAACTCCCCTCTCCATTCATAACAACCTTGTCCTCATAAACAACAAAAAGTAGCATGAATTGCTCTAGGGCTTGGTTGTGTAGTGAGATCAGAAAGCGATGGCTGCTGCAAGCAGTGTGCAACTCTAATGCTTGCAGAAAAGGAGTCTTAGCCTAACAAAATGAAACTGAAATAAAATTGCAGTTTTGCATGTATCAGCTACCATCTGCAAGGGTGTTCTATCACCAGAAGGCTGGAATAAGAATTATCCTGCTTTCAACTCCTCCAGGAAATATAGCATCCTTGCTTCTGGGGTTCTGGGATTTTTTTGATTGTTGTTGTTTTGGTTTGGTTTGGTTTGTTGTTGTTGTTTTAATTGGCATAAATTGCTTTTTTCTGGTCCCAAAGAAAACAGTTTAACTCTTTCATTCTTGGACAGCGTGGAAGTGTCCTGGAAAGACTGGGATCTTTTTAAAGAGCTCATGGGCCCTTTTTAAAGATAAGGGTATTCCTATCCTGCCTTCATCACTGACTTCAGTGGCTGCACACCAAATCACAAAGCTCTTTGCCCAGCATTGCCTGTCAGGAGCTAGATGATGCTTCATGTGTTTGAAATTATGTCTGAACACCTCATGGAGTACTTGGAGTACTGCTGAGGCATCACCAGGACATACTAACAAAACCACACCCTTACTGAGTGTACACAGGAGTTCTTACTGGGATTTGTCAACAGAATTTGGAAAAGCATTAGACAGCCAGGAACATGTGTCCTATAGCCAGATGAGCCATGCAATCACTGGTTCTCTGTGTTATAATCAGTGCTAGGTGGTTCTAGATCAAGTCCCACACGACTGAATTTTTATGTGTGTAACTGACAGGCTGCCTGTGGAAACCTAGTGCCACTGTAGGTACACGAGTAACTGATAAAGGAGGAGATCTTGCACCTAAATCTGAGTCCTGCTCCCTCACCCCTAAAATGCTTTTTGCTTCCCTCTCACTGGATCTTCCTGGAGGGTTTATTTTCTAACCACACTTCAGGGGATGCAGGCTAGCCATGTGAACAAACACCACCTGATCTCATTACCTTCAGTAAGGCAGGTTCCTTTGGAAAAGTTATCTACTGTTTTTTGTTCAGCTGATGCCATACTCATGGCAAAAACCCGCAAAATCAGGCAACACTGCCATCTGTGCAGGCACAGGCCTTCTTGCCAAACTTTTGTCACGGAGATGATACAGGAAGAAAACCGTTATATTTTCTTGCCAAAACACATACACACCCTACATCTATGCAGGCAACTGTGCTATTATCTGATGGCTGGTGGGTGCTCCATGCCAGACCATTTAAGTTGAAATGCACATGGTAAATGTCTGGACACCCAATGCTCTGCTCCATGCTGATCCCAGGAGTTGCACTGTGCATGTGTTGGGTGAGGAAAGAAGAGGAGAGTTGCCAGATGAGCTAATGAGGTGCCATCAAAACTGATTAGATCTCAGCTCTGATGTCTCTTTCCATCTCTGCATGCTTCTTCTAAAGCAAAGGCAGTTCCTCATGCAGAGCATATTGTTCATAATGCAAATCAGTCACCTTCTCTGTGGCACTACATCAGAAAAACCAGTGTCTATATTCATACTGCCTCTATCAAGGCAAACATACTAATCTCCCCCCACAACTACTCTAAATAAAGAAGATAAAGATATCTGCAGTATCTGGAAGTTCCTAAAATCCACAGATTCTGCTCATCTTTAACCTGTCCTTTACTAATTTTTGTGCTAGCACATGCAGCAAAGACACCGACACACCACAGGCTCCTGGTAGATCCCACTGTTATCCAGCAAGAACAAGGATTTTAGATGCTGTTTAGAGGCCACACAGCTCTCATTGGGTGAGCCAGGACACAGTTCTGCTGGCCTGAAAGCGTCAGGGGCCTGATACAGCAACAATGTGGTCTGACCAGTTTCTGATCTGCTGGATAGTTTCATAACCACTTTTTACAACTTGTGAACAGAGCTGTCTGCAGAATGGCATGGCACCAGACTCATGAGACTGAAGAACACAGATGCTGTGGAGAGGTGACCCCCACAGCAGATGGCACTGCAGAGGAGGATACAGCTTAGCTCTTTTGTTTTTGTAGCATGGACAATGTTTGTCTACTCAATCATCTCCTCATGCAACCGTTTCCACATGAGAACTTCTTGCCACCCTGAGCCTTCAGCGACATTTCTGAGTATCCCTCACCCAGGGCCAGACACACAGAAATCTCCCTCTAACAGCAGATGAATGCCATCATCTTGTATGACAGAGTTAATGGTTCCATGGCTAGTGGCATCCTATCTCCTCAGCGCCCAATGCTTCTGCCTGCCTTTCCCTAGGTAGACATTTGAAGCACATTTTTTCTCCAGTCCTGTTTCATTTACTATTTTGCATGGTGCAGTGGTTTAAAAATAGCTGGGAACTAAATTCTGAATAAGCTGTTCCATTCCCCCCACTCCTATTCCAGTGAGAGAGGGACAAAGGCAGATATGGGTTGACGTAACAATTTACTGAAAACAAACAGCAACGAAATAAGAAACACAGAAAACCAGCACAAAACTAGTAACAAAAGTATGCCAAAGAGAAGGTGCTTTACACCCCAAAGGTGTTTCCACCTCAATTCAGTGTGCTTGGCTGCTGAGACAAAGACAAGACGGCAGATGCTCTCCCCAGATGTTCTCGGTTCCCAAGAGAGTGGAAAAACTTGATGGACAAACCTCCCAAAAGCTGGAATAGTCTATGTTGTGTCACCTGACTTTGACTGCTGGGCTTGGCTGCGCTCAGCTGTGCTTGGTACCATCAGCTCGGCTTGGGTCTTTTCTGCTGGGCTTGGTTCAGCTGGCTCAGGCTCAGGCTTGCCTCCATTCCCCATGGCTCTTCCTGCACTTTCGCCGCAATGCTCTGCTGGGCTCAGCTATGCTTGCCACTTGGAGTTACATTCTTCCTGAGGGACAGGAGGGGACAGCCCGTGGCAAAAGAGGGACAAAGTCTGCAGCACTGATCCTGGAAGCTTTCCTGAGGAAGAAATGGAACAAAACAGTGCTGCTTCTGTGGTGCATTCACTTTTTCTCCCACCAAAGCCACAGCCCAGTGATGATGGGGGTGGTATAGAATAGCAGCCCAGCCATGCCTACATGGCCACAGGCTCTACCCCATCACAGTCCCCACAAGGAAAACTAGGAGACATGGCAACAAGTGCAACTAAAAGTTATTGCTAGTACATTAGGAGTTTTTAGGTGAATAATCGTAGGGTCATAGAAGTGTTTGGGTTGGAAGGGACCTTAGAGATCATCTAGTTCCAATTCTTTGCCATGAATAAGGGCACCTTCCACTGGACCAGGGTGCTCACATCCCCATCCAACCTGGCCTTGGACACTTCCAGAGATGGAGCATCCAGAGATAATGCAACCTGTGCCAGTGTCTCACCACTCTCACAGCAAAGGATTTCTTCCTAATATCTAAACTAAACCCAACTTGTTTTGGTTTAAAGGCATTTCCCCTTATCCTATCACCCCATGCCCTTGTAAAAAGTTTCTCTCCAGCTCTCTATTAGAACCTATTTAGGTACTGGAAGATAACCTATAGAATCTCCCCAAAGCCTTCTCCTCTCCAGGCTGAACAGCCCTAACCATCTCAGCCTGTCCTTGTAGAAAGATGCTCCAGCCCTCTGATCATTGTCCTGACTCTTCTCTGGATGAGCTCCATCAGGTCCACATCTTTCTTATGCTGGAGACTCCAGAGCTGTTTATAGTGTTCCAGGTGAGGTCTCACCAGAGCACAGCAGAGCAGAGGGGCAGAACCCCCTCCCTCCCCTGCTGCCCACACTGCTCTGGATGCAGCCCAGGACACATTTGGCTTTCTGGGCTGTGAGTGCTATGGCTGGGTCGTGTCCAGCCTCTCATCGACCAGCACCCCCAAGTCCTTCTGACAGGGCTGCTCTCAATCCATTCTCTCCCCAGCCTGTGTTTGTCCTTGGGATTGCCCCAGCCCAGGTGCAGCATCTTGCACTTGGCCTTGTTTAGCTTCATGCGTCAGCCCATGTCTCAGGTATCCCTTCCCTCCACAGTGTCAACTGCACCACACAGCTCAATGTTGTCAGCAAACTTGCTAAGGGTTTGCTCAATCCCACTGATCACATCGACAAAAAGGTTAAACGGCATCAGTTGAAATACCTGTCCCTGAGAACTCCACTTCCATCATGCTATATGCAGGATTTTGTCTTAAAGCTCCTCCAGGTGTCATTTCCTTATAGTTTTTAAAGAAGCAGCAATAAGCACCTCATGTGCTGCCAGTCTTGTGTGTGCATTCTCTTCTGGTAGGAATTTAGAACAAAGCATCCACACACAAATAGCCACATTTTCTTATACATAGCCATTTTACTTAGCCATCTTTTTTTTTTTGTTTCTTTCTAATTAGTCTTCTTGAAAGATACCAGTAGTGAAGGTTGTAACAGTAAGACATCAGGCTACAACACAAAGAAATATTGTGAATCCTTTGAGGAATAGCTGCCTTTTTCCATTTCTCTTTGGTGCATACTGCAAAGCAAGCTGTCAGCAAATTACAGATCCCAGTTTGCCACCTTCAAAGTTTACTGCGGCAACATGCCACAGTGTCCCTCAGCAACTTCTGCATCAATTGCAGTCAGGATACCCTTCAGCAACATCATGAACACAATGTTCAGATATATTTAGCCACAACTGAGCTCAGAATATTCCACCACTTTTGTGAGGCCACCCTGGGAAAGCACTCCAGATCGCCTGAGCCGAATTCCTCAGTGCTGCTTCCCCTGCTATACCGAAGGACTACATAGTCCAGGACTGCACCCAGCATGTGCACACTGCTGCTGGTTATCCAGCCATTTCACTGGCTGTGCAAACATGGCAGTTCTTAAAGTGGCAATCTAAGTAAATCAGTGTACAATGTATAATGGGAAAAGTGAAATCAGCTGAGTTACCAGAATTTTGCCTATTTGCTTACCTGAATCTGCATTAAACACCTTAACCATTGACCACCCACTGCATACTCACTTTTAGACCAACAGAAGCTCATTAACTTAAACC
Organism: Zosterops lateralis; assembly: GCF_965231275.1. Taxonomy (NCBI): domain Eukaryota; kingdom Metazoa; phylum Chordata; class Aves; order Passeriformes; family Zosteropidae; genus Zosterops; species Zosterops lateralis. The sequence goes on along the minus strand of NC_139800.1, from coordinate 53,338,071 downwards.
TCTGTGAAGACAGTTTAATTCAACAGATAAAGTTTAATCCAACAGGTTTACTGTACATGTGTAACAGACAGTGAAAGCATGTGGTAGCCCCATGTCATCACCTGTCCATACCTTGCTTCTCTGTGAAGGCCTAAATCCAAAGGCCTTCCTTTCTTCCTTCCACTTGTCACTGGGACAACAGAAGGTTCTTCAACAGGATACTTTTTACATGTTTCTGTGCTGAGCACAGTCCAGCTGCTAGCACCAAGCATCAGGAAGGGATTTTTTAAAGCAGGATTTACCAGGTGATGGAAATGCATTCCCAGAATACCTGGTGAAAAGCATGTTCCTCTGTACCTCAGCCATAGTGTCACTTGTCTCTTACTGTCCTGTACTATCCTGCATTGATGTCCTAAAAACAACACACATTGCAGTTCCCTATATGCCACTTTTCAGGGGGATTTGACTTTTTCCTCTTTCCTCTTTCTCATGCTCCTTTGGCAGAACTCAAGAACTCTGACCTTCTCTAATTAGGATGTTTCACTTCCACAATATAGGGGCTTTGTTAGCTTTAGTTTTCTGGTCCTTTCATTTTAAAATCTCTTGAACAGAAAAACTTTATATCTGACAAGCATGTCTTAAAAGATGCATATTCTTGGATTCATACTTTATTCTAGACAAACTTTAAAACAAAGCAATGTGGAGAGCAGACTTTATGGCTGAAATTCTGCATGCAAAATAAATAATTTTAGGACAAATTGTGCCTTGGAATTGAGGTTCAGGAAAATGACTTCCAGCTCTCTAAAATGGCTCTAAGAATGTAGGCTTTTAGTCCTACTATATTGAGATTAAATGAGTACATGGTTCAAGTCACGCTTGCTTTTAAGTACATTCCTGTGTAGAGAAGAACTGACTTAAGCAATTGCTAAAATGTTTTCCTGAAACACAACTCCAGAAGTTAGGAGGGTATGACGGCAACTATTTCTTGGTCAGCCAATTTGTACTCTGCTAATCAAAATGCAGCACAGGTGCACAGGAACTCCCCAGCTATGCAGATACTCATACTTGAAACACATGAGACACAGCTTGCGCTTTTTTTATGCAGCATGCTTTGAAATGTCACATAAATTGTTTTCACTTGATTAAAGAAAAGAGTCAACTTTGCAGAAAGCAATTTATTATATACAAGAGACTTGGTTCCTACACCTAAATACAGACAAAATACTGTGAATAAAGCATGCACTTATCACAGACATCAATGACTATTTTGACTTATTTTAAATGGTCTTTATTTCTGTAAGTTAAGGCTGTACCAATACAAATTTTAAAAATCAAAAATACAAAGTCACACTACAATAGTAGCAAACATTGTACAGACACTGAAACCAATCTCTACTGCAGCAGAACCAGACTTCTTGAAGATTACCATAAGAGACTAAAAATGGAGGTGAAGTGCAATAAAGATCAGAGTATCTCTGGAATTACAGACCAGTAACAGTGAATGTCATATTCCAATTAGCGCAAATTGAATCCATTCTTTTCAAAAGCCTAATTATCTGACAACTAAGCAAGAGAGAAAACTCATAAATACCATTTAAAAAAAACCCTCTTCATCTCTTTATTTTCTTCTTATTGAGGGCACTTTTGTACTCAAATACTTAAAAAAACATTTTTCAAGAAGACATTGTGGCAGACAACAGTACAACACACATTTGTTACTCTATCCCCATTAAAAAACAGTGGAATGTCTTGAAGAAGAAAAATACATCACAACAACAACAACAACAAAAAAAAACAGTTCTCAACTGACACAAGTGACAGACAACTTTGTTGACTGTATCTGTCTTCACCAGTGAAGGACCTTACCCTGTATGAAGTTTGCTTCTTAAAAATATGCTGCAGGCATGGCAATGTGACAACTCACATGGGTCAAAACTTACCTAGCTGATGAGTAAAAAAATTACCAGCCCTGGAAACCCCACTAGGGATCTGAGGCTCAAAGTAGATTATGAAATCCTTCTTCATTTACAGCCACAAAGCCTTTTTGCTTGTTTTTCTCATGTTGCTTTGCAAGTACATAAATAGGGTAATTTGAGGACACTGGGGTCAAACAGTTAACTGAAAATGGACTTGTTGACACTATTACTCACATTTTCAGAAAATGATCCAGTAATCTCCCCCTTCCCCCCCTCAGATTTCTAGATTTGCAGAGCTTAACACATTAAAATGCATCAAAATACTACTTCTCCCTAATAAACTGCTGTTTATATAATGTCCCAAATGCAGGAGCAAGAGATCTCTGTAAGAATGTACTCCACGTACAGGGAACTGCATATGGAGTGGAAGATATGTAGCACTCCTCATGCTAAAATCTCTGCCCTAAACAGCTGATTACAGCTGGGGCTTGTAAGGGGGATTTAAAAAAAGCTAGGTCCCAAACTCCACTGGGGTTAGGATGCGTAATTCTTTCCTGGGTCCTTCCAGCTAAGCTACATTTAAAAGGAAAAAGGAAAACAGGCCTGCAATATAATGCACGTCAGACAAAATGCAATTACAGGACTAACAATATGTACACTGAAGGAATCACGGTGATTGGAACATTGCATCTAAACCAGCATACCATTAAAATAATCTAGTTTGCACCTTGAAACTGATGAATTGTGGTGAAAAGCAAACAAATGCAACTAGAGACTGACATGCCACAGGCAGCAGGCTAGATCAGGTCCGCACCTATAGAACTCTTACTGCCTTTCCAGTGTACAAAGTGGGAATAAAGAGTGTTGATGGCTTTTCTGACTCAAATCTAAGCTGGACATAATGCAGATACACCTAGCTTGGAAAAGAAGATGTGAAAAAAACAGCTGCTGTTTTGCAGGAATCTGTCTCTGGTTTTTTTTGGCAAATTAGGCCAACACATAGAAAGACAAATTGGTAAAACAGTTAGTGCAATGGTGAGACCACTGAGTCTCAAATCTGCCCATAAATTGAAGAAATGTAGGATAAGACCATACCTTGCATTTTTAATATTAGGACTACATAGGCAGTTCTGTGGAGTGAAAGCTCTTGACTCATACTAGTGAAAGCACATGTTCATGCGTAAATGGCTACTAGACAACCAAAACAATGAAGAACCACACCGTAACTGGTCCCAGCTGGCTCCTCATCTGGTAAAACAAGTCTGAAGAAGCTGCCAATTTTTAAAGGACAATTATAAGATCTAACATTTCTGAAGCCTCCAACTGACAGAAACTGAGGTGCTTCCAAAGACTTCTCAGCATTCCATCACTTGCGGAAGGTTTTATTCTTCAGCTGCAGTTGTTAAATTCATCAGATTTTGGGGGACCAGCTTGCAACCTACTACACAGGATGATTTTCAGTGTATTCTATATGCTTCCTTTAATATTGCTTTCTATAAATTTCCTGGGTATCACTAAAATGAACAACTACATTGAAAATTTTGGCATAAACATTATCTTTTGGAAGTGTTCTACATCACAAGGGCTGTCAATTTTCCTGTTTGGAGACAGGGATTACTTCAGACCAACCCTTGTTAAGATGAACTAAATGTATTCTTATTTTCCCCAATCATGCAGTTTTTCTCATGACTTTTTATTTTGATTTGAAATGTCTTTTCAAGATGGCTTTCATGTCTCAACAGAGATGGAAAACTGATGACAAATCTCTTTTTCCATAAAAAATACTGTCTTAAAGACCCGCCTAGGTACAGTGAACCATGCCTGGGAAATCCAGCAGAGGTGAGTATCTCACATTTCCCACTTGCCTGTTTGTTGTATGAGTACATCTCAGGTTTGGTTCTTCACCTGAGATTCAAGTGGTCAAGAGTCTTTTGCCTCTGAAAGCCCTGAGCCATGACACAAGAAAAGTGGAGTCTTCAAGGTCTTGTTTTTCAAGTTTCTCATGTTGTTTATTATTTCATATCTCACAATTTTCTCCGTGCCCAGGTGAGATCTGAACAGCAGCTAGAAGACGAGGCAACCGCCCTCCAATGGGAGGTCATTGCCTTCTTATACAGATAATTATGTGTCTATTATTTACAATTCCATGCCAACACCTATCACCTATACTAAAAGGGTCATTTCTACTTTGACCCAATCCCCTTAAACTACTTTGTACCATCGTCACTGCAGAAGATGGATGCCAAGGGAGAACAAGAAGAACCCAAGGTACCACTCTAAATGCTCCATCTTGTTCCCCATTCACCTCCATTCTAAAGACCCCAAAACTACAAAATTTTCCACCCTATGCTATGCTAAACTACTGTTTTCACACCTTTGTGCTTTGTAATTCCTCTCTCAGTCTGGAAAACCTCTCCAACAGACTAAAATCAAAGCCAGTCTCTTCCTGGGCCCTGTGCTAGGGTCTCCAACCCCCCTGGACTGACTCCACACCCCCCTGTCCAGGATTCAAACTCCCTTCCTCGGGTCCCAGGCATTTCTGCCAAGGTCCTTGACCCTCCAGGGCACTGAGAGGGATGCCCTGGACTCCAACAAGTACAGTATTGTAGATACAATTTTGGCTTGTCAAAATCTTACGAAGATCAAAACGAATGCATATGTTTGTGTGCATTTGCAATACTGCCAGATTTTAGGCAGAGGGTAGAAGAGGAACTGAAAATGCAATATCAGAATTTTGATAAACAGGGCTTGTCTGCCATGGCAGCAGTTGGAAAGAAAGAGACCAAAAATCTTGGGCTTGAATTTCATCCAAATCTCATTTGGCAGCAAGGTGGAGCTTCTGTAGAGGCAGAGTGGAGATGAATCCACCACTTCACCAGGCTGACACTTGTTTACAAGAGCCAGCTCACAACTGCTATAGAGCTAACAGTTTCTTATGGTGTTTTAGCATGCTCCAAAACTACTTGAGCAGGCCTGGCTACTCATTAGATCCAATACCAATGGAATCATTCCCCTCATACCTCTCACAGTTGGTAGACAGCTGCTGCAGGAGGTGTGGTAGAAGAAGAAGGCTTCTTTTCAGCTCTGTTAAAGGTTTTCCAAATTAAAATCAATGAGAAGACACTTTAAAGAAAGATGGAGAGTTAAATATTATTTTTTCCTTTTACTTTTTTTTTAAGCTTCAAGCTGATAAGTGATATCTTGTGCAGACAAGATATTAGAAATCTTGCACATCCCATCTACCACAACATATTGATTCCTTTTACAGAAGGCACTGAATACTGACATAAACTAAGAAATGATCAGCAGAATGTAGTTTTAGCATGACACAGAAAAATCCTGCTAATTGGAACAGCTTCACAGTTCAATTTTCACTTACCTAAAATGGTGGTGATTATAGCAGCAATGGTTTGGATTTTTACAAGTACCACATAAACGTACAAATGTCAAAACATCTAGAAAACATGCAAAATTTCAAGAGCAACATCGCTGAATCACACAATGCATAGAATTATGACGATAATGATAATGCAGGACAGCGTCATCTTTTTAATAAACAAAATATTTTTTAAAACCTAGTTTTTACAAACTGTTCTTAAAAAAGTTGAAGTCAGTGAGTAAGTGTTAGCCTTTTAGAGGTTTAACTCTAAGAATGAATTGGCCACTATGGAGAATTCAAAGTTAGGTGGAAATTTAGTTATACTTAAACAAAACATGTTTCTCAACTGCTGTTTTGGAAGAAACTGTGCTAATCTTGTCACTTTACAAATGGCAAAAAATACATTCACATTCAAAGATTAGAGAGATTAAGCATTGCATGCAGGGAAAGACAAAATCCTAGCACTGGTCACCATGAGACCAAGGGCTGTCATAGGAAAAATGCTTTTCAAAGGCAGAGTTAAAGCTTGCAGATAATTAAAACAAATGGAAATGATTTTCTAATTCTGGTGTAAAGCAAACTAGGATATTAAAGGATAGGGATTACATTTGCCTTCTTTAGAAAGAAGGACAAAAACTTCCATTGTGTTTGTCAGGCTTTCCACTGCTTTTCCATTGTTTTTCACTGCACTTGGATATTCTGCCACCTTCTTCCAGTATTGAGTACCTGGTCTGCATAGACAGGTCTCAAGATGAACCCTGAGATGGTTGTGGTATCTGGACAAAAACAAGCACTGACAACACACCTATGGCCAAGTGATATCCTCTCCTGCACACCTCAGACTCATTTCCAGTGGGGCTAGTCATGTGCTTGGGGGGGGAAAGTGCAGGAACAGCCCGAGCTTGTTGGAAGCAGAGGCATGGACATGCACTTCTCACAGCACTTTGCAGAAGTGGCAACAAATTCTCTCTGGCAGCCACCCAGCTTACAGGTACTGCCATAAATAGGTGCAAAATCAAGTTCTCACCATTTCCTCCCCTGACAGCTTTCAGATTTCATTTCATGTTTTGTCTGCACATCTCTGAATGCCTTGCATACTGCTGTACCTGCATTTTACATCCATACACCCAGCCTTGTGCAGAGGAACCCAGTCTTTCAAGCTGCTCACAGAGAAAGCTCCTGAAGAAGGCAAACCTTCCAAGATCTGAATCATAAGCACCAGGCAGAAAACAAAGGTCTCCACAAAGCAATTGACACTGCAGTTATTGTTCAGTGCACCTTTAGCCTCAGAGACACTAGGATACTTGTCTCCATACACAAAAGTTATCAAAATCTATTTGAAGCCATTTAGTATTGATCCTTGCCTTCTATAACTACCATTGAAGATAGTGAGGCAGTGTCTCCTCTGTCAGTTTGTTTTCAGGCTGGAAATTTAAATGTGTGATAGTAAAAGAGAAAGAGAAATTCCAGCAGGACCAAAGTGGAGCAGACCATAAAGCTGCATATGATGTAGGTCAGCTGAAAACATGTATAATGGTAACAATGGCAGTCTCAAAAAGCAGATCAAATTTTAGGCATGAGGAATGTCAGAAAGTTTTATCTGGGGTTTTTTTTGGTTTTGTTTTTGTTGGGTTTTTTGTTGTTGGTTTTTTGTTTGTTTGGGGTTTTTTTTGTTTTTTTTTTAAGGCAGCTGAAGTGACAAAGATAATATCTGTTAAATTAATTAATTAATTTTAAGCATTTCGTCTTCTATTTTTTCCTAAACATTTTTGCATTTTTTGATGTTTTTCCCTTCACTTCATGTCATGTTATTTTCTTGACAGATTGTATCAAATAGTAACAACAAAAAAAAACTCACTAATGGATTCCTATAACTTTGCTTAAAAGATCTAAACACCTCTTCTCCTTCTAACTGAAACTACCCCACTGAATTTCAAAGATAGCACCTACCTTAAATGCTACCAGTACCTTAAATGCTGTCAAAGAAATATTTTAATTACAAAAGATCAGACTGAAATCTGAAATGGTACTGTTTTTTTCAGATAGTGATAAATGCTGTCTAATGAAAGCTGAGCACAAGAATAAAAATTAGCCAAAAGCATCCTAATATCTTTGAAACAGTAAGTCCATTTTTTAATGCACAGAGAACTCATTTAGTGGCATTCATATAATAAAACAAATGGAATTTTGTATGCATTATCAACTACCATTAACCAACTGAGTGAGAAAACAGAGGAAATTAATTTCTTGAGACAGAGATCCATCAGTTCACGTAACAAGAAAATCTTGTGGCAAACTCATCTTTTCCCACATCAGATCAGGAATTAAAGCTTTAGACATCGCCACTGCTTCAATTATGTTCCACTTGAGAGGATAGTGTCAAACTTCAGCAAGCTCAGAGATGTCTCTGGACTGTGGGGCTTCACAGCTTTGCAGCATTTTACCACTGTAAACACCTCTCTGCTGCTTCCAGGAAGAGTCTAGGTGCTGCAGAACAATGGCAACAGGGCTGTGCAGGGCATCAGCCACAGAGCAGTGGGGAGGAACAGCCTGGAACCTGGTGTGCAGGAGTGCAGCTGGAATCAGTGCAACCTTGCAACTCAGTGGGGGCTCAGAGAAAGCTGACTTGTCCTCAAAAGGGCTACTCCCTCGCCGGCTATAGTTACACTCCTGTGAAAGAAGTGGAGCACTGATGGACCTTTAGCTTTCCAAAACCCTTGAAGAGATCAGCACAGCTTCATATGTTTTTCACATGCTGTCCTTTGGAAACTATCATGATTTAGTTGTGCTTAAGGCCTTCTCCCTTCTTGGCCTGCAGATGCCCAACGATGTCCTTGAAAAGGTGCCCTTGGCCTCTCTGTTTTTGGAGAATCATGCTGCAACCTTCATGCTGGCTCTGCACAGAGCAAACAAGATAGCTGGGAGACACCAGCTATTATGGTGTCCCCACTCACCAAAACATGGCTCAGCGCATGGGGACCATCATCAGAAAGTATAGTTCTAAGTTTCTGGCTAGGAATATAGCCATACTTAATGATGGACGGTCTCCTCTCTCCACTGTTCCTCAGCACTGAGTGTGGATTCAGCACACACAGGAAAGTGGAGAAGTGAGAGAAAATACATCCTTCCCCCTAAGAACAAGGACAGCAAAGAAGCTTTGTCTTCATGGTGACATTTAGCAAAGAACCCTCATTAAGAAGAGCAGACCCATTTCCTGCCATGTTTCATAGTGAGAAGTCCTTCTCTACCCTAACCCAGAGGGATGAACTGGCTCATTTCAGGCAAATAAAATGACAATTCTGTATCCTATAGATTCTCTTTTTAAACACACATTCACACTGCCTCTGCAAGTTCAGGGAGCTGGATGGGTCCAAATGCCCTGTTGTCCACACCTTGAGATGAACTCCTCTCCATGACAGAGGGAGTCCAAAAGTTGCATTTTGTTGAGGACGAGTTATCTCAGTCCTATCTCAGTCTATGATGTCAGTGGAGGGCCACACAGCACACAGACGTGGGCCTGGTCCTCTGCACGGCAGTAAATCTCGTCTCATTTCATGACTTGCAAGCCTCTCACAAAAAGCAGAAGAGGAAAGGAGAGTGCTTCTAGCATGAGAGATGTAAACCTTCAGAGTGCTCACACACACAGTATCCCACAAGCCCACATATCCCATTCATGGTGGTCCACCCTGAGCACGTTATCCCCAAAGCACAAGGTCACTTGATGGGCAGGGCTCCCAGCCAAGAGCAGCCCTGCACAAAGCGGTCCTCCTGCCCCACAGTGCAGACACCAGGAAGGAGGAATACTTGAGGATCAAGAATGGTGAGAGGAGTGGAGCTGTTGGGATTGGGGAAGATCAGTCAATCACAATCATTTGCAGCTAATTGTCAGACAGAATGATCAGCCCATGCACCACATGTGCTAGTCAAGTCAGTCAATGCACTTACGGGATGTACACAGACATGATGACAAGAAAGGGTAAAAAATCAGCTGAACAGGAGGAAACCTAGTGCAACAGGAGTCTCCATTTCCTTTAAGGCTGTCTGTCCTTAGGGCAGCCTGGGCTCTAGAGTGACACAGCACCTGCTCTTTCTGATCCCCATCTTACCACCCCACATCGCTTGCGCAAACAGCAGAACAAGATTCAGTTACAAACATCTTAGACACAAACACACAAAAGTACAACATTGCTTGTGTGTCATTCTCTGCACAGCTTTCTAAGAGGGCAACAATGTTGTAGAGACTGAGTATCAGTCCACAGCAGCTTCTAAAAGCAGCCTGACAGTGTTGATACTCTTCAAGATGGAGAACATGCAACACGGACACAGATTCCATTGTTGGATTATCCTCTATGTCAGTAGCCCTGATGCTGCTATCATAGAATTATTGCATTATGCAAATGAACACAGTATGTGCTGTTATTTTAGATATCCCTTGGAGTTTAGTTTACAGTGTAGTTCATGACAGTATTTCATTCTCCTGCACTTAAAAACACATCTTGTTGCATAAATACGTTTTTGAAAATAAAACAGGCAGTTTGCAGGCATCACAGACTTCAGTTCCAACTAACTCCATGAAGACATTGTGCAAAACCACAGTATCACAAATACATGCATGGATGACTAAAAAACCAGAGCTTACACCATCCAAAGTGTCCACAGCTCTGCCCATCGACATGTGCAATCATGTGGGCAGATCCAAATGTATGTATTCTGTACAGTTGCATCCAGATCAGTCCAGTGACATCCACATATAATCCCCATTTTTGACTCTTATTGTGGTGTCCTGAGAAGGCCACATGGGAAAGTCAGCACTAACATTAGTGCATACTCCTTTGCACTGTGTAGGCCTGTGCTTTGGCACTCAGCCTCTTAAGTTCAAGGCTAAATTTTGCTTTTGGTAGCACTGAGCAAATCTTCCAAAAGCCAGTAGATAATTCTGAAGGCATCTAATACATCTGCAAATGATCCAGAAGGGTCTCAATCTGCATTATCATTTTGACTGGTTTCTAATGAGATGCAGTAGCTGAGCCAGGCTAATGACTCTGTGATGCTGGTTAACAAACACCATCCTCTGCCTCTCCAACTGGGTCCGGTCCCCAGTTTTTTAGTAGATTCAGCTCAGTATGTTGGCAGAAAATTATCTGACTTCCCCCCTTTTTTTGTTATGTTTTCTGCTGAGGAACTGAGTTAAAATCACTCACTGATGAGTCTAACATCAAATCACAAAAAGGTGAGTGGCAGGAAAAAAAGGAAGGAAAAAGAAAGGAGAAAAGCAAGCCCCATTTTGGAGCCAGCAATCCTCAGCTTAAGGAAATCACAGACTCACTACGGGGCGAAAGCTCAGCTTTTACATCGGATGTAGTCAGGAGTGCATCCACCCACCTGCAGTGCTTCACTGTAGCCACTGCACCCAATCACCATCACACAGCCTCTGCTGGACAGGAGCAGGACAGCGTTTTGCCAGCTGCCCTTGATTTCATGGTGAGAAGTGCTCAGTAACAAGAGCCAAGGCTGGAGACCACAGTTCTTCATTTAGGCAGAGGGACAGGATGGTTAGACTTGGCAACACTAGCCTCTGGCCATACTGCTGTGTCTTAGCACCAGGGAAGCTGCACACCATCGCTGTAAGCTTGCAACTTGCTGTCAAAGCAGGTGTGATACCCTCAGTCAAAACTGCAAATAACTGAGTTGTCCTCCCTCACCTAAAATACAGAGATTAGGACACCTCTTCTACCAGTATTAGACAAAACCACAAGAACAGTTTAAATCTGAAGTCTCCCTCCCAGACAGTTAATAACCTTTCACAGCCTTAATACAAATGGTAATTAGATGAACTGTGGTCACTCAATTCCTTTAACTATCCACAAATAATGACTGAATAACAGGTTGTATTAAATGCCCTTCAAAACTAGTAACTTTGTTTTTGTATTATGTTATTACTTGGGTATCAAATCCTGTCCATATGTGTTTAACTTCAACAAGTAGTCTGTGTGAGGCTGTCCCACCAGAACTTACCAGGCAATCTGCCGCCAGCACTGCTGCAGTTACTACAGATATCACAAAGCAGAACAAAACTATTCCTATAATCACAGAATCAGAGTATGGGTAAAGTTGGAAGGAACCACAGTATATTATCTGTTTCAAGCTCCCTGTTCAAGCAGGGTCATCCTAAAGCACATTGCACAGGATTGTGTCTAAATGGTTCTTGAGTGAAGGTGAGTCCTCTCTGGGCAATTTGTTCCTCTGTGTGGTTAGAGAGATGCCCCAGTCCCTTAATCTTGTTTGTTGCCCTCCACTGGACCTGCTTCAGAGCTCCATGTCTTTCTTGTACTGAGGAGCCCAGAACTGGACACAGCATTCCAGGTGAGGCCTCACCAGGCCTGAGTAGAGGGGCAGGACCACCTCCCTCAACCTGCTGGCAATGAATGCTCTTCCAAAGGCAGCCCAGTCTTGGCCACCAGGGCACTGCTGGCTCATGGAAAGCTTGCTGTCAACCAGAACCCCCAGGTCCTTCTCCACAGAGCTGCTTCCCAGCAGGTCACCCCCAGCCTGTGCTGGTGCCTGGGCTTGTTCCTCCCCAGGTGCGGGACCCTGCATTTGCCTCTGCTGAATTTCAGAAGGTTCCTCTCTGCCCATCTCTCCAGCCTGTCGAGGTCCTTCTGAAGGGCTGCTCAGCCCTCTGGGGTATCACCACTCCTCCCAGCTTTGTGTTGTCAGTGAAACTGCTGAGGAGGCCTCTGCCCCTTCACCCAAGTCATTGGTGGGTGAGTTAAACAAGACTGGGCCCACTACTAGTGATAGGTCTCCAACAACAGAGCCTGTGCCACTGATCTCTGGGATTTGTTATGATCTCTGGGATTTGCTGTTCAGTCAGTTCTCAATCCACCTCCCTGTCTTCCCATTCAGTCCACTCTCCTGAGTTTGCCTATGAGAGACAGTGTCAAAAGCCTCACTGAAGTTGAGGTAGACAAGATTGCTGCTCTCTCTTCATCTGTCCATGCAACTTGTTTAATCGTAAAAGGCAAATCAGGTTGGTCAAACATTATTTACTTTTAGTGAATTTGATGCTGACTATCCTGATCACCTTCTTCTGTGGATAGAGGTGGGCCTCCAGATGAGGCACTTCCTCACCTTTCCAGGGATTGGCATGTGGCTAACCAGCCAGTAATTTCCTGTGCTCTCTTTCTTTGCTCTTGAACATTGGGGTGACATTTGGTTTTTTCAGTCTGCAGGCACAACTCCATGACTTTTCAAAGGCAATCATGAGCAGCCTCAGCTATGGTGTCCACCAAGTCTCCTAGCACTTGTGGATGCATCCTGTCAGGGTCCATGGACTTGTGGATGTCTAGGTGTTCTCCAACACCTTTCCATCCTTGAGCAAAGGAAACTCTCCCTTCCAATATTCCTTTACCCTTATCTCCTGGGTCAGAGATCCCTGAGGGCTGATCTTGCCAGTGAAGACCAATGCAAAGGCAGTGTTCAGTAACTCTGCCTTCTCTACATCCTCAGTTGCCAGGGTCCTTCCTTCATTTAGTAACAAGCCTATATTATCCTTCCTTTTCCTTTTGTTATTTATGTATTTGCAGACACCCTTCTTGTTGTCCTTGATGGCTTTGGTCAGATTTAACTCCAGTTGGGCCCTGATCTCCTTCATAATAATACTGAGGCTACCACAATAAGAACACACACTCCACTGCTTATCCCCTAACCAGACAAGCAAAGTTCTTCATGTGCCCTGCTAAGTCAAGAGTATCAGAGATGTTGCCTCGCTGCTGCTGGAAATCAGTAAGTGACAAAAACCACAAACCATTCTAATACTGGTTAATCAACAATTTAGGCAGCATGTAGAATCAAGAAATCATAGGAAATGCTTCTTTTCACCTCTCAGTTCAAAACTCAAGAGTGCGAGTCTTCTTTTTTCTGAGGTCTGTGTGGAGGCTAATTACAACACTGATGTGAAAAAATACTTCAAAGAGCTGGTTGCAGCACGGCACATTTACAGCCAGTGACTGGCCTCCTCAGAGCAAAGGGGTGGGCTGGCAGGGGAGGAGAGGTGGGAAACAGAGATATGCTGCCCCACAAAGGCCAGGTGATACTCATCCCCTTACTGCAGAACAGGAAAGGAAATGTAGGGAACTAAGTCAGATACTGCAATAGCTGTCACTGGGAAGTGTTGAGATAAGTGCCAGTGAGGGAGAAACAGAAACCAGATTGACCTAGAGGTCAGCTCCATGGTTGAGCTCTCACCTGGGACTTTGAGAGAGGTCCTTGGCATGGAATGCTCACACTCCAGCACATGTAAGCACTGCTGTGAGAGTCCTCAGTGGAAAACAGTAAAGACATCCCAGAGCAGCACTGGCCTTGCAAAATTATGTTTCTCTGTTTCACACTAAAAGCACTGCTGTGAAAAGGCAAGGCAGTGCAAATAGCAATCAGATGTCTGGCCTCATCTGGAAACTCAGCAGCTGTCTTTCTGGCTTCATCTGAAATCTCTGTGCTTCTGTTTCCTTCACCTGCAAGTCAGATATGCCATGGCACTGAAAGCTACAGACACAGTTTGCAGTCACTTCAGTAGAGTCATAATTTGGCCTTAAGTCCCAAAGCCAAGTTACAAAAGGAGTAACTTGAATAACTGCTTGTGAACACAATCCACTGCCTACCCTGAGAGACAGCGGATTGTAAATGGAAGACTGTAGAACCGGTGGTTACGCAACCATGGTGTGTCAAGACACAGAAAACCTAGACTTTGTACCAGCCTTGCTACATATGGAAAAAAAAGAGAACACAGCCAGGTTGTGCCACCTGCATAAAGCTTCCTGGCAGGACAGATATATATTATAGTGGAAATCTCTGCCTTTAGACGTTTCAGTGGCACATCTGCTATTTATTTCATCCCCAAAACATACCTTCGGTAAGGCTTAAGTGAGGTGCAGACACTCTGCCACCTCCCTCACACACAGGAACATTTAATGCTAGGAATACAGAAAAAAAGGTTATAGGTGCTAGGTACCTTACTTCTATTTCTATTTGCTACCTTTTCTTCATCTCTTCTTTGGAATTAGTGATGATTAAAGTCATTGCACAGTTGCAGATCTGAAGAATTTGAAAGATATGTAGGAATGTGAAGAAATACAGACAAACAAGCATAAAAAAAGCCAACAATTAAAAATTGCAAAACAAGAAAGTCCCTCCAAAAGCTGTTTGGTCCATACCCAACGGAAGTCAGCCAAGGTTGTCTCTTTCATTGACTTCAGCAGGCACTCGATTTCCCCAGCAGACTCATCTAAAGCCTCACCACAGCCCTAGAACATCCTTGTGGAACTTAAGTTTAATTACTTGAAAAGTACTGTTCCTAATTTTAAGTGTCAAAAATTATAATTGTTCACTGAAACAGCGAATTTGTTAGTGTTTTTCTCATACTTGTAGTGGAATAATAACATTCCAAAGTAGAACAGCAGAACTTGTTATTTCAAGGCTTTATGGTCCAAATTCTGCCTTCAGATTCACATGCACATTTTCCATTGTCTGCAATGGAAACAGATGATGCGTAGCTAAGTTAAATTTTTTATTCCAGTACTTAAAACTACCCAGCTTTTTACCTTTCTGTAGAAATTCTTTTAAAATTTCTGTAGAAATATCATTATACTCTCTATTGTTTTGTGGATTTCAGATGATGGCTAAAGACATTGATGCCATTTTTCTGTTCAGCTGGGATAAGACTGTAGATTTTTCTGCACTATTGGTTTTCCCAGAATACTGAAAGAGTGCTCTACATCAATAGATTTTACATTACATACACACTATGATAAAATACTAACAGCCTATGCTTAAAAAGGTAAAATTATGTGTGACAATGGTTTTGCCATTATACTTTTGCATATTGTTGAGAAAAATACCTTTTAGCCTGACCACCAGCAACATTTTGATCCCAGAAAATCAAAATACCCAAAAGCTAAAAATGGCATTTAGCTGACTTCAGGATTTTTGCAGTGTAAATGAGCCTCGGGAAACACAATAAAAACAGGCAAAAAAATGCTGTATATAGTTTTGTGAACTTACATTAATGTATTTCTTATTTCTTGGTCTTGCTGATCAAGAATAAGCTAGCAGGTAAGAAGCAGCAGCCAATGTTAAGTTTGTCTCCTCCACTGTGGGAGGTCATATTAAATACTAAGTTGAAAAAATGCTTTAGAACAGAATTGCTACGTAAGCCTCCCTGGGGATTTACACTCATTAACGTGTGCATGTTAAACATGGTATTTTCAGTCTATCTTGTGTTGCCTGAGAACCATTTTTATCCTTTTAAAATCTGCATTCATATTATAACCCATAAGTACCTTTCATTTTTGCATTAACACTATAAATACTGTTAGTAATACTAAACTATTTTGACTTATTTGTAAAAGAAAAATATATTATATGTTTATATATTCTTATAAAGTGAATTAACACTGGAGAGAGCGCTGCAAGGGGGAATAGTGTACAATCACAGCTGATGTGTATTATTGAGCACAAATTGAATGCTTGAAGCAAAAAGGAAAAGAAAAAACGTTCATTGTTTTTTCAAGCTGTGTCAGATGAAGAGTCATAGGATGCTGACACTATGAAGTTGCCAGTATTGGAGTGGCTTGCCATGGACTGGGCAGCCTGCTGGCTCAAATTATTGCAGATCAGCACCAGCTGGTTGCTCTGAGCTTCTGAGAGAGTGCTGCAGCTCTGGTAGACGCTGAAGTTGGTCTTGCGGCCAGGGATGTTGCCTTTCTCACACATTGTCTTCACCATCTTGGCAAGCTTGTTTTTCCCCAGGGCTTGGCAGTTGTACCAGTGAAGGGCAGCCAAGTTGACAACGGGTTTGATGGAGAGATAGAAAGGCGCATCCTCGTAGCGCATGGCCGGAGGGCGCCGCTGGGCATACTCCTTGTAGTCCTGCACGGGGCAGGTCTGCGGGGAGTGCTGCGTGGCGTACACCCGCGAGTCCGTCCCGCCTCTCTTGCTCTTGGTACTCACGTCCCCGTTGTCTGGCCCCATCCACTCCAGGTACTCCAACCCAGTCTCTGTCACCCGCAGCCGGATGTCTCCCCACTTGAGGGTGGATCCATGGAAACCCGTGCAATGTCCAAATGCCTTAGTGTTGTTCAGCCACACAAGGTTCAGAAGCCCTTCAGGATTGTACCGGCTCAATAAGCCTCTTTTGCGCAGGATAAGCTCATCAGCAAAGGTGAGCTTCATGGATTTGTGCGGCTTGTTTCCTTTGCCTTTACACCTCAGCTCTATCTGCTTTTGCTTTAGAGCTTCCTGGGACCTCTTGAACTCCTTATCCCTCGTAATACTGTATCCATACCTGTGCTCTTTGAGATACCGCTCCAGTCCACACTGATAGTTGGCCAGACTGTTTGGCTCATATTCAGACCCATCTTTTTGTCTGGCATCCACAAAGAAGGATGCAAGATAGGCATCAAGCTCTTTGCAAGGGATGACATAGATCTCACGGGTCTCAGAGGGGTACTTGGAAATGAGGAATTCTCGGAAATTGCGGAGAGCCGTCTGTGTGCTGCGAATGGTCTTCTCGTTCTGCTCCCTGCTGAGCTCTGCTGCTCTCTCATCCTGGTCTGGAAGAGGAAGAATGGGACAGAAAAGAGAAAGCAGAAGCAGTGAGTTTATGTGATGCAGATTTTCCTGAAACAGATTTTTTTAAAAAAGAAAGAACTTAAAATCAGTTTCACAAAGTGCACTGGTAAACATCTTTACATACCTGTCACATGACTGAAAAACCAACTTCAGTTTAATAAATGACATACTATATGATACAAAATTAAGTGAGCTCATGACACCAGTGCACAGTTTTGTGCATGGAGATTTGTGAAAAGGATTGAGTTTAAAGGCAATAGGCTTTTTACAACAAAAGCAAGGTGGAAGGATTTTCTGTGGATCCCAATGTTGTGTGCAAGGCCCAAACTCAGGAATAAACCATTCAAAAGTTGTTTCATGTGTGAAACCAGAGGTTGTACTGCTTGTATTTCTTTTCTTATAACAACAACAACAATAACAACGAAGAGCTAAAGCATCATATTTATGACCGTAATATTTATCTTTCATCAGACACATTTTTAAAGAGTGAAATAAATATAGGCAGAACGTACAGTAAGGCATCACATCCTAAGGAAATGACAGGCAAAATTACTACAGAGCAATGTGCAATTCACAAATGTACAAGAATAAAGAAAATATAGTTAATATGTTCACATTAGAAAGCATGGAAAAAACCCATGATCATCCAGCCTCTCTATGTCATCAAACTGTACCTTGACAGTACAAGTACAATTATGACCCTGTCTTTTCATTTTGCAGAAAAATCAAATTCTGAAAACAATTTTATATTGCTTTAAAAGGCTATCCTCTAAGATACTTACAATCAGTGACATATCAAAACACAATATTCAGATGCTACCACTATGACAGCTGTTACTGACAGCTGATTTTGTGGCTGATCATAAGAGAAGCATAAAAAGGAAAAAAATTATAAGAGATGTGTGTTTCTAAGAACTCTTCTCTTGGCATGTACAAACTATTTGTTTGAACAAGAATGCAGCTTAAAGCATGTAGCTGGAGCTGTCATTCTGAATGAGATAAATCTTCATGGTCTTAGAAAATTAACAGCAAATGCAAAGAAGGAAAAAATTAAAATAACATTTTTTGTCTCTTCCACTTAACAAGCAGAAGAGGGGAAAAAATCCCAAGTTATTTTCTATTTGGTCTCATTGCAAAACCCATGCATTCTGGCATCCTTTTAGCAGTGCCATAGCAACCCTCACCAGGTGTTTCCCACCCAAGATACACACAAAGTGATACAAGACTAGGTGAAGTTCCTGTTGCCCCTCTGTCATTCAGGCCAAGCTTATGACAGGCTGTAGCACACCCATGGCTTTGCACCAGTATTCAGACACTTGCTCCTCTCTTCCCTGCAAGCCTATTAGCAGGGGGAAGGTAGCAGGGAAAGCAAGGCACTTCTCTTCTCTACCCGCCCTGCAGTGTTCCATGTGGTGCAGAAACAGTCGTTCAGAGCTTGGCAGCTTCTCCTTCCACCAATCTACAAAGTGCCTCTCAAGAAAGTCCATCCCATCATCTCCATACCACATCTGCAGACAGAGGCACAGGGAATGATTTGCCCCAGGACTTCTCAGCAAGACAGAAGCAGGACTAAATTTATAACTCTCACAACCAGGTCCTGTGTCTTCAGAGAGGCATCCTGCACCCACACCATCCACCCATTAAGAGGGGTTTCTCAAACCCTCTGCAAAGCAGAGAGAAGTGGGCACCTGCAATTGAGGCCTTTTGGGGCTTCTGTAGGCAGGAAAAATGCTGCCACAAAGGACTGAGGTTTGCTTGAACTGTGCTCCAGGGAAAAAGAAAGGTCACCACTCCGATACAGAAACTTGTTTTAATACTGATGTCAGTATCAAAGAGCTCCTAGCAGTCTGCAGTGAAGCCTCATGCTTTAGGCAATGTACGTAATAGATCCTTTTAGTATGGCTAGATACAGGCTGGAAACAAAGAGACAGCCCTGTTCAAAGCTCCAAAACAAACATTTACTCAAGTATATTGTTCATTGCACCCACCACCACTTATTATAGAACTGTGTAAGTAATCATTGCTTTGACTGACAGCCCACATCCTAAGTTCTATTTCAATATAAACAGCACATATAATGGCTCAGTTTTATAAATGTCATCAATCACTTCTTAGATGATAGCCTGTCACAACACAGCAGTGACACCCAGTCAGTCATTTATGATACAGCATCTTCCCTTAATCTGCAAAGGAAATTGCCCTATCTGCAGCTAATAGTTATAAAACCCATGCTGAATTAAAGATTCTTCCAACTTACATTACCAAAACGGTAGCCCAGAAACACTGCATTCTGCAGTGGTGCGTTACTTGACAAAGCAGGTGGGAAACATTAAAAAAGAATGGGTCAGGTTTTCCTGCAGCCACATCAGGAGAGCAACCTCTACTTTGGCTGTAAATCCAGGCTGAAGTAGTAGTAATGGATTATTCTCTTCCTACAAGACCACTCAAATATCGGTAATGTAGTAATGTATCATGTAGCATGGCACAAATGTTTCCCATGTAACAGTTCCCAGATGTTTGCTTTGTCTTACTTTGCCAATCTTGCTGAATAGAGACAAAAGCTCTTTTTAATGTTCTGTGGAGCTGGTGGAACCTATTGGAAACACTGGTGGGGATCTACATTAGTTCCCTGACTACTGCAAACATAAACTTGTTTGCTCTTGAACTTCCACTACTCAGTGCATCAACTCTTCAGTGTGCATGGGTTCCAAAACTGGGTAAAAGCACAGAAAAAAAAGTCACAAAGTACTGCTAGAGAACACCTCTATATCAGAACGTCTTCAAGCTGCAAATTGATGTGAGATAGGAGAATGGGCAGGTATTATATATGCTTTCACCTTTCTTGTAGTCTTCTGTATGTCTCTGTTGTTAGGCTTGACAAATACTCACATGTTTACAATCTAATTTCTCTCAGCTGGTTGGTGAGAACCAATCAACCAAAAATTACTGTCATAATTGATTTATGAAGCCAAGCTATCCTTAATGTCTTTTCCTTGTCATAATGCAGTCTTTGGAGCTAGTAGTGCTGTTACCCATGTTTTACAACTACAAGCAGAAGCATAAAAAAATGAACTGGAGATACATTTCCTGCCCCCTCAGCTGCATCACTACACAAAGCTCTTGTGTGTTTCTTGTCATATCCCAAACCGGAGTTTAATTTCCAAGAAAACCAGAGTGTGGCAGAAAAAGACAGTAAAACCCACCTTACTGGGGGGTCCAGGGTAAACTCACAACTATGAGTTTGAAAAAGTGATGAGTACTTAAGATGTCCTAGTTCAAATGCAGTGAGAGATAAAGTGACCAGGCAGAGATTACACAGACAACCTAGTGGGAGCAGATGTCCCAGACTAGCCCATGACCATCAGATGATCTCTCCAACAGAGAAACAGCTGTTTTCTGATCTTTTCATAATCTGATCTTAACACAGCCAAGACTTAATATTATCAGTGGAGTTATCAAACTCAGGCTTGTTTTAATTTCAGCTCACACACATACACACACTTGGACTCCCTGAAAAGGACGTAACCTCTGTAATTACATATGGCAGGGGGAAAGGCACTTGCTTTCATGACAGACAGATACAGATTGTTAATGTTCAGAGAGCATTTGTGACATCAGTGGGAGTCACAAACCTGAGTTTTTATTGCAAACAGTCTTAAACTCTGCATATGGTAAGCAGTGAGATCTCCCAGATGTACATTAAAAGTAAGGTGGGTTTTCTCAGGGGTAATCCCATCACCAGCTAAAGACTTCTCTGCCAAATTTTTGTCCTGACTAGGAAAATGCCTCTGCAGCAGGCCTGCTTTCACTAATATGCTTTCATTCAAGTGAAAAAGCCTAGTTAACCACACATGAAGCACCACATATCTCTATGCTGGAGCTAAGTGCCCTCTCTCCACTCCCTAGCACCTTGTAGGTTGGCTGTTGCCCCTGTTTTGCAATTACTGAAAAGCTGTGATATCCAGCCTTTGGGCTGTGGCAATATGCAGCCCATTAAAACTCGTTCAAATAAACCACAGCCTGCTCCTACCTTTTCCTCTTGTCCCCTCCTGTTTCAAGAAGGCATCTATAGGCAAACAACACTTTCAAATCTACAGTCTCAGCGAGCAGAGGTCACACTGTTCTGTGAGGGAGTTATGGTCAAGTCACAGTGGGGAACAGCTGCATGAGCCTCTGACAAATGTGCCTCCCTGGATGGAAGCCCTGTTTGCTTCCCTGTCAGAGCCAGCTGAATATCACTGTCATACCACAGCACACTGGAATATTAGTACTTGTTCTGCATGCCAAAGGAAGAAAGCTGACAGTTGGTTTTCACCATACCACAGCAAAAACCATTCTCATCTCTTCCTGCCAAAAATGAGGCTGAGGGTAAGAGCAGAAGGTGTCCACAACAGAAGTGCCTCTAAACATTTGCACAAACATCCTGAGATTAAGTAGAAGAAATTGCTTCTGTATTTTTTTCTTGAATTTCTGCCCTACCCCTCTGATGTTGTTATGAAATTCTGTTTAACAGTTGAAGTTCCCTGTTTCCACCATATTAAGTTAAACTCTATTTTAACATTTAAAATATTAAACTCTAGTTTAACATTTTCAAAAAAGGCTTTCATTAGCATGTAAAATCTATAGTATTACAGAATTAATTAATATCCACTTATGAAAGACACTGTTTTTGGCAAAAAAAAATATACTTCTATTCAGTGAACCTTCTCCAATGAAATTATCTGCAAATGTTTTATGATTCTAAAATTAAAAAGCCTTATGTTATATCAAAGAAAAAAGGATATAGGCTGCAAACAAATTAATATGGAATATTCATTGGTATTTCCATGAAGTAAAGTCACTAAAATAGACTTTAGTCACCTGTACATTTTTTGCAAGGTATAAAAAGGCCTGTAATGAATGCTCACTCAGACACTAGAGCTGATTTCCAGTTTGTATTCTCTTTCACTACTTTCTCACAAGAGTTTCAAAAGATCTAAGATGCAGTTTGGCTTCTGGCAAAGCCAACAACAAAAATACAGATCAATATTAATGAGACTTCTGCACAATCCTCAGATGTCAGAAAACTTGCAGCTATGACAAGGGATTAAGAAATTATGTTCCCCTATGACTGACCATGTCACCATTTCTTTGCAGTGGATACTAGCAATTGCTAAAGAACAGTGCAAAACTGCAGCACCCTGGGAACTCCCATTTTTACAAGGCTGCCTTCTTTCTCCACCTAATGCATGTGACATCTGAGCCATTCCAGCACAAAAATGTTCCCATTGGTTCACTTCATCTAGTTGTCTAGTTTTGGTTTTGTCGTGGTAGTGGAAAAGAGAATTGCTGCATTCCAGTTTTACCTTGCATTTCCCCTCTTCCACTGCACAATTTCAGTGGCATTTCTGTGGTATGAGGCCATACAGTTTCCTATCTCCTTTTGAAGCTGTTCTGAGATGCACTGGCATGAACCACTGCAATGCAAAATGGATGTATTTCCTCTGTACCCACAGTGGGATATTTACCCAGATTCGACCCCCATTTGACAGGAAGAAGCAATTCCAGCTCTCCCAGGCTTGCCCAACACTCTGACAATGCACAATAGGATGCTACAGCTTGGACACAACATGGAGAACAGTGGAAACAGAAATTATTCTGAGAAACCCATGTATCTGGTATTTAGTAATTTATAGGCAAAATATACCCTGCTGGCAGCTGGAGTGGAACCTACTATTTTATCTGGCCCATTCCAAATTAGTCACCTGGACTGTAACTAACCCTGCAACCATCTCCAGGTCTTCCTGCCATGCCTCATCCCATTCTTATTTCCACAGCTATTATCTTTACAGGAGGGTTTGGTTTGGTTATTTGGACCCTTATATAATTGACATTCAGGGACTCAACTCTTCATAGAAGTGGAGGATATAAAAGCCACAAAGCTACACTTAGAGTCTTCTATACTACAAACCCAAAACTATTAGAAAACCTTTTTAAAAATGTGAAATTCCATTCCTTTCAAAATAACTGACTAAACGTCCTTCAACAATTTTCACTTCTAAGATATAATTTCTATTCTTTCACAGCTCAGGTTAAACAAATTAGACAGTGTGGTGAAATTGGAGTTGGAAAGTGGGAAAACATTACCTATAATGTGAAGCTTATGTCAGCTGTTTGTTGAGCATGCATCTTTGTATTCAGCCATATAATATTCTAATAATTTCAAAACAGGTAATGGCTAACACCGTTACAAAACTCCAGGTACTAGTTTCAGCTTAAAGCTAAAAAAGAAAGACACTTTTTGACAATTATTTTCATGATATTATATTATGTTAATTATATTATATTATATTATTATATTCACATTAAATATTTAACTCTGGAAAACAGATGGTTTTTTTAAACCCAGGACTTCTTAGCAACACAAAGAAAAGTTGCCCTTTCACAGTATGTTAGTTAATGCTTTGTGGCAGAAGGAATTAAAGGAATGATGGTAATGCTATCCACTGCTCTGAGAACTGGAAGTTGGGTGATGCACAGCAGAAGGGATACACTTGTTTTCAAAGAGGACCCAGCTCAGCACCAGTCTGGAAAGTGTTTCATACACATCTTCAGCAAAGTATCAGTTTTTCTACCATGTAAGTTTCCAATTCCACAAAGCATATTTTAAGTGTGTTCTGGATTGGTGTCCCTATATTTAAATATCTGCTTATGTAGAAATCAGCTCATCTAAGTCAGTGTATGTATAGAAGATGGAATGGAATAATAATTATATGTATACAGTGACTTGATTCAAAAGCTGAAAAGAGGAAAGAAAACAAGAAAAAACAAAGATGAGGAGAGAAAAATGGTAAAGATCTGAGACACACTTCCTTTATTGAATTAACTTTGTAATTTGAAAATGATACAATTGTCATGGCAAAAATCCATTTCTTCCATAACAAAATCAAGGGTCTACATTTTTGGAAAGTGTTCTCCCTTTCTATGCTCCTACAGAGAAAGAGAGATTTATAGATGTGTAAACAGCTCTCAGAAACAGTGAATGCTCAGCCAGAAATTTAACTACTGGGCTGGTTTGCACAAAATCACAGGTACAAATTTATACAGCATTTTGGAATATTTGGCACAGTGGAATTTTGTGCCTCTCTGCAGTTGAAAGTTCTGTGAGAGAAGAATGAGAAACAGGCCCTTAGTCTTCTCAAAGAAGAATTTTAATGTAAAACATGCAAAACATGCCACCTCATATCACCAGAAACTTCGCATGTTCTCTGCTACAGTGTACCACCAGTTTTAATGTCATCACATTTAAGAAAAATCTTTAATAAGCATAGCTGAGAAAGCATTTCAAGAGGTCTGGAAGGGATGAACCAGCGCTATGAAGTTTGCCTGCTTTTGGTTCACTCTAGACAGCAGCTGAGAAGCAGAACTGGGAAATATGGGAGAGAAGTAAAGATAAGGGGGAGAGAAGAGAGAGTAAGAACAAAGGATATGAAAAAAACATAACACCAAAGAAAGAGATTAAAACCAGACGACAATCCTTATCATCTGAAATCTAATTTATAACAGTGTTTCAAAATGAGTCAGTCTAACTGGGGCAGCAAGCAGAAAAACAAAGAAAAGGAGAATGTAATAAATATTTTATTACATTAATCATAATAAGCTGCACTTTAAGTCTTGGCAAAAGCATATTCTTAAATCAAGCTGAGAATGTGAGCAGTTTCAGACTTAAGAGCATGAGGACCACATGACTGTAATTAACATAATAAATCATACTGTGAAACTCTCTACACAGGCTGACAGCACTTGGTTGATATATTGCTTATTAAAGACTGCAGATATTTTTCCTCTATTTTATTAAAGTGCCATTGGTAGTGAATCAAAAACTACCCTTTTCAATTCTGTCTGAACTATCTACTAGTTCACCTAGAGGAAGAGGAAATGTGTTTGCAAGTCATGCCATTTACTTCTGGTAATACAGATTGCAGCACATGCACCCCAAAGAACTGCATTTCAGTATTTTTTTTCTCTCACCATCTTTAACTTAGCAAAGTACTCCAACTGCCTTGTTAGAAATCTTGATGTATCATTTCTGAAATTCTCTGTTGGGTGATTTTGCCCAGCCAGACCAATCTGGTTTTACCTTTCACTGTATATTGTCCAGTATGAGTGAAGCAAGCTACAAAGGGCATGAACTCTATGAAGAGCTCACAATTTACAAACCTGCATAAGGAAATTCCAAGCACTCTTTTACACACATATTTCTTTTGTCTTCACTGGCTCAGAAAGCAGTATTTGAGCAGCAGCCCATTACACAGCTCTCCAGAGAGAATGAAGTATAACACTTCAAGTGAAACCACTTTTAAGGTGGATTTTTAGCCTGCTTTTCTGTTTTGTGCCAAGTCCTCTACTCCTAACACTCTAGAAAAATTACAACTATGAGCTTTATTTTAACATTTACAAACACAGCTCTCATCACATTAAAGGGATGGAAATTTAAAATACAAAGGTCATACAAGATTGTGGAAGACTCAAAGCTGGGTAGAGGGCAGAGACATGAATACACCCCAGCTTTCGGAAGGAGGACAGCCCACAGCATCTCAGATACTGTGACAGGCAGCTGCTCACACATCGTGGCTGACCAAAGACCACTTTATTCCAAACTAGCCATGGCATGCCCAGGCATTTGCCAAGACAAGGACTCCCAGGAGGTACAGGAGCAGCTGGAAATTTTGTACATTAAGGAGACAAACCTGGAAGAGAAACACATTCATCAAGAGCCGGACTGTTGTTCATGGCACAATTCATTTCTTTCTGTCCTTGAATACATGTTTAAACCTAATTTATTATAGTTTGACTGAGTAAATATTTAGTCATATTTTGCCGTTCTACTAGAGTAAAGTCTTCTTAAGTAAAATGAGGAGTTTCAGATGTTTTCTAGCTATGTACACACTCAGGAGAGTATACACAACTTACATACCTCTCTGCTGCTCAAAAGACTGTTATTATTTCTCTTCTGTATTTACACTGCCAAAAGTTTCTTGCCAAGATTGTTTTGTTATTTCCATAAAAATAATTTATTCTTCTATATAGGATATGAACAATCAGCTCCCTTGCTACTGAATGAGTTCATACCAAAACTGACACAAACCAATTAATATAGGAGATGACATAAATATAGTTTAATGGATATAACTGTGGATGTGTTATACATATACATGGCTATTTTAATATGCACTAGGAGAATAAACAGTCTGATGTATTTAACAATTCAGTAAGTGAATGGTAAATTGGACAAGTCATTGTCAAACTAAGTTTTCTGAGGACTATCTTAAATCAGGGAAGGGAAAAGAGAGGCATAAAGCCAAATCTTTATACAGAGAGGAAAAATCAAATGTAAATCTGATAGCAATAAACCAAAATATCTATCAGCATATAAGGCACGCACACTGTTCTGTAATGCTAGGAATAGTGTCCCTGTCTTTTTTTTCTTGGATTTACAGTCATAAGAGAAATGAAGTCCCAAACAAATGGCAATGCTCCACCTGCCAAGAGCAAAGGACAGAAAAAAACTCTGTAAACTGGCATATCAACAGGACTGAAGGACAGAGTCCATAACAATCAGAAGAGTGCTCCAATCTGTGGACAAAATGAAATTACTCCCATACAAAACCATCAATGCTTCTCTGGGTCTTTCATACTCCTATGCCAGTCACTTTAGGAAAGCAGAGATTAGGCACATACTCAGTGAAAAGAGAAATGAGTGTAAACAGAAAACCAAAACAAGCTATTCAAAGATCAGAGATGAACATCCTTATTTTTCACAGGTTTCCTGACTGAAATAATACAGTAATACAACACATTCAGCTGTTGCACAAGGGTGACACGGCCTGGGGTAGAATAGTTCAGATTACCTTTCTTCCATCTCTGAACAAAACAGAAGACCAGCTTTCTTCTTTCATTTTTTCCTTCCCAAGTACAAAACAGAAAGCAATTGATTAACTATAATTAATTCACTGCTGTATGGTTTCAAGTTATGTTTTCATCATGAAGACCTATGAAGTTAATGAAAAGCTACAACAGAGCACAGTGTCACTGTGAGAGTCATCCCCAGTTTAATCAACATGCAGAATTTCTCTGTGTGCATGCGCATTTCCTGATCAATTAGAGTTAAAGGATTAACAGGTATACATCAGAAGTAAGATGCAGCCAATGCACTTATTGATCAACGTATAATTAATCAAAGTTTTAATAACACAAAGTTTTAATCAGACTCAGCAGGGTCTTCAGTGGCACTTTGTAACAGGAAGCCTGCCCCCCACTCCCAGCAGGGGCAGGATTCATTGGGAACTATGACCTGGGCATTGCTGTGTCTAACACAACGTTTGTGATCAGCAGCATCCTTCCATTTTTAAAGGGCAGCATTGCTTAGCTCCAGACAAAAGTAGACTTCTTTGGGAAATGAAAATACAGCTCTACCCAACCGTTCCACAGAGGCCACCAGCCACATTCAAGCTGTTCAAAACAATCAGTGCTGAAAGCAGCTTTTCTGTGACCATTCTGTGGAGTGCCCCAGCAAGAAGAATCATCAGGGAAAGCAGGCATTCCAGTTTTGATTTCTTGAGGCTTTGATTTCATAGTCTGTTTCAACACTTCCTGGAATGGGCATATGCTTCATTTCAGCATACTTTATTAAAGAAAGACAGATTTCATCATGTTTCAGTGCTTCCAGGATCTGAATGTTTTAGCAAGTACTGCTCTGTGCTGTGCCAACCATGATAAAATACCTAAAATATCATCATGCTTCTGTTTTCTTTTCTGGAAGAATTCAAACAAGGATTTCTGTATTCCAAATTTTTATCTTGTATTGAGAGACAGAAAATACACTCATATATTTTTACTGATCTGTTTCATGCTCAAGCCGATTCTAGGCTCACTGCAAGCACAAAAAAGACATGACAGAAGACTCCCTAAGAGGGATATAATTTAGGTATGGAGAAATGAGTAGTCACTGTGTGCTGGCTTCACAGAACAGCTTATGCAAAAATGCCATGTTCCTATCACTGAGACAGGTGAAAACAGCTCTCCCCAAGGTCTGCCACTATTAAAATCTTAGATCTCGAATACATATGTGAAGTATTCCTTCTGTAGGTATAGAATCATTGAATCATAGAATTGTTAAGGTTGGAAAAGACTAAGATATCAAGGCCAACCACCCACCTAGTACAATCACCATGTTCACCATTAAACCATGTCCTCAAGCACCATATATATCCATATGGTTTTTGAACAGTTTCACAGAGATGACGACTTTACCACTTCCCTGGGCAGCCTCTTCCAATGCTTTACAACCCTTTTGAGGATTAATGTTTTCCTAATATTCAACCTTAACCTCCTTTTGTGCAGCTTGAGGCCATTTCCTCTCATCCAGTCACTAGCCTGGGAGAAGAGAACAACACCTATGTGGCTTCTCAGTCTAAAAAACCCCAGTTCCTTCAGCTGCTCTTCATCAGACTTGTGTTCCAGATACTTTCCCAGATTTGTTGCCCTTCTCTGGACATGTTCCAGCACCTCAGTATCTTTCTTGGAGTGAGGAGCCCAAAACTGACCACAGGATTTGAGGTGTGGTCTTACCACACAAAACAGGGGAAGGATCACTTTCTTGGTCCTGTTTAGTGAAGCAGCAGCCTCACACAAAGCAGAAAATCACTTTCAGAAAGTGTCCTGATCTAAACCATCAAGCCTTGCATTCCCTTTTTCTCCCAGCATCCCATCTGAAGTGCAAAAGTAAAGTGTGTGACTGAAGCCTTTCCAGGGTCAGCATCTCTCTTGGCTCCTGTGCTGCACCTCCTCTGCAGATCCAAATCTGACCCTACCTAGTTTCTCTTTTCTTAAAGACTCACAAATCATAAGCTGAAAATAGCTCCCAAATGAAATAATTGCAAAGATCACACAAAGGAACTGATCTCTGATCAAAAGCACTGTATTAAATAATCTATTTCCTAAAATTAAAGTGATGTTCAGTACAGATGTGTCCAATTTTGTTTTGTTTCTTCCATATGTTTTCAGGACAGCTGGGACCAGCAGAGGCATTATTTTCTTCTTTTATATACCAGTATCACAAAACAGAGTACTTCACACAAAACAGTTGCCTAGTTAAGACACTCTAAAGAAAGGGAGAACATAGCATCTCAATCATGTTGGTTTGCAAAAGCTATTGTTTTCTACTTTTCACTTGTGCATCCTATTTTTCCCTTTTCTGAGTTTCATGTTAGGGTTATGGGGGACAGGGTGTATTTCCGGGTCTGAAATGAACAGTGATGCTCCAGAACACAACCATTCATTGAAATGTGCTGTCTGTCTTCTGGTATGACACACCATCTTCCTTAATAGTATTTGTGCTATGGTACTTTGAATGAAAAATATATATTTAAATCAAGGATCAATAATTCTCTGTGATGCAATTCCTCTATTCAGAACTCCAGTGAATATTCTCAACTGTTTATCAGCTGAACTTGGCATGCTTTACAAAATTAATCCTTAAAAGCTGCTGGGGCCTGGCTGCAAAAGTCCTTTTCTTTCCCTCCAAGCTGCAGACAAATAACTTTCACAGATTGCAGGGAAATGATCATTCTCTCACCCTCCTCCGTTACAGAGGATCAACAGGCTGATGCACCTTTTATTGCAAGAATCCAACTGAAAGCCCATCCCTAAACATCTCCCACACCAATCTACTTTCAGTATCAATACTCATGAATGGTTTCAGCCAGGCAGTTTATATATCTTATCTATATCATCTGTATCTATATTTATACCTATCTATACCTATATATCTCCAGTAGCACTGCTGCCAGGAGATGTCTCTTCGTGCTGCAGATAGTTCCACTCACAGGAAATCCATGCTGAAAAGGAGAAACAAGCCCTGACATCAAGGAAAGCAGCAGCCTGATCTTTTGCATGCATAGCTGTTGTGATAAACACTTAATATTTAGGACAACCTCTAGGTGACAAGTCCATTGCTTCCTATACAAAAAGCCTGGCATGACCTTCTGTGTTTGAAAGGAATTTTCACGAAAGAAAATACATGTGAAGTCCTGAAAGGTAATAGGTACATTTCTAAAACACAGTGAAAATCTAAAGATATTGCAATAATTGATGAGTTTTCATATCTGTGTCCTCCTGCAAAAATTACTGCCTTGATAAATACCTCTCATAGGAACAGCTGCATAAACAACCCTTGCATTAGAGTTGTTAGTACTATGAGTTCATTTCTTTTTTAAAAATTTGTCATGCTGCGCACCCAGATGATAAAAGCAATTACATGACTGCTCTACCAAGGCTAAACTTGTTCTTTTCATGCTGCTTTTAAACAGAATTCCCACGTAATATTGTGAAGATAACTAATCATTATCTAGACTTCTAGAATAAAGATGTCTAGCTAGACTTCTAGAATACAGCCCCCAAAACATTAGATTATAAATTAACAGCATTTGGATGCAGATAATTGAAGGAGGAAGTGGGCTGGCAAGTCACTGCTGCAAGAACAGGTGATTAATCAAGTCAATAGCTTCCTTTTTCTGATATTTAAAAATATAAAGATGTAATTTTATTCTTCCAAATAAGCCAGACCCTAGCAACTTTTAAAAAAAAGAGAGGGCTATACTTTTTGTGATTATGTATCTCAGCACTTATTATTTTCAGTCCATTGACTGCAAATAGATCAGCAATAGATATCAATTATGGG
Source organism: Zosterops lateralis (assembly GCF_965231275.1). NCBI lineage: Eukaryota > Metazoa > Chordata > Aves > Passeriformes > Zosteropidae > Zosterops > Zosterops lateralis. The sequence continues at coordinate 53,307,449 of NC_139800.1, read as the reverse complement.
ACCTAAAGAGTCGCCAGTGGACTCTGAACTCTTGAGAACAACACAAAGAGAAGAGACTGTCTCACCCCTACAAATATACATCCCTGGAGATAGGCTTCTAGCAGTCACTTTAGCCAAAACTCATCAATCTTTGTATGTAAACTACAGATATAGAGACCGATCAGCAATTATTTGAGTGCTCTTGGAAGAACTTTATTTAAATAAGAATTTTGTAACTTTTTTTTTCATGTGATCGTTTTTCTTGTGCTACTTTCATTCTTGGCACGGTTCCACTGAAATAATTGAAATAATCCATTGAAATAATTATAAAAAGAATAAATTTTGCTGCTCTGTATGCTTTATATACATCCCTTAAAATGGCATTATATTTTCTTGTTTGCGCTTCTTTGGAATGTGCGAGGCTGACGTGTTTTTAATAGATAAACAGTGATTTAGAAGTTAGAGCTAAATCTAGTCAAAACTGTTGGGTCATAAGGTGTGAAGAGATTTCTTTCACCTCGAAGTTTTGTAATGTTTTGATGCTCATCCAACAGTTAATAATTCACAAATCTTATATATGGATCTTGGTTCCCATTTAATTTAAACTCACACAATTGCAGACATTGCAGACAGAAAGAAGGGAGGAAAGGGAGAGGTCCTATTTCTTCTGATTGCAGAGAAATACTTAAAATATTCCACTAAGAGTGGAATCAATATCCAACAAACCCCAGAGGCATTCCATTTTATAATGGTCATGTTCAGACAGAGACTTATATGAACATCTAACCTACAGGGATGTAACCTACAGGGATGTCCACACCGAGAGCACAACAAGAATCAACTCATATTAAGTCCCAGTTGTGAAAGGCTGCAGTCCTGCTTCCACCTTTCTGTGATGAGAGCACAGGAACAGAACTGTGTCTTTGCCTGAGTTACCAGGATAAGCTGACTACCTGGGACTGATCCAGAATCCTGACATACCAGTAACAGAAAATAAAAGAATGGAGAGGATCTCAGAGCAGACATCAGAGCCAGGAAGGCTAAGCACTGCCCTCAGCACAGACCAGCATCCATCACAGTGCACATTCAAACCCGGGCACTGTTTGATAACCACAACGCCAGGACAGTGAGCAGCATTCTGACTATGAGAAGAAAGGTGCTTGTGGACAAAATCTTTCCCTTCCAAACTCTCAAAGTGCCTGTACATGTAAAACAAGAAGTCAGGTGAGTTCAGTGATGAATATACATACACATATACACTGTGATGGTACACACAGAATGTAATCTGCCACATCTCTGACAAAAGCAGCAACTCCAGTCAATCATTTAGATGATTTTTTATTTTGCATCTCTGCTTACTACTCTGTATTCTGCACAGTTTGTACATACAAGTTGGATATCTTTTTTTTATCATGGGAATCTTTGTTCCCGTATTTATGCACTAGTGTTGAATCAGTAATGTCCTGCTGCACTGTCTTGTTGATACAAAACACACCTTCACCCTCAGTCTTCAAGTGGAAACTGAGTATTCTTCATAAATTCTTCAGCAATTCTGCTTACAAAGTAAATCCTACAGCTCTCAGAATCAAAACTTGTCTTCATTCAAAATAAGCTCTGCTCTTCTCTGAGCAACAGTCTCCCTCCACGGCCTTTTGCAATAACACCAGATCATTTCCATTCCTGGTTTCAGACATCCAAATGTCACTAATTGCTCTAGGCTGCATGTACTAAAACCCTAAAGCATCATGTTTCTTAGTCATCTTCCATCTCCACTGATTTGATCTACCTTGCCTTTGCTGGTTCTCGAACATTAAAACCAGCCCAAGTATTAGCAAAAACATAGGACAGAAGAGGTGGTTTGAGAAGTAGAAATTGCAGAAATTCCCTGCTCTCCACCATTACAAAAATTCCTCTCCTAACACATGCAGATCCTCTCAGTTTTTCCAGAATCAAAAAAGGACTAAATACCTACATGCATTCTTGAAGGCTTTGCTATTAGAAGGTAAAGTAAAATCTGAAAATTCACAGATGAATGTCCACTTATTAGTGCTGAAATTTAACAAAAGATAATTCAGTATATTCCACAGCGCTTAGATGGACACCTAAACACAAAAATCAGTGTCTAACCTAACCAATTCTTCATTGGGATGCCACTTCTCTTTTAAGACATGAAAATATCTTTGTAAGGTCCCCGCTTACACATTCAGTTTCCACAGCCTAATCTAAGAAAGTAAATGAGTTTTAAAAAAACACGTTTGAAAGAGAGACTAGTCCAAAAGCATAATGTGGCTTAAACTGGCCTAAGATAACATATATCATCAAGATTTTTGATTTCATGGATAATCTCACACAGTCTTTCATGATCTATAGGATTCCCATGCATGGAAACTATCAGCTGTGTCTGGTACAAATGCAAGGATATGTCACTTCAGCTAAAGCTCAAGTAATATTTCTTGCTGGTTGGATTGCAGCCTTTAATCATAACCTAAATAAAGCCTTAGAGTCCTGCAGACCTTGGACCTTACACTGCCAGTTCTAATGGGAGCAGGAGGAAGGCTTCAGATATTGGAGAGGACAAGGCAGAATTTAAATCATCTGCTCACTTTCACTATACCTTTGTTTAGTCAAGCCGGCACTGAGTCTATAAATTAATAAAAGCTCTAATAAAGGCTTTTGATATAATTAGCTTTTTCATTTCAGAATGTAAAAGACTTACATCTGCCTGTTTAGGACTGAGAAAAATTTTACACAGGATAGATAAACCTTCTCTTGTAGTTCAATAATGCTCTAATTTTATATATAGTGCACCACTTCTAGTACATCATTCTTTGTTAGAAGACAATCTAACAAAATCACCGTACATGAGCAACAACCCTATTCTAGTCTTTAATCAAACCTCCATATTTTACTTGCAAGAATCTGCTGTGCATCTGTAATAAACTCAATTTCCAACATTTCCCATCTTTTTGCAACTTGAAGATTTAACAATGTCAGCACTTCTTTCCCAAAGGAGAAGGCCCTATGGAAATAGGGGACTTTGTTTATGTACCATGTTTTAGTCATATGTCAATCAGTTCATCCTCATTAAAATGTCACAACCCCCGAGTAAAGTAACAGCATATGACAACACTTGAGGAGAGGAACTGTGTAATGCTTTTTTGGAACACCACAAGAAATTTAACCACTGAGAACATAACTGAATAAACTAGAATTTGGACAGCACTCTGAGAACCCCATCACTGTCTATACAAAAAGCACTCATAGGTTCTGAGGGCTGACTTAGGCAGTGGGTTGCCATCCCACTTTGCCCTCAAAGTGAGACATTAGACATGGACCAATCTTGTTTTTGAAATTATATAAATGTGAAAATGTTGTACTGCATCAATTCCTGTAAGGTTTAACCCTAGAGCAGCAACTGCTGACCTTGTTTGGCTTCTGAGGACCTGGCAAAAACAGTTGAAAGGAGCTTGGATTTTCCAATGGATCTGTTGAAAGTAATACACTCTCTCAGATAACACACACTGAATATGGAAAAATTCTGCTTAGGGTTTGTCTTCCATTGCCCCAGATTGCAAGTCTGAGATAGAAAATTGCAGGGGCAGGTTGTAGAAATCAATAGCAGTGATAGGTTATAAACTGAGGAAGGCAGAATAAGTACATTTAACACATAAAATTTGGGTTGAGTGGCATCTGGCTTCCTGCCTTTCTCATATTTAGCAGAGCAGACTTGGTTATAACCAGATGGAGTTTTGGAAGGGAATTTCCATAAGGGATGTTACATGACAGGATTCCTGCAAAATGATGTCCCAGAGATGCAGTTATGCAAGAAATGGGTCCCAAAGAAGAATTTGTTTTGCTGTAACTAAGACAATTATCATCCTTTCAAATTTCTAATGCTTAATAGGGTTTTACTTAATAAAACTTATTTGTCTGTTATTTTACCTGGCAAGAAGATCTGCAGGCTCTTGCCAGTTCTTAGATTTACTAGTGTGCAATCAGATTTCAGGATGTTCAAGTTTAAGTCATGGGTTTTAGCTCTCACATTACCTGCCACAAGGACTGCATATAGGCAGCTTTTAGCTCTTTCACTGTTTGTCTCACCGGGCAGTCCAAGGCTGAACTAGCAAGGGAGCAGATGGTGAGCACTTGCTCTTGCCTCATCTTCTCCTGGCAAGGCACCACTAAAGAAGAAGCTAGAAGAGTGAGAACTGTCTGAGCTCAGCTATAGAAGAAGCTGACAAGTCTGTTCAAGAAACAGATTTCCACCTCCTTCTGAAGACTTGTAGCTAACAGTTAACTTTGCACATGGGATAAACACTCAGCAGAAGTCAGCTGTTTTAACACGCTCCTTATCCAGTAATGTTGATCTGTTTGTGCCAATTCTATATGCTTTGGCAGGAGATGAGAAAAATTATGGACATGGTGTATGAGAACTTTCACCGGGAAAATGGAAAAAAAAATTTTTATCATGGAACAAAGTTTTATCAACTTCATGGTTAAGGCTGTACTTATACTTCTTGTGTCCACAGACTGCTCTCATTTACCGGTAACGATTAACAGAAGCAAAAACCTCTCTCCTGGTACTCTCCTTTGCCCTTCCAGGTCCAACAGTACTCATCTGATAAAGTGAAGCCAACACCAAACTCTCTGACTCTAGGCTACACTGGCTGAGACCACTTCTTTCTGGTTCCTCAAGAAAGCGCATGGCCCGGTTCGTGTCCTCTGTGATCCACGCACACAGAAGGTCGCTGCATGCTTTCTCCTATGACACAACTGTACCCAAAATGGACCTTACAAACCATTCTGCCTGTGGCTGCAGTACACTTTCTCACGTGCAGGTGCTTAGCTGAGGTTTTCTGAATCCTCTCCCAGGTGTATGTGGCTTCTATACCTACTGACTGACGTGCCAGCGAGACCCTGATCCAACACAGCACATACATCCTGGCTGTGCCTCACTGAGCCAGGCCGGGAGCCACCCCCAAAATGCCACCACCCCTCCGCTCCCGCCCAGCGTCCTACCTGGTATCAGCTGCACTGCTGCTTCAGGGGTGGCGGTGGGCGCGGCGTGGGGCTGCTGCTGGCTGGAGCTGACCTCAGGCTCGGCGCTCACCGAGGGCGAGCCGGCCACCTCACCGCCCGGGGCCAGCTGCGGGATGGACGGGAGGGTCTCCTCAGCGGCCGGCGGCTCCTCCTGACCAGGCAGCTGCAGGGCCGAGAGGGGGATGCTGATGGGCTTCCCAGCGGTGGTGATGGCGTTGGAGCTGGTGGCCGGCACCTGCAGGGCAGCCGCAGGGCCGCCGCCCGCCCCCCGGGCCGGGGAGGGCAGGGGTGGCCGGGCCGGGCGCTGCGGGGCCGGGCGGGGCGGGCCGGGCGGGGAGGCGCAGGGGCGCTGCGGGTCGGCGTCGGGGCCCGCGGCCGGATGGGGCACGGCCCGGGCGGGGCCCAGGCAGGAGGGCCCGGCGGGGGGCTGCGGCTTGGGCTTGGACATCTGCGTCAGGGCCAGGGCCGGCCCGTCGGTGCCCGCCGTCAGCTCCGCGTTGGCCACTATGTAGTAGTCCTCGGGCAGCTCCTGCTTGATCTTCTTGAGCAGCACGTCACCGCCGCCCTCGTCGGCGGCCTGGGCCTGGGCCGGGGCCGCAGCAGCCGGCCGCTTGCGGGGGCCGGGGGGAGCGCGGTGCGAGTGTGGCTCGAAGTCACTGTCCTCATCGGTGACAGAGGACTCACAGACCATGTCGAAGAGGGTGGCCTCATCCTCATACTCCTCCACGGGCTCGCCCAGCTCCGACGGCTCGCTGCAGTAAGAGAAGTCACAGGAGTCCCGAGTGCGGGTGCACTCCAGCTTGGCCTTCCCCGGCCGGCCCGGGTAGCGCTCCAGGGGGCTGGCCTGAGCCTCTGACGGCACCCCCAGCATGCTGGGGCTGTCCGAGTTGAAGCTGCGGCTGTCCTGGAAGCAGACGCGCTCCTGGGAGCCGGCCCGGCAGGTGGCGGCCAGGGGCCAGTGGTAGGCGTGCCCGGCGCTGCAGCCCCACATGGCCGTCAGGTTGCCGTGCGCCCCCTCGGAAAGCAGGTGCTTGAGGTTGGGGATGAGGCTGCAGATGGTCCCATGGCTGTGCGCCCAGCTCACCAGCTTGGAGAGATTTTCAGAGGAGGTGTGAAGGCAGTCCTCCATGGCAGAGGATCAACAGCGCCTGGGCACTGGGAAGTCAGCTAAAGACGCAGTTCAGATCACAGGGTCCTGGCACTGGTGGTCGTGCGTTGCCAAGCTCATATTTACTTCTCACCTGCAAAGAGACAGAGCGAAACACCATTCTTCAGCATACTCAAAGCATGACCACATTTGCACAGGAAAATGAAACATTTCTACACGCAGCTAAACCCATTTCACTTTTATCTCGCGCCCTTTAAAACATGTCTCAAAACTACACCTGGTTTTAAGCAGCCTCATTCCTCATACTCAGAACATCCCTGCAAAACAGAATCGAAGAGAAAACTGCTTTTCAAAGAAGCCAATTCAGTATCAGTGGCAAAATGATCAGACACTTAAATCTCTGACAAAATATAAAAGCAGCCCAAAAGATGGTAGTTGTGTGTTTATATCTAGGAAATGAAAATGAAACAAAATCTTGGAATGTACAATTAATCTTGAACACCAGGGTGGCAATCAACCACTAACTTTTAGTGGATCTGAAGAAATTATGAAGTTTTACGTAATTTATGCACATTTCTCAACTGAATCAAATATCTCCTTTTCAAGTGAACTTAGGAGGTATCAAAAGGAAGGATCGAAACTTTAGTTTTCAATAGAAGGAATAAGCAAACAAACCCACTTTTTCACTCTACTATTCTGATAATCATCAGTTGCTCAAAGGCTTAAGAGACTCTTAAAAGACCTGCAAAACTTAAGCTATAACCTTCATTTAACTTTGAGACTTAACATTTTGCTTTTTTCATATTGTCTGTTTTCCAACATCTAAATCATGATTCAGTTCAAGAAAATCTTTTGCCATTTTCACCAAAACTATTTAGAAATTTGCAGTACAAGATGACAGCAAAGTCTGCATGTCTCTCTTTGTATATACCTAATGACAGAGAAGCCATCTCCAGTGACCTCAGACAGCTAAAGTATTTGCAAACTTCTTCTCATTTCCGCAGGTCTGTTTAGAGGTTCTCCCTAACACTCTCTCTGCTGTGCTTTTGTGAACGTGACCTGCAAGTCTTGGAGGTCCTGTCTTTCTCTTTTCACTTTTGTTTTCATCTAGGCAGAAAAGCCCATTACATTTTTCCCAGATGAAATGCAGCCTTCATGGCAATGTTACACCTTATTTTATTCCTTGTCCTCTTCTACACAAGCATTTTAAAATGCAAAATGAACTGTGTCAAGGCTCAAAAAGACAGGTGGCTAACAGCCCTTGTGTAATGCTTTCCCTAAAAACAACACAAATTACTACCTGCCTACCTAGTTGCTCCTCAGTGTCACCTGTCTTCAGTTAGCTGCAGATATCTCTGCTCTGTGCCAAGGGAGGTGAGGAGGCTGTGTTTCAAGGATTTTCCACCTTGCATATCCCTGCCCACTCAGTCCCATTCACCAGGCAAGGGCTGGTCTGTGGAAACTAAAATGGGAAATAAAATAGACAAGTACTGCCTATGATTTTCCTCACAAGGCTACTCCTGGGTTTTTCCTCCCCACCCACCGTGAGCCTTTGGAGGGGTCAAGATTGGAGCTAGCATGGGAATTTCTAGAAACTTTGCAAATTTCTAGGAATTTTTTTAACATTTTTGAAATTAGGCATGGGGGTAATTAGGAAACAAAATTTTGTAAAATTCAAACTTGTTTTTGCAGTAGCTCAAGCCAGAGTGCATGCACAGAGAACAACAGCTACAATAATTTGAATTCCAGCCCACATGCAGACATCTAAGAGCATCATCTGCAACACAAAGCTCCTTGCATGACCAGTGCATCTGTGAAGTACAATAAATGCAGAAGGTCCCCAATTTGCAAGTCTTTTAGGCACCGGAGAAGATCTCTTTCTTAAAACATACAACTTCTAAATATCTAAAACTTGGGGGTTTTGTTATATTTTGTTATTTGTTTCGAAGCTTTTAAAGATGACTCTTAACAGGGGTCAAAACCCCTGGGGCATCCGTGTTTCTTCTAAGAAACATCTTCAAAGATATGTACTTACAACGTACCCTGCCACAGAAGAAACACCAAAACACAGGAGTAGGAACACCATACTCATAGCAAGGCAAAGAAGACGATTTGGAAAAGAGGGAGAGCTAAAGTCAGCAATTCAGTCAGAAGCTACATCAGTGTAATGTGCGGTATCATGGAGCTGCTAAGTTGCCACACAACTAGGAATGTATCTTGGGAAGTCAGAAAGCCTCGTTTGGCTGAAGGACCGCTTTTCCCTTAGGGAAATGAGATAAGGTCTTCAACAGTCTGACTGCCGTGGTCAAGACTGTTTGTCCAGTTACTCAGAAGCCATGTGTCTTCAGTTTGCCAGCTGCAACAGAAGTTGCGAACGGCACCTTGGCAGGAGGGACTCATGCTGCAGAAAGCACAGAAAATGCATCATAATGTCTCTGGTTTTTTGAAATGTACTTTGTCTGCACAGTCAGACAAGATCCTGGCTGACAGCCTGCTCTTGTTTTCTTAATAACATTTTAGAGATTATGTAAGTCCTTCATTCAGACTGGCAAGATTTGATAAGATGACTCATGCTTAATAACTTGATAACGTGATAACTCTGAAATCATACAGTAACTAGCAAAAACATTTTGTGGCTTCAATGTGATATACAACGGTATTTTAACTGCATTACGGAAGTCTTAATCTTCCGCAGCACTTTTCTGCAGTTCAAAGCCTACAGATACCCAATTGAGAATGAAGCATGTCTGAGTGCTGGAAATTCACTGCAGCTATCTGGACCATCAAGGAAGAGTCCAATTTTAAGGCTTTTTTAGATTTTACAACCTAATTTACAACGTACCACTACAATGACTAATGTGGACAGAATGCGTCCACATTCTTTCTATGCAAGGACTTTCTATGCAAGAAAGTGCTATTATTGCAAAACCATGCTTTGAGTTCTGTTATTGCATTAAGGGGAACACCATTCGTTTTGTGAAAAGCAGTATTTTCTGTCTCCAGAACCAGAGTTTTGCCATAGTAGATCCGTTTGATGACCAAAGGGCAATGAAATTGCAACATTTAAAGAGTAGCCCTCCTTCATGTTCTAAGATGGGACTAGGTTTAGCTACTTTATTGCAGACAAAATTCTTCCTGATTTTTGCACAGAGCAGTAGCAAGAGGCCCTTTTTATGATGCAGAGGAGATGCACCAGGCAAGTCCCAGGAGCAATAGCAGTTGCAATAGCAACATTAGTCCTTTCATTTATCCCATGAAAAGAAAGAACAGACACCACCTGGGGAGCACAGATCTGGCTACCTCAACTACATTTCCTCTTTTGGCTCCTTGCACATGAAAGTGATAGAGTGGAGTTTTGGTTAGGACCGTATGGAAGGTTCCTCAGGACTAAAAAGGAATTCTGTGATATGGCTCCCTTTGAAAGGAGGCAACAGAGGTGAGGATGCAGTGAAGGAAATGAATGCAAAAAAAAATGGGATGATGTAGAGGTGTGGAGTGGGAAGTGGGTGTCCTCCAGCAGAGTCTGGACACTGGAAGATGCATTTGGTGGACCAACAGCTCAGGAAGGTTGATGGGTGCATTTTTCCCTAAAGAAGGAAAAAATCTTGTTGGGATTCTGTCCACTCACAGAACCCCAGGTAGTTAGCAATGGATTGCCTTCCTAGGGTATTCTTAGATAAGCTGATTCACACTAACTTGCATCACACATATCTATGTTTGAAATTCTATTACCGTTACTGATTATTAATACTTCCATGCTGATTTTTTCAAGGGAACAATATAGCCAGGATTACATTAACAGTCCTCCTGGGACATGATGTTAAGGCTGATACTACTGAAAATTTTCTAAAAGTTCAAGATTCTCAAGTAAGAATACAATGCAAAGCTTACTTCTGTTAATAATAAAAAATATTGTTCTAATCAGACACCTGTATAAAAACTAAAATCTGAATCCTAAAACATTAAAAGACAGGTGTAAAAAACACTGCATTTACTCATTTTACATCACATGGATTTCCAACTAATCTTACAACAGCTGAAATCTGACTTTTAAGTGTTTTTATGGAGAAGCAATGTTTTGTCAGCTTCAACATTAAAAAAAGCTTTGAAAGCAGTTGGGCTCTGTTACACAACAGAGTCGTTGGTAGGTAGATAGAAGGTATCACTGTTCCCAGACTGTCTTCAGGCTTTCTGGGCTCGTCGTGATATCGTGAACTTTAGAAAACATGACTCGAGACCTCTTAATCATGAGACAAACAGCATGTTTTATTGTTCAGAACTCCCTTATATAGGAAGCTCAAAACTCCCGGTTCTAGACACTGCTTGGTCTGGGTCTTAGTCCTGCCAGCTCCTTGACTACTGATACATCTGCTCTCTGGAACCGCCTATGATTGATTGAGGTCTCTGCACGAGCTCTCCCATTCCTCTAGGGACTTCTAGAACAAGCCAGGTCAGCCAGGTTGGGTTTGTTATGATCAGACTCACAATATCCAGCTGTAAACCAGCTGTGTACTGCTACAGGGGTCTTCTTTCTCATACTCACAAAATAAGCTCAGAATATTTTAAATCCTCTCCGTTTTCAGTCTTTCCACCCTGTACAAACTTACTAGGCTATTACTCCATCACCATCTGAAGGAGAAGCATTGCTTCATTTTATGAAAGACCTGTCTTTCAATACTTAAAAGCACTGTGTATTAAAGGTTTGGCCACCATAGTGTAAGTATCTATCTAATTCAAGATTTTAGCTAATGGACAATATTAGGGCTTCTCTTATTACTAGAATTTCTTAAGCCAAATGTTTAGCATTGATAAATGACTGAGGTCAATAAGAGCAGACATGCAAGCGTAAATTCATCCACAGAGGCAGAGTAGTACTGAAGTTGCCACAAAGGCCTGCTGGAGTTCCACAGGCCCTGCTAGCCATCAGTCCAGGATCACCTGTATATTTCTCTTTCACAAAGTAAGATGCTCAGCAGGAGCTGCAGCCTTGCCCAGATATCACTTCAAATGCTGGGGCCCCAGCCATGCAACAGAGCACCCAAAATCACACCACTGCTAATCACCTTCTCTACTATATCCTATGAGAGGGCTCCTGCTAACAGTGGAGATAAAGCTCAGCCTCTTTGCTCCAGTGTTTTGATTTCTTCACTGATATTGCTAAGGAGGTCATCAAGATGACAAAGGGACAGGACAGACAACCAGAACAGGCCAGCAAACCGGAAGGAATGTGAATAGGAAGTGTGCATTTTCTCTGCTTTTTGATTTCTGGAGTATAAAACTTCCATTATTATTGAATTTATTCCAATCAATTATTATTGAATTTACTTTCTACTTGAAATAAAGGCTATGAAGCAAGAAGAAGCAGAGAGAGAGAGAGAGAGAGAGAAAGAAAGCACACAGAAAACAATGATATATTATAGGCAAGGTATTAATCAAATGGTTTACCCAGTTTGCCATGGGGGGAAGGGGTTGACTTCCACTTCTGATACAAACTGTATATGGGTCCTTTTACTTAGGAAAAAGTGTTTTCAATTGTCTCTTCAGGAAACAAAAGAGCATACATTACAGAGGAAAGGCTCCCAATTCCTGGCAAGTTCTGCAAGCCTGTGAGGTAGTTTGGCAATGTCATGTATTCTTAAGTTAGTGAGTAATTTCTCCAGCTACGCTCATTTGCCAGTTAACACAGCCTCTGGATGGTGTCTTCAAGGGAAAAAGAACCTCTCACTTCAACAAAATCACTATTTTCAACTTATGTAAGGTTATGCTGTTTGTCTGTGATTTTAGCTCTGTAAGAAATAATTTAGAAATAAACAGGCTTGCACAGTGGGAACAAAACAAAACCTTCATGCTAATTTTCCACCTCCACAGTTCTAGGATCCCAAATTTTACATAAATTCAGTCATTTATGTGTAGCAAGTGCCTTGCCTCTTGTGTGTCACAGAGATTTTGTGCTTTTATTTTGGGCTTTCTGAAAACAGTAGGAGCTCTGCTGCTGAATAAGCAGGCTTTACTCTCAATGAACCACAATTACAATTCCTATCAATAACAAGCAGCACTAAGAATGCTTTCCTGAGAGGGGGGCTTAGAGGGTAGTAGGAAGAAAAAAAAACCAATATTTGTTTCTGGGCAAGTAATGCTGTACTCCATTCAGAAAAATGTCATGGTTGTCTGTCACATCTACTCCACAAGGCTGCAGCTCCTTCTAAGTTGAAGGTTAGTCTTCAGGATGCTTTCCTTGCCAAGTGTGGCATGCCTTCAGCTGCAGTTGTCATCAAGGCGAGCCAGAGCAAAGCAGCAAAACCTGTTTGCTGGAGAAACTCCTTCAGCTGGCCAGTACAGCGTTTGTAGTTTCCTCACCTTTTCATGAGGAAGACTATCACAGGATTAAGAGCCTCCCCAGGCCCTGCCTCATTCACAAAGTAAAATGATTCACCCATTGACAGCAGGACTGACTAAGCAACAGTCAATAACAAATTTGGGGGCTCAATCCTTAATCTGAATGTAATGCTACAGGCACCTTGCTTCCAGTTTTGTAATCTTTTTTTTCCCTAGCACCTACTAAACAGGATATATGTGAGCCCTGCTCTTGCACAGTGTGGCTGAAGGGTCACAGAGAGACCAAAAGAGCACCAGGAGAAGAAGGTGAAAAGGGAGCAGAACAGATGGTGCAGGAAACCTGATCAGTCTGAGCAAGATCTTGTATGTAAGAACCTCTCCTATTACCAACATGCCAAAGTCTCAATTAAGCTTCCTGAGACTGACCTATTTCTCACTCTTTATTCCCTAGCCCACTGTGATTCTTTTGGTAATTTCTCAGACATATTAAATCCGTATCATGAATCCTTGACCAAGCCACCCGCTGTGCTGGTGCTTCCTTGTCCTGAGTTTCAGTCCTCAGGAATATTTGCCTGATTTTGTTGTTCTCATTTGCAGGGTGTAGGATCATCTGAGAACGGTACAGAAATGCACAGGACTGTTTCTTCTTGGTGAGGAAGGTTCTTCCTTCCAAGGACCATGTCTGAAAGGGAAGTGACTTTTCTACAGTTCATGATTGTCTCTGCAAAGTTGCTGAGTACCTCCAGCTCCAGAGAGCTCAAAGCACTCGGCAGTGCTATGCTTCATCTTTTTTACCCTGTGTCTTCTTCATGCATGTCATAATGGACATGTTCTGCCATGCTCTTCACAGAGGCTCTGCAGCACTAATGTAGTCCTGTAAAATATCAACACTCCACACTGCTTACAACTGAGCAGTGCACAGCTGAAGCCAGAAAAGATTTTAGAGTTTTGATAGCACCGAACCCTGCTTTTTCAATTCAGTGTTTAGCAAGTGCACCCCTGAAACTTTTTCTAAAAGCCTCAATGAAACATACCTGATTTTGTTAACAAAGATACTTCTCACTGTGATCTGCCACAAAGACCTGAGAAACAACATGGTCTCTGTGGCCTGTTCCTTCAGACTGACAAATGAAAGCAAGTTTTAGAACTAGCAGTTCTGCAAACTTACACACTGTTAGATGAACTGTCCAATGACCATTACATACCCCTGTATTAGTGAGCAGAGAAAAGTGTGGCAAGAGCAAACACATTCAATTGTACTCATGTCTTTCTCCACTAGCAGCGACAGAGGTGATGTAGCAAGAATGATGATAAGTACAAAATCCATCCTGGATTTCCAAGCACTTGGAAAACTGTGTAACTGTGATTTGTGTGGATTTGGCTCTACCTTCCTCTAAGGTTATAATGAACTTTTCTACATCTTCAAACAAAACCCATCCTTTTCAAAAAGTATCTTTCAAGAGCAAAGTGCATGTTTCCACCTCCAACATTTTTACTGTTGCACTGTTCCTCATTCCCTGAGTACAGGTAAGACCACTGTTGCACAGAAAGAAACAGCTGTTGTGGTGCAGCCAAGCTATCCACCATCAAATTTTCTCAAAAGAGCTTAATATCCACTGAGGTGAAGACTCCACTGAGTGCAGTGGCCATTGAACCAGGTCCAAAATATTTTTTCTGGGCGGTTGGACATGTCCAAGGAATAATATCACTGCAGCCACTTCCCTTGATGGATGAATTTTGGACAGCCTAGACAGATGGGCTGAGGCCAGTTGTATGAAGTTCAGCTAGACCAAATGCTAACTCCTGCACTTTGGCCACAACAAGCTCATGTAGTGCTATAGGCTGGGGGCAGAATGGCTGGAAAGCTGCCCAGTGGAAAAGGATCCAAGGGTGCTGGTCAACAGCGGCTGAACATGAGGCAGAAAATGCCCAGGTGGCCAAGGCCAGTGGCATCCTGGCCTGTACCAGCAATAGTGTGGCCAGCAGGACCAGGGCAGTGACCATCCCTGTGTACTTGCCACTGGTGAGGCTGTGCCTTGAGTACTGTGTTCAGTTTTGGGCCCCTCACTACAACAAGAACACTGAAGTGCTGGAGTGTGTCCTGAAAAGGGCAAAGGAGCTGGGGAAGGGTCTGGAGCACAGGTCTGGTGAGAAGTGGCTGAGGGAGCTGGGGCTGTTTAATTTGGAGAAAAGGAGGCTCAGGGGAGACCTTATCACTACAACTCTGCAACTCTGAAAGGAGGGTATAGCCAGACAACTATCAAAAAAATAAGAGGACATAGCCTCAAGGGCTTCAGGTTGGACATTAAGAATTTCTTCTCAGAAAGGGGGACTAAACATTGGAATGGGATGCCCTGGGAGGTAATGGAGTCACTATCCCTGGAGGTGTTTAAGATTGGATGCGGCACTTAGTGCCACAAGTATTGCACTTGATGGTATCAGAGATCTTTTTCAAACTAACAGATTCTGTGATTCTGTAATTTTGATTTCTGTGTTTTGAAAAGCCCAGTCTGATGAAAATATGTCTCTACACTTGCATAATTTTTTCATCATCGTTTTTGATAACATTTTTTACCTCAGTCACCAGTATTTAATCCCTTTAGTAATCCAGATTCTCTTGCTTGGAGTTCCCATTTTGTCTACCAAAACATAAAAATCAAAAAATTACTCTTGCTCCATTTTTCTCAACCCAGTATCTCTTATAAGTGCTAGAAATTCTTGCCTCCACTTTTAATGAGAGCTGGCATCATCACTCAGAGCAAGCTGAGCAGGGTGCTGAGGTGACAACAGCAATACGACTTTCCAGAGGAAAAAAGATGGCCTTGATTTTACTTTTACCAGAAGTGGGTCTTGCAATAACCAAGCAGGGACTCTGAGGTACATCAGTGCTCAGTGCAGAGTCTCTAGGGTAAAACCTGCTCTGGGAAGAGACAAAAGTGATAGTGACAGGGAAATCTGCATCCAGTCAATGCCTTAATAGTTAAACAGCTCTGCTGCAGCAGTGCCAGGGTGAAAACCTGATATTCACAATGCCTCCATGAGCTTTGTCAACATGAGTGTCAAAGGCAACATCAGCATAAATGTGATGGTGACAACAATGTACGTTGCTACACCATGCAACCAGTGCTACAACAAAGGGGAGTATTTGAGAAGATGCCTGTGCATCGGGATTAGTAAAACATAGCAGAGAGTTTTACTGTGGCCTCGAGTCAATCTTGGTCATCTCTCATATTTTATTTGCTATGTATTCAGCAAAGACATTTTTAAAGAAAGAACGTATCTTCTGGGAAAGCATTTCTGAAAAGTGTATCAATGATAATATTTTAAGGTCCTGAGCACTTGAGAAAAATATCCTATATTTTACTGCAGCTACTAGGGAGCTTATCTATCATTGGTTATGGTTTGGTTATTTCATGTTGTTTATTAAAATTTGTTCCAAAATTGCATCTGCCTTCACATGCTTTCTCATGGTGACCTGAGACTAAAACTGCATTATATCAAAGACAGTAGGATTTGTCTCAGCTTGCAGTTCACAACTATTCTTTAATGGAGAAATTGCATCCCATGTTTGGAAAATGTTTAAAATATATAATTTCCTGAGTTTACAACAAAATGTGTGTACCCTCTCTAACTTTAGAATTACAATGAGAAGAATCAAACACACATAGCCTGAAGGCAAGATGTTTCCCCTGGCTCTTCGTTTTCCTAGAAATTATATTCAGAGAAAGTCTGCACATGATTTACTGAAAACAAAACAGGAATATTAACACTGACTTGCACAAATATTATGAAGACCAAACTCCTCCATATTCACAGAGGGGAACCAGTGCCTTCAGTTCCAGCCCAAACAACTTAACTGTTCTATGCTATTCCTCACAAGCAAACAGAAGCAGCTTCTGTGGATGAAAAGCTTTACTGTGCCAGATTTGATTTTTAATTTTGATTTGTAGGATTTCTTTCATTTCAGAGCATTTCTAAACCAATTAAAAGTTGGAATAGTGCTGCTATAGCAATACTGAAAACATGCATTACTTGGCTAAAAAGTGCAAGTGAAACTACTCTATTAACCACCTATGAAAAACTGAGGTTATTTCCTAGAGAAATTGGAAAAATTGTAGAAATTCAGCATTTCTGTGTAAGGATGAAACTTCATTTCCTTTACTAGAATTTAAGGATTTAGGTTTTTCCTTTTTTTAACACAGAAGTGGTTTGGGATGTTAAATGATTCTCCAAGGACTTAATTCTCAGCAAGAAAAACTGTCTTTTGAACAGTCTTTACAGTGTCCTTTTTGAAGTATCAACAACTATTGTTATCACTGAACTATTGGCTTCCCTCTGAGATCCTGTCCTGCAGCTGCTTTTTAAAATCTTTAAAAAAAACCCCTCCAGTCTCAGAGAAAAGAATTGCTCTTGGCAAACAATTCTGAAAAAAAAATACTAGAAACTTAAAGATAGTAGATTATTCTATGAACAGGCTTGTATCCAACTGTTTAACAGATCATAAGCAACTGAGTCCCTAATAAAAGTTCCTAGACCTGACTATGACATGATGTAGAAAAGCTGCCCTAGAAATGAGCTAGCAAGGATTTGCATTCAAATGTAAGCCAGACAAAAATACAGAATAACATCCTATAGCTGACAGCCAGAGGACAAAAAGATTAGAAATGCTTCACTCAACTATATACCAAGTTTCCTTTTATCCCTAGAAACATATCTAGCTGTGTGCCTCTAACATAATATCACTGATCAATTGAGATTAAAATGAAAATTAAACCGAGGTTTAAAAGAGATTATATTTTAAGATTACTGAGATGAGTTCCCTGAAAGTACGCAGAGATCAATATCTCATGATGCTTACCCACGTACGGGTGAGGGGTTGGTGGCAATCCCACAGTACAAGCAGCCTGACCTACTATTCTCTTGATGGAGAAGATGGGGAATGGGATATCCAGAAATCTTAGTGACTGAGCCTACCTAGGCCACTGTGCATGCCACATGAAAACTTACTGGTGTGAGTTCAGCAGGGCTGGAGCCATGGAAGCTTCAAAAGCTGTACATGTCCAGCCCTTTGATACCGGCTAGCTCAGTCAACTCAGGCCTCAGTTCTTAAAAACATTTATGTAATCAAAAGCACTGAATGAGATCTTCAGAGGTCTAGGTAAACTAAACATCTATAAAATCTGACCCTGAGGATCTGAAAACCTGACAAAGCTCTAACTAGGCATGTATTAGAGCTTTGGCCAAAAGAACTAAATGCATGCTCTCAAGCAAGCACAATTCTTACTAACATTAGTGCAAGGTTTGGCATGCACAACATGTAGATATAAGGAAGGTGCATGATTAAAAAAAAGAGAGAGACTCCAGAATATTCAACTGGCATGCAAAAGACTTTGGAAGAAGAGCTCTATCTATTATAGAGGACTCATAAGTCTTATAAACTCTCACTTATTTCCTCTGAGAGATTAAAAACCTGAACTGTAGCCTTTGGACAACTGAAGTTCAAAACAATGTGCTACATACACTGCTGAATATTTGGCAAAGTAAGTGAGAACAAGGCTGAATAAATCACAGGACTAGTAAAGTGGATGCAGGTGTGTAAGAAAAAACGTTCATATATGGTTGGATGTATCTTTACATAGTTGCATCACATCTCTTCATTAACCTGTGGATGCACCATTCCTGGAAGTGTTCAAGACCAGGTGGGATGAGGCTCTGAGGAACTTGATCTAGTGAATGGCATGCCTGTCCATGGCAAAGGGAGTTGGATCTAGATCTTCAAGTCCCTTCCAACTCAAACCATTATATGATTCTGTGATTCATTAAAATCTGTTCTTGTTATGCTTTATTAGACTTACTGACAAAAATAGATGAGGAAATTCCTTCCAAAATTACCAAATTCTGTTCATATTGGTTCATTTCACTAGAGTGAGAAATGGCTGCAGACAATGCAGACATGCTAGTATAAACAGCTAAATAAAGCTAATTACAAGCACGATAGGAATTTATTGTAAGGTATACACCTCCAAAGCAAACCTTAAACTTTCAAGAAATGCATCCTGACAAACTTCTTAGTCTCCAGAAAGATAATTTAAAAAAAATCAAAAATATTTTTTTTTTCTATCTGTGATATCCTCTCCTCGCCAAGAATAACTAAGGATCACACTGTGGGTAACACAGAGCTTTCTAACATACTAATTATTAATCTAATCGTAAAAAAAAATCTGCAAGGACATACACAGATTTGATACTCATTCATTCAACTGTGTCATGGTGTATATTTGCATGTAAAACCAGTCAGATCTCTTACACACAGCAAACATCTGGACATGTCTTGTTTGAAGAAATAAAACAGAACCTAGATAGTGAGGAATGACACAGGGTCTTATTTAGAAATTAGAACCCAAAATAAAAAGGCAAAAGGGTGAAAAAGAACATGCTGACATTCATACAGGATGTAAAGGTACTGAACTGCCCTGACCAGTTTTCTTTAATTTCTGCTGACATTTTTCCAGTTGTATTTCACTGGCAATGCACTTAGACAGTTTTAACTCCTCTCAGAAAGAGTTGTTTCAGTCAAAGCTCCTGATTCTTTACTAATACATTGAGTCCAAAACAGAAAAATCTGTACTCCGAATTCTTGCACTGACCACTCTTGAGGTGTCTGAAAACAAGGCTGTTTCCTTCCAGTTGCAAAGTGTTACCACCAAGATAGAGTTGAGGGGGGCAGCAGTGAAAATTACTACCACCAAACACAGCAGTAATGATGTTGTCACATCTCTCTAGATAGCAGCACTTCAGAATTTGCCAAGGCAAAACATCCTTTATCCCTTCTGGGAATTGTCAGTGCTGGAGCAACCTCAGAAAGAAGCCAGAAGAACAATTATCCCTTGCCTGACAGAAGGACAATTATCCCTTGCCTGACACCACATCTGAGTCTTGAGCTGAATTTCACCTTGTTTTGCACTGACAGTATTTCACCTTTACCTGAAGGCATCTCTGCAGTCACTGTGCAACATACAAGGCAGGAGAAAACAGAATCCTCCAGATCTGAATGGCAGTTCCTGTTATATACTCACACATGCACTTCCACTTGCCCAATTGCAAGTAAAATTTGCATGTTGGCACCAAAGAGGAAGATGGAAGTGCTGATTGAATATTATCACTGAAAAATGTCCCTGCTATGTTCAACTTCCAAACTCTTCTGATGCTGTCAGTGCAGTCTAAGGTTTCAATAGCATTTCTATGATACTACATTGAAGAGTCAGACCAAGCTGGCATCTCCAGCCACAGTCTCATGATGTCTACAAAGCCAAAGAATGCTGTGAACCAACCCTTAGCAAAGCAGCCTCCTGTGTGGGGACTTTGCTTTGCAAATGGAAGGGCACATTTCACTTACCGTCCTGGAAGGCTCAACCTGCCCCTGTCCTGGCTGGACAGAAGGTTGGACAGAATTTCTGACCCATGCTTTCCTGTAGCAGCAGCAGAACAAGAAATTTCTGCCTTGCACAACAGGTGAACACACTTAAGTCTTGTAGGACAGACATATATGCTGCTCTTTGTGTCATCTACACTATGGACAAGATGATCTTTCTATAAATGCCTTTTAAAATGTAACCATTTCGTTAGAGCAGAAGTGCAAGTACTGAAATACTGGCTTCTGATGAGGCATGAATGCTGGCACTTCTATGACTGTTCCTCTTTGTAGCCATGTAACTGCCCATGTCCATGGAAAAAAATGGCACAGAAACAAAGCACTCAAAGGCTTTACAAAACACAGGACATTTGAGAAGTCTGGGCAACCGAAATTGCATTTGCAAAGGGCAAGCTCCACAGTTTTGTAAGGCCCAGCAGCAGCATGAGACAAAACTGAACAGCTCTGTTCCCCCTTTAAATGTTCTTTATAAAACTGCTTTTAGATCAGTTAAAAACATGAAGTAGGTTCTTCTGTTTGGCCCTTGGAGATGGAAGTGTGTCTACCTTTGTTAAAACAAGATTTCATTTCAAGCTGCACCACAGCACACTATAGAGGAGTCTTATTCCTGTGGTTGCTAAAGCAAGCAAAATTGCTGAGGGACATAAAGAGAAATTTAGCCTACTTGCTGTCTGCCAGACTGGAACAAATGGACTTAGGAATACTTCTAAATGAAATGCAAACAAAAATAAAGCCTCTCACAACATTTTAAAAGGTTTGTGTTTAGGATAGCTGTGCAATACAAAGATAAATCTGCCAAAGACAAAAGGGAAGAAATTAAAATCTCTTGGCTGCACAGTTTTGAAAGATGATAGATAGGGAAAAGGCAGTCAAAAGATTTCTCTCTCTGCAGCACAGCTGTACAAGTTAAACATTTCATACCTAAAAGCACTGTATTTGGTAATTAGCCATTAAAAAAAAATTAAATGTAAAGCTTCTGGTTGTTCTCATCCAGAGTCCAGTCCTGCAGACTAGGCAAGAAGAACAGTGAAGGGCAAGGAGAAGGAGAGCAGCCTCTGGGACAAATACACAATTTGGCAGGCAGGATTGGTTCTGTACCAGTAACTAGAAGTGATACTTGAGCCAACCATGTGAAGATACAGACAAGCAGAAGAAACCCACTCTGGCATTGATCTCCAGCATGGAGATCACTCAGGCCAGTGGCAACAAGTGAGAGCATTGGAAACTACCTTGCCATTAGGCGGATGGTGCTTGGTGAGACTGACCTGCTCACCTGGGGGGCTACAAATGTTTATCACTCAAACAAATCTGAACCACAGTCTTTGCAAATCTGAACCACAGACACCACTGGGCAACATCCAATGATGGGGCTGTATTTGTTAGCCTCCTGCTTTACCAACAACCTGTTCACTTCCTTTACCTATGGAGTATTTGTGAAGCCAGTCTATGCCAAAGTCTATGGCACCAGCAGTTAACCTTAAGAAAACACTGATTTAAGAAATGAATGTAAGCAAAAGGCTACCAAAATCTGCAAAACACAGATATGTATTTAAAGGAATGTCCATAAAGGAAACAATTGGTAATGTCTAAACCACAGCACTTAGCTTCTCAGTGAAATAGAGCAGCACTGTCACCTGCCTCTGCTTCCACAGAAAGTTAAAGACCAACTTTAAAAATTTCTATTAAGAAATACACTCTTAACCCAGATTAAATGAAATACCCAGTTTAAGTCAAATACTCACTGACAGTTTCAGCAAAGGTCAGATGTGCCTGTAACTTTCTTAATTCTTCCTCATAGCATCTGACTGCTACTATTTGTAGTCAACATTTGTAGTTTTACCATTTGGCATATAAGCATGCAGAAATGTGTGAGCCATCTAGATCCATCCAGAAGGACTGACAGAAGGTAATATGAAGGTTTCCAGCATGGTTCAATTTCATCAGCTTCCTTCAGCCCCTGCACCTTCTGCAGGCTGCTATGCATGTCACTGCCAAGTGGCATTCCCAGTTAACAGTCATATGCCAGATCTTGTGTGATGCACAGTGAGGGCACCCACTTGATCTTCCCTGTACCTTCCCATTAATGGCACACTAAATTCCTTCACCACTAAGGTTAGCAAACAAGATGAAACTCACTAGTGTGATAGTTTGCACAATCTTGAAAGCAGAGGGGATTTTGGTCAGGTGCAAGAGCTGGAGCAGTATGTGTTCTCCTTGCCACACAGCTTAGAGGGAGATTTGGGAGCTATCTTGATGAGCTTGGCATGCATAGATGCCTGCAAAATTAAATTCACAATCCTTTTAAACCTTTTCAAACCACCCTTATGACAGAAAAATCAAGATTGCCCTTTATGGCAGTTTCTAGAAAACATTCTCTGTCAACTGTGAAACATAAGCTGGCAACCAGACAGGCCAAGGGTTTTATTTACAGCAGCAGTTCCTGAAAAACTGTTCTCTCCAGCAGTCTCAGACTTCATACTCACAGCCCACTCAATCCCCAGCATGCACATCAGCAAACTTTATGAACACAAAACAAAACAGAATAAACCAGGATTTTGTCAGAACAAATACTGTCTTGCCGCAACTGTCCACCTAGTTACTCTGTACTCCTCTAGCATAACAAGCAAATGCATCCCATAAGAAAGAGCAAAATAACTTTCTGCCAGCAAAATGTAGGCATATTGCATTGCATGGACAAACTAGGTGCAGCAAACATGCTGCAAGTGCAGTAGAGGGCATAAGATTCACATGCACTACACACATCAAGCTTCATTTCCTGACAAGCATCAGGCAGCACTAGGTAGCCCTTTTACTGCCCATTTTTAATTTTTGCTGTTTAGCTGTAGCCCCTTTCTCCTCAAGGTATCACTAAGACACCAGCCTCAAAAGGACATTGCTGAATATTGTTCTCTCTTCCTACTAGGAAAATATTATTGCTTTAACCCTGTCTGTGGGGAAGGATTTTTTGTGTCTCATTTCCACCACAGGGGTAGCTGGATGGACAGTGAACAGAATCAAAACAGAGTATTCCAAACTGCATGATTCCAGAGGGAACTGCAGTCTCCTGTCCAGAGAATCTGATTCAAAATTTGGTTTTCTTTTGAGAGATTTATACCAAAATGCAGTAAACTTCGTCGGGAAGCACCAGTCCTGGGCCACATGGCTTTTGAGGAAATCATGGTTTTAAAATTCTACCTCATACTCCCACCTAAATACCACTGTGGCATGTAATTACCTGATTGTCTGG
Source organism: Zosterops lateralis (assembly GCF_965231275.1). NCBI lineage: Eukaryota > Metazoa > Chordata > Aves > Passeriformes > Zosteropidae > Zosterops > Zosterops lateralis. Next base: position 53,284,307 of record NC_139800.1, on the reverse strand, counting down.
TGCACTGGACAGTTCCTTCCATCAGATTATCTTCAACTTGAGGGGCTGGAAACTTCTTTGCATTTTCTGAGTTATTTTCATCCTCTCTCATTCTTTTTCTGAGGATATTACTCACACCTAATCTTCAGAGTTCTCAAGCAAAGTAGATTTTCAAAACTTGAGGTTCTTTTTCCCTCCACAGTATATTTTGATAATGAACTACCTGAAAATTTAGGTCAGCAGTGCCCTGGCAACCAGGAGGGCCACCTTTGTCCTGAGGGGCATCAGGCACAGCATCACAGCCAGGCAAGGGAGGGGATTGTCCCACTGTGCTCTGCACTGGGGTGACCTCGCCTCAAGTGCTGGGGGCAGTTTTGGGTGCTGCAATACAAATAAAACACAAAGGTAATACAGAGCATCCAAAGAAGGGCCATGAGGATAGTGAAGGGTTTGGAGGAAGAGCCATATGAGGAATGACTGAGGTCACTTGGTCTGTTCAGCTTGGAGCAGACTGAGGGGAGACCTCACTGCAGTTACAACTTCCTCATGAGAGGAAGCAGAGGGGCAAGTATTGATTTCTTCTCTGTGGTGACCAGTGACAGGACTTGAAGAAAAAACATGAAGCTGAGTCAGGGGAGATTTAGGCTGGATATTAGAAAAAGTTCTTCATGCTGAGGGTGGTTGGGCACTGAAAGAAGTGGTCCAGGGAAGTGGTCACAGCACCAAACCTGACAGAGTTCAAGAAGTGTTTGGATAATGCTCAGGCATATGGTGTCTTGCACAGAACCGGGAGTTGGACTCAATTATCCTTGAGGGTCCCTTCCAACCTACATATTCTACAGTTCTGTCAGTCTATGAAAACTGTCTTCCTGCAGTTTCCTGGCCTCAGAGCACAGAAATACTGGTTTCTTAAAGCAGCTGATCATAACTGCTGCTTTTCACCATCTTGATCTGAAATACTGGGACCATTGCACACTGCAGTCAACTTCTAAATGCAAATTTTGGTTTTTAATGCCAGAACTATATACTAAGAACTTTCTTCTTAGCAGTGAAAGCAAATTCTCTAAAAAAACACGAGCAAAGGAATGGTTTACAAAATAAGAGCTTTTCTCAAGAAACTCCTATACAGAAAGTCCAGCACCTCTCTACTCTTCTGAATACCAGGCAGATGGTGTGAGTATCAGGTGTCTGCTTTACACTTCTATCAGATACAATAAATAATACACAACTAATGCAGAATATCAGTTTCATTCTGTTCCTACTTACTTAAGACTGCACTGCATGCATTACCTTATCTCTAGCTGCATGCAAAACATCTGCCCAAACCCATCACTGGAGACTGAATTAAATTTCCTTGGCAGTAATAATATTATAAATGCAGCATGTATACCTAGTGCTGTCTTTTCTATTTTCTATCTTAAGCATCATGGAAATGTAAAAGCAATTGAATTTGTTGCCTACTCAAATACTTTCTACCAAATAATCTAATGGGTCAAACCGTGTGAAAAATGGTAATGTCTCTTTCTTTTGTCAGTCCTCTGACAGAAACCAGGAAAAAAAAATACATCCCACACAACAAAAACCAAGACCTTGTTTCTTAAATAGCAGGTCACATTAGCAGAAATTTTATTTTGACATCCTCCTGAATTCTCAATTCCTTATAGTATAGTTATACATTCAGCAAAAGTGATACACTTCTATTATTTTTGAGAAAGTATCTTGCACAAGCAAAGTATAATTAAAAGTAGTGCAGCATTTAAGAGAAGTGAATCCAGAAAGGACCATACTTGAACAACATTCACAAAGGAAAACTGCAAGACCACTGATGGCTGTGAGAGTCTTTCAAAGTGGTCATTACGTAGAGACGAAAGGTGAATCAAGCAGATGAAAATTACCTATATATCTTAATTTACCCAACTTTCAATAAAATTTCAACAATACACCTCAAGCCTTGGGGAGAAGGCGTTAATTCTCACAAAAGCATTATGCAATGGGAATAGCAGACTTTCCTGACACATGAGCAGCACCTTCCTAACAAAAGGCTCTGGTGTAAGTCATGGGGCTGTGCTGGTTTTGGGCCAGGTAGAGTTAATTTTCTTCGCATTGGCTGGTGAGGGGCTGTCTTCTGGATCTGTGTTGAACACAAGGTTGATAATATAGTTTTGTTATTGTGAAATACTGAGTCCTGAACAACAGGCCCTGAGTGAAAGCTGACCTCTAGATGAACTTTGCAACCAAATGTTATATGGTATTTATAGCCACTCATTAGCAAAATATGCATGATCATTAGCATTAGGATATTTGTATCCCCTCATTAGCAGAATATGTAGTGTGATAAGAATGAATTTATCTTTCTGTGTTTAGAGGCTGGACACAGCCACAAAATCAGACATCTGGCCTCATTTGGAGGTATACGGTCAAAGCCAGCAGCTCCCTTGGTTCCTCCTTGAGCCCTGCCCAGGTTTAGGTACAACCCAAGAGAAGGATTAAACCAGATGTTTCTGCACTAGAAGGTATGTAAGTTTGTTTATTCCACAATATAAAAGCCGGCCCTTCTCACAGCAAGATGGAAACCTTGCCTGTGAGTGTACACACCATGAGGGATTTCCAGGAGTGGCCCTCCAGTCCTTCAGTGTGACCAAGCTCCTGAGCTGATGTGTGGATCTGGATGTTGGTAAAGTACAACGGTAACCAGTGTTGTATCTTTCTTAATCACTACAGGCAATCTTTTGTAGCAATGATTAAGTGCATGGCTTAGGTTATCTTTTTTTAATTCTCTTCTGTGTTGAACTATAGTAAATTGAACTTCTTCCTTAAAAGTTGGTGTATGTGTCTGTTGTATTGACCCTGCCCGCTGTCAAAATGTTTTGTTGAGCTGGGCTTACACAAAGCCAAGGCCTTTTCTGTTTTTTGTACTTCTGCGCTGGTGAGATAGTTGGAGGTGCCTGAGAGGTTGGGAGGAGACATAGGTGGGGCAGGTGACCCCAGCTGACAAAAGGGATATTCCTGACCATGTGACATCATGGTCAGTACATAAAGCTGGGGAGAAGAGGGAGAAACATTTTGAGTGATGGCATTTGTCTTCCCAAGTAGGCATTATGCATGATGGGGCCCTGCTCTCCTGGAGATGGCTGAACACCTGCCTGCCTGTGGGAAGCAGTGAAATAATTCCTTGTTTTGCTTTTCTTGTGTGCAAAGTTTTTGTTTTCCCTATTAAACCATCTGTATCTCAACCCATGAATTTTCCAGCTTCTATACTTCTGATTCTCTCCCCAGTCTGTCTGGTGGGGGAGTGTGCTGGTTTAGCATAGATAGCAAGAACCAATTAGTGACTGCCTTTGAAATTGACAGCTAATATAGCCACTATATCACCACATATCATTGAAGTGATATGTCTCTGTGAACACACAGGGTTAAATATTGGAGAAATCTTGGGAAACTTCCTTTTCCTCCCTGCCTTGGAAGAGGGAAGCTGGCCCCAGCTTGGAGAATGGACTAAAATTTCTCTGTAACATATTTCCCCTTGCTTTTCTTAGGCGGATGCAGAGATCTAGTTATGGCTGTGGACTGATGTAACTGAGATTTAATGGAGAATTTTGAACAGAGGAAGATAAAGAGAAAGTGATACAAAGCCCTTTGCTCCCAGGGAAAAAGAGACCTCTGTTCCTTTAGACGAAGATGATTTTGGAGATAGAGGAACTTTAGTTTTATACTAGAAGAGGCATCCTTAAACAGTATCCTAAATAAGCTAATAAGGCCCATGAATGCGGCTAACAGGAAAGTTGCTAAATGGGAGAGCTTCACCATTTGCAGAATTTTTCCAGGCAGCTGCAGATTTGTGACATGGAAGCCACCAGAGAACTGTTCTTTTCTTGTGGGGATGTCTCCATGGAAGTACTAAGAGAGACTCCTCTCCCTAAGAACTAATGAAAGATGAAACTGACTGAAAATCACAGATTTTATCTCTTTATATTGTTAGTGGGAAAGTGACCAGTTTGTGGGGAGGAGAAGTGTTTTTGAAAGTTTCATTTTGATTTTCATTCTCTTCTTTTAGTGTTTGTTAATAAATCTATCTTCATACCTTTAAGTTTGGGCTTGCTTTGCTTTTCTCCTGATCTATCTCACAGAGGGAAAAAGAGTAAACACTCAGACCACTACACTGAATTTGGCAAACAGAAACAGGCGAATGTGAAACCACTACAGGGAGTGAGTAAGTGGCTGTGTAAGTGTTGGCTGCTGGCTGGGGTGAATTCATGACAAGGGCCTGGGTCCAACCCTTCCAGCTACTGGTTGGCTATGAGGAAGCTTTTACACTACCCAGAACTGCAGACCTCTGCTTAACCCAGTACCAGAAACAGTTTTCCTGGGATACCAGCCCTGGACAAAAAACTCACTGCACCTACAAACTGCAGTGTATAAAACTGACAACTCACGAAAGCCCTGGTCCCTCTGCATAGCCAGGATGTTCCCACCTATTACCCCCTATTGAGGCTACAAAAGGCAGCCCCAGTTATATGAAAAGATTTGTGTGGTACCATCAAGGCAACCCTGTGTGTCCTGAAAGCATTCCTACTGACTTCCCAAGCCAGTTCCCAAACCTTGATAATTACATCTATAGGGGCCAGGGCAGAGTTTCATTTCTTCAAGCAAAGACTCCAGTTCCTTCTTCCTCTCAGGAGCCTCAAGAGCAAAATGCAGATGCTTCCCCATCTTACTAAGAAGTCCCATCTGAAGAATGATGGGTACACTGGTCACCCTGATTTTATCTGAAAAGCTACAGTCTCCAAAAAGTAAACAAACAAAACCCAACACACAAACAAACTCCAGCTCAAATGAGAAAAAGAAAGACTGGCAACTCCCTTGGAACACATTAATGAAGATCACTGCCCAGTGCCCATTAATTGTGGAATAAAGGGCATTTGATAAAAGAGACAGACATACCCTAATACTACAAATTTACCCAGCTATGCTGAAAGGAACAAGCAAACATACATAGCACAATGTAGGCAAGTACACAAACTATGTAGCACCATGTAGGGCAAGTAGTGAAATTCACAGGTGGAGGTAGACAAGGAAAGAGACCAAATAGCTGATGTCAACATGTGCTCACTCAGGCTTTCTGCTTTTTCATTGTACTGAGACAGTGGTAGTGCATCAACAGTAATGAAATAAAACACAGAGCAATCTGCTTTGCTCTCACCTTGTTGAAAGGTATATTCCTTGTGCCCCATGCAGATCTCACAGCTGTGGACAGGGCACTGACATCAGGGCAGAGCCACAAGGGGAACTGCTGCAGTAAGGGAAACCAATGCCTTTCACTGAAGGAGCAACTTCTCCTCCACAGGGCAAAAAAACCCATTGATCCCACAGGGCCAGTCCTGAGACTTTAAAATACATACATGGATTCATAGCTCTTTGTTTCATAAAGCCTGCTGAAGTGGTTCCAGGTTTTTACCTCCCCCATCTTTACAGTATTATCCCATGTAAATACTCCTGCACCAATTAAATGGTGTGTAAACTAAGCTAATCAAACACAGCCAAACTCTTTAATCAGTATCTAGGAGGTCAGCAGAGGTGACACAGTTTTAGAGATGCCTGATTGGAAAGAGGTGGCTTAGCAACAGGAAGGCATTGAATGTTAACGCACACATACACAAGACACAACGGTTAATCATGCGTATCTTTGGTATATGGATCTGAGCTGCTATTTTTCTTTGACTCCTGGCTAGACCAAAATAAATTTTAGCCATCTTTATGAGACTGTTCAAATGCAAACACAGCATGTTAAAGCAGGTGCAGCATAGAGAGGAGAGCTCAATTTAAGTGCAGAATGTTACTTGCAAATAAGAGGCCACGTGAATAACCAACCTCTATATAAATTGCCTGCTGCTGTATTTCAGTAATGCTCCACTATATCATGGAGCTTATTTGCAAATAATGACTTATTTGCAATGCTCAATATAATGTATTATCTTGTAGTCAAAAACAAATGTTAAATCCAAATTTACAATTTTTTTCCCTCTGCCAGGCTACCTTTTTTCTTCCATACATGTAAACACCTTGCTAAGAAAGGCTCCTGTACATTGCTATACTGAAATCAGTCTCATTATTTCAGAATAGATTATTGAACCAGAGGGAAAAAGCTAACTGAAAGGTCGACTATTCAGGGGGAAAAATAAAACCCAAACAGGAAAAAAATACTTAGAACTTAATTATCTGGTAAAACTTGAAGCATTAATCGATTAGTGTTTCTGTTTCTGAGAGGTTAACTCACATGTATTTTTCTGCATAATATCATAAAGTCTAGGGAATGAAGCCCTAGACTTTTAATGGTGCATCAAAGGGAAAAAAAAAAAAATCTAGCTTCTGTGCGTTTATACATATTGCTTAATTTTCTGGCCTTCTTCACTCACTGCCACAATAAGTAACTTCTGTTCCTCAAATCAAGACAACTCTCTGAAAACAGAATATTTGACCCAGCTCTGCCCAGCCAAAAAATCTTTGTCACCAATATTTCAATCAAATCACACTGCCTGTTCAGCAAACACTTGGCACTGTGCCTGATTTTTAGGCTGATGCCAAATGCCAGGTCAGACAAAATGGGTGGAAAACTACATTGCTTATTTCATTTGTAATATTGAGTTCAGAGAAAATTTTTCATTTATGGGGTTCTTAGCTGTACACTGCTATGAAGCAAAGCTGTGTGCAGAAAACGGGATTTCATTGAAAGAGGTTGTGGAAACAAGTTATTTGCATGAGGCTTTTTTGCATGTCTTGCCTTGGAGGCACTAATTTTAATCTTGCAAAGAGAATCTACATTGAAATGTGACTTCAAATCTAGAAGATTTTGAAAATATCCACCTGACAGTGGATAGTTAATAAAAAATTGTTATAAACACAAAACACTACTCTACTTTTTAACTTGCTTATTTCCACAATAGCTATAGTAATAGTACTTTTGGAAATCAGAGATGCAAATGTTAAGCTTGAGTGGTTTGAAATTAAGTCATCAGCATTCATCAAGTCTGATAAAATTGCTAGGATACACATATCTGGCAGAGACTATGCCAACCACTTTATGGAACAGTTTCAATTGCAGTTTACTGGTTACAAAATAAATGTTTGTCTCCTGGGTTTAAAAAAATTAACACTGGCACTGTAAGAGCTCAGTTTTTAAAAAGCACACCCCTGTATTCATAGTTACAGATTAGAAAGTTAAAAAAAAAAAGAAATCAGACATCATTCTTCGCCCTACTAGAACTAAAAAAAGACAGTATGAAATCTAAGTTTTGAACAGGAAATGCTCACTTTCCTCATTAAACATGAAAAAAAAACCCAAAAAACAACAAGACTATAAAAAACTTTTAGTTACAACAAAATCTGAGCAAATATTTAACTTTAGAGTGTAGAGCGGCATGACCACGTATGACTGCAGACTGCCATAGGGGACCATCCACATGATGGAAATGAGAAAACATTTTACTGCAAGAGTAGTTGGGTACCTTCCACACAAAGCTGGCTCAACAGCAAGGATCAAAATCTCACAGATAAAAAAAAAAAAAAAAAAAAAAAAAAAAAAAAAAAAAAAAAAAAAAAGGGTGCCAGCTTCTACATTTTCAGAATAGTTCATTAATTTTCTTTCCATTCTGCAATATTTTGCAAATTCCATGCTATGACATTTGGAGTGTTACCAGCTAAAATATGCTGGCTCCTTATGGTGTGTTGCAGCAGATTTTGCAAACTATCACAGGGTGATGAGGGTTTTCTCTACAGCTTTGGGAGAACACTTGTAGCATAAATACACCCTCTCTTCTCCATACTTAGACTGCAAAGATATCAGGAGTATAGAAATTACAGTCTATGACTTCAGGTTTAAGGAGAGGAGAAAAACAGAAAAGTTACACTGCAACACCAAGCACATACCAAAAGCTAATCTTTTCCTAATTTGGAGGAAAGATTATCTCTCTCATTCTAGAAACTTGCTATGCACAACTGCATGGAAGCACCTGCTGTAGCCCAGATAAAGTATAAATATCATGCCAGTGTGTGGTTCAACAAAACAGAAGAGGTTTCTCACTGTTCCAGTGCTTTTTTGCACCAGCATATCAGAGATCAGCACTGTGACAAGGACAAAGCTGAAGATATGCCAGCTGAGAAGTGTTTTCAGTTCACCACAATGTTTTCCTCCTTATGCATACACTGACATCTATTATACTCGGCACACCTATTCCCATATCACACTGGCTATTGAGTATGTTTTGATGCCTAGCCCTGACCTTCCCTCGTACCGAAAATTGTTCCCTGTCCCATCCACGTTAGACATAGAACATAGTTACTCTCTTTCCTTTGCACAGCATTATTTATTTACAAAACAAACAAACAAACAAATAAATAAATTTTTAGAATGAATAAAAATTGCTACCCAGCTTGTAACATCAGCATTTTCATCTCCTAGCACAGAGCCAAACCCTGCATTTCACACCTCACATCCTGTCATCTCCAGCCCAGATCTCCAACCTGTTGAGGTGATTTTGAAATTTGATTCTGTGTTCCTGTATCTTTGTGTCTCTTTCTGGCCTCATGCTCTGCACAAGTGCAATACAGAGAAAAATGTGTTATTTCTTACACTGTATCATTCAGGAAAATACTGGATAGGACAGATTCCAGAGAGCCACAGCTCCCTCACGCTATAAGTCAGACACTTTCTGTGCAAGACCTCTGTTTTCTTTCTCATGACTACAGAACAGAACATGTTTAATAGCAATAATAATAATAACAATAACAATAATAATGATGATGCTGATTATGATGATGATGCATAATGATTAAGTGTATATACCATGCTAATAGACTACATTAGCATGGCATATTTAATAATACTATATTTAATAATACAGAATATAGAATAGAATTTCAAAATAAAATTATATTACTTCTGTGCATTATTGATCTTATATATGTATGAGTATTTATAAATAGGTATAATTTTATATTTGTATACTATTAATATTTATATATGACATACCTTTACACATTTATAGAATATAACAGCAGCTATTGTGGGTCACTACTAAAGAATCTGTTAAGTGTAGTTTACAGCTTGTAAACCACAGTCCTTGACCACGTGGAAATTTACACCTGCAAAATAAATGTCTGGGTTCATCAGAGGCATACTAGAAACTCTGTTTTTTAACTGGAGATAGGGAAGGGGAAAATAACAACTTCAAACAGGGTAGCAGCCAGGCTCTGGCCTTTCCCGGGCAGCTGTTGTCTTGGCACTGCTCAAACCTATACAGCTAAGAGGTTATCTCCCTGCTCTCCCTGCCCACTTACTGGGTATCCCTTAGGATTTTCCAGCACAAGGGGGGTAGGAAAGTACTCCTCAAAGTCAAAATATTTTTCAGATTCTAAAATGCCTTTGGCTAGAGATGCACTAAAACAACACTGGTGGTCCTTTAGTAAGTAACAATTTTATTTGAATGAAAACTGACAAATGGTTGCTCGCTGAAGGGACACCGTTAGGAAATGGCTGTATTCATAAATTTTGCAATATGATATGAGAAGGAGGAAGAAAGAGGATGGGGGGAGAGGGGAAGAGGAAAAAAAAAGAAAAGAGATAGAGAGTGAGAGAGATCACAGGTGCTGGATCCAGCCAATGGGGGTCTGTGATGTCCTGAAGTCCCACTCAGTGCATCTCGCTGTCCTTTCTTGCGTTGGTTGCTTCGGGCAACCCCCCATCCATGCCTAAACAGGGCGGGGGGTGGCAGCCAATTTATATGTAAATGAGCAGTATCAAGAGTAACAAAGAGATTACGAAGACTGTGGGTCTTGCATGCGCCCAGAACAGAACCGTGGTCACGTTAGCATCGCTCTATCTGTAATCTGGCTGATGGCAGCAATAAGGCTCTTCCAACTCCTCAGGCACAGCATCCACACATCTCATGGTGTGTCTCATCGTGTGGCTCCAGTTAGTTCATTTAAATTCACTTTATTTCATTTGAAACCTCTAATCTACTAGATCATCAGTGGTTTTGCTTTTCTCCAGCCTTAACCCCATGAGGATAGACAGTGAAATTCGAAATTACTAAAACCAGTTGCTGTCAACTTTAAACATATTTTGAAAAAAATGCTGTAGAAAATAATTATATCTTGGAGACCTTTCTTGCCTATTTCTTTCATGGAGATGCAGCTGTACTTAGGTGAAGGGAATGAACAATCAAGCTTTCAAACAATAGCACTGGTGATGCAAGAAAGCTTCCACTGGACTAGATGAGAAATAAAGTCTTGTGTACATTCAGATGTTTGATCAGTGCTATATGGTTATGTTCCTGTTTTCAAAAAACGTAAGAGATTTTTTTTTATGTCTGATTGTCCACACTGATCAAAAACGCTGTGATCTTTACTGAAGATCACAGAGGAAAACAATAGGGCAGACCATACAAAAAAGGAAGAAATAAATTGATGAAATAAACAAATCTCGAGAGAAAATGGGACAGAAATCTCTTTCCGCCCCTTATCTATTCCAATTATCTTGACTACTACTTTACTATTATTCGTAAAACACACATGTAAAATATTTAAGGTATGATGACTTTTAGAAAATAATTGTCTTGAACAATAGAAATAAAAACTTGCACAAGGTCACAGTACTCACTCACCGAATACCATAAATCTAACCCTGCGATTCTGCGCTTAGAGGAAAACTCTTTTTCCCGCAACTTTTCATAGGACTAAAATCTTAAGATGCCAAGGTTTAACTCGTGATGTCTCTAAGCTAACATCAGTCAAGTGAACAAAAGTTTCAGATCCTGCCTGTTGCCAAACAAAAAATAAGAAAAGGGAAGGAAGTGCGAAAGAACTCTTCGGCAATACAAGGACAAAAACTTACTATGCAGAAAATGTGGGAAATACCTGTCATTGAAAATAGCCCCTAGATCACACAGGGTAATTACTTAGCACACAGTCAGGCAAAGCAGAGGCTCTACAAAGACCAAACTGAACCCAGGACACGAGATAGGTACTTCTCACCATCTGATTCTCTGAAGAAAAGACAATACTGAAAGTTATCTGCTTACATCCTAATGCAATACATTCTCACCATGCTGAAGACACTTATTATTTTATTTGTTTCCATTTTGAATGCTTAAGTTCGGACCGCCATACGACCAAAACTTTTTATTTACTTCAGGAAAAATACAGACAGTCAGTGGCCAGCCAAGAGGGTCATTCATGAATCTCTGAGTGTACTCGTTATCACAGAAACAAGAGAGGACTGACACCCTGTAATTTCTATCTTGCAAGAGAATTCATCAACCTGACTAGTAAATAGAGTTCATAAATCAACAAATCAGAACCAAGGTCAAGAAAATTAAGATGAAGCAGCTGGGCTCCATTGGTCCTCTTCGTTATTCAGGGTACTAAGGTATGTATCTTTTGAGTTCCTTTAACTTACTATGCAAATCCATCAGGGAAACATTTGATACAAACTAACACTCATTTTAAAATCTTTTTCACAAAAAGAGACTAGAAAAGCCAATAAAGATTTGCTCTACTTTTAAGTCACTAACCTTCATCTCACCCTGTTTTACTTTGCAAAAAAGGTGTGCGGCAACAACCTTTGGAAGCAGAGTAATATGTTCAGCCAGTTACACTTGAATTACCAGATGTATAACAATCCTCAAGAGGACCAATTGCCACACGCATTTCTGCGAAAATGCTTTACAAACAGCAGTTAATTTTCACACCACCTCTGTGAGCTTTGCATGGATGGGTTATCATTCCCAGAGCGCGGATGTGGAAAAACAGTGGCATCATGGAAATTGAGATTTGTGTAATCCCATCGAGGTTCGGGTTACATTTAAAACCTTCAGACATCTTCTGTCTGCATTTTATGACTGACAGGGAAGGAAGGCAGAGGGGCATAAGGCTGGGAGACTGAAAATAGTAGAAGATGCCATTGCTGAAACTCCAAGTCTCCATGGAGCTGCAGGGGGTGGACACATAACAGCCCAGCCAAACTGGCACCAGGGTGAGGTTCACGGGCCTCTTAAGGCAGGTGCAGCTGCTGACTGCCAGGTGTGAACAGCTAAGGCAGCAAACTGCTGCTGCTCTTGGAACTCGTGACTATAAATCCATTATCACTGCATGAATGAAACAGAATTATAGGGTGGTTTTGAAACTTTCACTAAGTTCAATTATAGAAACCTTTCTGGTGTAATACCAAACACCAGTGCATAGAACCATAACAAGCAATAGCAATACATATTTGGTTAAAAAAATCCCCAGCTTGCTGACAATGTCTAGAGAAGTGCTGTTACAGTTTGTCGACAAGTTTAAAGATACTTTCTGAACACCTAGCTATTTCAGTGGAATACAAAGAAAACTTCTGCTACACTCTTAGTAACAATGAATTAGTGGCAACAGCAAAAATAGTAACTCCATGGTGTACCTCTCTCGCAAGTTTTACAGTGCATGTAAGACCACCTATCATCCCCTCAACACTTTCTGTTAACGCCTAAACCACACAGTATCTTTTTGCCAATTCTTTCATCTATTATGTCTCTGGGTGCAAGGTTTTTAAACTGTCAGGCTTGTTTGTTAGCTTCCTATGAAGGATTTCAAAGAGCTGATAAACTTCAGCAAAAGCTTGAAAAATAGCTTTTTGCTCAAAGCCACAGGCAAAAGGGGAAAGATGGACACTGGGCATGACTTAGCCAGGTTGCACATCAGGCTCAGCACAGGACAGTAGGTGAGTGAATGAACCACGTGATTTCCGATTTTTGTGTGGCCTTTAGAAGTGGGCAAAAACATGTTTAGTCAAGCCTGAAATGACTTGAATAATTACCCTGAGACAACTGGCAGATACGACCCCCAAGGCAATTTTTCCCGGCTTCTGGTAAAGCCAGTCAGTCAGAAACGGTGTGAAACCATGCACACGGTGCTGTGGGGCAGGCGTGCATCCCCGGGGTGGCTATTAGGTTAATTGCACAACCACGTGAGTACAGCCCTGTTGGTCTGAGCTCTGAATTATATGGAGGAGAACTGAAGAAGCCATGAGAGAAACAGGAACTGGTCATTCCTGACCTGAAAAGACCTTTTGGGGTTATCCTGTTTAAAGAAAAAAAGTTAAGAAAAACAAGCCTAGTTCCTTAGCTGAAAAGTTGCCATCCAGAACACCGCAAAGGGATGTCATCACTTGTTTCATGCAAATTCTCACTGCTGCTATCAAACACACTAAATGCTTAGTCCCATTTCTCTTCAAATCAACAGAAAAAAAAAATGAAAAACATTACAGTTTGTGCCAGTTCACAGCCAAGCTTCAGCATCTATCACAGTTTTAGCATCACAACACTGTTGGCAGAGTTGAGAATGGTAAGTGGGGGAATGGCAAAGAAGGCAGTCAAAAGCAAACTTCACACATTAACAATTCAAATGTTGAAAGCCAGCTACGTACAGGGATGTCATTTTTACTAAGTGTATTGTTTTGTTCCTATGATAGATCTTCACTCACTTGAATGGAAACAGCCGTACTCTATGTCTAGTACTACTGAACTGCTAGGGGTGTTCAGGAGATATTTATAACCATTAACACTGTAGATGGAAGGTGAGTTTTAATGTGTCATAGTTACTTCTCCGGCTGGAGAGCAGCTCTCTGTCTGACAGCTGGAATTGAACTGCAGAAAGCTCAATATATCTCTCCATTTTCACTCTTTTCCTTCACACATAACCATCCCTTCCAAGCTTGCTTCTGTTTTCTGGCTTGCCTTATTGCTCCTACCTAATCTCGGTGGCAAGCCAAGTTAATGTGGAGCTGCCTTTCCCAGTGCTCACCCCACCGTCTGCTTGGGCTGGGGACCAGAGGGACCCCGCGGAGCCCCCCTGCGGGAGGTGCCCGAGAACCTCGCCTGGGACCAAACCACACCGCGGGGCACTTGGCCCCGGCCCTGTTCTCGGCGCAGCGGGCAGACCCCTGGGGCCCCGAACCACAGCCCCCTCCCTGCGCCTGCCCACCTCTATTTCAGCCGGGAGACAGGGCTGCGAGGTGGGCGGGGGCTGGAAAGGTCACTTTTCTTTTTGCAAGAGGATGCAGCGCGGAGCGAGGGGCTCCACTCCACTCCGTATGTCGTGACAAACCAGGACCCCTCAAGAACCGCCACCTCCCCCTGTCCTCCACCCGCGCCCCCCGAGCAGCCCGGGGGGCTCCCCGAGCCCCGCCCCCGCACGGCGCTCCGCCGCAAGGCCGAGGGACCCGCGCCCGTGCCCGGCGGAGCTCCCGAGAGAGCCCCCGGCCGCGCACAAAGGAGAGCGGGCCAGGCAGGGAGCAGCGCCCGGCCCCGCGCTGGGTGCGCACACACGCCTCCCCCCGCACACGCTCCGCGCACACCGGGCCGGGCCGGTACCTACCTGCAGGTGCCTGTCCGCGGGGCCGCGGGGCGGGGAGCCGTGCCGTGCCGCCCCTGGTGCATGGGGGGACCGGGGCGATAGCGCTGGGGCCGCTCCGCTCCCTCCGCCCTCTCCCTCCTCCCCGCGGAGGGCGCGGGGTGTGTGGTACTCCGCGCCGGAGGAGGCAGCGGCGGGCCCGGCTCCTGTCAGCCACCGGAAACCGGCGCCCGGTCCCCCGCACCGCAGGAAGTGTGCAATGGCACACCCGCACACCGGCCCCGAGCGGCGCCGCACCGCGGGCTCGGGGCCACGGCACAGCACAGCCCCGCGGGGCCGCGGCACAGAGCACTGAGGGGCACCCAAGGGACACCCGTCACCAGCCCACCCGGGGGTCGCCGTGTCCCTGTGAAGGGAAGGGGCAGCGGGGGCTCCGTTCCCCGCGCTGCCGCGGGCAGGAGGGAGAGCCAGGAGAGATGCGCGTGTGGAACGGGGATGCCGCGCTGAGGAACGCCTTCTCAGCCGACACGCAAACCATGCAATTCTCGTTATTCTGGTGAGGGCTGTTGACTTGCAGCACCTCAGCTACTCACAGTGGGTGTGCCCAAACAGCTGGTACCCCGTTGTTTTGTGCAGATACAGAAACACGTGATTTACTGTTACTTTTTTTTTTTTTTTAAACCAAGTATCTGGCACTAGGTGTTGATTTTATGTGGGCTATATACATACGCATGCACATAATCTGCACACACGCTGTGCCTGTATGTAAAACAATAAAAACTGCAGTTTGGGTCTTGTGAAAACTTCCTTAATTTGCTTTCAACTAGAGACCCTATCAGCAACATATGAAAAAACAAGGTTCACTTTCTAGGTAAATTTTAAGAAATAGTTTTAATAAAAAAATAAGACAATTAGGAAATAGAAAAACAAAGTACAGCCAGCCAGGCAACTTGGCATTCAGCCAAGCCCACAACCTGCTATTTCAGAGGCCTTCTTTAAATACCGTTTCTATTGCATCAGTCTTGTTGCATTCAAACTTTTCCACAAACTAGTTTCTATATTCCAGGAACTGTTTTGCATGGTCCCTCCTTGGGTCCACCTTTTTAGAGCATGCGTGCTTCTTGGCTGTGTCCTCATTATCACCTCCAGCTGGGGCCTTGGTCCCCACCTTCCACAGACAGTTGGTGTTGATAACTGGCATATCAGCAGCAGGGTCCCCATCATGTGTTTGCTGGATGTTATCCCAACCAAACAGCCCATACAGTTACAAGCATGACTACATATCAGCTATCCCACTACCATGTATCAGTTTTGCTAATAGCAGAAAAAAACTGTATCTTTATACATATAGCATTCACCTTAATATTTGCAAGAAGCCAACTTCAAAATATACATTTACAACATGCTATATTAATACAACATAACTTTCTAATACAACACATATAGTATTCATTTCAATATTTGCAAAAAGCCAATCACATATATTTATAACATTACTCATAATGCAATTTCTTTTGCAATTAATCACAGGAGGGCTTACTGTGTGCTTGCAGTATTTTCTTTGGGTGTTGGTTCTCCCTCAGTAAGCAAGCCACGTGCCAAAGCAAACTCTGCTCATCCCCTCAGTTGGGCTTTTTTTACCCTGCATCACTCCAGAAGGAGACAGGCATGGCTCTCAGCCTTCTAAGCCGGCTGCTTCATGGCCCAGAGGTTTTCTTTCCTCATCTGCCTTATGCCAACATTTGCAAAACTTGAATGGGCTAACACATGCTACTAGCTACGATGGCAACAATGCTTACACAAGAGTATAATGGAGGCAATCTGGAAGTGTATTCATGCCAGAAGTGATGCTCTTTCCGGATTTGCCTGTGAGGCGGCAGGGGAATTGGTAGCAGCATTAGCCTTGCTTAGGGAAGATTGCCATCCCTTCTGCTATTGTAATTTTCAGTAAGGTGTCATGGTGCTGCAACCATAAGAGGTCTATAATCAATAAAATAATCTGTAATCAATTAAGTAATCAAGATTTCAGTAACAGACTCCTAAAGATGAAGAGCCCTAACAGAAGGAGTAATTATGCCAGGGAGAGAAGGGAGAGTCTGCTTCCATCCATCATGATAAGTACATGCCACCCTGCTTTAACATGACAGATCTTGCTTTTAAGGCAGGGACCTGTAGTCAAAATACTGGCAACATTAAGAAAAAGACCACAACCTCCCTGGACTCTGCTGTGCCCACAGAATCCTTTCAGAGATATGAATGGTCTGATTTTCAGAATTATGCCCCCACATATGTGGTACCACACAGGCAGGCCACCAAACACACCTCCTGGGTCAGAGGCTGCATGGGTTGTATTGATTGAAACCAGTGCCCTGTTTGCCTCTGAGATGGGGCTGCTGAGCTCTTTTCAAGACCAAAATAGTTACACTTTCATAAACAACAATAAGGAATTCCTGAAGAGAAGGACTGCCTTCCAAACAAATACTCCTCATCTTTGGGAGCCCTATAATGAAGTGCATCATCTGCAGTCAGGAAACACAAGGGGTTGCTCTTCAGTCTTGATCACTCTTTTGCATTCTTTTTCTTTGTTCTTTTTTACTTCTGTCATGCTCTTCAGTGGCCACAGAACAAAGTAGCCCAAGCCTCCCTCCTTCCACCAGGGCACACTGCTGGCTCATGTTCAGCTGCTGTCAGCAGAACCCCCAGGTCCCTTTCTGCCTGGGCACTGTCCAACCACACCCTCCCTAGCCTGTAGTGCTGCAGGAGGTTTTTGTGGCCAAAGTGCAGGACTTGGCACTTGGACTGATTAAACTTCATCTTATTGGACTCTGCCCATCCATCCAACCATTCCAGGTCTCTTTGCAGAGCCCTCCTACCTTCCAACAGATCAACACATGCTCCCAGCTTAGTGTTGTCTGCAAATTTACTAGTGAAAGACTCAATATCCTCATCCATGTCATCAATGAAAATATTGAACAGAGCTGGTCCCAGCACAGACCCCTGGGGGACACCACTGGTGACTGTCCCCAGCTGGATGCAGCACCATTCACCACCACTCTCTGAGTCTGGCCATCCAGCCAGTTCCTAACCCAGCAGAGTGCTCCTGTCCAAGCCCCGGGCTGCCAGCTTTTCCAGGAGTGTGCTGTGGGAGACAGTGTCAAAGGCCTTGCTGAAGTCCAAATAGACAACATCCACAGCCCTTCCTGCATCCACCAGGTGGGTCAGCTGGTCATAGAAGGAGCCCAGGTTGATCAAACATGACCTACCTCACCTAAACCCGTGCTGGGTCTGATACCCTGGCCATCCTGTAAGTGCTGCATGATGACACTCAATCACTCACTCTGCACTCATTAATTAAAAAGAGAGTTTGAAAATACTCCACAAATCTGTGACATGACTACTTGGGTTTTGTGCCCTATTTTCATCACATGGTGCTACACAGGGCTGTAATTGCATCACAGAAGATCTGTTTCACGTCATGCACTCTGTCAAAGAGCTCAGCTAAGCCAAGTACAGTGTCACCAGCACTTCAGCACAGAATTGCAGTTCTGGATGAGCCTATTTTAGATCACTGCTTGTGTTAGTAACTGCGCTGGGAGGGCAGCGACTGTGTGCACTGGTGTTCCCAAGCAAGAAAACAAGGTTTTCTCCAGGAAGGAAAGCTGCTGGTAATTGACCCAACAGGACTGTGCTGGCTGCTGCAGGATGGACAAACGGAGAGACTGTCCTGCCTCTGCAAAGCCAAGACACTGCTGTGGTGAGGAGTTATTGCTGGCCATTTCTCCTCCTATTCCTGACTTGGAATAAAACATATCTGGGCAGATATCTGACTTGGTTAGTATGAACACCTACTGGAGTGCTGAGCACTCTCCATAGATGGTCCACATCTGGGTAAGGCAGCAGGGTCCTGTCATTAATGCAGTGAGCTGAGAAAGAAGGTGTATTACACCCTCATCCCAGAACTAGCATGGATTTTTTCTGTGACCTCTGGCAACTTGCTAACTCATATGCTATGACCCTTCATCAGCTACAGCAGGCTGTGTGGCAAGGGTGAATTGTCTCACTTTAGATGCCAATGCCAGGAAAGCTAGGGCTCATGGTCCTCAGTGGGAGCTCATGCTCTCCCCTCCAGTACTCCTAGGCAGCCTGCTATCCCATTAACACCCAGCAGACCAAAAACAATGTGCAAAAGCATTCCAGATCCTACAAGAACTCGGCCTTCTGCAGAGAAACATCAGCTGTGAAATATGGCATACAAGCTGCCAAACAAGAGGGAAAGAAATCACTGTCCCCCTGTCTGCTTAAAGAGAGGCCCAAAGGTCCTGGCAAGTGATAGTGACATCACAGCAGAGATTATACTACCGCAGAGAAAACATGCAGATACTAAGTGACCACATGGCTTTGCTGTGAACTGCTCAGCTTCCACGGCATCCCCCCTGCACCACATCAATCAAGCAGGAACAGATCAAAGCTTGGCTTTTCCCAGGGATGTCCTCCATGAGATAAGATGTGCACCAACTCAGTCTGGGCCTGTTCCCCTTTTGTTAAGGACTGACAGGTGAGCTGGATTCTGCTGAGTGGTATGTTTCTGCTGTCCAGTTCTGCCCTTCCTTTGACCCAGGCAGCAAGGAAACTGAGTCACACGCCTACACTTTGTGCCCTGGCCATGCTTGCTCTCTCCTGCCAAGCTGAGCAGGGTGGGCCAGCACCCACACAGACTCTCCCTCAGCCCCCACCACTAGTCATGAGCCTGATGTTTGCCAGCTGAAACACACAGGTGAAACACCATGCCATGTGAAATCCCCCAGCCCTCAAAGCAGGAGGAAAGCTGGCCTAGAAGGTGATGAACAGGCTGGGAGGAAGACAGATGCAAGCAGAAAATACTTCCATTTTTAGCAGAAAGCTGGCCATACACTAAGGACCTACCACTAGGGTAGCTGGGATAAGAATGAAAAATGACAAAGGCCAAGGATGGTCGGTTTGACCAGGTGTAGGTTTGAAATCAGAACTAATTGTGTCACAGGAAGAAGGGCAGGACCAGGCCATTGCCACAATAGGCTTTTTTGCAGCACAGTTCCCCACAGACTGCCATTAGCATGTCCACTCCAAGGGCTGCTTATCATAGCTGGAACTAGCCAAATGCAGATCATGAACTAGTTTTTAAAGGTATGTTTCTCAGAGGAACATGTGCCTAACCAAACTAGCTCCTGCTGTGAAAATAGTTAAGCTGGAACCACTTTTGATACAGGAAAAAACCTTGGCATAACCAATATCTTCCTCAAAAAGGCAGCCCCTTGAAAAAGCAGTATGAGTTAAAAGATTAATATTCCTTCTAGACTTCATGACACAAGCAGGACTTTACCCCATCAGTTAGCTAGAGCATGGAGAGAGTAGTATCTGGAAGGTCCCAAAAAGTCCTAGAAGAGCTCAGTGCCTGGCCAAACGTTGTGGTAAAGGTAAAAAGGTAAAATGAAGTAAAATAAATGCAATAATACAAAAGACCATTGACAGAGTCAGAATACAACCTGAGCAGGGTGGTGGAAGCAGTCCAGATGAGGTGGTCTTCCTGAAGCAGTGATCCTGTAGAAAGGTCTGGTAGCTCTGATCCTCTGGGAATCCAGTGGGTAAGTGCTGCTTGTACTGTCCCAAATCCCAGATTATATCCAAGTGAGAATGCTTGGCTCCTCCCCCTGGGTGGAGCATCTCACAATGGGATGATGAGTCATGAAGTGGGTCCTTGATGGCCCATTAAACAGAGATAACCCCTGGAGGGAGTTACCTGTGAGTCGTGGGCAAGGCATTGATGGGCCATTAGCAGCATATAGCCCAAAGGAAGGGGGCCTGGAAAGAACACTGCCCCACCTGGTTCCAACAGTTCATGAAGACGGTGATAGAATAAATATTTTGTGTACATCCTGCACTACAACCCAGGACAGTAGGCAGGATCAGAATGAAAGCCATTAAGCACCTCTTTGGACACCAGCTTTCTGACACTAAACTGGTATGCTGCCATTGGAAAGTTCATTGGAAAATTGCAAATAAATACAGAAGTTAATAAGTTGTTTGTCTGTTGGGTTGTTTTTTCAGGTTTTTTTGGTGTTTTTTAGGTTTCCTGTACAAAACACTGGAACTGTAACATTTGAAATGCAAATTCATTTACTATTCATTTATCAGAACCTGATCCACTTACTTAAGAGTAGTCCATTAAGAGGAAGGTCAAGCAGGCAACTTCTCCCTCATACTCCACAGCTTCTCTTTATGTAAGGAAAGGATTTAAAAGCAGAATCTGTGAGGCATCATATCTGCATTCCTGGAACATCTGTAATTAAATACACACAATACTTCAAAGCAAAGCACTACTGATTAATTTGCCCTTCACTTACCTGCCAGTCCAAAAATTACTTGTGCAGATTACTACATGATGCCGTAAGATTTTGTCACTTTTGGAGAAGATTTCAGAACAAACTCACTTTTAGCAGACCTTCAGCTCTGTTGGTCATTCACCATATCATCTATTTGCACCCTGCTCAACAGGTTCAACACTTGTAATCCTGTTTTTAACACAGACCTGACACCCCTGCTCCATAGGTCAGAAACAAGAGCACTACAAGGATCCACAAGAGAGGAAGGCATTCTTCATTCTGGGATACTAATGGGACACCAGCCCACAGGGGGCCTGATTCAAACAGGAAAGCTTGAGGAGAGTGGTCTTCTGCTCCAGCCGCCTGGACTGCTGGCAATCCCTCTACTGGATTGCTAGGATAGGTGTTGCAAATACTGCTCTGCCTGACCAGGGCAGGGCAGACTTACACAATTGCATGAGCAGACATTTTTCTGGTCATGTAGGTAACACCAGGCTGAATTGAAAGGGGTGACCAGGCAAGAAGCGCCCTGAGCTTGTTTCTGAAGTAGAAGGTTGTGCGGGACAACCTGAGGAGCAGGGATTTAGCCATCACAGTGCACTGTAAAGGTTTTGTCTTTTTCCAGTAATCACTGATTACCAGAAAACTCCAACCCTTCTCAAACTCTTTTTGGAAGTTCAACACTCAGCCTATAGCACATATGAGGGCATGCTTATTTTCCTTTGGACATCCTGAAGGAAAGTGGGAGAGTAAATACCAGTAGTAAAGACCACCCAACTCACAGTCACTGGATTTGTTATGACTGCAGCTATTCATCAACTCGAAAAAAAGAGAAAACCAGCACAACAAAACACGTAACTTCAGGTCAGAGCTAGGATCAAAGTGAGTTAAAGTGTGATTAATGAAATGCAAAGCAGATAACAGCTTATGAAAGCTTAGAGACATGGTAATGCCCAGGAAGAATACCCAGCTTTTAAGTCACTTCTAAATTTTTCATATCCTTTCTGGGGCAGCTAACAACCTGACAGAACAAAACCTGTTAGTTTTCCTCACTGAGAACCTCAAATTGTCATGTTAGACAGCTACCTTTCCTTCACTTGTGCATGATGCTGAAGAAAAGCAGTGCATATATCACAAGGATACTTCACATTTACACCCAAACATATCAGAGCAGAACTAATTTTCTGCTGATCCTGCTTTGCTAATTTTGTTACTAGGCTGCAACTAACAATTAGTGTTAGCACAGAAAAAGTATATGAAGATCAATCCACAAGGTGCCTTTGGAAATTCTATACTGCTTCAGTATAGAGGCTTGAAACACCCTTGAGAATCCAGTCTGTGTGTTTTCAGACTTGTGACCACACAACTCTGTTTTTATTAAATGCCTGTGGGTTTTGGTAGAACAGGATATATCTGTGGTGAGTGTCAGCTCTTGCATGAAATATACAAGTAAAGAAGAGCAATTTAAACAAAAGCTGGAATAAGGAGTATGGAAAAAGTGTGTAATAATAGCTCAACAAGAAACCCACTTGAAAGCAAGCAGGAGACTGGGCACTACAAGTGTGTGCTAATTATATGAGGGAGACTTGTCTGAATATAGAGTGTGTAATTTCTCTCTATAGGATAAGGACACTGGGCTGTTTCTGTCTAAGAAACCGTGATGCTTTGGCCTCCAGGCTGTGGCCTCAAGTTATTACCTAATGTCCTTCAAAACACACAGAGTGGCTTGAAAACATAACTGGCTCATGCTCTTCACCCACTCACACTGCTAGTTGTGAGTTTCTGGGCTCACAAAAGGGGGTGGGCTCTCTGCAAATGATATATAAAGGCTGTAGCAGACCCGCAGTGCATCCATTTCTGTTCCCCTCAATGCTGGGCTGTGAGGGCAGAACTCCTATTTTACAGAATGCTTTAAAGAGCTCACAGTGCAAACACAAAAAGATGGAGGATGGGGAAAATCTTTGCAATGACAGGACTGGAATCATGAGGTAACTGAGTCGTGGCTCTGCCACAGGCATCTTGAGGCTATTACCAGCCTTTCATGCCGTTCCCCATCTGTTACAGGCTGACAACAGTCTTATATGTTGTGTCTTTGGAGGCATCTCCTTTTCTTCAAAGAGAAGTAAGTAACAGCAGAGAAGGCTGTAAATATGAAGATGGGGCATTATTTACTTAAGATGATTTATTAAAAAAACTATGGACATTGGTCTAATACCAATATCCAACTATGACGGACAAAGACTCTCTAACAGTTTAAAGTTAGAAAGTGTATGTTTATTACGACGCCGGGCAGCGTGTGGGATAGCTCCCAGAAACACACGCGCAATTTACAGATCATCACAGGGCCTTTTATCTTCAGGAGTATTGAATATACAAACTACAAGTGCATATTCATAGCTCTGACACCTCCCATTCCCCGCTTCGTATGGTAATTAACCCAAAAAGCCATCAAGCATGCGTAGTTTGTTCTTTGAAATGGGTCGGTGGTCTTTTTAATGGGGTGGGGTCCCAAAATGATGAAGTAAGATTGTCTTCCTCAGCTCTGACTTTTTAACCTTTAGTGTTTGTGACAGCTAAATCCTGTTTTTCCCAGGACTGTTTGATTTATGATTGTATTGTGTTCATAGGGTCTATTGATTATTCAGGATGCAGAAGCCCTAGTTTGACAGTTCTCATGATTATCAGTTCCTTCAGTCTGGCTTCTGTTAGCAAAAGGGAAGTCCTAGCTACATTATCTCAGCACTATCTATTTTGACTACAGTCTTCAATGCCTCAAAGATATCTGACTATCTCTGTCACAGGAACATTTAGACCTCTGGAAAAGAAAATAATCAGCTGAGCCAATGTTTCCTCCCAACCTGGGAGGAACCAGGTATTATTTTCTTCCCTCTCTTTTTGGCCTGGCAAATTTCAAAGTTTGAGAGACTTGTTTCAGTGAATATAGATGTGACCTAGACATTGCTTTTACAGAAAAGTCCAGATGTTAAAACTCCACTCTATCATATTCAGTTATTTAGTAGAAATAGTAAGCTATATATAAAGAAATAGCTGATGACACCCTTCTGGAGAAAATATTGTTAATATTTTATTGGTGAAAATAACGTTTCTTGGTGAAAAAAAAATCCATCACACTGATTTTGTGTCATTTGTTCACCCAATGCTACATCTCATACAAACTCACAATCAAAGTTGTGACAAAGATCATGATTAAAGATGATATTGTACTTATCCTCATCCCTGCTAGAACTTTAACCATTGACAAGAAGGTCTGCTTTCAGAGTTGTTTTTCATGCCATGTGGGTCTCATCAGTGGGAGAAAGTGAATACAGGGGTACAAGCTCAAAATTACTGCTCACATTTAAGAAATTTGATAGAACCACTTTTCCTTCCTTGCTTCTTTTGCTAGTGAGGTATCCATAAAGCTTACGCTCAACCATGTTATGCCAAAAGAGTGTGCACAGTTTTCTGCCTCCTAGGTTTTTAGGTTCTAATGTGTAGGCTTCCTAGTCCAACTTTGTGATCACAATTTCATTGCATAAACCCTCTTTTAGCACTGAGTAGCAAATGGCAGACATCAACTACTGCACACAGACATGCACAAGTGACTTCACTTTTGCAATGCCAAGTGCCTTCTGTGCACCCTTCAGGGCTCAGCTATCATTTGCAGGAAGCCCTGCAGCCTTCCACTGAGCTGTTGTGTCAGTCTTTCTCCCTTCTCCTTCCTATGCTGTTGCCCTGGCCTTCCAATTGTAAATCTCAGTAGATTCTCATAGAAAGCAATTGCTCATAGTCCAAGAATCTCATCTTTCTTCCCTTTGTATTTCGTATCTGTTTCATAACTTTAGTTTGTATTAAGGGGAAGAGCAAGAGTTAGCAAATAGAAAAATAGATAATAATCATAAGCATTACCAGCCATATGTATGCACAAAGTGGAGTGACTAACACACACACTACCTGTGACTGCTTAAATACGATCCTGTCAGCACTGACAGTGTCATATACAGGAACAACCAAGAGATAACTTGGCTGGCTCCTAATGCAAAGGGCAGAGTTGACAGAGAAGAAAGCCTGGAAACAATAATTATAGTCACTTTCATCTTCACCACTTGCTGACTCTGGGAAGGACACTTTTTTGGGGCCCACATTGCTTCACTGCTTGGCACTTCACTTGTCAAGCACTTCTTTCTCTTTCTATTCTTTTTCTCCTATATTAACTTCAAGTTGATGTGTGGACCCCACTGATAAAATTCTGTGCAGGTAAATCTGTCTCAAAAGATATGATAATACTGTCCCCAGAGAGTTGGCTAAGTCTCAGCCACTGGCAGAAATGATGGAAAGCAGAGCTACACCCCACCCCAGTAAAAGATACTGACTCTATGTATTACTGCTTGCGATAGTTAGATTTAGTTAATTAGAGTTTAACATGGACATCATATGAAGATTCACTGGGTTTGATTTTTGTCTGAGTTTAAGCATTCAAACTAATGTTCTTCCAAGCCAAGTCTCTCCCTAAAACATTACTCTCACTATTATTTCAGCGGTTCAAATAAATATGACAAGTCCTGGTGTTCTGTCATCTGGAAGTATGCAGCCTTCCTCATTCCTGCTCTGGAGCAAGTACTTTACACCAGGAATGAGGGAAGGGGTAAGGGGCTGCAGACACAGATCTTTAAGTTGCCGCAAACCTGCTTATTTCACCCTAACCTACATTTGACCCGCGCTTCAAGCAGAAAAAGCTGTTGGTACAGTTTGGCGAGTCTAGCATCTATCCAAGGCTGCCGCAGGTCGGGCACAGAGCCGGTTAGCAGCGCCCGGGGCCGCGGGGTGTCCAGGCACGCTCCGGTGTGCTGCCTGCTCCCTCTGCTGGCACCGCCCGCTCCAAACGCCGGCGGAGGAGCGGGAGCTGCTGAACAGGTGGAAGGGAAGACGTCGAAACAGCCCTTGAGCTCATGAGGGTCACATTTCCTTCGCACTGCGATGAGCCATCCGTCCTGCTCACTAGGGTCAGCAGCCTGCAGATCGTTTCCCTCTTACGCGCGTCTTGGAGCTGTTCCCTTCATTTATCAAGCCTACCAGGGATTAAAACGTGAGAGAATTCACACATTGAAATCTACATAAACCTGCCTATCTATTACATAGTTACTCCCTGCCTACTGCATAATAGCTTCATTTGTGCAACCTTATGCAGTACGTGTCATTGCCCCTGAGTAGGCTTCTTCGGGGGTCTCTAGTGGTCCCTGGTGGTCATTTGGGGAGATGCCCCCTACTCAGTTTAACACGAAGTTCGGTTCAGCACATGCAGAACCTCAGACTGAGAGTCAGAGAAGATGTCATCATCTCAGACAATTGCCAGGCAGGTCGTAAAATACAAAAGCTTTCCATAAACTTTGAACAACATCTGCTTAACCCACCTGATAGCATCTTTTTGCATTTAAAAGAAGGCTTAAAGGGGAGAATGATACCATCGACTTCCATCTGGATCAGAGATCAAAGAAAGGGACAGGGACAGCAAATTCTGCTCCAAGACTAAGAACTGAAAGATCCAGAGAATTCTACTTAAAATACAGAGAATTCTGGTTAAACACATGATCCTGATCAGCATTTTACTTTACCACAATGAACATGCACATTTAAAAATAAAGGAAAGCTTTTGCCATTTACAATGCCAATCCAGTTGGACAGGCCCTTAAAATGCTGTTGAAATCTCTCAGGTGTCTTCAGTATCAAACAATACCAAGGTCTGTACTGTGAGTCCTGACAAAATAACCTGCACTGGGAGCCCAAGGAACTAACACCATCTGTCTCTGGCAGAACTGTCCTAGTGTGACTGCTCAAGGAATATTCCCAACAGAAAGAAACCTCCTCTGCCCTGGCCTTGTCCGTATTTTGACACTCCTATAAAACCAGTTCAGCATTCTTAGTTGCCCTTCAACTTGACATACAACAATTCTGCAAAAGCAAAAGCAATGCTTTTCTAAAAAAACCTCAAAACATTTCTGCATTTCATCAAAGAGACTGTAAATAATGCAAATTTCATCTAGGATGCAAGACAGACTGGTTATGATATAATTTAGCAAGACTGGTCATATGGCTTCATTAAAGACTGGTCTTTAAAGGAGTAGTTCCTGAAAGAGAAGGGTGCTCCACGTTCTCCTGGAAAATGTGCTATTTTCCCTTTGATTTCTTTTCCAGCAATATTCACCTGTGACCTTCACTACAAAAAAGGATTCTTCAAAATAAGGTACTGTTTATAAATAAAAAATGTTTCAAAGTCCTGTGTGGCAGGTAACATTCTTTCACTAGCTTTAAGTCCAGAGGCTCTGTAGCCAATTCCATAAATCTCACTCTCTAAATAAGAAAAGGAGTTTTGGCAAATAGCTTGAAAGGAGTCCAAATTCTTCAGAGAAAAACAAAACCAATCCACTTGAAATCCAGAGGGTATTCATTATCACCAGAACTGATCAGCTTGTATATACAGTGGCTTTCCTACAACATCTTTCTCTCTTTACTGCTACCATCAAAACTAGAAACCTTTCAAAGTTGCAAAGAAAAAAAGTTTGAAGTTGAGAAACCATGTCTTTTGCTGGTAGGTAGTATTAAAAAAATAGTTACGAGTTGCAGAATTCCAGCCAATTTAATTATTATTATTATTATTTAATAGAACTATGTAATTATTTTGTTACTAAGAAATTAAATGCTTAGAAAAATTCACCTCAACTCTTCTTCACAAGCCTTATTTATTTCTAATAAATTCTTACTTTTTATGCCTGTAATTGTTTCACATTCGCCAGTTTGGTTTCCTGGCCAACGGACCAATTTTGTGTACTGGTTTGAGTGCCTTTTCTGCTGTGAGTTAGATCAGGAGAAAAGCAAAGCAAGCCCAAACTTAAAGGTATGAAAATAGATTTATTAACACACACTAATAAGAAGAAAATGAGAATCAAAATGAAGATTTCAAAAACACTTCTCCTTCCCACAAACTGTTCACTTTCCCACTAACAACATAAAGAGACAAAACCTATGATTTTCAGTCAGTTTCATGATTTAAAAATAATCTTTCATCAGTTCTTCGGGAGGGGAGTTTCTCTTAGAACTTCCATGTGTTATAAATGCAATGGCAAAAATTGGATTAATAAAGAAACAATTTATTAGAAAAACAATCCCAATCACCGACCAAGAGAAAAACCACAAACAGACGGGCAGCGCAGTGCTGGGTGGACAAGGGGTCCACACCCTAAGGTACAGATTTCCCAAATCCACACGGAGCAGATCGCAGCCCGGGGTTTTATAGGGTTTTTCGTGTCCCGAGGCAAAACAGGTGTAGGGCATAGTCCAACAAATAGTCCAAATACATCTTTGAATGGGTTTCCCGGATTTGTCGAACTTTGCAAATTGTATTCCGGGAAGGTTCTTTTCACATGCGGATCAGGCCCACTGGTCCAGGATTACATCGATGTGTATTCTCAGCAAGGAATTCCTCTTCGTTTGGAGAGGAATTTCTCCGTCTGGGTACGATGCCGATTCTTATCTTGGTTGGCCAGTTTCCTTGTCCATCCTGATGGCCCCTGTCCTGCTCTTTGTCTCAGGCTGAGAAGCAGTTGCTGTATGGGCAGCTGCCTGGCTCAGGAAGAATTTTTAAAACAGATTATACCTTTTCACATTTTTATATTAACATCAATCTAACATATATTTCTATATTTTTCATCACGAATTTTTACCCCAATGTCACATTTATCACACATGCCAACATTGCCACAAGAAACAGTCCTCTGGTGGCTCCCATGTCACGAATCTGCAGCTGCCTGGAAAAACTCTGCAAACTGAATTCCCTTCCCGTTAGCGGTTTCCCGCCAGCTGCATACAGGTCATGGACACTTTGGGATCTCATTTTGAAGATAAGCAACTCCAAAGGCAAAGGATTTTCTTAATCTCCAGGACAGAGATCACTTTTCACTTCTTTACTGGCACAGAAGGCTTCTTATCTCATCTCATCTCATCTCATCTCATCTCATCTCATCTCATCTCATCTCATCTCATCTCATCTCATCTCATCTCTCTCTGTTCAAACATCTCATGAGATCATGGGATCACAGCTACTAATTCAATACTCACTCAGTCCATTCCAGGTACCTTTGCTCAAATCCACAAATCTGAATAATCATGTCCCCAAAAATGCATATTTTTCCCATGGTTTAAAGGAATATTCTAATATATTAGAGTTCACTACCATGGCTCATAAGAGAAGTCCAGCCTAAACAAGGCAACTCCTCAATCTTTTCTCCCACTTAGGACTTAACACTCTCTCTTCACTGACTTCTATCTCATGCAGCGTCTCTCCATGTTTCACTCTGCCCACTTTCCTCTCACTCAGAGAATGATCAGCGCTTTTGCAAGTCTTATCTGTAAAGGAAACAGTTCATATCTTGCCCGGGGCCTGGGGATGGTTACATTATCTCTGCCGGGCAGCTCAGATCTAGGATCTCAAGGCCGCGGGCAGGGGGGAAGAGAACTCACGCCGAGGGATATCAGTGCAGCCTGGCTAATGAATCCCTCCTGCCCACCCCTCGGTCTCATCCAGGGTGGCCTAGCACAGGCTCAGGGCTGCTCTGGGGGCCCGGTGGGGGCAACATCTCCCCCGGTGGGGTAGCAGGGCCTGGCCTGGCCCGCCTGGCTGCCGTAGGGCTGGTGTTACCTGCTGGCAAGTCAGAAGGAAAAGAGATTTTCCTGGGGTTCTTTTGGTTTCGTAATCCTGTCTGTTCCCAGAGGTGTGTCATCTTTCCAACTGGTCAATCAAGCTGTCAACTTCAAAGCCAGAAACTACTTGGTTCTTTCTATCCGTGCTAAACCAGCACACTACCAATTTGGAAATTGCTTTTACTAATAGTACACTCATGAGTGTCCTTAACATTTGTTATTAGATATCTAAATGTTGTTTAATATTCCCATCAAATACTAGTGAGTTTAAAGTAAGTCTTTTAAATATAATGGTTCTTCTGCTAAAAATAATCTTCTTAATGCGTTGAAATAACAGCAGTATTTGCTAGGGTGTACATTTGTTAATGAATGGAGGAAACAATATCATGCAGACCATGGGATGGGAATACCAGTGAACTATGACCCATGCATGCCGTGTGATCTTGCACAAGTGGTTTCCCTCTGTTTGATTCCCTTAATATTTTCTTTTTTCTACCTATTTCTAGATTCATATGGAGATATATTCATTAAAAGAAGCACTCTAATGTAGCGGTGTGGAATCGGGTTTTTTAATTTTTGTATAACTTTGTATCCTAGTTTCTGTAAATGTTCATCCACCCCCATTCCCTTCCCAGATAATTTAAGTCACATAAAGGGTTCTCCCTTTCCACAGTATGTCCCTTAATGGCCCAGGCCCAGTCCATTGTATGTTATCAACACTCAAGGCCAGTGCTTTTTTCTCTGCTGATAGCCCTGGCTCCAGTCGTTAAGAATCTATTATATCTTATCTGTGAACACACCCAAGGTTCTTGACGCCCCGGGCAGGCCAGACGGCCCAGGCAAAGCTTCGAGTTGCAACCCACCCCTTTCATCCCTAAACGGCAATGCCACACCCCCTCTGATTTGATCACTCCCCTTCATTTGCATGAGTTCCACCCCGGTTCAAAAAAGGAGGAGAGACCCAAAATCTCCCTCTCTGGCTCTCACTCTCACACACACACTCAAGGTTGGAACACCTGGGCATCAGCCCTGGATAAACACTTTCTTTACCACTGATTGTGAGTAGCTCCTTTCTCCTAAATAAGCACACTTCTGCCTGGGGTCCGTACCTGCCTAAAACTTTACCATATCACAACAGAGCCCAGCTAGCCGGAGGGCTCTCTGGGAACAGTGATACTCTAAGACGAGTGATGATAAAATGTGAAATGTCACTCAAAAACACGGGAGGTTTGAAGTGGGACAGCAAATGTGTTGGGACTGTCCCACAAGGACTCACGGTGTTTCCAGAGCCGATTGCTGGCCTGAAAGACCATCTCACTGTCTCCAAGACACTCAGGGCCCAGCTGACAGTGCTCACTAGCACCTTGCTCGCCACCTCCTTCCCATGGCTGCATTTTCTCGTACCCTCCGCAGGATGCAGCCAGGTCAGCCCCGGCTGAGGGCTGGCAGGGAGGTGCAGCTGGCCAAGGGAGGACTGGCAGAGCGCGCTGAGCACAGGGGCAGCGGGTCAGCCGGGCACGCGGCGCTGCAACGCGGCACGGCGGTGTTGCGCAAGGTAAAAGGCTGATGGGCAAAGTACCAAAATGAAAGGAGTAGTTCCCGAAGGAGAAGGGCGCTCCACGTTCTCCTGCGAGTAGCTGCGGGGTCGGGAGCCAGCTCCGCGTGAATGCCGCACCATCGGAGGGAAGGGCATTAGCGAGAGCGGAGGGGTGTCCTCCTCCCTGCCCTCGGGACCGTGGGGTTTCTGCAGTGTAGGGAGCAGAGCACTGGATTGCACGCACAGATGCAAGGGTGCTCAGCCCACGGTATACCCATGCTCCCCTGCTCAGCAACCAGAGTGAGAGGGGGCGAGCTGCAGGGCTACGCGCAGGCACCGGCAACGCTGCTGAAACCCAGTACTCGAGCCTTCCACCTTCTGTAGCGCCTGTTCAAATGCTTTCTGCCCCTCATGCTGGAAAACCTTCCAGGAAGTAAACGGACCCTGCTGATCCAGAAAGGGCCGCATCACTCCAGTTCCCTTATTACACACTGGAGAGAAAAAAACCCCAAAACAAAACACTCAATGGGAAGATGGCTGAGCCATAATACCCAGGGGTTTCTCCTGCAGGTACTTGTGAACATAGCTGGAAGTGGTAGCTCTCTACACACAGGTACGATGGCTCACTTCCATGGAGGACACCACAGGCATGAGGTATATGGTCTGGGCATGCAGCTACGGCAGTCAAGCCGTGCCTTGGTTATTTGGGCAGAGTGGCTGCAGGGAGAATGAAGGGACAACATGCCTGAAGATCTTAGCAAAGCACTATAATTTCCATCCATGCAGGATGTCAATCTTGGGAAAGCAGGTGGCATGGAAAATGTTACACTTGCAAAGTGTTCAGACAGCCATCAGCCCCTTTAGCCCGCCCATGCCTCATTCATGCAGGAGTCTGCAGCCCTGTGAACTACAGTGAAGTGAACCAACAACCACCATTACATTAATACACGGACTAGTGCACCTGCTCAGGACTCACTTTGATTT